>NC_072445.2:69217500-69850000 GCF_028878055.3 Symphalangus syndactylus | reverse complement strand
TTCAGTCAAAAAATGTTGAAAGCCACTCCTCTGAGCATATGTTGAGGACCTACTGTGATCCAGGCTCTGTGGCAAGATCAAAGGCCTTAAAAGCTCAGCTGTGCTTTAGAGCAACCTCAGTGGGCATAAGGAAATGACATAAGGAAATGTCAAGTATCCTATCAGGAAAAGAAGAAAGCATGACAGAGGCACAAGGAATGATATGATGGGCCTCCTTGGCAGAATTGGGAAAGGAAAGGTCCCTGGGAATGGGTTTTCTGAGCTGGGCAATTCAAGATGGAGAGGAATGGTAGGACAACTCCAGACAAATGTTCACATTACATAGTGAATATATAGTTTATGTATTGACTTTGCCACACTCCAGACATTCTGGTTACATTTGAACTTTCTTTAGGGCACCGGATCTTACACCAGTTTCCTTTGGGTTGACTTCCAGGATCATCTCCTGGAGTCCCAAGAGCTAGAGCTGTCTACGAATTAAGTTGGTGCCTGTGATATCATAAAGACATATTCTTTGGACCATATAGATTTTTCTTATAAACATCAAATATCTCCTTGTACTTAAAGAAATTTAAACAATTTTCTTCCACAAACCTAGTTTTCTTTGCCATTTAATGTTTGCAGTGATATTAAGAACCATTCTCTGACTGAAGTAATATGCTGATACCATAGTCTTTGCTTCCAAATAAATATGTTACCAAAAAACTACTTCTGTTTCACAACGAGTATTACTCAATCCTTAAACCTGTCAACACAGTGTCATTAGTCTTCTGTACTGCTATAAGCTTTGTTTTGCATGTCATCCTAATAGAAGAAATCCTCAGGCCGTATTTAAGGCTATTGATTAAGTTCTGTAGAAGTGGATGTGAATGCAAAAATTGGAGCTGTCAAACTGAGAGAGATTACCATGGGTAGGGCCTATTGGTGTGGTTCAAAAGATGTATACTGCTATACCAAAGGCATGGACTGAAGGTTACTATCCTCAGAAAGTGAATACTCATCCATCTACTCTCAAATGGATGAATGGCAATTTCTAGCAGGTAAAATGTTGTCTTTGGTATACCTCAAAAGATTGCTTCTTCAAAGCAAAACAAACAACTCCAAGACTTAAGGGGATTTTGTATATTCATAGATAAATTAGTCTATAAGATTGCATAAAATGTATACATTATCTTAAAATAGCTATTTATAATCTGACTCTCTGAACTGTGACTACTTTACACAGGCTCTCTTCCAAGTGATTGTCACTGTGGTATCATTTTGACATTTGATTTTAGTCAAAAGGTGTTTTTGGGGGGCTGTGAACTTCTCCACAAGTTTTTGTCATGAAACATGCCTAACAAAGAGAATGGCTGTTAAAAGAATGGCACAATAAATACAAAGTTAACTTTCATCCAGATTCATATTTAGCTATATGTGTATACACACAGATATATATGTGTAAATACATGTAAATGTTAAATATATAAATATAACACAATAAAATATATTTATTATATAAAATATTTTTAAAATAACATAAATAAAATATTTAAATACAAATATGATTATAAAGTGTTAAATTATAAATACATATGGCTACATGTTTTAAAATAAGTTTAGTCATCATATTTCACCCCAATTATACTAGCATTTGTTTTAAAAGAACAACATCCTATATAACTGCGATGCCATTACTATATCTAAGAAAACACTAATTCCATAAAAATAATTTCATAATATCTAGCACACAGTACATACTCAAATTTCTGCAAGTATTTCAATAATGTTTTTTAAAATAATTGTTTATTTCTTAAACCAGGATTCAATCAGGTGTCACACATTGCAATTTGTTGTTATGTCTCTTTAGCCTTTGTTTCAAATTGTCAGCACTGTCCACATACCCAATTTTAAATCTTCTAATAACCACATTAAAAAGGAGAAAGAAACAGTTGAAATTAATTTCAAGCTTATATTTCTTTATTGCAGCCTATCTAAAACTTGATGATTTTAACGTGTAATCAAAATAAACACATTAATAAAAGATTGTACATTCTTTTCTTTTTTCATGATAAATTTTCAGAATCTGGCACGTTTGACCTTTGCCACGGATGTCAGTGAGGACCAGCTGTGTTTGCCTCTTAACAGCCACCCAGGGCTGGTGGTAAATACATGGGACATGCGGATATTCCCAGCTCCTTATTTTCGTGATAGGAACCCTCAACTTTTAAACAGTGCTATTTTTCTGCATTTTACTTTTCAAACCAAATTCAAGGTAGAAAAGTAATGTTCTTGTTAGAGAAATAACACACTTCAATTTCAAGATTTGAGGAAGCTTTTCCTGGCTGCAGGCTGTTAATAACAGTACGTTCTCAGGGTGCAGCATTTCTTACTTCAGTATCATCAGGCGCTTCACTACACATTTGCTATTTTAGATTGCTGCATGAGATCGTCGCAAACAAATGGAAAACAGTTTTGCCACTTTCCAAAATCTAAGCCTTAAATAGGCACAGCAAGAAAATAGGAATTTTATTAAGTAATTGACAGTCTTTAAAGAACTGTAAATTAGGAAACCTGAAGTTTCATTTAAAACTTACTAAATGAACAGTTTTTTAAACTTGGAACACTCTGACCTGGTAACATTATAATAGAAGCAGCACATTGATACACTGCTGTTGGCATTCATTTATTCTTTTATTCATTCAGCGTTTAATTGTTGAGAATGAGAAACTGTTCAAGGCACTAGAGATAAACCAGTGAATGCACGAATTCCTCCCTCATTTAGCTTAGGTACAGTGGAGTGGGGTGAGAAACAGCTCATGATAAACTAAATCACAGGAGTCTATGTCATACATGATATGGAGAAAAGGCAAGAAGGGCGATTAGGACATGCCAAGTATGGAGTGGGTTTGCAATTCTGAATAGGGCATTCAAGGAAAAACTCATTGAGAAGGGGGCATTTCAGCACAAATTTGAAGAAAGTGAGGGGAAGGGCCGTGTGGCTCACTGGGCCCACGTGCTGCGCTGACCCTAGGCTGGAGGGGTCCTTGGTGCGTGGACAGAGCAGGATGGAAGCCGGGGCCCAGGGCAGTGGGGAAGCCACCTCGGTGGAAGCCCAGGAGGACCTTAGGAAAACACGCATACACAGCGGGTGTTGAAAGCCAGAAGACCAGGGGGGAGTGCAAGGCAGTGAGTGTGGACGGAGAAGGAAGGACATCCAAAGACTGGCCCTGGGACATCCAATATTTGGGGAAATGGGAAGATAAAGATTCAGCAAGCACCTGAGACAGCACAGCCAGGTGCTGGGAGACACCAGGAGGGTGTGGCGCCCCAGGAGCCGTGTGAAGGAATCATTTCCATAAAGCAGAGTTGGCAGCTGCCCGTCAGTACGCCTAACAGGTGAGTGACATGAGGGCTGCCAACTGACCCCTAGGTTGGCTCTGGGGGTACCTTGACCAAAGCCATTTTAGTGATGCAAAAGCTTGATTGATGTGAATTTCAGGATAATGGGAAGAGAGATTTGAGACTGAGTATAGAAAATTCTGGAGACATTTTCTTCCAAAGGAGAAGAGTAAGGATTCAGTAGCTAGAGAGAGAATTGAGGGGACAACAATGAAAATTATTGGAAGAAACAAATGCACATTTGTATATCCCGGGCAATGAAGCAGTGGAAGTAAGGGACTATTGATGCAAGGAGAAAATGGTGATTTGCTGAAACAGAGTCCTCAAGCAGGTGAGAAAGGCAGGAATGGGCTAAGTGGAGCACAGGTGGTTCAGCTGTTCTGCAGCCTGCAGGGAAGGCAGAGAGCAAAGCAGGCCCGGTGCTGGGCAGTGTGGACACTGTGTGGTGGGCGAGCGTCAACTGCTCTTCTGAGCTCTTCTGTCTTCTTGGTGAAATAAGAAACAAGGTCATCATCTCTGCCCCAGGAAGGGAGAGGAGCTATGGGAGGTTCTATGGGAATAGAAAGTATGGAATCATCATCTAGAAGAAAGGAAAGTGAGTGGATGAGGGAAACATAAGTGATGGCCCAGCAGCACCAAAGGCCACTGGAAGTTTGTGGCCATGAATTCAAAGTGAGACCTGTCAGTATCATCTTGTGACCTCCCAGCACATTCAACTGCATAGGCACAAGTACAAAGCAGGTGGTGAACTGTGTTTAAGCAGAATTGTGCTTTTTCCAGGACAGGATGAAGAAGGGGGATGGAGACATTGAAGGCTAATGTGATGGCTCCTAATTCTTACAATGCTGGAGCCAGGGAATGCACACTGGGAGAGAAGAGGAGGGAGGCCTGAGGGCAAGGAGGCATTGAGAAAGGAGGGAGGATCTCTTTTGTTCCTGTGAGGCTGGAAAATGATTGGAATGGTGGTGCTGGAGGGAATTAGGAAGACAGTCCTGGCTGGACAGTGAATGCCTGAACCTGAGATTATGCAACAATTGATATGGTGAGGTATGGGGCATAATTAGGAGTTAAGGGTGAGGGCAATGTCATTAGATGAGAGAAAACCAAGGAACTGAGAGATCAGGAACATCTATGCGGTTGCTGACATCACAGAGAATCAGGACAGGAGTGGTGTTGAAGAAAGTAAGAGTGACCTGGGGCTCCCATCTTCAAGGAACGAGTGATGAGGCGTGAGTGTGCAGCTAATGATGTGAGACTCACCTTGATGACTGCTTGTTGGTTTTTTTTGTTCTGTTTATAGAAAAGAAGGAGGAGGGAGGAGAAATGGGAATGAGGAGCAGAGGGCACACATTCTCCTCCAGCCCCAGTCGTATGAGGGCACGGGAGAAGACCACCCCTGGTAAGGCCTTGAAGGCAGTGCTGTCCTTCAAGTGGAAGGGACAAACTTCCCTTAGAGAAGGTGATGGGAGAGTTCAGTGAAGATTCAGAAGTTGATTTTGCAAAGCAATGTAGTTTGTTTGCTTGTTTTGTTTTACATTTTAATGGTTTTTAGTATATGTAGAGAGTTGTGCAGCCATCACCCCAAAAGGACGCCAGCACTCATTAGCAGTCACGCCTCCCACTGGCCCCCAGCCCTAGGCAACCACTAATCTACTTTTCAACACTGTGAAGTTACCAATTCTGGACATTTCATATACATGGAATTATACAATACGTGTGGCCTTTTGTGACTGGCTTCTTTCTCTTACGCTATATGCTTTTGAGCACAATTTCAGAATAACTATTAAGTTCAATTATTTGTACCCTTGAATGCAGCATTTTTTGTTAGATGTAGAATGGTACAATGAAAGTGTGTATGCATGTGAATGAATTCTACTTAAACACTCACAAAAGTGTGACAGACACATGTGCATACACACACTTTTGCTGCACTGCTGCATCTAGTGGCAAAGAACTACAAATAATTATCAGGGGAATGAATAAATAAATCATGGCCTAACTATACAAAGACAGCCTATGCCTTCGTTAAGGAGAATGAAGGATTTACATGTGAGTACAGCATGATCAAAATTTCATATAAATTAATAATAGTATGTCAGTGCATGCATAGAGAAGAAAGTAATTGGGAAGATAAATACAAATTGTTGACAGTGATTACTTTTGGGAGCTTAGATCATGGGGAATTTTCTTTTTCTCTGCTTGGTAGTTCTATAAATTTTGAAATTTTTATAAACACAAGTAACTATTTCATGAGCAGAACAGAATAAAAATAAAAGCAACATGGTAAGAATTGCACATTGCTTACATAATTTGATTTGGTTTTCTGAGAGTTCATCCTTTATGAGACAATTCAATAGGAAAAAAATGTTTAACAGAACATTATCAATGGTGGAGAAAATGTTTAATGTAACTTTATGGTGGAGAAAAATTGGAAAGCTCAAGGAAATGGGGAATGATATTTGTGATACATCACTTGATGGAATAGTATGCAGCTATTAAAACAATTTTTGTGAATCCTGTAGAATTATGGAGAACTGCTTCTGAGACTACTTTGGAAAAACCCAGAACACACAATTGCATGCATAATTATTGCAACCACAAGGCATTCATAGAGATAGTCAAAGACTACAGTGAAATATAAAAAATGTTAATATTTTGCAGAGTGGAGCTGTCTCCTCTCAAAATAAAATTGGTAAGTTCCTTCTTACATTCACAGCCCTGAGTTTAGTGAATGACGGAACCATTTTATCAGTGGCCTGTTGGATCTAATGAGATATCCAAGTTCTCATCTCAAATTCATTGTGTCCCAAGCCCAGTTCTGGGATCTACAGCATCCCTCAAAAGTGAAAAGAATTATATGACTCCATCTTCCCAAACTACCAGAAAGACTAAACCACAGAGGAAGTGTAAGAAAGTCTTAAGTTCTAAAGTTTCCCAGCACAAAAATTTGGGTGCTTTTTTCTAAAATATCAAATTATTTTGTAAAATGATGGTGCCTTCACTTTGCTGATATCTTAAATTAATAATTAGGCTGCAACAACTTTTCTTCAAATTCTTCACTGAATTTAATGAGTCATAATTGTCCCAGGCAACCAGACTTGAAAATTGAAAATATTTTCTCTATTCTTTCCTTTATTCCCTGTAGCCAAATAAGTCACTAAATCAGCCCTTTCCTCCTTTGAACTACCTCCTGGTGCTGTTCAGTGTCTGTATTCACGTGTCCACCATCCTAGGTTCAACCCCAGCTGGAGAGGTAAGTCTTCTCCGCTTCTCCCCTTTCTCCCATCTCTGTGGGTTCCCATTTAACGTGCCTTCTCAAAACACTGTCTTTAACATCAGACTCCCTTGCTCAAGAGCTTCCAGCAGCTTCCCTGGTGCCTGCTATTCAAGTCCAAAGTCCCTGCTCTCCAGTCTAGACCATCTTCAGAGCAGAACCAGTTTGCTCTTTCCAGTTCACTTGTCCTGCTCTGCAGCATGAGGGTATAACTCTGCCCCAAGAAGTTCTCTCATGAGCTATTAAAGAACAGATCCCCTGCCTCTGAGCTCTGCTGAATGCTGCCTGCTACCTAGCGTGACTTCTTGCTTTCCAAATTCTGGCCGTTAATTTGTCTCCTATTGCTTCTTTGCCTCTCTTTCTACCTCTCTGTAATTTATTGTATAAAATACTTATATTCTGTATTACATATTTTGCTACTGCATTCATTCATTTCTTCAACAAACATTTATTGAGCATGCCTTCAGCAGAAGAAGGATTTTTTTTAGGCACTTGGTTAGTTTTATCTTACATAGTTCTCTAACTTCTTAGTGTCCATATGTTGCCTTTTTAACTAATCTATAAATTCTTGCAATAAATGTAAATTACGAAGTTTGCTACTAGCTGGATTACAAGAAGAGAGTAAAACCCAAGAGGAAAGCAATTGCACATGAAATATCAAAGAAAAGATACAATATCAAAGAATCCTTGGACATGTGACTATGAAATACAAGAAAGCTGTCAGCAAAAAGAAATCACTTCCTTCATCATATTGCTTCAGTTCCTTCTAATGTAGCCTGGCGCCACCGATAATAAAAATAATCAGACTTTTTTAAGGTGGGGAGGGGAAACTTGATCCAAATCCGAATGCTAAATTTCCACAGATCATTTCATTTTATGACATTTAGGCACTGTGATATGATCAATTGACTTAGCAAATAGTTAATGAGACGATTTGTTAATATATAGTCAGCAAATATTCACCAGTCTTGCAATCGATGTTGGTTAACTGCTATGAGAGGCCAGCAGAGTAAGCCAGGGATCTGGGGGTGGTGGTGTTAACTGTCACTGCTTTCCTGCAGTATAGATGCATGATGGCACATCTTTTGTTTCTTGTTCGTTTGACTCCAAAATGGCAACTTCTAATTATATAATGAGAAACACCTTTCACAGCTATGTAGCCAGGACCACTGCGTTCTTCCCATCATCAGGCTATGTTGGAGTGTTGAAGTTGGTAGCTTTCTTCTGTAACAAAATCTGTACTTTTTAAAATTCGAGAAACCTCAGGGGAAAAATTAGACCCCTATTCTGTGAGCTGCTCAGTTTTCTTCTGCTGCCTTTTTCCTATGTTTGTTCTGCTGTCCTTCATTCTTTGCATTCCTCCCAAGTGTGTTTATTTTATTTTTCCTTCTCTTCCACCAATGACGTAACTAGATACATAATTATATCTCTCTCCATTTATTAAAAATTGTTTTTGTTCATAAAACTAATATACTTTTTGAAGAAGATAAAGACAACATATAAAATAAAAAGAAGAAAATGAAAATTGCCTGTAACTCCTCTACCTTCTGACAATTTTTCTAAGCTTGTATAATATCTTATAATAGGTCAGCTCCATCATATCACATAGTTATCATCATGAGGATTTTTTTCATGGTATTAAATATTCCTTAAACAACATGATGTTTTAGCTATGGTACAATGTTTTACTGTATGGAACCACTTAACCATCCCTTTTGTTGATCATCTGCATAATTTTTTATATTTAGTTATTCAAATGTTCAGGACAGCCTTTTTCCAAAGTAAAGTCCTAATCATATTTTTTTATTGTTCCTTAGGATAAATTCTTATAAGTGAAATATCTAGAAGACTCAATACATTTTGATAATTTTATTTCCAGAGACTTGTGTTAAATTTTTCCCTCTAGTAATTTCTAAGAGTTCCAGGATGATGTATTTTTCACTCCACTATGTTCCTTCCTAATATCAGGCAAAGAAACACGAAGTCCCACAGAGTTATTTCTTTAACATGTGTTCATCTGCTCCCATGCCTGCTGCTCCTCTTCTGGCTGGTATATCCAGGTTTATACCTCCTGCTACCAACTATTAATAAATCTCTTCTCTGCATGCCTGCACATACCATAGCTTCCATTTGCTCCTGAGAGAATCATCTTTTCCTTAAAACGTATTTTTTCCTTCTACCTTTCCTACTCGGTCATTGGTGCTGCCATTCTGAACCAGAATCTCAGAGCTGTCTTGGACAGCTACCTGCCCTCACTCATCTTCGGTGAGTCTGCCAGTGGAGCACCTTGGCATCTTGCTTATTCTACTGTCTTCTCCCTAGCCTAGCTTGTCTGAACGCCTGCATTCCTAACTTGCTTTCCATCACAGTCTTTCCCCCTTCTTAGAATCCCCATGATGTCTTTGATAGATGTGATTATGAAACTCTCCTGCTTTAACATTCATTGCCGAGAGAATTCTGGCCAGATGCTTTAGCAAGGTGCAGTGATCTTGTCACACCACAGGTCAGCATGGGACTGTCATCTCCAGCCTTCCCCTCGTGTCCACTCAGCCACTCCAGCCAAAGACCGTATCCTTCCGTCCTCTCTTACTTGGCCCACTCTTTGCCCCTTGGGGAAATTTCTTTCCATTTTTCACTCATCTTTCAATACTCAGTTTAAATGCCACTTCCTTTCTACAGCTGACCTGACTGACTCCTTAGAGTAATATAATTTTTAACTAGATTTTCCTTTTGCTGTGGTGATTGCATATATTTATTTGTTGATGTGATTATCTCCTCCTTTGAGCTCTTAGAGACCAGAAATGGTGAATTGAGAATCTCTGTGTCCCTGATGCCAACCAAAAGATGGTGCCACCCGGTTTCTCAGCTTGCAGCTGCTGCCTCGGTCGCTCTTCTTGGCACTTATCCAGGGACTCTTGTGTTGCTTTCTGTCCACGCTACTTTTTTTGCTAGTTCTTATCACCAGTTGCAGGAGGGTTTCAGGTTTCGTTGTGTGCACTGATTGATGGTATTCCCAAACTACCCATGAGATTTAATTCAATCTGTAGCAGATTATGTAGATGATCTTAAAAATTAGATTGGATCCATTTCTGATCTGTTGCTTTGCAGTAGGAAATATGCAGAAAATACGAAGCTTCAACGTGTTCCAACCAGAGGATCCCAGAACAGGAACAACCAACTGAGGTTGCTTCATGGTTAGTTGGTTGGATATTTTGTGTCTCCCTTAAAAATAGTCAACACTCTAAAACTAGCAATTAAGTCAATGAGACCTCTGAAGAAAGTGGAATGATTTAGAGAGCAAAAGATGGTGCCTTCTAGAACAATAAAGATGACAAATTGATCCACTGAATAGCTTCCATCACACTGGTAGGATGGTAAGTAATTTTTTAAATTTCCAACCATTAGCCATAGATTTGTTGATTGTGGTCTTGCTCTGGTACTTGAACTTGTTTTGCAAATGCTGACCTTAACAGCTTTTTTCTTCTCTTTTTGATCATAACCATAAGTGTTCTAGAATGAATAAGCTAGTACAAAATCATTCTACTGATGATTTGACAGGAAAACCAACTTAAAAAATATACATTTTTAGCCAGAATATGTTCTTCTCTTATCACTAGTTGCAGGAAGTTTTCAGTTTTCCTTGTGTGCTTTAATGTGCAGAACTGGTAAGGTGTTTATCAACATTAATCCTGGTGAACAGATCAATGACTTCCTGGATACTAATATCCTTTTTCAGATTAATACTCTGAATGTATGAACCTGTTTTATCAGATAACTTAAACAATCAGTCTCTTTGTGTGTTAATTGCTACTGAGGGTTAATGTATGTATAAAATGAAATCAATATAATCTCTATTGCTCATTAACTGAGATGCTCTGGGCTCAACTCTGTTTTATTTTCCAATTAAGTTCTATTATTTTTCCTTATTGGCCCTTGAAAACTAGCTGTGGAAACAAACTTAATAGTTCTGAAAATATCAGAGTCAACAACATGCCCTAATGGAAAACCCCATAATATATGAATAGAAAAAAGGAATGCGTTTAATCATCGGAAATTACAACATAGTTTATTATTATACATTTATCTCTTATTCTCATTTTTTAAAGGGCATGACTTCAGATCTATTAGTGAGATAAAAGCTTTCTCTCAGTGTTTTATTTCGTTCTCAGTGGATAAAACCAGCAGCCTCATGGTGCTCGTGGTGCTGTAGAAAGGCAGCCCTCCAGTGCAGGGAAGGTCCACTCCTTAAAGCCCTCCCTGCTTTAAGCTGCCCGGCCAGTGTCTGCTTTAGGTCCTGCTTGGTGCATCCCTTTGGGCCATGTGGTGGGCTGAGGAATGGCCCCCAGGGGTGCCCACATCCTACTCCCTGGAATCTGTAGCTATGTCACTTTACAAGGCAAAGGAGACTTTGCAGATGTGATTAAGTTAAATGTACTGAGGTGAGGGGTGATCTTGGATTATCTGGGTGGGGCCCATGTAATTACAGGGTCCTTGTGAGAGGAAGGCAGGAAGGCCAGAGAGAGAAGGAGACGCGACAGTGAAAGCCGACTGAAGCAGGTGACAGGACAGTGTGTCCAAGGAGTGTGGGCAGCCCTGGAGTCCGGGAAAGGCAGGGGCGATGATCCTCTGGAGGAGCGTCCAGCACGAGCCAGCTCTGCCTACACCTGGGTCTTGAGCCAGTCAGACCCATTTTGGACGTCCTGCCTCCAGGACTGTTGGGCAGTCGATCTATGATGCCTGAAGCCACCTGGTCTGCAGTGATTTGCTGCAGAGGCAACAGGAAGCCAGCACAGGGCCAGGGGGCTCTGGAGGGAGTGTGGCTCTGGGCTGAGTGCTGGAGCTGGGCAAGCAAGAAACTCCTGGACATTAAGGAGCCGCCCCTGGGGTGCCCTGGAAGGCATACTCACCTGGGAAGGACTAGGGTTTCCTTGTAAGGGCACTTTAAGTAACCCAACTCACAGCTTCTGAAGCTCAGGCCTGAAGCGCCCTGTCTGAGTCTGCACCCGCTGAACATATCTGGAGCTTACCTTTTCTTAAGGTCCTCCTGGAAAGGCTTGCATTTATAACAGGCAAATACGATGGAATTTTAGAACTGGGTTTACCTGGTCTCCACCTATGTTTGCTTGGTCTTTTCCAGGAATATGTTTTAGCCTTTAGCACAATTTTAAACAAGTAGAAATGAAGAAGTCTGACTTTATGAAGACTTTTCTACCTGCCCACAATTTTTACCTTTCTCAGGTTAATAGCTTTGTTTTTGTCTCTAGGCCAATAAAATTCATCTTTTTGAGGAAGAGGAGCACCTATTACTCCATCCAGCAGTCACTGTGTGAAGTCGACAAATAGTCGAGGTGTTTCTGTTTGTGCACTAAGGCTTCTCCACCAAAAAGTCCTCAGGGAGAAAACTTTCTGGATCATTTTATCAAAAAGATAATCAAGGCTGGGCGCCGTGGCTCATACCTGTAATCCCAGCACTTTGGGAGGCTGAGGTGGGCAGATCATGAGGTCAAGAAATCGAGACCATCGTGGCCAACATGGTGAAACCCTGTCTTGACTAAAAATACAAAAATTAGCTGGACCTGGTGGTGCATGCCTGTAGTCCCAGCTACTCGGGAGGCTGAGGCAGGAGAATCTCTTGAACCTGAGATGTGGAGGTTGTAGTGAGCCAAGATCACGCCACTGCACTCCAGCCTGGCCGACAGAGCGAGACTCTGTCTCAAAAAAACAAAAAAAAACAACAAAAAAAAAAACAAAAAAAGATGCATGTTAGTTATATGTCTGTCATTGTAATAAACCTTTTCTAAGTTTTCCCAAGAACAGTTGGTTCTCTTGCTATATCCAGTTCACAGCTCTAAGAGGCTTAGAAGGGTCAGGTGATTTATCCAAACTCACACACCTAGTTGGCGGCACAGCCAAGAATCGAATGCAGGCAGCAAGACTCTTGCATGAACGCTTCACCCACCTCCCTATACCGCGTAGAGCAGGAACAGCATCTCATTATAGTAGACACTGACTCAATTTGTTAGTTTTACAAATACGAAGCAGTTGGCACTAGAGGACTCCATGTGTTGGTGACATGCATCTTCCTAGCCCTAACCAAACCCTGCCTGAAACCTGGTTTCATGTCTTCCTCCAAGGAATACATAATTGTGTCAATAAACAGCACACCTTTCTTAAGACAAATCTACTGTTGTATTTTTCAAATCACTCTAAGAAAGAAAATGGAAGGCGGGTAGGTGCAGTTATTTAGTCACTGCTGCATTTAACCTGCCTCTTTCAGCCCATCCTGTCACCTTTTTTTTTTTTTTTATACAAAAGACAACTGCTGTCTTGTGCTTCTGTGGTCATTGGGCTGGAGAAATTGTGCAGAAGGTGCGGGGCTGAGAAGGAGAGGCCCTCGTCGCTGTCCTGTTTGAATGGCAGGCTCAGCGGAGTGCAAATTCAATGCCCCCCAGAGCCCCTGTCCTTAGGAAATATCAACTCGCTTTCCCTAGAAATAAGTGCCTGCTTCCAGATAACTGAAGGATCAGGAACTATCTGCGTATGTCCTTCCCAGGCTTCCTCTGAGGCACTAACATACGATTGTGTGAAATGCCACAGACAGGACGTGGGAACTGCATCATGCTCCCTGGAACCTCTACACACGGGGCAAACTTAGCTCACAAGAACAACTTAGGTATAGATGCTGACAAAATCAATTGTTCTGACTGAATTTTTCAGGTTGGTTTGACTTTGTCTTTTGGTAAATAGCTTGGTGTGTGCTTTCTTTTTAGTATAAAAATGAAAACAACTTTTTAAAGCTTATTGGACCTATGAATTAATTAATAATAAATGATGACTTTGTACCAGGCAGTATGTTCGATGTGTGGTGTGTGTCATCTCATTTAATCATTCCGACTACTCCATGATACAGACGTTATTTCTATTTTTGGATTGGAAAGCTCAGGGTCAGGTCACAGTGAAGCTGAAAGTTATGCAATTGGTAAATAACAGAGGTGGGATCTGAACCTGGGTCGTTACAGTGCCTCTTGCCAATGAGTCGTTTTGTTTACTGAAATCCCGAGGGTTGGGGTTTCTGAGCCCAAATCCATAATTTCTTTTGTTTACTTGCTCTTTGGAATGCCAGTGGGTTGCATCATTGATTGAATTTTTTCTTTTAGATCCAGTGATCCCTAAAAGATAAGAATTTGAAATGTACTCAAATGTCCCAAGAGATGCAACACTCTGCTCATACTACACACAGCCTACGACCTCTAATCACACGTGCGATGGATTCAGGACCCATTTTCAGAGCTTCATCCCAAAGACCTTCTATGGGAAACAGATGGGTCGGATGAGTAAGGGCTGAGTCAGCCTCACAGAGGCTGAATCTTTGGTTCCAAGGAGTCTAAAACCCACTAAGCCATCCCCTCTGGTGAAGAGATTATACGCCAGATGGGAGCAAAACTTGCCCTTTTCTGATCCAGAGGCCGAAGTGTTCCTCATTAGAACACTGCTGTGCTTACTGGAGGCCTAAAAATCAAATCCTTCCAATATACTATTTAATATGGCTAAGCACAAGCAAGGGACAAACTTGCCCAACTCTTTTCCAAAGATCAAGTTTTTCTCATGTATAATTCAGTTTTTATCATAGTCTTTAGTTTTTGTCCATGTTGGTATTATGGTGTCTAGCATTTCTCAAGCCTGTATTTTAAGACACGTATCGGAAGAATCTTACTGATATTTACAGTTTAGAAATGACTTTCCACTAAGTTGTAGCTATCTAGAAAATAAATCAAATTGAAGCTTTAAAAGAATATTGCATACAAATTGTTCTGATCAGCTGCTTCCCTGTATAGCCATCTACTTTTGTATAAAAGACACGCGACAGCAAATATTATCTCCAATGAATTATTTCCGTGATTAGAACTCCAATACGATGTTGTATTTCCAAATATGGTCATGTTCTGAAGTAGTAATTAAATAATAAGTCTAAAGGAATTTAATCATATCAGTCTTTTAAAATCTACTCTGTTTTCTCAGAATGAATTTTTAAAAAGTGCATCATAGTTGTACTAGTGCTATATATTTGTATGTCTGTTTCTGGAGCAGATGGTTGTTCTAGGGTTAGTTTATCAAATATGGCAGCTACTTAGCAATATAGCATTATGGTAACTATTAAGCACTTTATGTGTTGTTAGTCTAAATTGAGATGTGGTGTAAGTGTAAAACATACTAGATTTTGAATGTAAAACATGTCAATATTTTTAAATTCATTGCCTGCTAAAATGATAATATTTTGGATATATTAGGTTAAATAAAATGTATTGTTTAAATAACTTTTATTTTTTTCTTTTGAAAAATGTGGCTGCTGGGAATTTTAAAATTACACATATGATGGCCATTTTTGCTTTTGTTCTATTTCTATTAAGTAATGCTAATCTACAGTCTCTAAGTACATAAAATAAGTAGAACTTTCTGGTTTTTCAGCTATCTGTAAAATCAGAGTACTTCTTTTAACCTAGTTTGACTCTCTAGTTCAGCACAACCATCACTTGCTATATTGTACCTAGTGACAAAAGCAGTTAATTTACCTCCCAAATATGCTCTTTTACAAGGAGGCAGTGACTTTATTTGGAAAAATTTGGCTTAATAAACTTTAATTGATGATAATATTAATAAACAAAAGAAGGATCAATTCACAATTACAGTTTATAAATAATAAGTAGTAAAAGACTCTGAGAATGTATTTATACATAAATTCATATGTACCATAATATATACTGGATGTAACTTACTACCATACCATGATGATATAAAACTACATGATTATGTATGTGTCTTGGTGCTTGCCTTCTTAGTTACTGGTAAATTGGCAGAGGTTTAAAATATAAAATTAGCTTCTTAACAGCTAGGCATAATTAGTTTTGAAATTCTTTTATCAAATCATTAAAACGTGAACACACAATGACTCACAAAAATAATTCAGTCTTGTTTGTTTATATGCTGGTAGGTATCTCTTTTATTCATCAGTTTCCCAGCTTGGCCTTCGACAGCAAGTGTTCCTGGAACCAAAGAGAAGCTGGTTCTTTAATTCCAACAACTCCCTCTGACAGGATTATCTAAGTGTTCTCTGCCCATCCGGATCCCTGGAGGGCCAACTTAGTGTGTTTGCGTGGCCTTGTCGTTTACATAGGATGCTGTTTTTGTTCTAACGCTAATCGCTGATGGTTTGTTGTCATGCTTGTGCAGACCGACGGGTAATCTCGCTGGTGACCTTCCTTCTATTCTCTTTGAGTTTTGCCATTGTCATTTGTCTCTACCCTCACACAATGATCTTCCTTAACTTCTCCTTCATTAAAAACAAATGTGCAAGGGGGTTTTGTGTCCTCCCAGACAGCATGAAATCCAACCAGAAGAAGCGGGGAAAGATAGACCAGTTTAGTAAACGTGATTAGTTAAATAATCAATATCAAGTGTGAAGCATCCAGTGGTGGTCTGCTACAGAGTGGTTTAATGAAACGACATGCTTTAATGATGAAAACAAGCATAAATGCTCCATTGATGAGTAGCTATTTTCATTATAGAGTAGAAACATTATGGCAATGAATTCGGTTTATTTACGAACCTAGATTCTTTTTGGCTCATTAAAAAAGTCGTGTTTGAAGTAGCAGGAATATTGTACATGTGGTTTATACGCCAAAGTGATTGCCTAAGAGGATGTAGTGTTTTTAAGGTCAGCACGATTTAGCTGACCACGTTTCATTTCGCTCTGTTTCCATTGAAAAGAGGCAGCCACAGTTACATGACTTCTGTAGATACAGAATCAATGATGACAGTGTTCTAAGAAGGCCATTGGTCTGGTGTCAAGCCTTTGAAAGTGCCTGTAGCCCCACAAGTTTCACTGAAATCCTGCAGCTCAAGGAAGGGCATCTGGATTCATTCTGGGAAGGAAAAAGCAACAACTTTTACTGAGTGATCTCCGCAAGGGCTTGTTCTCCTCTTGCCCCCATCAGGTTAGACTTGTAAGCCTTGGAGCTCTGGGCTTTAACTCTCTCACCTGGCTGGGGATCTCCTCTTTCTCTCCCTCCCCTGTTTGCCTCGTCCAGCTTGCAGGACCCTTTGTACCTCCCCGGGGAGGAGCTGCCTGTGGAGCTGGACTGGGCAGGAAGGGAAAGTACCTGCACCTTTGCAGGGCCCACAGCAGGCCTGGTGGCAGGGACCACAGCACAGGCCCTGCAACTCCCTGACCTAGAATCAGAGTCCCCGGACCAGGGGCCACATGGGCCATGCCAGCAATGCCTGGACTTTCCAAGGAACTTCTTTCACAGGCTGGCAGGAGTGCTCCAGTCACAAATGGACATTCCAGCTGCGAGTATCCAGGTTGGCATGGTTTATGTGGGGAGGGAAAGGCTTACGAGACATGCTATGATATTCAGCTCTGACACATTTCCTGGCGCTGCCTGACTTTTCTTTGTCCCTTTTCAAACTCTTTGCTGCACGTATTTGGAGTCCCAGCCAGCACAACACGTACCCACTTTCTTCCCCAAGCCATCCCTCTCCTATGCCTCCACTTTCAGACACGACACCATCACTTTTCACTTTCACCCCAGGATTAGCTCTGACCCCTTCCTTCCTTGTTTTACCTCCCCATCTTCACATCTAATCAATTGCTGCAGCTTGCAGATTTTCTTTTTTTCTGTTTTCTCAGGCCAGCACTCACCTGCAACCAGGCCCTCCTTGTGCCAGTCTTGGAATTTTATTGCTACGTAGCTACCACATTGGGCAAATTGGCACCAGATCAACCATCTGCTCTCTAAAATAGACACACACATTACATCATTGTTGCAATTATTGATTCATTTTCTTAAAATTCACTGTGGGAAAGACAAGCAGAGTGAATTGAGGGAGATTGATATGATTACATCTATTTTAAATATATCCTTTATTAGTACTTCAGAACATGGCCTCCTCTCATCTCCCTACCTTCCTGCAGGTGCATGCTTCCTTTGTCAGACTAGCCTCCCCACACGCCACTGACTACGCCATACCACGGGGCTTCAGCATTGATTTCCTGCTGGATAAGCTCCAGTCTGACATTCATGATTCTCCACTGCAGGGGTTCAGTCCTAGCTCTTCCATCTCCCCTGGTGAAGCCAGCACCCCAAACACTCATTCCACAGTTCCTCCCACACCATGCCCCCTAGTGAAATGCCTGCTCCCTGATTTCCCCCCATAGCTCCTTCATACGCCACTGAAGTCTAACTTTCCCATAAAGCTTCTCGGTTGACTTCACCCATCAAGCCATCCCATTACTAGGTATATACCCAAAGGTCTATAAATCATGCTGCTATAAAGACACACGCACACGTATGTTTATTGTGGCACTATTCACAATAGCAAAGACTTGGAACCAACCCAAATGTCCAACAACGATAGACTGGATTAAGAAAATGTGGCACATATACACCATGGAATACTATGCAGCCATAAAAAATGATGAGTTCATGTCCTTTGTAGGGACATGGATGAAACTGGAAACCATCATTCTCAGTAAACTATCGCAAGGACAAAAAACCAAACACCGCATGTTCTCACTCATAGGTGGGAATTGAACAATGAGAACTCATGGACACAGGAAGGGGAACATCACACTCCGGGGACGGTTGTGGGGTGGGGGGAGAGGGGAGGGACAGCCTTAGGAGATATACCTAATGCTAAATGACGAGTTAATGGGTGCAGCACACCAACGTGGCACATGGATACATATGTAACAAACCTGCACATTGTGCACATGTACCCTAAAACTTAAAGTATAATAATAATAATAAAAAAGAAAAAAATGATCTCTTCTTACTCTCAACTCATGGCTCATAGTGATTAAACCCCTCCTTGGCTAATAATTAGCTACCTCTTACATTTCTGTCTTGAGAAGTCTCACTATTTGATACACATATTGTTCGTCTACTTTTTACCTATGTGCTCATTTCTTCCTGACAAGATTATGCATTCTAGAAGAATTCCAATGAGGTTCACAGATTCAGGATTTTTTGTTTCAAATAGTCAAGGCTCTCCCCCTCTGAGCATTTACTTGGCGTTCCCTCTTATGCTCTTGCTTGTGATACTTAATTTGTTTTGTTTCTTCTTTGGACACCAATGAGAGTTTGTTTAATAAATAGATTATTTGCATAATAGTCCAGTAAAGTAGTAAAATTTCTTCTAGTGTTTTGTTTTCTGCGTAAAAGGTTTTTATTTAAATTTATTTTTCATTAGCTATTTGTTTTTGCTCCATTATTCCAACCGCTTTCAAAACAGAGTGCATCCCATCAATGGGAAGGGTGTGATTTCCTGAGCATCTTGAAGCAATTCTGTTTGTAATTCTGGGAGTAGTAACTGGGAAAGGCAGATTGTTCTATGGACACAGAGAGGAGGAGGAGAAGATGGAAAAGGAGAGACCCTAGGAGGACCGGCACCTAGGGTGGAGAAGAGAAGGGCCAGTTTTGAACAGCAAGGCAGCCCTCGGGGACAGAAATGCCACATGCGGGTTTGACTGTTTAATGTGAAGTGTGTGCCTCACCTCCATCTTCACATCAAGAATCTTCAACAGAGCTCACACTGGTTCCTGACAATCTTATAAGAATGGGCTATTTGGGGGAACTAGAAGGGATGTTGACTTTCGCATCTGGGTCAACAAAGTGCAGAGGTTAGGAAGGCTCGTCTTGGCCCCTGGGACTCATCTAAGGCCTCTCAGTGTTGAGAGCCACCAGAGAGCCCTCTCGTCTTCAGATGAGAGATGCAAAATCAACTCACATTTATAGGGCTCTTCACAACTAACAAAGGAACGTCATCCTTACAGAAACTCTGTGTGGCAAGTGGGATGGATTTTGCTAATTCCACATTACGAACTTAAACACAGAGATTCAGAAAAGTTGTGTCATACGCCAGCAAGCAAAGAATTCAAAGCCATGGTCTGCTCTTTTAAAACAACAAACAAACAAACAAGCAAACAAAAAAACTAGGACCGTGTAAGTAGCGTCCGTTCTTCCTCCTTCTTCTCCCCGTGCTAGCTGGGGTGTGCCTGCAGACTTGCTTCTCTGGAATTCATAGCATCACTCTGTGTCTGTTGTCAGTCGGCTTTCAGAAGAACAATTGCCCTGCTTTTCTCCTATATGTGAACTTTTACCTTAATGCTTAAAATGTTTGGCAATTTGTCAAGCTCTAGGTTTCAGGATATGTGTCATCAGAATCTGAATTGCATGTCCAGAATTATCCACACATGATAGTTCACATTCTCCCTCGTTAAGTCCTGTTCTGTAGTCTCTCATTACTTTGTCATTTTTCATCATTATTTTCATCTTTCTCATCAAATACACATTTTGTAAACAATTGTGATTTATTATTATTATTTGCTTTTTGAATTCAGTTCCGCTGCAGTGGTTTATGAGTTGTTACTTTTCCTCTGTGACTTGCCTGGACGTTATTTGTCCAGTGCTCTCATGCTCACAAGCCCTTCTGGATCATGGGTCTATGATTCCCAGCATCTGTTTCTAGCTCCACCTTGAAATGCATTATTTGATGAAGATTTTTTTTATTTTTTTCTTCACATGATTTAATTCTTGGCTAATCACTGTGATTAATCTTTTGGTTGAAAATTTCCAGTTGTCTTTTTAAATGGAAATTATTATTTCTCTCTTAATTTTTCCTCTAGTATGTTAGAGAGGCTCAGGAAATGGATTCTTAGTTATTTTATACCCTCTCACTGAGTAAAATTAATGTGCTTTAAAATTAATGCCATTAAGAAGCAATTGTTATTTGTAGTATGGAAAATGTGCAAGAACCAAAATGCCAAACTTCTAAGGGAGCTGTTAAATAAATTACTCAAGTCCTCTGAAACAGAGCATGATTTATAAATATAAAAAATTGGAAAGGGTTTAAAAGATAATTGTAAAATTAAATGCAATATAGCCATAAAACCATGTTTTTGAAGAATAGGTTTAACAAAAGTGCACATGGTACAATACTGAATGAAAAGATTTCAGGACACAAAAATATACATGCAATTTGATTCCAAGTTCCTTCTATTCTTAATAAATATGATTAACGTCGTATGAAACAAGCTACTTCTCATTTTAGATGTGTGCTTATTTTGCTTAAAGTGAGAATTGCAGTTTCATTGTATTCTTCTGCTTTTAATTTTTAGTATAACAACATAAATGGTACCTATTTTATTGCATTTATTCCAACACAGAGAAGTATACGGAGAAGAGATGCTGTCTGTGCTCTCCTGCAGTACATGCCCTAAGCCCACAGAGAGCAGGTTAGGCATGGAGGGAGAGGAGGGTAATCTGGGTGAGTGATTCACTCATGCTAAAAGGGCCCTGGCTCCCCTGGACTCATCTCCCAATTAACATTTCACTGGTGAGCAGGTGTGCGATCCCAGTAGAAACAGGGAAGGCATTGAGTTAAAATGAGGTGTTCTCATAAGAACTTAATTCCACGGACCCTTTGATTATGAAGTGCTTCAGAGAAGGGTGCGGAAGGCTTAAGAAGAGATTTGAAAGACTTCTTGCACTTGGTTTCTACCAAAGAGAATTTTGAACAATGAAGCCAGTGAAACAGAAACAGATGGCTCAAATTTTCTTTGAAATGTAGACAGATTGAAGAGGAAGAAGTCTGGCAAAAATACATTTGGGATATGGCCAAACTGAAAACATTTGAGAAATGGTATGAAACACTTTTGGAAAAGCATGAAGGTGCCTGAAACACTCGCACTAAGTGTAATGTGATGGGGACACATGAAGAAATGGAGCTTGTACAGACAAAGGCCACACGTTCTGGTCAACCATGGCCACCATGGCTTCATTCTGAGGGAGGACAGACACTGTCGGCTGGTGGCTCCACCTCAGCGACTGGAACCACCTGTGTGACTGCAACACCCTATGAGACTGTAACTGCCTGTAAGAATGACGCTACCTGTGTGTCTGAAACACTCTGTGAGACTGTAACTACCTGTATGACTGAACCCTGTGAGACCAAAACACCCTGTGAGACAGCAACTACCTGTGTGGCTGAAATGTCCTGTGAGATTGTAACTACCTGTGTGACTGTAACTACCTGTGTGACTGTAACTACCTGTGTGATGGAACAGCCCTGTGAGACTGCAACTATCTGTGTGGTTGAAATGTCCTGTGAGATTGTAACTACTTGTGTGACTGTAACTACCTGTGTGACGGAACAGCCCTGTGAGACTGCACAGCCCTGTGAGACTGCAACTATCTGTGTGGCTGAAATGTCCTGTGAGATTGTAACTACCTGTGTGACTGTAACTACCTGTGAGACTGAACAGCCCTGTGAGACTGCACAGCCCTGTGAGACTGCAACTATCTGTGTGGTTGAAATGCCCTGTGAGATTGTAACTACCCATGTGACTGAAACACCCTGTGTGACTGAAACTATCTCTGTGGCTGAAGCGTGCTGTGCAAATGAAATGACCTGTGTGGCTGAAATGACCTCTGAAACTGTGTGACTGAAACTATCTGTGCAACTGAAATGGCCTGCATGGCTGTAACTCCCTGTGCGACTGTAACTTGCTGGGTCTCCTTTTGCTTGTCTCTAACTTGAAGGCCTTGCAGTGGATGATCTGACATTCTTTAATGGAGTAGCCACCCGACTACCATGTCTCTTTCCCTCTCTCTGGGAGTGAGAAGCATTTAAGCTGCTTTTCGTGGAGACCAGGAAACATTCCTGAAAGAAATATTTGCCTGAGAGCTACAAAATCTATTTTTTTCTAAGACAGGATCTCACTCTGTCACCCAGGCTGGAGTGCAGTGGCATGATCTTGGCTCACTGCAGCCTCAACTTCCCAGGTTCAAGCCATCCTCCTGTCTCAGCCCCCTAAGTAGCTGGGACTACAGGCATGTGCCACCATGCCTGGATAATTTTTTGGTATTTTTTGTAGAGACAGGATTTTATCATGTTGCCCAGGTTGGCCTCAAACTCCTGGGCTCAAGTAATCTGCCTCAGCCTCCTAACGTGTTGGGATGCGTACCCATTTTTCAATGGACCTTTCTTTGGTAACATTTAAGTGAAAAAGTATTAATGCGTGTTTATGCTAATAGTCAGGTAAAAAGAAAACAACACCCACAGCAAAGGGCATGGAAATATAAATTTCTGCTTCGGTTTCCAAGGGGCTGATCCTTCTGAGGAGATTGGAAAGTCTTGAGTTGGGGCATTTGAGTCCAGGAAGCGAAGGAAAACCCAGGAGAGCTTATTAAATGCGCCATTTCAAACAAAGTAAAGATGAAATGACCTTCAGGTAAAGAAGAAAACACTGAAACACAATGAAAGGAGAATAAGAGCCCTATGATTTACAAATTACTTTTTAATTTTTAAATTGAGGATATTTCCCCAAAGTATATCAGGCTTTGGAATACTGGCTGGGGGCGGTTGGAGGAGACAAAACTATAAACAAGAAAGAGAAGTTTCAGGGGCAGCTGGGATGAATTCTGCTCTCCACACCTTACTTACTAACTCGTGGAAAAAGGGCAGAGGCACACGGGCACACGGAGATGGTCAAAATGGGAAGCAGAAAGGGTCAGAGAAGCCAAGCTGTGGGAGCTGGGAGGTCAGCGGAGACGGGACAGGCTTCCTGGTCCTGAGACAAGTGCACCTGGTATGGCAGTGGCTACCTGCGAGGTGGGGAAAGCTAGCAGCACTAGAGTTTCCTGGGGGAAGGATGAAGGGAGGGTGGCTGATGTAAGGAGGTTTGCAGAAGCAATCTGAGAGCAGATAAATCCCTCGGTACCCCCGCCACCTCCATGTGCCTGCCTCCCCCCTAGTGGGGCTGAACTCTGGAGGCTTTTTCTCTGAACAGAGTCCCTGGAATGGGGCTCTAAGCATAGTTGTGTTATACCCAAAGCAACGGACCTCACTGATTGCACGATTTAAAATATTCATGTAATTTAGCGATGAGCATGTGTCAAACTCATTTCAAACTTGCTCTAAGGAAAGAAACCTGAGACAAGCCTACTGAAATACTAACCCTTGCTAGGAGCATTTTAATGAAAAAGGCTAAGTGAGATCTCTCAGCCTGACTATAAGGTAAAGAATATCTTGTTAGAAATCATTAATCCTGCTGGCAGACTGAGGGGTGAGAAGCCAGTGTCCTGGAAGAGATCTCAATTCCATTAAACTTTACCACCTAACTGCTTAAACATTTGATCAGGAATTAACATTTCTTCTAAGAGGGAGGTTGTAAATTATATCACATGAAAAGTTCTGTCCTAGACCAGGTTTGATTTTCCTGTGGGAAACCTGACCAGCTAACCAGTTCGAGAGGTACTGAGGCAGCAGGCAGGGCTTGACCCTGGAGCCAGGGCTCGGACCCGGAACCAAATGAGGACTTGCTAAAACAGGGATGGGGTGGAAGCAGCTTTCCATAAGACAGGCCTACCAGCATGCCAAGTCAGTTTATCATCGCCATGGCAATACCCGTGAGTTACTGACCCTTTCCATGCGAAGACCAGATGACCCGAAAGTTACTACCCTTCCCTAGGCCGTTCTGCATACACAGCCCCTTAACTCGCATGTTCCCTAGGACGTTCTGCATACACAGCCCCTTAACTTGCATGTTATTAAAAGTGGGTATAAATGGGACTGCAGAACTGCCCTGAGCTGCTCCTCGGTGCCTATGGGGTAACCCCGCCCTGCAGGAGCAGTCACAGAGCATGACGCACACTGCTGCCTCAGTAAAGCTCTTTTCTTCTGCCTCTGGCTTGCCCTTGAATTCCTTCCTGGACAAAGCCAAGAGCCCTCGCAGGCTGAGCCCACTGTGGGGCTGACCTGCTCTGCATCAGTACAACCAGAAAATTGCTATCGGAGTTTTCCTAAAAGCAGATAAGATATTGGATTTAAGAAACCAGAACAAGATGCTAAGGACATTTTTGCAGAATCAAAGCATGATCTTGATGAATAAAAACAAGGTAGGAGAAAGGAGAAAAAAATAGAGTCATGAAGAGGGCTCTGGAAAGATGGCAGAGGGGGAAGCACCGGAATCCACCTCCCCACCTAGTCAACTGTTGCCCTGGCGGGATCTGTCTGATGTAGCTATTTTGGAACTCTGGGGTCTATCCAAAGGCTTTCAACTTCCAGAGCAAGGCTTGGATGTGCAGCTTTCAGCTTGGCAGCCACCCCCACCTTACCCTTCAATCACAGAGCAGCCAGCCATGCATGAATCCCAGTTTAAGTGTTGGACATGTCATTTTTAAAACATTTTTCTCTCTCTTTCTTTTCATCTCTTTGTCATTTGCTCTACTTTTGGTACACGTTGTGCTACATGATTTTATTTTTTAAGCTTTCTATCACTTTTTAAGAGAATTCCTTCCTGCAGCTCATCCTTCTGCTCCCACACGCCCACTCCCAGGATGCTGGAGCCATGAGACTCAGCCTACTGCTCTCTGATCACTATAGCTCTGCAGGACTCATGGCTAAGTCAGCCTCTACAGAGGAAAGTGCTGACTACTTGGTCTTTTCTGAGTATTCAAAGCCTCTCTCTGTTCTTATCCTTGTTCTTATTATTTTAGAGAATGAATTTAATTTTTTTTTTTTTTTGAGATGGAGTCTTGCTCTGTCACTCAGGCTGGAGTGCAGTGGCAAAATCTTGGCTCACTGCAAGCTCCGCCTCCCAGGTTCACGCCATTCTCCTGCCTCAGCCTCCCGAGTAGCTGGGACTACAGGCACCCGTCACCACACCCGGCTAATTTTTTTTTGCATTTTTAGTAGAGACGGGGTTTCACTGTGTTAGCCAGGATGGTCTCGATCTCCTGACCTCGTGATCACCCGCCTTGGCCTCCCAAAGTGCTGGGATTACAAGTGTGAGCCCCTGCGCCCAGCCGAATTTAATTTTATTCCTTTTATTGATGCTATGATACATTATCCAATAAAAAGCCCAAAGGAACAAATATGCAAAGAGTGTGCATCCAGTGCGCAACTTCCCCAGCCATGCTGTTCTTCTGTCCACAAGGCACAGAGTCTCGGGTGGTCTCTCTGGGATATTCCATCTAGATGTAACCAATGTGGCTGTATCCTGATAGCTTTGCGTTTTCATCTTCACTGCTGTCTACAGGGATCAGGGAGATCTCGTCCACATGAGGCATCTCATGTCTGTGTAGCGGCTCAGATTACGAACATATTTTTTGTGTTTCCCTTTGGTTTCAGTCATTTGCCATCGTCTTTGTGAACCTCACCAATAAAACAGAAGGTGCTTTTTACTTCTGCCATGTCTGGTTGTTCAGCTGCAGGGTGGCTATTGATATAGAGCCCTGCACATTCCACAACCTCAAATATTAGAACTCCTGCCATCGGTCTTGCTTGCCCTTCATTCTTGCTGGTCAGCTATCATTTTTGGGTCCCCATTAACCATCCTTCTTGAAATTTGACTATACTCTTGGTTATCCTGTTCCCTGAGTCCCATGTATTTATTTTTGTTCATTTATTTACCTTATTTGGTAGAGCACGTTTCCATTACCTTAAGAAATTGTCTGAAAAAAATGTTTTTCTTCTACCTTCCTCCTCAATAGATAGTTTAGCTGGGAATAGAATTTTAGATTAAAAAATGGTTTTCCTTTGGAATTTTGAAAGTATTGTTTCTTTGCAGTCTACCTCCCAATGTTGTTGCTGGGAAAAAAAGAAAGTTAAATTCTAATTCCCATCCCTTTCTTGTGACCTGTGGATGCTGTCGCTGCTGCTTTCTTTTCTTTCAGAAAGCTTGTAGGATCTTACTTCATCCTCACCATTTTGAAATGTCAGTGATTTGGGTTGATATGAAACTATTTTCATTGATTGTTTTGGACTTAGTGTCTCCTTCAATCTAGAAACTCATTCTAGGGAATTATTAAAATTCTTACACTGATGTTTTCTCTTCTCTATTTCCTCAATTTCTTTTTGGAAATCAGGACATTTATTAAGAATGTGAAGTGAGGATGGATGTGAGTGAAAAGTATTCAGTAAAACCCCACTACAAGCGTATAGCTTTTGGACATTTTTCCATGTATAGGTAAATATTTATTTCCCAGAATGAGATTATAAAAAAGATTGTTTTGTGATTGTCTTTCTTAGCTTGTGTGTATATGCTCAACTTTACTGGGGAATATTTTAATGTTAATACGAACATGCCATTTTCATTAGAAAATTTTCATTATATTCCAGTATATTATCATACAGTGAAAACTTCTAAAGGTGACTTCATTCGATACTTTTTTCCCAGTTAGAAACCTCATGGACAAAACAAGCCAGATAAGTCATAAATGAGGGACATGTATAAAATAATTTATAAACAATCACACAGTGCTCAAGGGGTAAACGTGTCCCAAACTAAGTACTGAACAGTTCAATGTAGGGATGGTGATCTACAGAAAGCTCATATTTTCATTTCGAATTGACCTTATATGGAAGTAGGTATTTGAAATTGAAAAATGCAGTAATACGTATGGCACAGGTTCTGGAAACGAAGAAGCAAACAAAAACATTTGACTTCCATTTAGGAAAGCATGTTCCAGAAATCATGTCCTCTAAAGTAGTAAGAACTCATGTGTTCATGAGTCCAAATTGGGCTACTTCTGTAGGTGCTAAGTAAATGCTTGTTAAAAGAAATTATTAAAAAAGAAATGTAGGTTAGAGTGCTGGGGCTGCTCTAACAAATACCATAGTCTGAGTGGCTTGGACAATGGGAATTTATTTTCTCACCATTCTGGAAGATGGACGTCTGAGACCCAGGTGTGGGCAGGGTTGGTTTCTCCTGAGGTCTCTCTCCTTGGCTTGTGAATGGCGTCTTCTCCCTGTGTCCTTGCCCGGTCTTCCCTCTGTGCATGTCTGTGTCCTCATCTCCTCTTCTGATGAGGACACCAGGCATACAGTATCAGGGTCTACCCTAATGATCTCATTTTAACTTAATTACCTCTTGAAAGGTATTCACATTCTGAAGTACAGGACGTTAGGTCTTCAACATAGGAATTTTGAGGGACGCAATTCACCTCATGACACAATGAATGAATTACGAAACCATGAGAAAAGTCAGAGGAGGAAGAAAACTCCTAGAAAGCTATTAACAAACTGAGCATTTCTTATAAAAATGATTTTGCATTCCATGGTTTGATGAGATGGGGAGATATGTTCAGAAGGGGTGGCTTGTCCCACCTGGGATTTCCTGAACCAAGCAAACCTAAGGAGGACTCTTGGCGACACTTGCCGAACCCTGTGTCTGTGTGTGGAAGACCTGCCCGACTACATAGACCACAAAACCATGCCTCATGACCCCTCTCAGCTGGTGATGTGTTCAGGCCAGGCAAAATCAATAGACTTACATGTCTTGCCCCTGCAAGCACCATTCTATATTTAGGCAACAGAAAATTGTCTTTGCCCTCACTCGGCCATTGTGTCGTGTGAAACAACAGCTTACTTGAATTTTATAAACTTGGCTCCTATCAGATAATGGGACACATATTTCCTGGTCCCCCACCCCTGCCCTCACCAGCCACCACAGACCTGCCATGCCACTGTTCCCAAACATGTCTGTGTCTTGGAATCACGCGAGTGTTTCAAGAGTCTGCTGCCTGCCTCTCCCAGCCCAGACGTCCTGCTTCAATTAGTCTGCGGTTGTGACCTGGCCACGGGGATATTTTTAAAGCTCCCTAAGTGATTCCAATGAATTTGAGAACCCTATCTCAGGCTAGTCTACATGAACTCTCTGCCATACACTCTATAGCACTTACTTTGTGACCAGCACTGCCCTAGTAATGACTGGATACTAATGACTGTCCTCCCCACCGCACTGTAAGTTCTTTCAGAGCAGGGATGTCAGCTGCATTCTTCACTTTGAGGTACCCAGAGCCCCACATTGCACTTATATAAGATATGAGGGTGATTAGGATAAACACATTTGTCCCCAGCCTCATCTTTTACAGGTGCAGGAGGTAGATCTAGTCCCAGGTGGCATGACAGACTTCAAAGCTTCAAATCTTCACTCTGTTACATTCCACTTTTTAAAACATTTAGGGCCAGGCTTGGTGACTCATGCCTGTAATCCCAGCACTTTGGGAGGCTTAGGTGGGAGGATAGCTTGAAGCCAGGAGTTCAAGACCAGCCTGGGCAAGATAACCAGATCCCATCTCTATCAAAAAACTTTTAAAAACTTAGCCAGGTGTGGTGGTACATGTCTGTAGTCATAGCTACTTGGGTGGCTAAGATGAAAGGACCACTTAAGTCCAGGAGTTTGAGGCAGCAGTGAGCTATGATCATGTCGTTGCACTCCAGCCTGGGCAACAGAGCAAGACCCCAACTTAAAAAAATAATTAGGTAATAATTTAAAGTTGGCTGACCAGTATTTTGGTATGCTTAGCAGGAGGGAAATGATATGCAATTAAAGAACTTTGAGATCCTTGGATATTTGGTGAAAATCTCAATCATCCTAGACTGTGGAACTCTAATTTCTCAGCTAAATTCTCAGTGTATTTTTGGCATATAATTTTTCAGTATAAATTTATACATACATAAAAAGATGTATTATAAATTTATATTAGAAACCTTAAGATTTGTCAATTAACGTATCTGTGATGAATGTCTATTAGAAATGAAAACGTTGTAGATTGCAGCTGGGACTATTACAGTTCTTTTTTATTTTTTTAATTTTTAAAATTATTTAAAACGTTTTAAATAAGAAATGAATCCACTAAACAATCCACAAAGAAAGCCGTCTGTCTTAAAGGTTCCCATGTTCCTAAAACTCCTGAAATGTGTAGTTTTTCTTTGGTAATTTAATTTCTTCTGTCTCTGTCCATCCAATTTATTTGTGATTAATCATAGATTTATTTTATCTTATTATTTCAATAGTTTTTGGGGAACAGGCGGTGTTTGGTTACATGGATTTCTTTAGATATGATTTCTAAGATTTTGATGCACTCATCACCCGAGCAGTGTACACTGCACCCTATTTGTAGTCTTTTATCACTCACCTCCCTCCCACCCTTTCCCCAAAGTCCCCAGAGTCCATTATATCAGTCTTATGCCTTTGCATCCTCATAGTTTAGCCCCTACTTTTAAGTGAGAACATACAATGTTTGGTTTTCCATTCCTGAGTTAATTCACTTAGAATAATGGTCGCCAAGTCCATCCAGGTTGCTGCGAATGCCATTATTTTGTTCCTTTTAAGGCTGGATAGTATTCTATGGTATATATATATATATATATATATACATACACACACACATACATATATATATATATACACACACATACCATATATATATACACATACCATATATATATGTGTGTGTGTATATATATATTTACCATGGTGTGTGTATATATATATATGGGCATTTATATGTGTGTGTGTGTATATATATATATATATATATAAATGGTGTGTGTATGGTATATAAATGGTATATATATATATATATATATGGTGTGTGTGTGTGTGTGTGTGTGTGTATATATATATCACATTTTCTTTATCGACTTGTTGGTTGATGGGCATTTAGGCTGGTTCCACATCTTTGCAGTTGCAAATTTTGCTGCTATAAATATGCATGTGCAAGTGTCTTTTTCCTATAATGACTTCTCTTCCTCAGTACTGAGATTTCTGGATTAAATAGTAGTTCTACTTTTAGTTCTTTAAGGAATCTCCACACTGGTTTCCATAGTGGCTGTACTAGTTTACATTCCCATCAGCAGTGTAGAAGTGTTCCCTGTTCACCACATCCATGCTGACATCTATTATTTTTTGATTTTTCAATTATGGCCATTCTTGCAGGAGTAAGGTGGTACTGCACTGTGGTTTTGATTTGCATTTCTCTGATAGTTAGTGAGGTTGAGCATTTTGTTCATATGCCTGTTGGCCATTTGTGTATCTTCTTTGAGAATTGTCTATTCATGTCCTTAGCCCACTTTTTGATGGGATTATTTGTTTCTTTCTTCCTGATTTGTTTGAGTTCTTTGTAGATTCTGAATATTAGTCCTTTGTTGAATGCATGATTTGTGAATATTTTCTCCCATTCTGTGTGTTGTCTGTTTTCTCTGCTGATTATTTCTTTTGCTGTGCAGAAGTTTTTAGTTTAATTAAGTCCCATCTATTTATCTTTGTTTTTGTTGTATTTGCTTTTGAGTTCTTGGTCATGAATTCTTTGCCTAGGCCAATGTCTAGAAGAGTTTTGTTCTTCTGATATTGTGTTCTAGAATGTTTATAGTTTCAGGTCTTGGATTTAAGTCTTTGATCTATGTTGAGTTGATTTTTGCATAAGGTGAGAGATGAGGATCCAGTTTCATTCTTCTACATGTGACTTGCCAATTATCCCAGCACCATTTGTTAAATAGGGTGTCCTTTCCCCACTTTATGTTTTTGTTTGCTTTGTTGAATATCAGTTGGCTGTAAGTATTTGGCTTTATTTCTGGGCTCTCTATTTTGTTCCATTGGTCTACATGCCTGTTTTTACACCAGTGCCATGCTGTTTTGGTAACTATAGCCTTGTAGCATTGCTTAAAGTCAGGTAATGTGATGCCTCCAGATTTGTTCTTTTTGCTAAGTCTTTCTTTGGCTATGTGGGCTCTGTTTTTGTTCTCTATGAATTTTAGGATTGTTTTTTCTAGTTCTGTGAAGAATGATGATAGTATTTTACTGGGAATTGCCTTGAATTTATAGATTGCTTTTGGCAGTATGATCATTTTCACAATATTCATCCTACCCACCCATGAGCAAGGGATGTCTTTCCATTTGTTTGTGTTGTCTATGACTTCTTTCAGTAGTGCTTTGTAGTTTTTCTTGTAGACATCTTTTACCTCTTTGGTTAGGTGTATCCCCAAGTATTTTATTTTTTGTAGCTTTGTAAAAGGAGTTCCACAGCTTTTGTAAAAGGGGGTTTGTAGCTTTTGATAAAGGGGTTGAGTTTTTTATTTGATTCTCAGCTTGGTCACTGTTGGTGTATAGAAGTGCTACTGATTTGTGTACATTGATTTTGTATCCTGAAACTTTACTGGACTCATTTATCAGATCTAGGACCTTTTAGGATGAGTGTTTAGGGTTTTCTAGGTATATGATCATATCATCAGGAAACAGCAACAGTTTGACTTCCTATTTATCAATTTGGATGCCCCTTATTTCTTTCTCTTGTCTGATTGCTGTGGCTAGAACTTCAAACAAGTAGAAAAAAGAACTTCAAAGAAGCTCTAGAATGATTTAGGGAGGGTTCCAACTTTGTCTATCTTTTGGAATAGTTTCAGTAGGATTGGTACCAATTCTTCTTTGAATGCCTGATAGAATTCAGCCACGAATCCATCTGGTCCTGGACTTTTTTTTGTAGGCAATTTTTTAAAATTACTCTTTCAATCTTGCCGCTTGTTATTGGTCTGTTCAGAGTTTTTGTTTCTTTCTGGCTTAATCTAGCAAGGTTGTATCTTTCCAGGAATTTATCCATCTATTCTAGATTTTCTAGTTTGTGCACGTAAAGGTATTCATGGTGGCCTTGAAGGAGCTTTTGTATTTCTGTAGTATTGAATGTAATAGCTCCGATTTCATTTCTAATTGAGCATATTTGGATCATGTCTCTTCTTTTCTTGGTTAACCTCATTAAAGGTCTATTGATTTTATCTTTTCAAAGAACAAAATTTTGTTTCATTTATCTTTTATTTTTTTTTGTTTCGATTTCATTTAGTTCTGCCCTGATCTTTGTTATTTCTTTTCTTCTGCTAGATTTGGGTTTGATTTGTTCTTGTTCCTCTAGTTCCTTGAGGTGTGAGCTTAGATTGTCTATTTGTTCTCAGGTTTCAGACTTTTTGATGTGGGCATTTAATGCCATCAACTTTCCTCTTAGTCTCGCTTTTGCTGTATCCCAAAGGTTTTGATCAGTTGTGTCACTATTATCATTCAGTTTAAAGAATTTTTAAATTTCTATCTTGATTTCATTGTTGACTCAAGGATCATTCAAGAGCATATTATTTAATTTCAATATATTTGTATAGTTTTGGAGATTCCTTTTGGAGTTAATTTCCAATTTTATTCCACTGTGGTCTGAGAGAGTGCTTGATTAATTTCAATTTCAATTTCCTTAAATTGATTGAGGCTTGTGTTTTTTTTTTTTTTTTTTTTTGAGACAGAGTCTTGCTCTGTCTCTCAGGCTGGAGTGCAGTGGCGCAATCTCGGCTCACTGCGAGCTCCGCCTCCTGGGTTCACGCCATTCTCCTGCCTCAGCCTCCCGAGTGGCTGGGACTACAGGTGCCCACCACCACACCCAGCCAATTTTTTGTATTTTTAGTAGAGATGGGGTTTCACCACGTTAGCCAGGATGGTCTTGATCTCCTGACCTCGTGATCCACCTGCCTCAGCCTCCCAAAGTGCTGGGACTATGGGCGTGAGCCACCACACCCGGCTGAGGCTTGTTTTGTGGCCTATCATATGGTCTATCTTGGAGAATGTTCCAAGTGATGATAAAAAGAATGTATGTTCTGCAGTTGTTGGGTAGAATGTTCTGTGAATATTTGTTAAGTCCATTTGTTTTTGGGGTGTAATTTAAGTCCATTGTTTCTTTGTTGACTTTCTGTCTTGATGACCTGTCTAGTGCTGTCAGTGGAGTATTGAAGTCCCCTCTCACTATTATTGTGTTGCTGTCTCATTTCTTAGGTCTAGTAGAGCTCCAGTGTTAGGTGCATATATATTTAAGATTGTGATATTTTCCTGTTGGACTAATCTTTTTTATCATTATATAATATCCCTCTTTGTCTTTTTTTTTAACTGTTGTTGCCTTAAAGTCCTTTTTGTCTGATGTAAGAATAGCTACTCCTGCTTGCTTTTGGTGTCCATTTGCATGGAATATCTTTTTCCACCCCTTTACCTTAAGTTTATGTGAGTCCTTATGCATTAGGTGAGCCTCTTGAAGACAGTAGATACTTGGTTGGTGGATTGTTATCCATTCTGCCATTCTGTATCTTTTAAGCGGAGCTCTTAAGCCATTTACATTCAATGCTAGTAGTGAGATGTGAGGTACTGTTCTATTCATCATGCTAGTTGTTGCCTGAGTACCTTGTTTCTTTTTCATTGTGTTACTATATTATAGGTCCTGTGAGATTTATGTTTTAAGAAGGTTCTATTTTGGTGTATTTTGTGGGTTTGTTTCAAGATTTAGGATTCCTTTTAAGCATTTCTTGTAGTGCTGGCTTGTTTGTGGTGAATTCTCTCAGCATTTGTTTGTCTGAAAACCTCTCCTTCATTTATGAAGCTTAGTTTTACTGGATACAAAATTCTTGGCTGATAATTATTTTGTTTAAGGAAGCTAAAGATAGGATCCCAATCCCTTCTGGCTTGCACAGTTTCTGCTGAGAAATCTGCTGTTAATCTGATAGGTTTTCCTTTATAGGTTACCCGATGCTTTTGCCTCACAGCTCTTAAGATTCTTTCCTTTGTCTTGACTTTAGATAACCTGATTACTATGTGTCTAGGTGATGATCTGTTCGCGATGAATTTCCTGGGTGTTCTTCGAGCTGCTTGTATTTGTATGTCCAGAATTCTGGCAAGACCAGGGAAGTTTTCCTTGATTATTACCTCAAGTAAGTTTTCCAAACTTTTAGATTTCTCTTCTTCCTCAGGAACACCAGTTATTCTTATGTTTGTTCATTTAACATAATCCCAAATTTCTTGGAGGCTTTTTTCATTAATTTTTTTCTTTGTCAGATTGCGTTAGTTCAAAAGCCACGTTTTCAAGCTTTGAAGTTCTTTCTTCTACGCATTTGATTCTATTGTTGAATCTTTTCGGTGTATTTTGCATTTCTCTAAGCGTGTCTTTCATTTCCAGAAGTTATGATTGTCTTTTCCTTATTGTATCTATTTCTCTGGATACTTTTTCTTCCATATCTGGTATTGCTTTTTAATTTTCTTTAAGTTGCTTTTGATCTTTCCCTGGTGCCTCCTTGAGTAGCTTAATAATCAACCTTCTGAATTATTTCCCTGGCAATTTGAAAATTTCTTGGTTGGTGTTCATTGCTGGAGAGCTAGTGTGATCTTTCAGGGGTGTTACAGAACCTTGTTTTGTCATATTATCATAATTAGTTTTCTGGTTCCATCTCATTTGAGTAGACTTTCAGTGGAATGATCTGAAACTCAAGGGCTGCTTTTCAGATTATTTTGTCCCATGGGGTGATCCCTTGATGTGGTGTTCTCCCCCTTCCTCTAGGGACAGGGCTTCCTAAGAGCCAGACTGCAGCAATTGTTATTGTCCTCTGGATCTAGCCACCTAGTGGGGCTACTGGGCTCCAGGCTGGTACTAGGGAAGGTCTGCAAAGAGGTAAGGCCAGAAACGGCTTCCCTTGGCTGAAGGTGGAGATCAGGAGTGCCTACTGCTGATCTTCCCACTGCTTCTTCTACTCTTATATTTTGCTGGGCTCCCTAAATCAATTTCAGCTCTAAGTAAGGTTAAATCCTTCCCCATGATCTGGATTTTCAGGTTCTCCATTGGGGAAGTATGTTCAGAGGCCAACTTTTCCCCCTCTCACACTTGGGGAACACATAGTTTTTCGACTGTCTCACAGCGTTTGCAATGGCAAGCCACTTTTTTCAAAGGCTCTTTGAATTCTCTTGGTTTTCCTGGTATGTTCCTGTGGTGGTTCTTGGAGAAAAAGTTCACAATGTGAATCTCCAAACACTGTTCTGTTCAACTAAGTGGGAACTGCACATTAGTTCTGTCTCCTTTCCACCATTTTTTCCTAAAACCCTATTATGATTCTTATCTTCAAAATTTCTTATGGGTATAAAAAGAAAGAATGCATCTGATTTGCTTAGCACAGTTCCTGCTTTTATGGTAAGAGTAAAAGGAATCCTGACCAAGTTACACATCTAAATGGAATACAATTTTATAGGGGCCTTTGTGAAAACCCTGCCTCCTCTCTGTCCACACCCATTTCCTCCACTCAGAGGAGTTAGCAGGTGCTTCTGTTTCCTCCCGGAGATGTTATGGATCTCTTTTTGTTACTCTAAGTTAACAGGGTATGCACAGTCCTTTGCATTCAATTATAAATGGGCCTGGTGCTCTTTGGGGATTAGTTCTATTTCTTTTGTGGTCTATTTAAAGTTTTTCCTTTTCTAAAGTTAGTTTTGGCATTTCATATGTTCCAGGAGAATCATCCATTCCAGTTTATTACATTTTCCAAATTTATTTGCATAGAGTTAAGCAAAGTTATTTTATAATTTTCTAAGAAACATTCTATTTATTCTTTAAAAGAATTCCTAGGACATGTTACACAATGTGACAGATATAAAATTATACACTCTACAAAAATCAGTCTGCTTCTAACATTGTTCCTCAACCACTTAAGAGTCCTTCATGGGAATCATCACTATAAACAGCTTATTTTGTAAGCTGACAAAAATGTTCAATTCAACTGGCTTGTAATATCCCCATAAGTACAATTGTAATAGCATATTCTATGTCACAGGTTTGAATTCAGAAAATATAGCCACTTCATTGTTCACTTTTAAGTTGCTAATTCACAAAGAAACTGCATGTCCACTTTGCCCTGTAAAAATTCAAGTTATACACCAATTGTTTTATATCTCCCTAGTCCTGTTCCCCAAGGTCACCAGCAATTTGAGGGCTTCTAATTAAAGACTGAAGCTCAGATGACAATTCAGGGAAATTAAGAGCTTTGCTCAGCTCTATGCAAATAAATTTGGAAAATGTAATAAACTCAAATGGATGATTCTCCTGGAACATATGAAATGCCAAAACTAACTTTAGAAAAGAAGAAACTTTAAATAGACCACAAAAGAAATAGAGCAAATCTCCAAAGAGCACCAGGCCCATTTACAATTGAATGCAAAGAGTTATGTGTACAGTTCCTAAATGTCATTTTTTCTAATCTGCGCAATTATACCTTGTACTAGAAGTTCGGGAAAGCCAAGGCACTTCCATGCTGTGTCACATTTTGGAGTTGCAATCTGCATCCCCTGAGTGGTTTTGCTTGGTTGGGTGAAATGCCAACTCAGAGGACCTGTGGATGGGCACCGTGGCAGAACACAGGAGGGAGACAGCACTATGAGTAGGACATACAGGGTAAACAGCCACCAGGAGCAGGCTTGTTTGTCTTTTGCATTTATGAAAAATATACAAATGATACTTAAATGCATACAGCACTGAAGGAAAGATACTTAAAAAAATATTTGTAACTAGCAGCATGGCAGAATTATTTGTTTATCTTAATCCTTTGGCCAAACAAATGTTTAACAAGGATTTAATATTGAAAAAAAGAAGAAAAAGCCAGCAGAGAAGAATGAAGCACCAGGTCCCTTCTATATGCAAAATCCCGTATCGCCCTTTGGATCCTGCATAAGTCACCAGAATGGCTTAGCATTAGTGGGAGTTAGGATATAATATTTCCTGCTTATGAGTACTTGGCACACACTATTATATAATAAATGCATCTGACCAGAGATTCTAAACTGTCAACATGCAGGAAGATTGAGAGTCAAAGACTTAAAGGATGATTAGTTACAATTGAATACACTTTAATAAATTTAAAGTAAAGTAGAGAAATGGGAGAAATGGGCAGTGAAGGCTGGGAAGAGAGTGGAAACGATCTCCTTAGTTTTTGGTCAGTTACCAGAGGCTTTGAATTTTTTTATTCTGGCAGTGCGTTAGTGGAGTTAGTACTGCAGACGATTCCAGGAGTACCTTTCAGACTCTTAGGCTTTTTCTGCCTTTAGTTAATTGCCTTATAACTTGCTTGATTTCTTTTTTACTGGATGTGTTCTATGACAAATTTGGAAATACATGAAATTGGTTTTTCTCTTTGCTTCTCTAAAATTTTTTTTTTTGAAGGGATCCACTTTTAGAGACAGCATGGAGAAACTTTGCCATTCTGTGCCAATCCTGGTGATCAGCCTTTTAGTGCTCTTTCTAATGCTTTTCTAGAAAGCTCTCTACAGGCCTCTTCTATGAGCTTCTTAGTGTCCAAAAATGTCTTTGAACACCCCACTCCTCAGCGCTGGAATGAGAAGTTACAGATGCTCTGTACTCTTCTCGATTTTTTTTTTTAACACAAAACGTGTCAAGAGCTTACAACTTGTCTAAGTCACATATTAACCTGGCTCTGCAAAATGCATCAGAACCCTTTGAACATCTTGAATCTGGACAGTTACCTGGAGATCAGCTCTGCAATGGACAAATCTCACAAACTTTGGTGCTCCCTATAGCTCTTTGACACCAAACCAAGTTCTCCAGAACTCCATATGTGAAGTGCCTATTTTCAAATTTTAGCCATTCATTTGATGCAAGGCTGGTTCAACATACGCAAATCAATAAATGTAATCCAGCATATAAACAGAACCAAAGACAAAAACCACATGATTATCTCAATAGATGCAGAAAAGGCCTTTGACAAAATTCAACAACTCTTCATGCTAAAAACTCTCAATAAATTAGGTATTGATGGGACGTATCTCAAAATAATAAGAGCTATCTATGACAAACCCACAGCCAATATCATACTGAATGGGCAAAAACTGGAAGCATTCCCTTTGAAAACTGGCACAAGACAGGGATGCCCTCTCTCACCGCTACTATTCAACATAGTGCTGGAAGTTCTGGCCAGGGAAATCAGGCAGGAGAAGGAAATAAAGGGTATTCAATTAGGAAAAGAGGAAGTCAAATTGTCCCTGTTTGCAGATGACATGATTGTATATCTATCTAGAAAACCCCATTGTCTCAGCCCAAAATCTCCTTAAGCTGATTAGCAACTTCAGCAAAGTCTCAGGATACAAAATCAATGTACAAAAAACACAAGCATTCTTGTACACCAATCACAGACAAACAGAGAGCCAAATCATGAGTGAACTCCCATTCACAATTGCTTCAAAGAGAATAAAATACCTAGGAATCCAACTTACAAGGGATGTGAAGGACCTCTTCAAGGAGAACTACAAACCACTGCTCAATGAAATAAAAGAGGATACAAACAAATGGAAGAACATTCCATGCTCATGGGTTGGAAGAATCAATATCGTGAAAATGGCCATACTGCCCAAGATAATTTATAGATCCAATGCCATCCCCATCAAGCTACCAATGACTTTCTTCACAGAATTGGAAAAAACTACTTTAAAGTTCATATGGAACCAAAAAAGAGCCCGCATCACCAAGTCAATCCTAAGCCAAAAGAACAAAGCTGGAGGCATCAGGCTACCTGACTTCATTTTTGAATATATTCATATAATTTAAAAATTTACAGAAGGATGTAACAACAGAAAATCTCTCTCCCACTCCTCTCCTTCTCAGCCAGTTCCCTTCTATGTGCAAAATCCCATATCACCCTTTGGACCCTGCATAAGTCAGCAGAATGGCTTTGTAAGAGGCACTGAAATTCTGGGCTGCTGTAGGGACCCAGGTATTCTTGCAGCCATAATTCCCTGCTGGGGCTGTACATAGAAACACCTGCACAGCTTGAAGGCAGATACTCAGTTGCCACGGCATAGATTAAAACAGGCCTTAGCATGCCATGTAGAGCTGTGGTAGAAAAGCTTTGTACCACAGTCCCAACATCTCCTGTAAACCCAGAAATCAAATTGGTGTAGAGTGTGTGATACGCTGATGGACCATACAAAGGCTAGCCACAAGAGGAGGGTTCTCAGTGTGTCCAGGTAGCCGCCATTTACAGTGACCATCTGGAAGGTTGCTGACCAGGGTCTTGCTTGCCAATTATGCAAACTGTATCTCAAAACACAAGTTGGAAATCTTTGCACTTCATTGTATACACATCTTACTGTTTTGTTTTTTGTGCTTTTTTTGAGATGGAGTCTCACCCAGGCTGGAGTGCAGTGGCGCGATCTCAGCTCACTGCAAACTCTGCCTCCCAGGTTCAAGCGGTTCTACTGCCTCAGCTTCCTGAGTGGCTGGGATTACAGGCACCTGCCACCATGCCCGGCGAATTTTTGTGCTTTTAGTGGAGACGGGATTTCGCCATGTTGGCCCCAGGCTGGTCTCAAACTCCTGACCTCAGGTGATCCGCCCACCTCCGCCTCCCAAAGTGCTGGGATTACAGGGGTGAGCCACCACATCTGGCCCAGGTTACTCTTAGTACAAACAGTTATGCCAGACGTTCTTAATTTTGTAGCACAAATACTGTGTGCCAGGGACTGTCCACGTATTATTTTTAATCCTTACAACCATCCCATGAGGTTAGGCATTCATATTTTTATTCTAGAAGTGAGGAGACTGAGGAGCTAGGAGAGAGAAAGTCACTCGCTCAATTTCATACTGCCTGGAAATGGCAAATTTCAGAGTGAAACCCAAACCCGTCTGGTCAAAGTATGGCCCCTGCATGTCACTGGGCTGCTCTGCTCTTTACAAAGAGGTATTGGCTTAAAAGAGATGCAGTGGAGAAAAACGAAGAAGATTTAACGCCAAGAAGTAGTCATTCTAACAAAGATGACAGGAACTGGGAACTTTATGTGGAGGCCACAGAATGAAAGATAAGTAAAATATTTAGTGCCAGGGAATGATAACCTGCCAGCCTCAATCTCTTTGAAGACAGAATATGATAAAAAGAGAATAACTTGGGAGGCTGAGGCAGGTGGATCACTTGAGGTGAGGAGTTTGAGATGAGCCTGGACAACATGGTAAAACCCTGTCTCTACTGAAAACACAAAAAAATTGGCCAAGTGTGGGGGCCTGTGCCTATAATCCCAGCTGCTCCGGAGGCTGAGGCAAGAGAATCTCTGGAACCCAGGAGGCGGAAGTTGCAGTGAGCTGAGATCAGGCCACTGCACTCCAGTCTGGGCCACCATCTCACAAAAGAAAAACAAAAGGAATAACTTTCTGGGGAATTTAGTTAGCTACAAGAAATAACTTCCTGTGGTTAGGCTGTGGATGCTCTATCCTTTGTCATCATTAAGAACCATGTTTACGGCTGGGCACGGTGGCTCACGCTTGTAATCCCAGCACTTTGGGAGGCCAAGGTGGCAGATCACGAGATCAGGAGATCGGGACCATCCTGGCTAACATGGTGAAACCCCGTCTCTACTAAAAATACAAAAAAAAAAAAAAAAAATTAGCCAGGCGTGGTGGCGGGTGCCTGTAGTCCCAGCTACTCGGGAGGCTGAGGCACGAGAATGGCATGAACCCGGGAGGTGGAGCTTGCAGTGAGCCGAGATCGTGCCACTGCACTCCAGCCTGGGTGACAGAGCAAGACTCCATCTCAAAAAAATAAAATAAAAAAAAAACCATGTTTAATTTAACTTTGGAGAGAAGCTCTGCTATTGGGAGGTGGGGGGAATGGTGGGCTTGGCTGCAAACAGCGTTCATTATTAATCTTACTGAAAAGATGACTTTGGGCAGCATTTGTCATGTCTTGATATTCTCGTCTAGAAAACTGAGAAAAATATTCAAGTGGGAAAAAGGATGATTTTGAGGATAGAATAAAATGACAGAGGCGAGTGCCTGGTGTGGGATCAGTGTGCAATAAAGGCGAGCTCTCTGCCTTCTCAGTTTGTAGAATAGTTTGCAGGACTTCTTCAGATACCTCTTTCCTTTAAGAGTTAGTTCTAGATTATGTGGAAAGAGAATGGGATTTCTGGCAAAAAAAAAAAAAAAAATTGTAAAAAGAGAATACAAATAATACAAAACTGGAGGAAAATCTCAAACAGTTATCTGTAAAAAGAAGATATAATACATGAAAACTGAAAAGCTGGATGCCACAGACCAGTGACACTGCAGTGCCACTCACAGATGAGGGGACTGAATCCTGCGACTTATGGGAAAGCCCACAGCTGGGCGCGTTGCCCCCTCTCGCACTGGGTTTCCCTGTGTGCACAGGTGTCTGCATACATCACGACTGGCAGTTTGAGCAGGAGTTTTTATGTCCTCTTCTGTATCTTGAGATCCCTCTGTCTGTGACAGTTTATCTGGCTCTAACCAAGCTACAGTCACCCTAGTAACTTTACATAATTCAATATTTTGCTGTTTTCTAAACATACAAAACATGTTCTAACAGTGAAGATTCATGATTCAGTGACTCTGCCCCAAAGCCTTAGGCTAACTTTTGCATGTGGCACAAGCTTATGAAGACACAGCTTAGGAGCAGGGTGGGGCTGGCAAGTAAAATCTAATTGGGTATGCTTTATTGAATAGCTTCATTTTGTTTAAAAAGAGGGTTTTCGGCCAGATTATAATGACAGTGATCTATTCAACTTGTGTACAAAAGTGTTTCAGGTGGCACTAATAGACTTAAAGCGCTTTGCATTCTATAGTTAGTGTACTGTTCCTCAGAGATGCAATCTTAAGCTCAGATTGGGTGCAGCTCTTCTTCTACCGGGATGTGAAGTGCAGCAATTCAGTGCTTCAAATATATTGCGGCAGTAAAGTTTCTGAGCATTTTGAATATTTGTATTTCACAGCTGTCATTTCAGTGTTTCCTGGGGTTTTAATTGTTTTACTTTTGGGGTGTTGAATAAACTCAAGCCATGCTCATTGCTGTGCAAAGTTAATCACTGCCAAAATACACCTCAGCATCACATGTCCGCTTGCCCCAGGATGTTGCCAGAAGCATTGAATGTGACCTGCAGACAGAAGTGAGTTAAAAGTTTCTTTTTCTATTTTTTTGTTTTTTACTTTAGGTTCTGGGGTACATATGCAGAATGTGCAGGTTTGTTACATAGGTATACATGTGCCATGGTGGTTGGTTGCACCCATCAACCCATCATCTAGGTTTTAAACCCTACATGGCATTAGATATTTGTCCCAATGCTCTCCTCCCCTTGTCCCCAACCCCCTACAGGCCCAGGTGTGTTATGTTCCCCTCCCTGTGTCCGTGTGTTCTCATTGTTCAACTCCCACTTATGGGTAAGAACATGAGGTGTTTGGTTTTCTGTTCCTGTGTTAGTTTGCTGAGAATGATGGTTTCCAGCATCATCTATGTCCCTGCAAAGGACATAAACTCATTCTTTTTATGGCTGCATAGTATTCCATGGTGTGTATGTGCTATATTTTCTTTATCAAATCTATCACCGATGGGCATTTGGGTTGGTTCCAAGTCTTTGTGATTGTAAATAGCGCTGCAGTAAATATATGTGTGCATGTGTCTTTATAGTAGAATGATTTATAGTCCTTTGGGTATATACCCATTAATGGGATTGCTGGGCTAAATGGTATTTCTGGTTCTAGGTCTTTGAAGAATCGCCACACTGTCTTCCACAATGGTTGAACTAATTTACACTCCCACCAACAGTGTAAAAGTGTTCCTATTTCTCCACATCATCTCCAGTATCTGTTGTTTCCTGACTTTTTAATGATCACCATTCTAACTGGTATGAGATGGTATCTCATTGTGGTTTTAATTTTCATTCCTCTAATGACCAGTGATGAGGGGCTTTTATTCATGTGTTTTTTGGCCTCATAAATGTCTTCTTTTGAGAGGTGTCTGTTCATATCCTCACCCACTTTTTGAGGGGTTGTTTTTTTCTTGTAAATTTGTTTAAGTTCCTTGTAAATTCTGGATTTAGACCTTTGTCAAACGGATAGATTGCAAAAATTTTCTCCTTTTCTATAGATTTCCTGTTCACTCTGATGACAGTTTCTCTTGCTGTGCAGAAGCTCTTTAATTAGATCCCATTTGTCAATTTTGGCTTTTGTTGCAAATGTTTTTGGTGTTTTAGTCATGATGAAGTCTTCGCCCATGCCTGTGTCCTGAATGGTGTTGTCTAGGTTTTCTTCTAGCGTTTTTTATGGTTTTAGGTTTTACGTTAAAGTCTTTAATCCATCTTGAGTTAATTTTTGTATAAGGTGTAAGGAAAGGGTCCAGTTTATGTTTTCTGCATATGGCTAGCCAGTTTTCCCAGCATCATTTATTAAATAGGGAATTCTTTCCCCATTGCAGGTTTTTGTCAGGTTTGTTGAAGATCAGATGGTTTATAAATGTGTGGTGTTATTTCTGAGGCCTCTGTTCCATTCCATTGGTCTACATATCTGTTTTGGTACCAGTACCATGCGGTTTTGGTTACTGTAGCCTTGTAGTATAGTTTGAAGTCAGGTAGGGTGATGCCTCCAGCTTTGTTCTTTTTGCTTAGGATTCTCTTGGCTATATGGGCTCTCTTTTGGTTCCATATGAAATTTAAAGTAGCTTTTTCTAGTTCTGTGAAGAAAGTCAATGGTAGCTTGATGGGAATAGCATTGAATCTATAAATTACTTTGAGTAGTATGGCCATTTTCATGATATTGATTCCTCCTATCCATGAGCATGAAATTTTTTTCCATTTGTTTGCATCCTCTCTTACTTCCTTGAGCAGTGGTTTGTAGTTCTCCTTGAAGAGATCCTTCACGTCTCTTGTAAGTTGTATTCCTAGGTACTTTATTCTCTTTGTAGCAATTTTGAATAGGAGTTCACTCATGATTTGGCTCTCTGTTTGTCTATTATTGGTGTATAGAAATGCTTGTAATTTTTGCACCTTGATTTTGTATCCTGAACCTTTGCTGAAGTTGCTTATCAGATTAAGGAGTTTTTGGGCTGAGATGATGGGGTTTTCTAAATATACAATCATGTCATCTGCAAACAGAGACAATTTGACTTCCTCTCTTCCTATTTGAATACGCTTTATTTCTTTTTCTTGCCTGATTGTCCTGGCCAGAACTTCAACTTCTATGTTAAATAGGAGTGGTAAGAGAGGGCATCCTTATCTTGTGCCAGTTTTCAATAGGAATGCTTCCAGCTTTTGCCCATTCAGTATGATAATGGCTGTGGGTTTGTCATAAATATCTCTTATTATCTTGAGATATGTTCCATCAATATCTAGTTTATAGAGAGTTTTTAGCACGAAGAGGTGTTGAATTTTATCGAAGGCCTTTTCCGCATCTATTGAGATAATCATGTGCTTTTGGTCATTGGTTCTGTTTATGTGATAGATTACATTTATTGATTTGTGAATGTTGAACAAGCCTTGCATCTCAGGGATGAAGCCAACTTGATCATAGTGGATAAGCTTTTTGATGTGCTGCTGGATTTGGTTTGCCAGTATTTTATTGAGGATTTTCACATTGATGTTCATCAGGGATATTGGCCTGAAATTTTCTTTTTTTGCTGTGTTTCTGCCAGGTTTTGGTATCAGGTTGATGCTGGCCTCATAAAATGAGTTAGGGAGGAGTCCCTCTTTTTCTATTGCTTGGAATAGTTTCAGAAGGAATGGTACCAGCTCTTCTTTGTACCTCTGGTAGAATTCGGTTGTGAATCTGTCTGGTCCTGGGCTTTTTTTTGCTTGGTAGGCTATTAATTACTGCCTTAATTTCACAACTTGTTATTGGTCTATTCATGGATTCGACTTCTTCCTGGTTTAGTCTTGGGAGGGTGTATGTGTCCAGGACTTTATCAATTTCTTCTAGATTTTCTAGTTTATTTGCACAGAGGTGTTTATAATCTTATCTGATGGTGGTTTTTATTTCTGTGGGATCAGTGGTGATATCCCCTTTATCATTTTTTATTGTGTCTACTTGCACACCTTACCACCTAGCATGAAGTAGAAGCTCAAAGTCTGAGCATTGAATGAATGGAATCAAAACCAGCTGTCAACCTCTCAATCCCCTGCTAATAATCTGTTACATTCCCTTTTTCAAGGAATTTACTCATTTATGCAATTTTAATTAGTTCTTCCAAATTTTCCCCATTCCCATCTAACATGACCTGCGTGGATATTTGTGACAGGTTGGGTTCTCCAAAACCAGGCTGCCTCAGGATGGCGGGACCTCCAGGGAGGCAGACCTTGAAGGAATTGGTAGCCGGAGAGTGTGTGCCCTCATTCCCCACATTGGGAAGCAAATCCTTTCCTGAAGGGAGGTCTGGCAGAGCATCTCCACTGCTATTACAGTATCTTACCTATTTTATACCTTCATCCAAGGCAGAAGTGTAACTGTCTCCCAGGAGCTCATAACTTTCCATTTGTTTTTGGTGTCATATATAAGAATCCTTTGCAAAATCTAAGGTAATGAAGACTTACCTGTATGTTTTCTTTTAGTATTTCTATGGTTTTAGCTCTTAAATTTGGGTCATTAATCCATTTTGAGTTAATTTTTGCACATGGTGTGAGGTACAGGTCCAATTCCATTCTTCTGTATTGGCTATCCAGTTGTTCTATATCATTTTTTGGAAAGACTCTTCTTGCCCTCATTGAATGGTCTTGTGACAGTTGTCAAAAAATTTTTGACTATAGATTTATCGGTTTATTTCTGAACTCTCAATTCTACTGCATTGATGTCTACCTATGAATTGAAGAACAAAAAAAGATATAAGACATATAGAAAACAAAATCAACGTGACAAAATTACCTTCTTCTCTTATCAGTAAATACTTTAAGTGTGAATATACTAAACTCTTCAGTTGATACTCTTCTGTTTAGTATATTCACACTTAAAGTATTTACGGACAAGAAAAGAAGATACTTCTGTCCTTAGAATAGGCAGAGATTGGCAGAAAGAAAAACTCCACAAAATCCAACTATATGTTGTCTATAAGTGACTCACTTAAAATTCAAAGACACATATAGGTTGAAAGTGAATAAGTGAAGAAAATAAATTTTATGCAAAGAGTAACCAAAAAAGATAAGTCAAGTAAAGGTATACAGGAATTATATAATAAGAAAGCCCCCAAATATGCGAAACAAACATTGACAGAATTGTAGAAAGGAATAGTTGGAGCCTTCAATATCCCACCTTCAGTAATAGATAGAACAAATAGAGGATCAAAAAGAAAACAGATAACTTGAATGATACTATAAACTAACAAACATATCAGTAAATTCTACCCAATAATACATATGCTACCCCAAATACACATTCTTCTCAAATGCACTTGGGACCTTCTCTGGAATAGATCATATGTTAACCCACAAAACAAATCTCAATACATTTTAAGACACTGAAATAATGCAAAGTATCTTCCCTGACCACAATGAAATAAGACCAGTGAACTAGTCTGTTCATGCATTGTTATAAAGAAATACCTCAGACTGCATAATTTATAAAGAAAAGAGGTTTAATTGACTTATGGTTCTGCAGGCTGTACAAGAAGCACGATGCTGGCATCTGCTTGGCTTCTAGGGAGACCTCAGGAAACTTAACAATCATGGCAGAAGGCAAGGAGGGAGCAAGGCATCTCACACAGTGGGAGCAGGAGCAAGAAAGAGCGAGAGACAAAGGTTCTGCACACTTTTAAACAGCCAGATCTCATGAGAATTTACTCATTGTCATGAGAACAGCACTAAGAGAATGGTACTAAACCATTCATGAGAAATTCTCCCCCATGATCCAACCACCCCACACCAGGCCCCACCTCCAACTCTGGGGACTAAAAATTTGACATGAGATTTGGTGGGGGCACAGGTCCAAGCCATATCAACTCGAACTCAAAAGCAGAAAGAAAATTTTAAAATTTACAAATATATAGAAATTAATCAACACACTGTTAAATAACCAAGATATCAAAGAAGAAATCCCAAGAGAAATTAAGAAAATACTTAAAGGCAAATTAAAACAAAAATATAACAAACTAGAAGTTATAGGCTGCTGCAAAAGCAGTGCTTATGAATAAATTTGTAGTTGTGCATGCCTATATTAAAAAAATAAAGATTTCAAAACAACTTAACACCATAGGAGACTAAATAAATAAGAGTAAACCAAACCAAAAGACAGCAGAAGGAAAAAATAATAGAGCAAAGTGAAATAAAATAGAGAATTAAAAAACAATAGGGAAAATTAATGAAACCAAAAGTTGTTTCTTTAAAAAGATCAACAAAATTGAGAAATTTTTAGCCAGGTTGACTAAGAAAACAGATAGAAGACTCAAATTACTGAATCAAAAATAAAAGTGGGAACATTACTACTGACTTTACAAAAATTAAAATGATTATAGGAGAATATTATGAACAATTGCATGATAAAAAAATTAGATCAAGAAGAAGAAACAGAAAACCTGAAATGACCTATGATACGTAAAGATTGCATCAGTAAACTAAAGCCTCCCAACAAGAAAGTCCAGATTCACATGGCTTCACTGGTGAATTCTACTCATCACTTAAAGAAGAATTAACACGGCCAAGCACGGTGGCTCACGCCTGTAATCCCAGCATTTTGGGAGGCCAAGATGGGCGGATCATGAGGTCAGGAGATTGAAACCATCCTGGCTAACATGGTGAAACCCGGTCTCTACTGAAAATATAAAAAATTAGCTGGGCGTGGAATCCCCATGTGTCAAAGGAGGGTCCTGGGAAGAGGGTAGGAGGTGATTGGTCATGGGGGTGGTTTCCCCCATGCTGTTCTCATCATAGGGAGCTCTTATGAGAGCTCATGGTTTTAAAAGTGTTTGACAGTTCCCCCTTTGCTCTCTCTGTCCTGCTGCCTTGTAAAGAAGATGCCTGCTCCCCTTTCAACTTCTGCCACGATTGTAAGTTTCTTGAGCCCTCATCAGCTAAATGGAACTGTGAGTCAGTTATGTCTCTTTTATTTATAAATTAGCCAGTCTCAAGTAGTATCTTTATAGTAGTGTGAACATAAAGTAATACAAAGTTCTAAGAGTAATTAGACAAGAAAAAGAGATTAGAGACATCCAAAATGAAGGAAAAAGTGAAATTACCCTATTAACAGATGACATAATCATATATATATGTATAACCTTGAAAATTTACAAGAAACTATGAGAGATAATTAACAAATTTAGCAAAATTGCAGGATACCACATTAACATACAAAAATCAGTGCACTGGAAATGAATTATATGTAAAGAAAATTAAGAAAACCATTCAATTTACAATGGTATCCTAAAGAATATAATACCTAGGAAGAAATTCAATCAAGAGAGCGAAAGACTTGTACAATGACATTGTTTGACTACAAAATATTGCTTATAAGAAATTAAAGAAGACATAAGTAAATGGAAAGATATCCCATGTTCATGGATTACAAAACTTAACATTGTTAAGATGGCAATAATCTCAAAACAACTTACTGATTTGATGCAATCCTTATCAAAATTCTAATGGCCTTTCTTTGGAGAAATAGAAATACTGATTCTCAAATTTATAGGGAATTGCAAAGTACCCAGAATAGCCACACACACAGAGACATACACACAAATTCTGAAAGAGAAGACATATAATTCTAAACTTACTACAAATCTACGGTGATTGAAATAGGATAGTATTGGTATAAGGATAAATATAAAGACCCATGGAATAGAACTAAGAGCCCAAAAATAAACCCATACATCTAAGGCCAATTGATTTTTGACAAGGACACCAATAAAATTCAAACGCGAAACACAGTTTCTTCAACAAATGATGCTGGAACAGCTGGCTACCAATATGAAAAAGAATGAAGCTGGAGCTTACATCACATCATTTACAATAATTAACTCAAAATGAACCAACAACCTAAATGTGAGAGCTAAAACTATAAAACTCTTAGAAGAAAACACAGAAGTAAATCTTCATGACCTTGGATTTTGCAAGGGGTTTTTACACAGGAAGCCAAAAGCACAAGTAGCAAAAGAAAAAAATAGAAATATTGGGCTCCATCAAAACCAAAAGCTTTGTGCTTTAAAATACATTATAAATAAAGTAAAAAGACAACCTATAGAATGGGACAACTATTTTGCAAATCATATATTTGATAAGGGTCTGCTAGCCAGACCATATAAATAACTCTATGATTCAATAACAAAACACAAACACCCAATTAAAAATGGGCAAAAAGCTTGAAGAGACATATCTTCATTCAGTCCTCATTACTCCAGTGCAGATCACGACCAACTCAGAGACTCAAGGAGAATGCTCCCCACAACTCTGGAGTTTGTTATCACTCCTTGCCTCTACAGCTTCCTGTGTTCTAGAGTTTAGCTTCAGAAATTCCAATTGCTTACAGTGGGGAGGGAGGCAGATCCAGTCTGGTACATCATGAGTGAAAAGAAAATCTCTAGATATGGCTTTACTGTACAGTGGAACACTGTACCATCCCTCAGAAAGAACGAGGAAGGTCTCGGTAGGGACGTTGAACAATCGCCAAGGTCTACTGCTAATTGTGAAAAAACAGGTTTCTTAAGAGTCTAGCAAAGAAGGAAAATGGAAATATATTTTCATGTTTTCTTGCATTTACATAGAGATACCGAAGAAATTTATAAAATAATGACTAAAAGTGGTTGTCTGTAGGTGCATAGGTGGAGAAGTGGGTTGTGAGGGAGGGGGAAGTAAGACTTTTCACTGTAAGCCATTTGACATTGCTTTGATATTTTGCTGTGTGTGAATGCATTATCAATTCAAAAAACTTTAAAACATTAATGTTGCTGCTTATCCAAATGGAAAAGAATGAAAGTGAATTTCTATATTACACCAGTCTTAAACATCAATTTCAGATAGAATAAATGACTATAAAAGACAAACTCATAAAATGTTTAGATTATGTAAGAAAATATCTTTACAAATTTAGAACAGAGACATTCATTATACAAGACAAGGATGTACAAATATTAAAGAAAATACTTGATAAATTAGACTACAATAAAATTTAAGAATTTAATTTTAACAATCAATTTAATTATGTATCTTGATCAAAAAACACAACAAAGGGTGGAAAAAAGACAAAAACTGAAAGAGAAATGTTTGTATTACATAAAACTAATAAGGAATGTATGCAGAGAAGATATAAAGAACCACAAATTATAATAAAATGGCAAACAGCCCAATAGAAAAATCAAGTGAGAGCCTTGAGCTGTCACTTAGCAGAGGAGGAAAGATGACTAGCCCATAATCATATATGCTTCACCTCAGTGGCACTGGGGCAGGGCAGATGGAGACCATGGTGACATTCCGTTTCACCTCCAGCAAATTGGCCCATCTTAAAACCAGGCTAGTGAGGGTATGCGGGAACACCAGCTCTCATCCGCTGTGTGGAAGGGCGTACATCAGCGGAATCCCTTGGAAAAGGTCTGGAATGACTTACCAAACTTGAACATGCCTATATTCTATGCGTAGTGACTCTACTGCTAGACACACACCCGGAGAAACTAGTGCTGTGTGCCAGACCTGAGCAGTAGCCCACAGTCACACTGTAACAATTGGGAGTCCACGGGTGCACAAGGAGCAGAGCTTGCAGGAAACCCAGTCGCCCCAAACTCTGACCACATCTCAGTGCATACCATGCCTAAATAAGCTACGGGGCAGGCACACAGGGAGTCCTACACAGCAGTGGAAGTGAAGGAAACGTGAGGGCACACATCAACATAGGTGAATCGCAGCTCTCATTGAGTAAAACAGAAAGTCACAGAAAAAAAATATGGTATAAAATTCCAATTAAATAAAATATGAAAGAAACAAACACTAAAAACTACACTATGTATGTACATGATTATGTATCTACATCTATAATCTACTTATCATCCATCATTTATGCATCATCTACTTATCTATTTACCCATCACCTATCATCTATCTATCCACCTATCTCCCATCTATATATCATGTATCATCTATCTATCTATCTATCTATCATCTATCATCTATCTATCATCTAACATATATCAACCATCTACCAATTCATCTTCTATGTATGTATGTATGTATGTATATATGTATGTATCTAACATGTATCAACCATCTACCAATCCATCTATGTATATATGTATGTATGTATCTATCTACCTATCAATCATCTATGTATCTATGTATCCAATTTGTCTATGTATGTATGTATCTATCTATCTATCTAACATGTATCCACCATCTACCAATCCATTATCTATGTATGTATGTATCTATCTATCTATCTATCATCTATCTATCTATCATCTATCTATCTATCTATCTATCTATCTATCTATCTATCTATCTAATCTATCCTCTAGCTAGCTGGCCATTCAGGATGGCAGTTAACTGGGCACAACAGAGCTTCTATCTATGTTAGTGGGGATATTCTATTTCTTCAGTTGTTTGGAAGATAGATGGGCATTTGTTTCACTTTTATTTGAATGGAACATGGATATTCTATTTACTCTTTTGTGTGAAAAATATATTTCACAAATTTTCTCTGCAGGTAAGGTTTTTTTTTTCCATTTCCTTGTACCACCATTTATTTTATACAAAGATGTTTTAATTAAATATTTACATACCCATAGACATAAAGAGACTGAATGTTAAGAAAAGAAAAAAAGATTAGATTGATCTCCAAGCCAGGGGAGCTGTAAACATTTGTAAAGTAACTACGACTATTTTAGCTAAGTAATAATGAACAGCTTTATTTATAAGGCAAGCTTTCCTTTCTGAATTATAAATTGTTTTCACTCAATATCTTTCAAACTCCTATTCTTAAATGGCTGTTGTAGGTGAGGTTGCCCAGGAAGCCGCTTTGCTACGGTGATGACGGTTCAGGAAATTTATTTGGGAATGCTCTCAGGACCAACACCTGTGGGAAGGGAAAGCGGCAGATGAGCAGAGGGACAGGTTGGGCTTCTACGTGGTCAAAACAAAAGCCTCAGCCACCCCACAGGAAGATCTCTGGAGTGGGGGCAGCCCTTTAAAGTTGTGTGGAATCGGGGTGAGGGGGCAGGGCCCTCTTATCACAAGGACATCACTGAACTGAGGCTGCTGCAGGGACCATGGGCAGGGTGGGTCCCCTCAGCAGAGGGCAATGTCTAGAGAGAGGGCAGGTAGGGGATGGTGCTGGCAGCACTCACAGCAGTGGGGCATGAACCCCTCAGTCCTTCAGATCTCAGAGAGGCTGGGCTGCGTGTCCCAGCTCCACACCCCCATGGTAAGAACACGTGTTAAGCACCATGGAGTGTCAAGATGCATAAGGTCTGGTCCTGCCCCCGAGAAGCTCATGCTCTAGTGCCATGTGGCTGAGGGTGGGCAGAAACTATGAAAGGGGAGGATCCAGATGGAAGCTCCAGAACTGCAGCAAAGGCTTGGGAGGAGATGGGAGCCAGCTCTCCCTGACCACAAGGAGGAGAATGAAGGCAGGCTGCAGGAACACACCTCAGGGAGGGCATCTGCACGGTTACAGGATTTGCTCCCAAAACTCTGGCAGCCAGGGAGGAGGAGGAGGACGGGTGGTTTTCAGGTATAGGACTGCTGAGGGAAAAAGAGCTGAGGCCAGGGAGGAAGAGTCCCAGGACACACATGATCTCACTGCTGTGCTGTCTGCGACCCCCAGCCCCTGCCTCCTTCCCTCTCCATCCTCAACTGCTTCCTGCCAGCTTCTGGGTGTGGGAATCCAAGAACAGCACAGAGGGCTGAGTGAGCAGCAGAGCTGGGCATACAGGGTCGTACAGGTGGGAAATTAAATGAGGCCGGCAATCCACCAGCCGACACTGGATAGACACATTGTGATAGGTCATAGCTGACGGAATATGATTCAGGCATGAATAATTATACATAATCACGTAGCGTGACACATGCTATGATATGGTGGACCTGGAAGACATTATGGGAAAGAAACCAGCCACAAAAGACCACACATGGTACGACTGCATTTATATGAAATGTGCAGAAAAGGCAAATCCTTACAGGCAGAAAGTAGGTTAGTGGTTTCCAGGGGCTGGGGCCTGGGGGAAGCGGGGAGGGACTGCATATAGGGACAGGGTTTCTTTTGGGGGTGGTTTAAATGTTCTCAAATTGATTGTGGGGAAGGTTGCACAACTCTGGGAATGTACTAAAAACCACTGAAGTCTACACTTTCAATGGGTGAACAGTGTGGTATGTGAATTATCTCTCAGTAGAGTTGTTGCTAAAAAGAACGTGAGGCCATGGGCACGAGGACAAGGTCCACAGTGGAGATGTAGACAAGTGGCTGAATAAACTTTTCCCATTTTCCTTTTGTTTGATCTGGTTCTCCTGGCCTATTGATCTTTCCTTTACACAGGCAGTGCTGGGAGCCTCGTGGTGGGTGGGCGTTCCCTTCTGTGCCTATTCATCTTATGTTCTCCATCAGACACTCCTCAAATTGCCTCAAAGAAATGTAGGCTCAAAACCAATCTAGGTACAGTAACAGAGGTATCAGAACATTCTTGAAAATGAAACTATAACTTTGAGACACTCCCTAGTCCCCCATTGTGAGCAGGTACACCCAATCCATTTCATCTTGTGTGCTGGGCTTTGTCATGCTGCCTGCTGGAACCTTGCACTTCCTCCCGACACCCCTCACTCCTGGTCTGCAGCACTAACCCCCTCTGACACTCTGGGCCATTGCTGTCTGCCTCTCTCTGTCAGAATGCCAGGCATGGGCTGAGAGCAGGTGGCACTGCCTGGCACAGGGCAGGGGCTCAGCAAATTCTTGCTGAGGGGATGAATAAATTCCACATCTCAGTGTCCCTGAAAACCACATTTCCTACATGCCTTGATGGATGCTGCAGACAAATCAAGGTAACACTGCTGTGGCCTGGAGGCCACTCATGTCTGCACAGAAGAAAGAGGAACAGTATCATAAACACATGACGGCACTGCCTGTTAGGTGTTTTCGTGCACAGTAATTTATTATCTGTACCGTTAATTTTAAAAAAGCTACTCTACCTACTGGAATATACAATAGGAACCTTGTAAGTTGTATAATGCTGGTCTGGGGATCTCTTTTTTATTCCGCCTACATTTATTGAGCATTTACTATGCCCCAGATGTTCATTATCTCATTTAATCTTCACAACATAATGTGATAAATACACTAATATAAACCCCATTTTTGAGATGAGAAAACTGAGACTGAAGGTTAGGAGAATTTTTCTGGATTCCATAGCCAGTAAGGATCGGAGACAGGGTAATCCAGGTCTCTCTGCAGTTTGGAAGGAGGAGATCACACTTCTCATTGTGCAGCTCGCCATCTCCATGCTCCATGCTCCAGGCATCTCAGCACTAAGTCAGGAGCCCTCCGTGTTCCTGGGCATCCCACTGCGCTGCAGCTCCAGCACATCTGCACAGGGGTCAGTGCCCTCACCTGCAGCCTGTATCTAGGGCATTGGGAAGGTTCCGCCTATCTTCTCACCTTCTCTTTCTTTCCTACCTGCAGCAGGAGCTTCACAGTTCTTCAGAGTTCAGTGGCTCTGGATCCTGCTCCAAGCCAGACCACACCCGCAGCCTTGCCAGAGGAGAGAACCCACCTGCTGCTCCTCTCCCAACAACAGCCAGCAGCCACCCCACCAAACCCTCCCACACAACCACTTTCAGTTGGTCCCGTCCTGTGCCAGACACTCATCTTTCCCTTCCAGGTCATCACCAGCCACCTCTCCCAGAGTTTAGTTCATGAGTTTGCATGGCCTGGAGTTTCTCTCTGAAGCTTTTGCTGTACATACATACTGAGGAAGAGAGGAGAAAAATTCTGAAACACGTATCAATACACGAGTATTACAATAGCAGTTTAACTGCCAAGATGTTTTCGGTACTGATGAATTAAGTTTCACACTCGCTTCTTCAGGATGCCATAGCAAAGCCCCGCAGACTGGTGAGCCTTAAATAACAGGAATTTATTGTCTCACAGTTCTGGAGTCTGGAAGCCCAAAACCAAGGTATCAGAGTTGGTTCCTTCTGAGGTCTACAAGGGAAGCTCTGTTCCAAATAGATGGCTGTCTTCTTCCTGTGTCTCTTCACGCCATGTTCTCTCTATGCACATCTGTCTCTGTTCAAATTTAACCTTCTAATAAGGACATCAGTTATATTGGATTAGGGCCCACCTGAATGACGTGATTTTAACTTGATTACTTCTTTAAGATTCTATTCCTCCAAAAAGGTCACATACTGAGGGACTTCAACATACCTTTTCAGGAGAACGCAATTCGGTCCATAAAAAGTATCAATAATGAGCTCCTTTCATATTTGGCTGTGTCATGCTTCATTAAGAATTGGCTTGGAGTACATTAAATAGATGCATTCATAAAGCCCATCACACACAGACCTATGCAGAATCTCCAGTCCTGCCACACCTTTGTGTCTGCCGGCTCAGAATCTGACCACATAAATCAGAGCCACTGGCTCACTAAAGGCCACCTACAATGGAGACAGATGTCAAGTTAGAATTACCAGATCTACAAATTGGAAAGGAGAGTTTTATTTCTTTTAGGGGGTTATGACCTGCAGACTGGCCACCCTGCGGGTTGGGAAGTGTAGCCTCCAGGAGAGACTGAAAGCACACACCTCAAGTGGGGAAAGGTAAGGCAGAAATGGATGCTGAACAGGTTGGCTAAGTAAACATATTCAGCAGGTTATAGGAGGAGCTATGGAAAGTCATGAAGGCGGGCGTGAACGTGCATAGTAAGCTAACGTGCGTGTCACACGGGCATCCTCGCCTTGGGGTGGAGATCAAACATTTAAATGCATTGCAGTTAGGACCTACACATCAAAAGGTGAAGCAAAGACATGAAGACACATGAAGGAGAAAGTGACTGAAATCAGCCTCTTGTCCAGTCAAGGCTTTAGTTCTGGCTGGTGGAACAGGGAGTCAACTAGTCAGCGTCCGGCAGCAGATGAGCTGCAATTGTTTCGATGTTGCTTGTCTTGTAGCCAGTGCTGTTTAGCTGCCAGAGAAAAAGAAGAACCTTTTAGCAGTTAGAACAGAGCTTATTGTTTAAGTGTAGAGGGGTGTGCATGGCCTTCGATCTTATTTATAATTTGGTATCTTATTGCCACAGAGTCCACTCCATCAGTCTGAGGATAGACTGAGGTTACATATGGATGAGTAAAACATCGTACCTTTGGCTCTTTCTGGAACAGAAATGGGCTATGCCATGTAGATGTCAATGATTGTCTCTATGTCCAGGCAGCAAATGCTTGTAAAAATGATGTCAGCATCCACGAACATCAGGGCTGAGTGGAAGTCATGCAGTTCAATAGATCTGAAAAATGCATGATGGAAGAGTCACAATTTTTCCACTGTGAGGCTTTCTCAGTTTCTTAATTTATATATTTCTTCAAGGGGAAACCTGAGAGGAGCTTTTGGTGTGCCCCTTCATGAAGCCCTAACCCTAAGCTGGCCACAGAGAAACATGAACTCTTAGGATCCGGGCATGGCCTGTGCCTGCACTTCCCGTTCCTGGTACGCAGCTGAGTTGGAAACATTTGTTAGCAAGGCTTTTTGAAGTCTGTTCATAGTAAAGCTGAAATGAATGTCTTTTGTGCTTTCTGAGCTGTTTTACACTGTCTTCTGGGAAGCTGTCCACTGACAACAAGACGGCTTTGGAGAAATGATCAAAGGAACCATCTCTAACGGTATGGTCTTCATTTCTGAGCAGCAATAACAGGCGTGCCAGCCCGCACTATTGTAGGAAGCTACAAATAATGCTGTGTTCCTTTGATCACCGGCTCTTCATTCTGATCTTATTTACTTTTCAGAAACAAACACTTGACAATGATGGTAGGGATTCTAAACCGCTTATGTGGGCAGAAAATCTGTATTTTAAAGTGGGAGTTTAGACTGAATGTGTCTATATATTTGCCCCTGAGCTGAACTATTCCATCTTTTAAAACCATGTAAATGTCTGCAGAGCTGTATCCACAAAAACACTGAAGTCTAGAGGGAAGATACTGAAAGCCAACTTCCCCTGGCAGGGTTTGTGACAGCCCAGCGACTCCCAGGGGCCATCATCATTGCTTTACCTGTTAGTTTCATGCTTGAGATAGAAATTGCCCTCTGAACTCTGACCTTTTGTTGCTTTTACCAATTCTGATTGTGAAGTTGGGACTGAGGACGTTCGAAAGCCCATGGTGAATTTATATGCCTTCAGAACATGGAACAGGGGGCCTGTTCTAATATGGTAAGCTTGTAAAACACTGTTAACATATGCACAAAAGTTTCATACATAAGATATACGAGGATATATAATTATATGGTCTCATGATTGGTACTATAATCTTCTGTGATACTGTATTTCTACTTTACAATAATTTTTCATCAATCACTGCTCCAAATAAGTCATTAAAAAACTTGGCAAACTTTGTCTCTATCTTACGTTAGAGATGGGGAATAGATTAAATTCATCATTCACCTGCCCTCTGAGTACCCAGGGAATCTTGTTGACATCCTTCTAGAAAACAAACGAACAAAAAAACACAAAAAGCCTGCTAAAATAGCTGTATGGTATTTTAACTTACCTTACACCATCCCCACCTTCCATTTAGGAAATGTATTATTTTATTGCAAGTCTTTTTCTGTTTCATTATATCCATGCTATTGTGAGGTAAAAAATGACCACACCACTGCTCTGTGAGTTTGATGTGGCTAGGTGATTTGTGGGACCACCCTAGACAAACAGATGACCCCCTACAGGTGAGGTGCCTTCTCTGAACCACAGAGGTTCTCTCTTGGGTCTCACCTGTGTCTCCCAAGAGCTGTGTGAACAGACAAAGCCCCAAACTGGTATTCCCACAGCCTCCTGTCCACCGCAGGCTGTTTGCTCTCTGCACTGCAGCCACCTCTGTGTCTTGGACCTTCTATCCTGACAAAACAATCGACAAGTGTCCTCAACACCAAACCTTATCCAATCTGGTCCCAGTCTATCAGCAGCTTTATCAGGGAAAGAATTCCAGAATAATTCTTATAAACAAAAAAACACCAACTGCCTTCTTACACAATAGACAAACATAAACCATCATGTTAGGGTTAGAAACAGGAAAGGTCAAACATGGGAAAGGGGATACTGTCTGTAGGTATCTGCAGAGCTGAGGACTGTGTCTCACCTGGAAGGCAGGGACTGCATTGAACGGGATCTACATCAGGCTAGTGTCACTTAGGATTATTTCATGTGGCCATTCTGATTCTTTGTTGCACAGAAATTTGTTCATGCAAAAAAGAAAAAAACTGTTCAAAATAACCAGGCTACTGGAGGTTTGAGACGCCTTTTGTCCAATGCAGACACTGTTTCATTTACTGTGCTGGGAACTATCTGTAGGGCCTATGGTCGTGGCAAGGAGAAAGCTTTGGTAAGGACCACCGTGGTTTTCCCAAGATTCTGGCGTTCAGGGATCACTTGAAGTTTAGAAAACACACGTTATTTTTTCTGAGGTCAATATTAGTGATGTCAAAACCCTCTGAGGTGGGCTCTACTGCCGTTTTCAAAAGATGAGAAAGGAGAAATCTTGTCTTCAGAAAGGTTCCCAGTCTAATCTGGTAGAGACCAACGATGCTGGCAGATGCTTCTGAGAGTCAGAATGGTTGGTTGGAGCAGCTCCCCCCTCACACGGAACCTTTTGATGTTCACCCAACCCCACTAACCCTGCCATGGAATGCACCAGCATAAACTCCACCACGAAACCCTAACAAGGCGCAATTGGGCCTGGAGACCAGAAACTGGGCCACGAATCTACAGAGCCAGCTGTGGGACTCATCATGCATGAGTTACCAAATACGCCGTGTCTTAGCTCAGCCATCTGTGGAAGACACTCATGCTTTCACCCTGGCCGCTAACCTCAAATCACTTTCAGAACAGTATGGTTCTGCCCCATGTTGATGTTAACTTAAGTTCAACTCCTGAGAATTACATGAAACAATGGCTCTGTGGGCCACAAATGATCATTATTTCCAAGTTTACAACGAACTTTGCCGCACAGAATCCACATTAGTGACATCTCTCTAAATATATGAAAATGTGGTGAACATCTCCCCTCTGCCCCAGGCATGATTTCCACCATGGAAGTAAATACGTGCTCTGAGTCAAAATAAAATAAGGCACCAGATGCGAAACAAATTGGCAATCTCACTCCTTTTTTCAATGCGCCTTAGTTTTATGAAAAATCAGGCTGCTACATTTATGCGATTGTGTGTTCACTTGCACACTCTTTTGGGTAAGGTTATGAGAAGTAGATGAGCAAAGGCTGTTGAGCAAAACTGAGCTGAGACATTCTAGGACCACACACTACACCCAGCACAAGATGCTCCGTGATGCCAAGAGGCATTATGAAGAAAAGAAAGGCTTTAACTTTGGCACCTTGTATATTGAGCGAAGAACATGAAGAACGGGAGAGCCAAAGATGGGGAAGGATACATTCAGGGGAAAAAATCGGGTAACTAGAAGAACAGCCAACTCTCTAGGCTGGGAACTTGCTGCCCCAGCTTTTAACGCCTGTTTCCCCTTTCCCCAGAGCCGGAGGGGGCCCCCAAACTCACCCCTCACTCCTCACCTGGAGCTTTTGCTTAAGCAAGAATAGATTTTCTTTAAAACAATGCCTCCAGGCCAAAAGGGGCAACTAGGAAATTAGAAGCTCCATATGCTATGTATTTACTTTTTTAGAGCATATCTATCTTGCATACCTTCCTCTTTTACCAGCCAAGACTAACCTACAAAGCACCTTATATTTTTCAAGAGAAAAATAATGTTTTTAGGAAATTGACTAGGCACAAATTATATCAAAAGCAGTATTTGAGGTGCTATAATTTTTGCCTAGATTTTTTATTTTTAAAAAACTTTTTAATGTTTTATATTTCAGACTTATGGCTTTTCACTTAGGGTGAAAAATCTCTGTTCATCCTTCATTCAGCTTTCTCAAATATTAACACCCGTAACCATAGCCATGATCAAAGTCAGCAAGTTAACAATGATAACACTATTAACTAATCTGTAGACTTCATTCAAATGTCTCTCTCCCCCATCTCCTTCTCTCCCTTTCTCTGCCTCTTCCTCTCCCTGCCTGTCTTTCTCCCTATCTCTTTCTCTCTCCCTCCCCACCATCTTTCCCTGTCTTCTCTCCCCCTCTCTCCCTCCCTCTCTCTCTCGTTCTCTCTCCCTTCTCACTCCATCTCTCCCTGTCCCCTCTCCCTCTCTCTCTCTCTCTCTCTCTTCTCCTCAGCGTTGGTTTTACATCCTCCTGTTGCAGACCTTCTTCCTCAAGAAAGTGAAGGGAACATGGGAGGGGCTGGATTGACTCTCTTCGCTAGTTCTGGCTTCAAAAACTCACAGAAGGACCCTGATGCGTAGATGAACAATGACCTCAGACAAGGTCAACCAGCTACCGCCAAAGAACAGAGTACTGGGCCCTGGGACCCCTGCACATCAGGGAAGGGCTTGCTGTGGGCCGGAAAACCAGCAAACCTTGACTTCACAGCTTCAGTTTCACCGTCAGCGTGGCCTCTCTTCCGGCTCCACACTGGTGGGTCCCAAGCAGACCTCCCAACTCCTCCCATCTCCATATCTACTTATCAGTAAGTCAGGCCAGCTCGACCCCTAAAATCCACCCAGGCCCCAGCCACCTCTCGCCACATCCACACGAGCCCACCACCTCATCTAGGCCACAGCCTTGCCTGGACTGAGGCAGGGACCTCCTTTGTGGCCTTTCCGGGTTCACTCTTGAGCCGCTACACCCATTCCCTGACGCAGCTGCCAAGGTGACTTCTGAAGCGAAGCGTCTCATCAAAGGGCTTTGCTTTGTGCTGGCCGGAAAGTCCAGCTCCTCACTGAGGATGACAGACCCCCCAGCGATCAGGACCATGGCCCCTTCTCAGACTTTAGCACATCCACTCCCAGCACCCCACAAGACCCTCACTTGCCCACCTGCTCCCAGCACCCCTCAAGACCCTCACTCGCTTGCCTGCTCACCCGCTAAGTCCTGCGGAGCTCCTGCTGCTCTTTGCCCTTCTGGCTCCCCTGCCAGGCCCCTCCTGGGTCTTCCTCACTCCCACCCCCACCCTGTGTGCAGCCAGAGTCACTGTTTCCACAGCCCCCTCTGCAGGTATTCACAGCATTGTCTCTAATGGGGTTACCTTGCTCAGTTAATTGTTTTCAGTCTTACCATGACTTTAAGATTTGCAATGAACAAATACAGGAAGAAAGAACGAGAGAATAGCTAAGGAAGAAAAAGTGAGCCAGGGAGGCTCCAGGTAGGGACTTTATTTCAGAGTTGATTTTAGACATTTAGAATATCCATGTAACAGTATTTGAAATTCTTTCACACGTTTAAAATAAATTTGAATTAATCAGAAGAAAAATTGGTTCCGTAAGGAAGTACTTCTGCTAGAAATAGCTCTACAGTTTGTAATCCTTATTTGTATTGAACAATAGAACGAGTTAACTCTTTTATATTAAATAGTCATTGTTCAGAAAGGAAAAATGAATTGAAAAGAGCTTTAATAACTTGATCTGCAAATTTGGGAAGAGGGGTGAATTAGTGGTATCATGTCTCATAGGGAGGAATTTTATTTATTTTATTTTATTCTTTTTCAAAACAGAGTCTTGCTCTGTCGCCCAGGCTGGGGTGCAGTGGCATGATCTTGGCTCACTGTAACCTTCACCTCCTGGGTTCAAGCGATTCTCCTCCCTCAGTCTCCCAAGTAGCTGGGATTACAGGCGTTTGCCACCACGCCCCACTAATTTTAGTATTTTCAGTAGAGACGAGGTTTCGCCATGTTAGCCAGGCTGGAGGAATGTTATTTTAAAAGGTTATTTTAGAAAAATAAAAAGCAAAACAAAATTAAAAACTCTGTGTTAGGAACTTCTGTCCTACAAGATACTCATTTTAAATGCAAAAATGTTCATGATGACTAATATCTAACCTACGAAATACTTTCTCACCTCCACAACTTTCATTTCTCTCTCCGTTTTTTCACACACACACACACACACACACACACACACAGACACACACACACACATCCAGGCACTCCTTGATAAGGATATAACTGGCCCCTGTTGAGAGATGTGTGCTTCAGCCAAACGTCCAGCTCTCAGTCAGTAAGGAGCTAGCAGGCCCTGGGAACCACACTGAACTCAGGTTTCCTTGCTTGCAGAAGTTATTCAGTGCTTTTCCCCTTCCAGGAAACAGAAGTAACAAATGATTTTTCTGATCTGGGGATGCATGAACATGTTTTTCATAAAGCGGCTGTATAAGATGGGGATTTTCTTTTCTAAGAGATAAAAGCAGTTCACATACACACAGACCTGATTCTGAGATGCGTCATCCTCTGAACGTGAATACCTGTGGTTTTCGGAGTTCATCCTGGAGAAGGGCTAGGTTGATCTGTCTCCTCAGAGCAGACTGCACAGCCTTCCCGAAGAAAACATGCAGGGCCTAAAATATGAAAATATGGAAAATTTAAGGTTAAAGTCCACTGGACAGCAAGAGTTCCCCTGTTCTCGGGTATTTTCAAGCCTCTCTTAAATGATTTGGATGTTGGACTTCCTTCTCTTGCATCTTCCTTCCTTTGTTAAACATGTGCCAGACCCACTCCAGGGAACCAGCTCCCTAGAGAATGGCTGACTCCAGGGCTGAGGCAGGAAAAGTACAGGATCAGCCTCAAAGTGAGGAACTGCTCAAATGATGGGGACAAAAGGACACAGGACTAGTTTGAAGGAGCTGCTACTGGGCACACATGAGAGAAACTGAGCATGAACATGGCTCATGAAGGCAGTGGGTGAAAACTCACTGCACAAAGAAACAAACCTGCGAGTACATAATGCTGGCAGAAAACAAGCAAATGAAGGGGTGGGACCCACGAGAAAGCCTTTCCTTCTAGAAGGCCAACGATAGAGGAGTTAGAAAATGACTGCTTTGAAACCAACATAATAATCGTGGGCCCAGGCAAAGATCATCGCTGAATATTAATATCATTCGGTGGAATTGTGGGGTGATATTGACCGTTGCCCAGTGCCTGCTCATAAATTCCTTTCTTTCCGAGGATAGAAGGTGCCTTTCCAGAAGGTAACTCTGGATGATACCACCTTAACCAAGTGACACCCAAACTGAGACCTCAGCAAAATGAAAGACCCTGAGCACTTCAGAAACGAACTTTCAGCCTCATGGAACAAAGAAAGGCTAAGGATTGCTCCTGATTAAGGAAGTCTAAGGGGACATGACACCTAAATGCGATGCATCACCCTAGATTGGATTTTGGTGTTGAGGGGAAAAAGTTGCTTTTAAGGCAATTTTGTAACCATCAACAAAATTGGAATATTCACCACATATTAGATAATAGTATTGTGTCATTGTTAAGTTTTCTAAATTTGATAATTGCACTGTAATTTTGTAGAATATAGAGATGGAGAGAGTTGGCATGGCTAAGTATCAATGGTGGGGCAACAGACAGGAAAAGCATATAATCATTAACTTGTCATATTCTTGCAACTTTGCTCTAGGTTCTGAATGTTTTCAAAATAAGAAGTTTAATTAAAAATCTTAAGAGAAGTTGAATGAAGAATAATTTCTTTCTAAAATTACGACTATTTCACAGTAATATGTGCTTTTGTAACAATATTTGAAAGGTGATTCAAAAAATGAAAGGTATCTGTTCTTTCACCACACATATTTAACATTGCAAACATTTAGGATGAATTTAGAAATAAATACATTTTTTGGGATCCCTTGAGGGCAGGGGTTCAAGGCCAGCCTGGGCAACATAGTGAGACATTGTCTCTACTACAAAATAAATTTTAAAAATTAGCCAAGCATGGTAGCCTATATAGTCCCAGCTACTCAGGAAGCTGAGGCAGGAGGATCACTTGAGCCCAGGAGTTTGAGGCTGCAGTGAGCTGTGACTGTGCCACTGCACTCCAGTCTGGGCGACAGAGCAGCACTCTCAGGAGGAGAATGGTGTGCCAGGTACGTGCCAGGTACCTGTTCACGGGAGGGTTTCAACCCCTCAGCTCTCCTCCTGTCTGACTCTTCTGTGATCTTCCAAGCACTCTTTCTTGCACATCAGGTGCAAATAATCAGTATGCCTACTCCCCAGAGCACGCTTGAGTGTTTTCTGGGAAGAGCAGAAGCAAAGTCAAGTTTGTTTTATAAGCACAGGCCCAGAGTGGCTGTGGTGCTGTTCATCATTCTCACAGGATAGTGGGATGTTTTAAACTCAGCTGGTGAAGTGAACTCTAAGAATGGTCCTAAGCCATTCATAGCTACCTGTTTGAAGATGGTGAATCAAGGCCAAGTGAGATGGGGTGCAGCCTGACAGGCTCCCCCAGACGGAGGGTGGCCCCTCACAGCAGGGTTCAGGGTCCCCATGTGCATGGCCTGCTCCTCAAAAAGCAATGAAATGCTACGTTAGGGCCATCGTTCAGGCTTGAGGCCCCAGAGTTATGCTTCCCTGACTAGAAGAGACGAAAACCTTGCCCTGACGGTTGGAGGAATGAAACTTAATTATCGTCAGTTGTTTACTTGGTGCCAGAGGAGACACAGGTCAGTTTCATCTATGTTATCTAACAGCAGATGTATATAAGAACAAAGCAGAGAGGGAAGACAGCAATGCAGGCAGTTTGCACACTTGGGATCAGCTTATTTGCTGTCAGCCAGCAAGGAGATCCACGAGGAGCAGGATCCGGCAAGGAGATCCACTTCCGGGATACCCGCGGAAGTGCCCCCAGGTGTTCATGGACTCTGCAGAAACCTTGCCATGAGCATTGGCACACACGTGTCAAGCCATCCCTGTGTCTGCCAGTGTCTGGTCAGCAACTGCACTTCAGTGATGCCGTCTCTGCCCATTTCCCCCATCGTGATTTCCAACTATGAGGCTGAGGCTAATGGCAGACTCCATCCTAGGGACAGGGAGAATGCCATCGCTGTTCTCCCTAGGAGGGTAAGGGCCTATGCTCAGGAGTGAGTCACACCAGGAGATGTGACTCTAATATCATCTGCCCCATCCTCGACTGTCAGCGCTAGACCAAAGTGCTCTTTGTGGCTCTTAAAAGAACCGCATTTGCTCTAAGCCAGGCTGTCTGCAGCCAGAGTGCCATCTGGGCTCAGGGCTGGGGAGAAGGGTTTCTTAATCCCAGGTGGGCAGAACGTAGGCTCACACTGAGGAGCAAACACTGCAGTAGAGACCAGGATGCTGACATTTGGAGCTGGGCAACACGAGGCAGTTGAAGCCTTGGCCACCGGAACAGACTGCCAGGATGCAGAACTTCCTTATGGCAACAGCACCAGGAGTTGACGAGTTTCTCGCCCATCAAGGAAGGCTCAGGATCTGCCAGTGTACTGAGGAGGAGAGGGAACTGGGAGACCAGACTCTGCAGCTCCCCCAGGTAGGGACCCGGTTAATGGAAATGCTTCTAGCATGCACACCCTTAAATAGCCTTCAGGTCCAGAAGAGCCTTCTGGAGTCAGGGTTGTTAGCTGATTTGACCTGAAATTATTCTAGAAGGCATTTTTCTCACTTAAGGATTGTGGGCTATTAGATCACACCATATTAAGCAGAGCCTGCTACTTTCGGACGACGAAATATGCTCATACCGTAGCCACATCAGTCTGAGTTACAAATATGCTAGATTTGTCAGCCTGGCCACACACCATCTCAGAAACACAAAACTTTAGAATTGGAAAGGATCCTAAGGATTATTTAATCCAAGTGCATGTTCTACAGATGAGGTGGCTGAGGCCAAGAGAAGCACAGCAGTGTCATTCCCAAGTGATTCTATGGACTGAAAAGCTGAAACCAAAGCAAGATTCCAGGTCTTCTGATTTGCAGGTGAATTATATATCAGCATCATGTGGTTACCTCCCTATTTACTGCTAAATAATTGTCTCTCAATAAGTGAGTGTATGTGCAACATTCATGCATTTTAGCCTCTTTATAATTATTGTGGTATACATATACTACATATATATGTAGTATATGTGTGTATATATATGTATATATACACACACACACATAAAATTTACCAGTTTAACAATTTTAAGTGCACCATTCAGCGGCTTTAAGTACATTTGCATGTGGTACAGCCATCACCACCATCCAAATCCAGACTTCTCTTCATCTTTCAAAACTGAAACTCCATCCCCATCAAACACTCACTCCCCATTCCTCTGCCCCAGCTCCTGGCAACCCCTGTTTGACTTTCTGTCTCTATGAGTTCAATTGCTCTAGGAACCTCAGACAAGTAGAATCACACAGTATTTGTCCTTTTGTGACCGGCCTATTTCACTCAGCGTAATGTCCTAAATGTTCATCCATGTTGCAGCATGTGTCAGAATTTCCTTCCTTTTTAAGGCCAAATCACATTCCATTGTGGGAATACACACATTTTGTTGATCTGTCCGTATGCATTTGGGCTGTTTCCACCTCTGGCTATTGCAAATAATGCTGCTATGAACACGTGTGTATGAACACCTGTTAAGATTCCCTGCTTTCAATTATTTTCAGTGTACACCCTGAAATAACATAGCGGGATCATATGGCAATTCTATTTTTAATTTTTTAAGGAACCTCACTGGCACAGTGAGGCATAGCAGCAGCACCATTTTATATTCCCACTAACACTGTACAAGGGTTCCTGTTTCTCCATATCCTCACCAGCATTTGTTACTTTCTGTTTTCTGTGTTTGTTTTGTGATAGCTGCCATCCTCATGGCTGTGTCTCTCATTGTGGTACTGATTTGCATTTCCCTAATGATTAGTGATGGGGAGCACCTGTTCATGGGCTTCTCCCTGTTTGTAATCCATTCTTCCTGTGGCCACCTGTTCTCTGTCTGCACAGGCAGCTACGTGTTTGCAGAAGGGCTCCATGAAATCCATGGCTTTAGGGCATCCATCCACCTGTGAACATTCAGACAGGGAGTTTGAAGTTGAAAACCCAAACTTGAAATCAGTCCCCTATGGCAGAGAGGCGAGAGGTGTGGTGGGGAGGGGTTTAAAGCCAGGGAGGCTGGTTTGATGAGCATGGGTTAATTGCTGAATTGTGGTTGCTCTGGTTCCCTCTGGTCTGACACCCAGCCAGGGCAGGTCCTCACACTCACTAAGTCACTGGGAACTGATGGCTTCTCTAGTAGCCAGGCTGAAGAGACCAGCGAATCCTCCCAAACACATCAAATTATGAGCTTTATGAAAGTACAGTGCAAACACAAAGAGTTTTTAAACAGAAGGCACACATTAGCCTTAGGCTCCCTCCAGCATCCTTGTGTCACTTACGCATGTGCCACAGGTGACAAAATCACTCCCAAAGACACAGGCTGAGGTTAAGCACCTCTTCCTGGGAGTCAGGACCCACTGCTGTTTGGCTCTAATCCCTCTTCCTATTTCCACTCATGTCTGTCTCACAACCATTAACTTATGCTCCCTCCCTCCCTCCCTCCTTCCCTTTTTCCCTCCCTTCCTCCATTCCTCCCTCCCTTTCTTCCTGTCAGCTTCCTACTGTCCACTAAACAAGCCACTCCTTTTCCTACCTCTGGCCTCTCGAGCCCCATCCCCCAGCACTGAACCTCCTTCCACCTTCTCTGGTTGCCCAGTCCTAACCATCTTACACACACTAGGGTCCTTCCTCCTCTGCTACTTCCCAGGTCATTGAAACCCTCACAGCGGCTTCTCCAGACCCCTTAGAATGACTGCCCTTGGCTCCTAGGACACGTGGAAGTAGGTCTCTCTTCTACTTTTCTTGCAGTTTGCTTCACACCCTTGAGGTAGTGACAACGTGTCACTCATCAAGAGATGGGGAAACCAAAAGGGCCCTAGTGTCAGGGACACATGTGACATCTACTCGCAGCCTTGTTGTGTAGTTTAGGGTCACTTTTCTCCTCAGTGTACAAGGACACGCTACTTAGTGATCATGACTGTGCTGTGATCCTTTTACCGTACACAGGGTGACATCAGCTTCATAAGCCCATATTGCCTGATGAGGTTCTGGGCTTCTGCGTTCCTGGTCTGCTGGCTACAAGGCACGCACACGATAACGTCGACTCTGAAAGCTGTCACTGCAAAGCTGACGTCCAACGTCCCAGTGCACATTTTATGAGTATCTCTGCCCTGTACATAACCCCAATTTCTGGTGCTTAGAGCGAATCAGCTACAGTCTGTCTTTAGTGTGCAGTAAATGTGCAGACCGAAAGAACATGTGCTTCCTGTGAAAAACCAAGGACGTTTTATTCCATCATTAAAGGTATTGCAGGTACTGCAAAGGGTTCCTCCCGTAGATGGTTTGAATTGGGCAGCATTTTTGAAAACCCAGGCAATTAATTTTAGTGACCTGAAAATAATATAGTTCAACCCTATTTTCCAGGTTTACTCTAGAGTAATTTCTTTTCTTGCAAATAATAAGCTTTTCTCTCAAACTCTTTTCCCTCAGTAATTTGCTCAATTCCTGAAGAAATAATGGAGTTGTCTATTTTGGAGTTTCCTCCCTTGGGCAGCCTCCTACTAACTGGGCAGCTTGAAGGGTTCTGCCGGCATCCAGGATTCAAGTCCTCTGAAAGCACTCTGCAGAGTCCAATCCTATGGGTCTCCTGGGTGCCTTCGCGCAGGCATCCGTGGAGATTGACTGCTTGTGTGATCCACAGAAGGCAAGGAAATTTCCAGGAGTCCTGGGCTCCAAGGACCAGGCCAGACACTGACCTCAAGATCCTGTTTCCCCAAACTCTCGATCTGGTGGTGAGGACGTAGTTGGGCATTTTATTAGTTTTCTATTGCTGTGTAACAAATTTCCACCAACTTATTGGCTCAAAACAATGCACACTTATTACCCTGTGATTCTGTCAGCCAGAAGCCCAAAATCGGTCTCACCAGGATAAAGCAAACTGTCATCAGGGCTGACCCCTCTGGAGGCTCTCGAGGAAGACCTGTGTCCCTGCCTTTTCCAGCTCCTAGAGGTGCCTGCATGCCTTGGCTCACGGCCCCTTCCTGCAAAGTCAGCAACATGGCATCTTTCTGAGCCTTCTTGCATGGCCACATACTTCTGCCTTTGACTACAGCAAAGACGGGGTCTCTGCTTGTGAGGATCCCTGGGATCACGTTAGGCCACCCGGATAATCCAGAATAACCTCCCATCTCAAGATCTTTCATTGCATCAGCGAAGCGACTCCAGCCTTCTAAGGCGACAGTCACAGGTTCCTACACACAGGTAGGATATGTGTGTGTGCGTGTGTGTGTGCGTGTGTGTGTGTGTGCGTGTGTGTGTGTGGGTGTGTGTGTGGGTGTGTGGGTGTTATTCTGCCTGGCACAGTGGTGGAGGGCAAGGGGCTTCCTTCACTTCCACAGTGCCTGTATGCTCTGCTGTTCCTCAGAGCTGGTCCCTGCTTGTCTTCCATCCCAAAGCTTCCTATTGCTGTCTATACTTTTCATCTAAATTGTCCTCCTGCTTTCTGGGTGTGACTTTTCTCTCCACTAGATGCTGCAGAACCAATCTGTCCAAATCTGCAGTCCCCAAAGCAAAAACCTTAGCAATCCCGGGGTGGGTTAGCTGTGAGTCGTTGTCCCCAACCCTCACAAGACAGAGCTCAACCAGGCTTCTCCAAGCCCTTGGTCTGGTTAGAGAGAGGAAAGAATTCACCTCTGTAGTTTTAAGCTTGGGAGCACTTATTTCTAACTGTTATGAGTTTAATAGATTTGCTTTAAAATCCAAAAATTGCAAGGCCATCTCCCTATATGATTATCTGTAACTTTCAAAGTATGTTGACTGCAAGCTGCTGTGAATTCAGTAATAAATATTTTAAAATTTGTATTTCATTAATAACAATGGCATCCACATAATTCAAAAGACAATACAGGTATGGGTAAGTGACGTTATTTGGGGGATTTATAGACCATGCATGCTGTGCATATGGATTTTCAGACACCAAACGTGACTCCATAGCCTTATAGGCAAGACTTCACCTGATGGTGGCTGACAAGTCCTGGTCTTATTTATTCTCCTGGGCTCCTCATTAAGTGACTCTGATATTGCAGGCTTTCCCAGACCCTCTCCAAGGAAAAGCCAGTGAGTGGTCTCCATAGGAACAACTTGAGACAGAGTGGCTGCATGTTAGTGGCTGTACACATGGCCCCTCCCTTAGTGCTTCTCCTGGAGGAAGGGAATCCATGTACAGCCCCAGAATACTGAGCATCCCCCAATAGGAGGCCAGGTCTTCTGGCCTTTCATGAAGAACCCACGCCCCCTCAGACAGTTGACATCCACATCCAAATGGCTTTTCGTGGTGGTGAAACCCACCCAAGCCCACTGTGACCTCTGCTCTCACTCTCTAAGCCCTACTCATCTGTCTCTGAATTTCTCCTCCTTATTTGTAGACTTGTCAGCTCAAGGCACTTTCTGTTAACTGATATTTTCAAGAAACTGCAAGAATCGTTACTTTCCTCCACTCTTCTGTCTTGGTCAATTTTGCCTTTTTGTTGTTGTGTTTCTCTTGAAACTTCAGCTCTACTCATTCTCTTCTGAGAATCCATTGTGGGCTTACCTGAGAAGTGTACTTTAGTTAAAGCTTAATAAATCAGGTTATATTTATGATTTTTTTTCTTTTGATGTAATTAACCATTAGGCCAAGTAAAGCTATGACTAACTTACAACTCATGTTATAAACACATTTCACTTGAAAGCTTATGTTTGCTTGGGATTATTGTCCTGCCTCTACAAGACAGATTTTTCATGAGTCTCAGCATTTTGTAATAAATACTCCCCGCTCAGTGCTTTCACTTTCCAGTTTTAGGACTGACTCAAGGGATGGGGCTTTCCAGTTGAAATGCTTTTCTAAGACTTTATTCTTAATAATGTTTCTCCTTAGACTTGGGGTGTTTCCTCTTAGCATCCCAACCTCTATATTTTTTAACAAATGTAGTACTGGTAGAAGCCTATCAGTGAAGTAAAATCTCCCCGGGGATCTATTCATCTTCCTGCTTGTACTTTATACTCATTTCAGGTGTTTTTGCACATGCTTGCAGGGGATGATGTTACTTTTCCTTCAGGTGTAAATCCTCAGCAGACGCACGGCAATGAAATGTCACCTGAAGGCCATTCGGGAGATTTGCACTCATAGAAACATTTCACAAGAAGCCTGGCCCAGTTTTGGGGGTCTGCTTGAAACTTTTGGTTCCTAAAACAATCGTGAGAGGTAAGTAAGTATAAAACTAAGACCCAACAAGGCTGAATGACTTGCCTGGGAACACAGCAAATCAACCCAAGTTGGGGCGAGATATGTCTTCAGAAATAAGTTCATTTCTGAACTCACTGGGAGTTCAGTGGGCCCTTTGGGACGAGGGCCCTTTGGGAGGAGATTGGGTCATGAATGGGATTTGTGCCTTCATAAAGGAGATCCTAGGGGCTGGCTAGCCTCTTCAAACATGTGAGGACACAGAGAGAAGGTGCTGCCAATGAGGCAGAGAACACACCCTCCCTAGATGCCGAATCAGCCAGCACCTTGCTCTTGGACTTCCCAGCCTCCAGAACTGTGAGACATAAATGTCTGCTGCTTATAAATTACTGAGTATCTTGTAAATTTTTTTAAGTTCCTTGTAGATTCTGGATATTAAACCTTTGTTGGATGGGTAGATTGCAAAAATTTTCTCCCATTCTGTAGGTTGCCTATTCACTCTGATGATAGTTTCTTTTGCTTTGCAGAAGTTCTTCAGTTTAACTAGATCCCATTGGTCAATTTTAGCTTTTGTTGCAATTGCTTTTGATGTTTTAGTCATGAAATCTTAAGTCAAACAAATTTATAAGAAAAAAAACCTCATCAAAAAGTAGGTAAAGGATATGAACAGACACTTCTCAAAAGAAGATATTTATGCAGCCCACAAACATATGAAAAAAAAGCTCATCATCACTAGTCATTAGAGAAATGCAAATCAAAACCACAATGACATACCATCTCATGCCAGTCAAAATGGCAATTATTAAAAAGTCAGGAAACAATAGATGCTGGGGAAGCTGTGGAGAAATACAAATGCTTTTACACTGCTGGTGGGGGTGTAAATTAGTTCAACCATTGTGGAAGACAGTGTGGCAACTCCTCAAGGATCTAGAACCAGAAATACAATTCAACTCAGCAATCTCATTACTGGGTATACACCCAAAGGAATATAAATTATTCTACTCTAAAGACACATGCACATGTATGTTTATTACACTATTTACAATCGCAAAGACTTGGAACCAACCCAAATGCCCATCAATGATAGACTGGATAATGAAAATGTGTCATATATACACCATGGAATACTATGCAGCCATAAAAAAGAATGAGTTCCTGTCCTTTGCAGGGACATGGATGAAGCTGGAAGCCATCATTCTCAGCAAACTAACACAGGAACAGAAAACCAAACACTGCATGTTCTCACTCATAAATGGGAGTTGAACAATGAGAACACATGGACGCAGGGAGGGGACCATCACACACCTAGGCCTGTCTGGGAGTGGGGAGTGAGGGGTGAGGGGAGGGAGAGCATTAGGACAAATATGTAATGCATGTGGGGCTTAAAACCCAGATGACTGGTTGATAGGTGCAGCAAACCACCATAGCACATGTATACCTATGTAGCGAACCTGCACGTTCTGCACATGTATTCTAGAACTTAGAGTAAAATTAAAAAGAAAAAGAAGATAATTTTTATGCCAAAGTAACATAAAAAAAACTACCCAGTATCAGGTGTTTTGTTACAGCAGCCTGAGTGAACTAAGAGAGTGCTGTTTCCTGTATAAGGGGTGGCTGCAGGGCCCTCCAGGTCACGGGATTTGCTGCCCTGAAGACACAGAAAAACTGAGCCCAGTCAGCCTTTCTCAACCCCCGCCCCACAGCACCTCCAGTGGGAACATGACTTCACAGTATGAGAGGCCTGACTGCACAGCACTAGCTTTATGCATTTGGAATAGATCCTGGTACTGCTCCCCTCAGTGTGGAAGGTGGCGCTGCTGTGGCCATGTTCATCTGGGCTCCTTCATGAACACCCAAGGGACCACTGGAGGTGAATACATCAGTCCAGTCTCAGCAAGCTGGGCCCTCCCACCTGAAGATCTATAACTGTGACATCCGAAGTCCAGGGGACACATTGAAATATGGGATGTCGACAACTATTAATGCATTTGGAGCCATAGGGAAACTTGTTGTTTATTTAATTAAATTTTTTATTCTTCATTTTAACATCATGTAGTGCGGATGCACAAACACACACTCACACACTTAATTACAGCCCAGCACACCAACTGCCTCTAAGGCTTTGACATAGAAATTAATCTAGAGACGGAAGACAGAGCATAAATAAGGAAAATAAACAAACCCCTGGTTGTCACATTTGTTTTCCTCGTTCCTGTTTACTCACTATTTATGGCAGCCCCATAAAATCCTGTCATAATAACTCCTCCTATCAAAGGGCTATCATGACAAACCAGCATTACAGCAACCAAGTTTTCAAGTTTCCTTTGAATAAAAGTCCTACATGAACCCCATGTTTAGTATAAACCTCCAGTTTCCTCCTCTACGAAATTATTTAGGGAAAAAAACAATTATTTGGGGACTTATGACATCTTCAAGTATTGTACATTTATTCAACCATGCATTTGTTCACTCATTGATTTATTCAATAAAAATGTACCTGTGCCAGGCCCAGGGATGATGCTGCAGGGAACATAGATGCCAGGTCTGGCTGTGCATGTTATGGACACTCAGTAAACACCGGCAAGGCAGAAGTGAAAATGTTGGTTTAGATTTGGAAAAGGGGAACTGATTTGGGTTTGAGATACCTGAGAAACAGATTAACTTAGTAGTTAGCCTTTGAGTAATTGTTCCTTGAAACAGATTTCCGGGGATGGCTGTGCCAGTTATGAGTGAATGCCCACAGTTCACTGGGGACTGGCTTGATCGGCGGTGGATTGCAGCAGTGGCTGCACATTAGGGTTACCTGGAGAGTTAAACGAATGAGCAGGATGCTTCCCACATCATTCGGAGATATGATTCAGCCAATGTGAGGTGGCCCAGGGATGGGTGATCAGCTCTAAGGTTCCCAGAGTGATTCTGCACAGCCAGGGATGAAAATCAGAGGTGCCGGGGGAAGAACACAGACTTTTGTGAACCTGAATCCCAGGAGTACTTATCACTAACTGTGTAACCTAGGGCAATCCACTTAACCTCTTTGAGACTTAATTTCTCATTTGAAAAAGAGAGAAATACAGGATATATAGGATATATTTACCTACAGGTAATTGTGAGACAAATGAAATAATAAAGGAAAGTTATTAGTAAACTCTTCGTGCATTATTAGTGCTCAATAAATGCTAAATACTATTATTAATAATACATTTTGTTATTAACTTGAAAGTCAACGTGTTGTAGGAAGAATGGGGTCCTAATTTATAATTTTTTCCCTCCACTTAAAAAAAATCATTAATTAAGCAGACAAGAATAAGTAAAGACGTCTCAGAATCGAGCGAATATCCCAGCAGGTCCTCGGAAAAATTAAAACTGCAGTAAGGGTGCACTTCTATTTGATTTAAAAGAAAATATATGTTAATTGAATACTTGGTAACTTTGCAAAGTTTAGACTAAACATTGAACACAAAGATAGCTTCTGAGATTCTTAAAGTAGTCAAAGACAGTTTCGTTGTAATAGCCTTGTTGAAATCGGAGTTTAAAACCCACTGCTTTTAGTTCCACTGGGCAAGACAGCCACTGGTGGATGTGCAGTCCTTACTGGCAGACACAAAGGAGCTGCTGGGCTGCAAGGTCATGAAACTGCTTTTAGGTGGACCTGGGACGCTACTCACCACAATTCCGGCGGGATCCCCCTTAATAACAAGCGGGGCCCAAGGAAATGACCCTGCCCAGTAAAAGATTGTCTGCCTTTACTTTGTAGGTAGAAATCCAGAGAGCTCTTTATCCTTTGGGGAACGTTCTAGTCTTTCTCCCTCAGGATACTTGTGTGTGGCAGAGGATACTGTTCCCACTAAGTGTTTCCACCTGTACATCCCAGAGCTCAACCCCATCCTGTTTCAGTTACAGGCTCAAACAATAAACATAAACACTTTCTACATCAGGCTAATTTATGGGGTCTGCTTTCCTGGCTTTCCCCAAGAAATTCCACTCCAAACACACTGAGAATGGGAAGAAAAAAATCTGTTCTTAGATTCACCATAAAAAGTACGCTATTGATTTAAGAAATTCGTATTTTCTAAAACGAGCGATTCCCGTTTGTGTGTATGTCACGCTGCCATCCACATTAACAAGAACAGTCGGAATGTGCGTCAGGAAGGACTACGCTGGCTTCTCACAGCCAACGGCAACTTCTTTGTGTGAATGTTGATTCTTGAGCTTTATTAAGTTTTTGTGCCGTGTACAAACTGCACATGTGAATCTCCATGAAACGAGTTCATTTTCCAATTCACAGCTAGTGCGGTTCCAATACTGACACTTACAATCAAAGTGTTAATCAGCATTAACCATTGCCTTGAACGACTGAATTGAGAAAAGCTTCATGAATTTCTGCTTCTTCTTCTTTTACTGTGCATGTGAGCATGTGATTTTAAGCTTTCATAATATGTGTGTATTGTTTAGTATTACAGACATTCACAGCTGAAAAGCAACTCAGAGGTTACTTAGTGAGACCTAATCATATTAATTTTACACATGAAGAAATGGAATCAAGATGAAAACATTTTCAATGATTTACCCAAGATCGAATTGTATCTCATGTCATAAATTAATCCAGTCTTTAAAACCCATCATTTCATTTACCCATCAATTCATTTACTAGGTAAGTATTTGTTGTGCATCTCCTGTGTGCTAAGCATCCCGCTGTACCGTGGGAATACAATGATTAAGACCCAGTCCCCTGCCCACGGAGAGCCCTGTGCGTTTACGGATAAGACAGGCAAGCTTGCAGGCAATGACAGGGTCTTAAGATAAAGTGACATGGCTGCACCTGGCTGTTCTCTAGACACCTCAAAAAGAGGAAATGATTCAGGCATTGAGAGTTCTGGGAAGGACTCATCTGATTTTGAATACTTCATTACTAAAATGGTAAGCAACAGAAACATGCTTTGACTTAGGGAGACCCAAAAACCTACATTTGATTTCAAATTCTGCTATATGCTTGCTCTATGACCTTAAACAAATGACTTAGCCTTTCAGAGTTTCCTCAACTTTAAATGGGGATAATAATATGAACCCCAGGATATTTGACAAGATTATATAATAAATACAGAATTCTAAGTACTGAATAAGTAATTGTTGCTATTCCATACACTTATTTAAAACTTAGCCTCTTGGGAAAAGCATATGGTAAAATTCAGGCTTCACATACACCCGTCTCTTTCAGGATGCGGAAGAAAATGGCAGAGGGGCTCAAACACAAGTCTTAGCCCCTACCTATTCTGTGCTCTTTCCACCCAAACAAATGGAATCAAGCTGCCACGGAGGCAGAAGCTTGGGGAGAACAGGAAACAAAAATGCAGAGATACTGAGTTTAAGAGTGATTGCAGGCACTGCAGTGTCGGAAGAGGTGTGGGGCTGGATGAGAGTGTGGGGACATGTTAGAAAATCGCTGTCAGAGGAGTTACCATAAAGAAAAGCTTTCTTTCTGATTTTTACATCCCATCACTCAAATTACGGTAACCTACAAAATTCATGAATATGCACTAGTTCCCCATTGCACTAGATATTTGGTGGGGCATGAATTCCGATTCTGGTAGGTGAATAAGTCGAACAACACCTTGACTTCTTAAATTCTAACTCTGTAAATTTGCAGATGAGAAACCAGGGTCCAGAGAGGTGAAGTGACATGACTATAGTCATTTAGAAGACACTGAGATGGGCTTACAGGCGTGAGGACTTTATAAATCCATGTGTGAGAGAGAATGGGTGAAGGGCCAGGGTAAGGCCTTGCAGCAAGCCTGACCCAGTGAAAGAGTGAGGGAGGTAAGTTTGGATGGCGGCGTCCCAGACGCCATGCACCCAGAGGAAGGTTTAGGAAAGCTGTGAAGCAAACGTCAGAGAAGCCCTGGCCTTCCAGGACCGGGCTGGCCTTAGTGTCCCTGCCGTCCTCAGTCACTGGCTGGGAGAACCTGGGAAAAGCAAATGTCGAGATAGATTTCAGAGGCAGACGCTGGGGTTTTTGTTCAAGTGTGCTTCTATAATTGGGGGTCTGTGCTACTCATGGCCACCAAGGTCCACATGGGTAGGGGTTCTCACTGACCACACACTGCAGGAGCAGCTCCTCCAGGGCCCCTATGAGGCTTTCTGCAGAGGGAGACACAGCTGAGGGAGGCAGGTGGGATGGACTGTAGGCCACATTGCTGTCATTGACTTGGGGCCCCAGCTGGTACTGATCCTCCCCTAACTCTGCTACTCATTCTAAACGTCCCTCACCCTCAGCACCTTGTCAGGGCTCAGTGGCTTGTCTGATGGCATGACCCGAAGGATCACACCCTTGGTCATCGTGTTCTTCTCATCCAAGCTTGCTGAGAGCACCCATTCACCTCTACGGCGGAACCCGGGTATACCAAGAGGCACCCAAGTGGAGCCCTGGGCGTGTTCCTCCCTGCCCCACTGTGTACAAGCAGCCACTGCTCCTCTCAATGACCAGGGTCCCTTTCCTCAGCCACCTCCTGAGAACAGCTCTGGAAGCAGGGTTACTTGGTGTCTCACGGTCAAGTAGCCTGCCTTCACCAAGGCCAGCAGCACACAAGAAACATTTCTCAAGGCTGCATAATCCTTTGTTGCAGATGGCAAGGCCTTGCTCCAGCATCCCAGGAGCCTGTGTTGTGGCTTTTCTGTGGAACTACTGGAAGCTCCAAGCTGCCTCTGTTCCCTACTGATGCCTCCAGCACCATAGGGTCTGCACGATCGTGTGGCCCCAGCAGCAGGGATGAACGCACCACAGTTCGGATTCACAGCAGAGCCCTTTCCTGCCCATGCACAGTACACCTGGAAGCCTTCTGGGTCACGCACAGTCCAAGAATGGAATGAGTTGCCACCAGAACCCAGGCACCATGCTTACTTCTTTGTAGTAGTTAATGCAAAATGCAGTGACTTATCTTTCACTGTGGAGCAAAATCCTGGCACTCCTTAATTTCTGGTCCCTAAAATCTTCACTGGAGTGGTCAACTCCCCAGTCTTTGCAGTGCAGCGTTTATCCCCTACCTGCAGCAGCACGTGTGTCTTCCCTACTCTCTCAGTGCATGAACCCCCTCTTGTTTCTTTTGTTCAGTGTGCATGAAGTCATTGGTCGTTACACTATTCTACAGTTCGGCCAAGCAGTCCAGGCCTGTTCACTCTATATCATGCTGTGCGCTGTGTTGGTTCGTGGGTTCATGGTCTTACCTCGCTGACTTCAAGAATGAAGCAGCGGACCTTCACGTTGAGTGTTACAGCTCTTAAAGAAAGCATGGACCTAAAAACAGAGCAGTAGCAAGATTTGTTGTGAAGACTGAAAAAACAGCTTCCACAGGTGGAAGGGCACCTGACTCTTGCCATTGTTGGCTGCGGTGGCCAGCTTTTATTCCTTTATTTGTCCCCTCCCATCTTCTGTTTTTGTCCTATCAGAGTGCCCTTTTTACAATCTTCCCTGCGACTGGCTACTTTTAGAATCCTGCTGATTGGTCCATTTTACAGAGTGCTGATTGGTCCATTTTACAGAGCACTGATTGGTGCATTTTACAGAGTGCTGATTGGCGCATTTTACAAACCTCTTGCTAGCTACAGAGCACTGATTGGTGAGTTTTTACAGAGTGCTGATTGGTGCATTTTACAATCCCCTTGTAAGAAAATTTGTCCAAGTCCCCACTGGACCCAGGAAGTCCAGCTGGCTTCACCTTTGAATGCCAAGAGGCACAGAGTTCATACAGCACTGTGGTTAAATTAGCAATGCATATCATCAGTCCTAAGTGAGCTGTTTCTGGTCCTCTTTTCCAAATGGAACGGTGGAGCATGCACTGGCAAACTAAGAGGCACATGCCCTGTTCTCGGGGCTTTGCTAATCTGCTCTAATGGTGTGATCTGGGCGACTGCTAGGTTAAGTCTGGTAGTAGTGGTAGTCTACATTCGTTCTCTGGGATCCTTACAGTTTCTGCAAGGGCCAGCCTGACAATTCAATGGAGCAATGATCAGTACCAACACTATGAACTCCTTAGGTCCTTAATGGTGGACTTCACTCTGCCTTTCTTTCCCATTTCCTGCCAAGATTCAGCGAGGTTGAGGGGGCAGCTTCAGGGGTTTTCACTTTTCCCAGTTGGCCTTTCCCACTGTGATAGCTCTTATCCCACAAACCAAGAACCCTAATGTGGGCGTAGCTCCACCTGCTCTGTAACTCTTGTCTAACAGTCCACTGAAGAACTGGGAAAGACCGCTGCTGAAGCCACAGACCCAGCAGGCCCACTGTGAGCTGGACAACAGCCAGATCCAGTAATGACTTGGCCCCCAGGTCCCCTACTCTACCAGGAAAGCCAAGAAGACTCTGTGGAATCCTGGGTATCCCTGGCAATTCAGACCTTGTGTCCAATAGTCTTTGAAATGTCAGGTAATTCCCCTACCCAGAGTAAAGTCACATGAGTAAATGGCCATAGGTGCCCTTGAGGAGGGACTGGGCGAATGCTCATATGCTGGCCACCATGCTGCAGGAATCTGCATTCTCAGGACAAGCCAGCTCTTCAGTCAATGGGTTTCAAGTCTGAAATTGGGTATGTCTGGGGACTGAGCAGGAGGCTTTGTCTTGGTTGTGGAGAGGCAGTCCTCAGCCTGCTTCTCCTCTGTTCTTCCTTCTTTACCATTACAATTACAGGCATAGGGTGGCACCCTTGTGGGCCTATCTGATACTAAGAACAACCTGCTGTATCAGCCATCTCCAAACTCCCTGCAGCTCAGGCCCCCTTGGCCACCCCTCCAACCTTGCTGTTCATCATTGTTGTGGCCTCTGGTTTCTAGCCTTCATTACTTTGGGGCCCCATCATCCCCAAAAAGACCCAGTCTTCCAAGAGCCACCTCAGGAGCTTTGCTTCATTTCTTGACATCCTGTCTACAATGTTAAATCTCATATTCTGAAAAAAATTACTTCTAACTATTGCTTATCTGATTTACAGTCTGATCAAATACCCTCAAAATCCAACCCCAGGCATACTCCCCTAGCTCCCATGTGGACACAGCCCAGCTGGCCTTTCATTATTGGGATGAAAAGTCTTTTCCTCCCCTCTCAAGCCCAGCATATTCTCAGCTGGGTTATGCTGGGATTGAAGCCTAGCTGTGCCCTGGCCTCCTATAGGGGAAGATGCCTGCTGCTTGTGGGGGAAGCTTCTGTGCTTGTACTAGGATATGGCGGGGCCACCTCTGCAATCTCAGAGGACTCACAGGGACTGTAGAGTCAACGTCCACAGGGAACGCCATGCAGAGGTCTCCCCACCAAGGGTCTGCCTCACAGATCACAGAAATGCCTGGACTGAACACCCACACATCTCCGGAGCTCTGACACTTTCACAAGTACCTGCTGCTCAACTGCACCTGCCCGCCCATGCCAGGTGACGAGGGTCCCTTCAGAAGCTATCCTTGAAGCTCTCTGGCTCTCACACTTGACCATTAACTGCTAGTTAATACATTCCAGCCTCCTTTTCCTTCTGCAGTACATGAATTCAGCTTTGCAATAACCAGTCAACTGTGCTGTCTTGTAGACATTGTTCCCCCAATATTTTCCAAATGCTTCCACCATTGTACCTGTCTCTGCACTATCCTCCACTGAGTGGTGTTTCAAGGCCCACCTCAGTGAAATCTTTAGCAATCGAGCTGCCATCCCTCATCAAGGAGGACATAAGTCCCTGCCCTTCCACCAGTCATCATGGAGACATTTTTACCTGCTAGCTAATTCACAATCTAGACCCAAACCCACATTTTGTCACCTTTTTCCTCTGACCACTCTTGGTACCACTCCTGTGAGTCTGGGTCTTCTGAGAAGAAGTCTACAAAGATTCTAGTGGCAGAAAGGCCTCCATGAGAGAAAGTGGAGAGGGTTAAGAGGCAGCCCTCCCGCCATGCAGGTATGAGTCCCAAGATAAGGACAGCGAGACTGAAGGTTGGGTGGAAAGTCCCAGATCTGTACCCTCTAAGGAGGGCCCTATAGGCTGCTGTGGGTCCTCACCAAAGCCAGCACTCACAGCAGCCCGTCTCTCCTTGTCGGCTGGCTGCTGTGGGGAGCATGGCTTTGGCCCAGGTGAAGGGCAGGTGTGCAGGCCTGGCAGGAGGCCGCTGGCCAATTGCACTCCTTGGCTGGAGCTGGGTGGGTGTGGCTTCAAGACCACAGTGGAGTTGGGAGCACAAGCCACCCTTCTTCCTTCCATGGCCCCTGGAGCCCACTGCACGTGACAACCTCATTATTGTAACTGTAATGAGAAAATCACTAGGAGAATAAGGACATGAGGAATTAATTTCTGCTCTGTTTAGAGAAGATGTCGAACTTTCTTTCAGTGGCCAAAAGGCAAAGCCCGATGTCATGGCTGAAGAGGTCTGGAGAAACTAGGACGCAGCAGTCACATCCCTCCCCACAGGGGTCACCACGCTGCCTGCAAGGAACTTCCTTAATGCTGCCTCTGCACAGCTGGCAACCAGGGGTTCTCAGAGATTGAAGGAGCATGCATTCTTTATCATGACACAACTAGGAAAAAATCACGGTGCCAAGTTAGCAAAGTTAAATTCAGGGGTGGTGCTCTGCCAGGAACCCCGCTGTGGAGAGATGTTTATTCAATGTGCTTTCTGCAGGGACCAAAGACAGGCTGATGCTTTTATGAGACACTGTGGTTTGCTCTTGGGTAACAAACACCAGTGGAAAAAAACAGGAAGTTTCCACTGTAAGATGTTCTAAATGAAGTATTTAATATACTAAATGTAATGAGTTGGTCCCCTGCTGACTTGCATTGAAGAACATAAATATGTAATAAACTAAGCTACTTGAGACTATTTGAAAATGCATTCTCCCAAAAACAACCTCTGGTTTACTGTCCTTTTAATAAAACTTCCTCCAAGTGACAATAATTGTCTTTAACACACTGTAGATCTTTCTTGACAAATAATAATTTTGAGGATGCTTTTGAACTAAATTGTGAAATTAATCCCATTATCCTTTAATACATTACAGTTGTAGTTTACTTAAGTTGATTTTGCCTGTCCCATTTTTAGATATTTTTAAAAATCTGATTTCATTTCTCCCTGGATTTTATTTTTTATGGTAAGTTTATAACATCTTTCCAAAACCAACCATGCTAAATGGAAAACATACCTTAGATTAAGAAAAAATTATATATTTTCCATTTATAATAATGGAATTCTTTGTGGTGTGATAGTCATTCATTGCAAACATTAAGCATATATTGATAATGTTCAGTTAACACTGATGTGCTCATAATATATGGATCATTAAACTGCATCTACTTTATCAGATTTTACTTGTTTAAATAATGACTAAGACTCTAGAAACTTTAATAACCTGCCAACAGTGGTAAACTGGGCCTTTGATCATAAAAATCCTGCAGCATTTCCTGATTCCTGTGATGTGAACACACTCACCATGGCTCTTCCCAAGCCTCCAGGGTGATGTCCTGGGATGTGGGATGGGAAGACGTGTGCAGAATTTGTTCTCAGGAGCTGGTATGGCCGAGAACAACTCAGCCACCAAACCAATTTCTAACCTGCCTTCTGCCCTCCTTGGTTCCGCTGAGTACACATGGTCCACCTTCTCTACCCTTTTAGCCTAACAAAAACTCTGGCCTCAGTAGCACAGACAAAGTGCAAATGCGCTCTGCCCTCCGAGTCCTCCAGGGCTCGCGGCGGTGCTGGACGGAGGTGAGGTTACTGGGCAGCTCCACCTTCAATCATGACAGAAGGCCTGTGAAGTCAGTGGCGTTTCTTCGTTTTTGGGTTTGGAAGCTGATGCTCAACAGGATTCAGGGACACCCCCCTGGGGTGGGCCAAACTGCCAGGAATGTTCTTTGCCCACTGGGCCTCACCGGATTTCCCTCCTAGAGGGCTGGTCACAGTGGCAAGGGTGAGATTGGAAGGATCAGCAATTTGACTTGGGTCTATTTAAGAGAAACATTGGTAACCTTCCTGGAATAAGTTTCTCATAAACCTCCATTGTGTTGGATGATAAAGGGGTCGATGGCTCCTTATGGAAAAGGGCAAATCCAACAAAGACAGCTCTACAGGAGGAAAGGTTGCCGACAGAAGGGCACACAGAATCCCCAGCCAAGCCGAGCCTGCTTGCCTCTCTCCCCACCCTCTAAGCACCACCCGACTGGGGCCAGGACAGGCCACTTCCTCAGCGGGACACCTGTCCAAGTCCGGACAAAACACCAAAGCCCTGTTCTTTGTTCCCCTTTGCACAGCTGAGAAAGCTTGGGATTTTCAAAAGAAATTTTTACTAAAACATCATCGGAAAACAAACAACAAATGAACAAAGAAAAGTCTAAAAGCACGAAAGCCATCTTCAAAGCACGGATACGGAGTCCTGTGCAATCTCCCTGCCTCACCACGCTTGCGGGCTTGCTCAGCAGCGCCCCTCGGAACCTGGCTGTCAGAACCCCCACCTTTGCACCCCCTGCCCATCTTTGCTGCCTCTTTTCTGGGGAGAAATTCTTGCTACATAAGAGAGAAATGATATGAGACACACGGGCTGGTGTCACAGCTGGAAAAATGCAGGCCTTGCCCTCCAGAGGTTTCCAGGTGCAGAGAAAGAAACCAGCAGATCCATGATTGCTCTCCACTTCCAGGGAGCATGGTGGGTAGAGACCAGGATGTGGGAGGGAGCCAGAGACACCCAGGATAGCACCCCAGATCTGCCATCGTTCAGCAGCACGACTCTGGCAAGGTGATAGTGTTGGGCAAGCCCTGGCATCCTCCTTAGTAAGATAGAAACACCACAGTGCCTGCTGATGGGATATGAGGACAGAATTAAATGGCAGTGACTGGCCTGTGTGAGAAGAACTCAAGGTGAGCTGTTAGTGTCATTACAAAGGATGACTTGAGTTTGACTTCTCCAGGACTCCTGGCCTTACTCCTTACAGGGGCAAATGACAAAGCATATAGATGCCCGTGGGTAGCCCTTAAACTGGCACAGCTCTGGGAATTCTGCGACACTGGCCCCAGGTTCTGTTCTTGCTGTCAGTAGCCACTCAGCCCTCGCAAAGGAACATGTGGGTGCTCCCAAGACCTGGAGACCTTGCTTTCATTACTATCTGGGGAACTGGGGGCAGGAAGGATGGGAGGAGGTAGGGAAAGAAGATCAGGAACAAGGAGGTGTGAACCATTCAAGATGACACAGAGTCCAGGCTTTGGGAATGGGCTGGGTAATTGCTGAAAGGCCAAAAAACAAGGAGAAATTGTGCAAGTGGAGTTTTCTTTGGGAGCCTTAAGAACTGAAAGCCAAGAAAAAGCAGAAATGTGCAGCATGTTTCTGGAGAGTCCTTCTTGCCTAGGACTCCCCTTCACTACCACGAGCAGTTTCCATGCCTCAATCCTGTGTCATCCCTCACGTGCCTCCCCCTAAATAAATAGAAAGGAAAAAAAACAGAAGAAGGAAGGGAGGGAAGGAGGCAGGGAGGGAGGGAGAGAGGGAAGGAGGCAGGGAGGGAGGAAGGAAAGAAGGGAGGGAGGGAGGCAGGGAGGGAGGGAGAGAGGCAGGGAGGAAGGAAGGAAAGGAGGAAGGAAGGAAAGGAGGAAGGGAGGGAGGAGACAGGGAGGGAGGAGACACGGAGGGAGGGAGTCAGGGAGGGAGGGAGAGAGGGAAGGAGGGAGAGAGGGAGGGAGGGAGGAAAGAAGGAAGACTATTACCCAGAACAGCTTGATGGTTTTAAACATGTTTTAAGTTGAGCTTATTTCCCCCCAGTTGTGTCTCATACACCAGACTATAAGTTCCAAAAGGGCAGGGGCAACGTCTGCCCCCATCACTGTCAAAACTCCAGTCCTAGAGCAATACCTACCACATGACACATGTTTAAAATACGTTGGCTTAATAAATAAAGAAAAAGCCAAATCATAAAGCTGATAAAATTGCTAAGTTAGGACTTCCAATTAAAGATGAGAAATCAAGCAATCATACTGTCCTTATCTCTAAAAACGACAAAAGTGGACAAAAAATAAAAATAAAGTAGAAGACCCCATTTTAAATTAAGAAAAGGAAACATTTTCAGCTCAAGAATACAAAGAATTTGTACCAGTTCAAGTGGCGCTTTGACCTGCTGAGAATACTTCCTGGCTGCCTCTACCACATCCACTCCTCTTTCCTAACTGTGTTCCGACGTCCTGCTGAGTTACTTTCAATGGGATTGAGCTTTCCCTTGCTCAAGCAGTAGGCCCTGATTAGCTGGAGGGGGTTGATGTTCTCATCCCTTGGGCTGGGGTGATGTGTTCGAGAACAGACATACAGTCCGAGTCAGATCCGTGCGGACGTGCAGGACTTAGCTCTAACACTTTGGTTGATCTTCTAGAAAGGCAGTGTTTTCCTACTGGAAGTAAATGAGACATTGAGTTGGGCAGGAGATTCAGCCAGGCTCTTGAGACCACAGTGGAGGAGGTGCTAGAGAATTGGGGCAACTCCGAGGATGCAGCATTGAGAAATAGAAACTGTTTCATGGCTGTGTTGTTTAAGGCCTGGATGAATCTCACTTGAAGCCAGACATGCCCCTGGGATGCTCTGTGGGAGAAAACAGAGTGTTCACATTTAGGGCTGTTTCAGTTGCATTTTCTAGAGCTTGCAAGGGGGTCCGAACTGCAGCTACCCCAAAGTTGACACACACCTCTGGAGAGTCTTAGCTTCTCCTGGAGGTGAAAGGCCTTGAGGAATCCGAGGATCCTACGGTGAAAACCAAAGGTGCCAGCACAGATGAGTGACAGGAGCACTAGGGAACAGGCCGTCTCCACCCCAGTGTGTGGGCGGGAGGTTGCCTCTGGAATTCTTGGCCTATTTTCTATGGACATGGCTTCGTAACCTGGAGAAACAGCCAGACAGAAGAAGATGCTAACCAGAGATGTATGAATAGAGAAAAACCAATGGTACGTCACAAACCATTGAGCTAAGAGGCATCTGAGAGTCACTGCCAGCTCGTGGGTGGGGGATCATTTTACCCCAGTCAGGTGACGCCCCCAAATCTAAGAAAAGGGATTTGTCCTCAGAGGAGACAGAGTTTGTGGGGGGAAAAAGTATTTGGTGACAGCAGAACTGTTTGAAAGTTATTGACTGTAACAGCCAATGCTCTGATAGAGTGTTTGTCCCCTCCACATCTCCTGTTGGAATGTGATCCCCAGTGTTGGACGCAGGGACTGGTGGGAGGTGTTTGGGTCATGGAGCGGATCCCTCATGCGTGACTTGCTGCTGCGGAAGAGCTGCTTATTAAAGAGTGTGAAACCTCACCCGGCTGTTGCATCTTCTCTCGCCATGTGACACATCCACTCCCCCTTTGCCTTCTGCCATGAGTAAAGGCTTCCTGAGGCCTCTCCAGAAGCAGTTGCTGGCACTGTGCTTCTTGTACAGTCTGCAGAACTGTGAGCCAAATAAACCTATTTTCTTCATAAATTAGAAACAATGGACTAACACACATTCTCTGCACTCCCCACGCTGTTTTTTGAGCAATTAGCTGGCGCTAATAATACCCATTCCAATAAAAACATGAGTAATATTCAGAAAGGACCTAAGATGTACCACATGCACAGCCAACAAAAATCACAAGCAAAGAGCTAAGAAGACTTCACTTAAGAAGAATCGCCGCAGGTAATAGAATAAAATTTTAGGCAAATACTTCTCTGTACTCTCAAATACATTGAAGAGTAAACAAGACTATTTTGGGGAGATGGTTGGAAAATACCTTTAAAAAGTTGTACAGGAGATATAAAATGAAATTACAGAGCCCAGAACAGCAATAGAAGATAACAATATAACTGTTACAAGGAGAAAAAATCAGATTATGTGCCACTGAACACAGAGTCAGTAATCTGATAAAATCACCCAAGAATAAACTAAGAAAGAAGAGATAGTGAATAAAGGCAAAATGAGAAATATCTCAGATAGAATAGAAAAGAACTAAATTGAGTATAATTGGTGTTCTTGAAGAGGTGAAGAGAATAAACAGAAAAGTAAAAGTACTCAAATATAATACAGAGGCAAGAAGAGTTAGAACATTTTTAAAATAAAAAGAAAATCTGAACCTGAAGATACAAAAGGAATATTTTGTACCAGGAAAAAAAAAGATACAATATTATCAACACTGAGGAATGTTTCTGAGCTTTAAGGATAAGGCACGAATGCTGTAGACATCCAGACAGAAAGCAAGTCCTTTGTACAGGACAAATGAAGGTGAACCTCAAGCATCTCTCCAGGAACATTCAGCATGTAAGATAAATGAGAAAATGCCCCAGGATTTGGAAAGAGAGAAAGTGTATTTACCCTATTGAAAGAGAAATCAAAATAAAGAATTCAGAAATGCAGAAGGAGCAGAATGAAGGAACTCAGTGTGAACATTACATATAATTATAAGGCTAACTAAATATATTTAATAGGGTCAGTTTTTAAAATGTAATAGCAATTCTGGTGGTAAACAAATCATCAAGAAATGAGAAAAAAATAAGTTTAAAGATTGAGAAAATTATTGTTACATAGAGAATATAAATATTATAACTTTTCAAAGTAATTACAATTAAATGTCTGGAAAATGGAGGATGGAAAGTTTTAGTTTTTAGTTTTTTTGACAGTCATAAACTATTTTCTACCGCATCAATGATGTAGAAGTTTTCCAATTTCTCCACATCCTTGCCCACTCTTGTTTTCTGTTTTGTTTTTATAATAGCCATTCTGATGGGTGTGAGGTGGTATCTCACTGTGGCTTTGCAGTAACTATTAGTGATGTTCAGCATTTTTCATGTGCTTACCAGCCATTTGTATATCTTCTTTAGAGAAATGTCTATTCAAGTCTCTTGACCATTTTTGAATTGGGTTTGTGGGGGTTTCTTTGCAAGTATTGAGTTGTAAGAGCTCTTTATACATCCTGGATATTAATTCCTTATCAGATATATGACTTGCAAATATTTTCTCCCATTCCATGTGTTGTATTTTCACTCTTTTGATGCACAGGTTTTAAATTTTGCTGATATCCAAAGTTACCTGTTTTTTGTTGTTGCCTGTGGTTTTGGTGTCATATCAAAGAAATCATTGCCAAATCCAGTGTCACGATGATTTTCCCCTATGTTTCCTTCCATGAGTTTTATAGTTTTAACTCTTAGGTTAGGTATTAAATTCATTTTGAATTAATTTTTGTGTATGGTGTAAAGGAAGAGTCCAACTTCATTCTTTTGCATGTGGGCATCTTGTTTTCCCATACTATTTGTTGAAAAGACTGTCCTTTCCCCAGTGAATGGTCTTAGCAACTGTTGAAAATCAACTGGCTGTTTATTATTTTTGGACTGTATTCTAGTGCATTGGTCTATATGTCTGTCCTTGTGATAGTAACACGTTGTTTTGATTTTGGTCACTTGATGGTAAATTTTGAAATCAGAAAATGTTAGTTCTTCAACTTTTTCTTTTTCAAGATTATTTTGACAATTTGAGGTTCCATGAGATTCCGCATAAATTTTATCATGAGGTTTTTATTTCTGAAAAAAATGTTGGGAATTTGATAAAGATCACATTGACTCTGTAGATCACTTTAAGTAGTACTGTCATCTTAATATTAAATATTTCAATCCATGAACATGGGATAACTGTTCACTTATTTATATATTCTTTAATTTCTTTCAACAATCTTTTGTAGTTTTCAATGGAGAAATCTTTCACCTTCTTGGTTAAATTTATTACTAATATTTTATTCTTTTTACATGATTATAAATGGGATTGTTTTCTTAATTTCCTTCTTGAATTGTTTTTAGTGTCTATAAATGCCAACAGAGTTTTATGTGTTTATTTTGTATCCTGCAACTTTGCCAGATTTATTTATTAGCTCTCACAGGTTTTAATGAATACTTTAGGGATTTTTTTTTTTTTTCTCTTTGAGATGGAATCTCGCACTGTCACCCAGGCTGGAGTGCAGTGGCGCAATCTCTGCTCACTGCAACCTCCGCCTCCTGGGTTCATGCCATTCTCCTGCCTCAGCCTCCCAAGTAGCTGGAACTACAGGTGCCCACCACCACACCCAGCTAATTTTTTGTATTTTTAGTAGAGACAGGGTTTCACCATGTTAGCCAGGATGGTCTCGATCTCCTGACCTCATGATCTGCCTACCTCAGCTTCCCAAAGTGCTGGGATTACAGGGGTGAGCCACCGCGCATAAGATTATGTCGTCTGCAGACAGGTAATTTTACATCTTCTTTTCCAATCTGGGTACTTTTTATTTCTTTTTCTTACCTAATTGCTCTGGCTAGAACTTCCAATACTATGTTGAGTTGAAATAGCCAAAGCAGGAATTCGTGTCTTGTTCCTGATCTTAGGGGGAAAGCTTTCAGTCTTTTAGCATTGAGTATGAAAAGAAAAACATTATAAAGTAGTAGCATGGTGAGACTATCCTACTAGCTATGAAAATATATTATAAAATGAAGACAATTTAAAAAAATGAGGCATTGGTATACTTATAGGCTGACAAATCAATATGTAGTAGATAATGTCAAGGCATAGAGCCATATACTCTGAAAATGCAATATGTGTAAAGGCACAGACTTGAGTCTGCAGGGAAATGATGAACTATTCAACAAACACAGATTGTTTTCTAAAATGATGTAGCCAACTGGAAGATAACATGAACTTGGATTCAAACAATGTTAATATATGGTTTATCAAGAAATTACAGAAAAATCAAATGTTTAAAATGGAAAACAATAAACTATTAAAAAATAGAATAAATCATGGCAGAATTTTTTGATTCTCATAATTTTATAATGTAGAAGCTGTTTCTAATATGAATAAAATAACAAAAGTAAGAAAAAAATTGATAAATTTAACTACATAAAAAGAAATGATTTCTACATGGCAACATCCACCAGAAGAAAATTTAAAACATAAACAATAAAAATGATAAAGCAGATTTGCAATTCATAATATGGGCTAAGCATTAATTCCCTGCTATATGTGTGTATTGTATGTATGTGTGTGTGTGTGTGCGTATGTGTGTGTACATGTCTGTTCAGCTATATATACTAGAAATCAGCAAGAAAAAGACTGGTAACCCAACAAAAACAAGCCACGGCTGCTGACAGCCAGCTTGTTGCTCCTGCATCACCAATTTGGCTGTCATGCTGCATTACTATGAGTGTATATGATTTATTGGATAGTATATTAAGAATAAACTAATATATAGTAATTTCCTCTTTTTTACTTTTACAAAATAATAAAAATTCCTGTATTCACTGCATGACAATACTAAATTAAATTAATTAAAGTGAAATTGTAATTGCCTGAGTCCTCACCATTTTGAAGACTAATTGAAAGTTTGTCTATTCCACTTGAATAAAGATTTTACATCATTTTTGCATCCAAATGAATCAGGAATATTGAACATTTGTTCTGTAACTTGCATTACCATAATGTTTTTAAATGACAGGTTGGGACTCTTCAGTGAGTTATGAAATCTATTGGATCACAACCAGCCTTTAAAGGAAATGAGAGAATAAGCATGATAGCATAGAAAATGTCAGGATGAATTACAGATAATAAAAATACACACACATATGTGTCTTGGGTTGTGATGAAAACTGTATTTCTTACATGCCAGGTGCTGGGCGTTCTGGTGCTGGAGATACAATGACAAACGAGATCAATTCTTGTTCAATCCTTATAGAGTTTACAGGCTACTGGGGTGGGGTGGGCGATAAACAAGCAAGCAAGTAGATCAGGCGATCCAGATGGTAAACAGCACCAAGAAGGAATTCACAAGGCGCTGGAGGAGGAACACCAAGGATGGCAAGACCTTAGAGTCATGGAGGGAGCCTCTGAGAAGGAGGTGTTTTCTCGGCAGCCTGAGAAGGAGAAAAAGCCCACCACGTGGGGGTGCAGGGAAGGGACCTCCAGGCGAGGGGGTGGCAAGCGTGGATCCGGCACAGGGAGAAGGTGAGGTGTGTGTCCGGAGTGGAAGAGGATGGGAGAGCAGCACAAGGCTGAGATGAATAGGGCCGGACCGTGCCAGGCCTCGCCGGCTGTAGGAAAACGCACGTGGACCGTGCCCTAAGTGCAGCAGGAGGCCACAAAGGAACTTTCATCAGGGGAGTTATGTGTTAGTGCTCACAGTTTTAAAATATTATCCTGAGTTCTCAGGATGGGGCGAATTTAAAATGAAGCAAGGGGGGAAGTTACGTAAACAGCTGGGAAGTTCTTGCTGCAGTCTCGGCCTGCAATGATGATAGCTTTGCCCAAGGTGCTTCCAAGAAAGAGGAGGAGAGGAGGGAAGGGATTTGACATTGATTTGGGAGGTGGACATGGCATCAGTGTGGGGGTAAGAGGGAGGGAAATGTCAAGAAGGACGACCAGCCTTGTGGCTTTCGTAGCTGGGTGGATGCCAGTGCTATAGATTGTATTTCTGTGGGCACCTGCCCATCTACCACACTTAATACAACGTCAGTGGCATCACACGCAGCCAGGTGCAGCCTAAGGGATGTGCCTTCCCTCATGTAATGCAGTAACTTAATGCGGATACTTTAAGAGCCTTGCCATTGCTGGAATTTTGTACATGTATGCATTTCTTACAACTTTGAATTATTCAATTTACGCTCAAAATAGAACCTTATGTTTATACTCTGTATAGTTTTCTTTTGATGTGATAATTTCGTGATGTTTCATCTTGGTGGGGTCCATAAGGCTGTTTTCTAAAAATTCATAAAATATCGAGGACTCAGGCAATTTGATTATCTTGGAAGGTGACTCCTCATGGAAAATGTGTAACACTTTCTTATTTTTCATCTCATTGATTTTATGTCTTGCTGTTAGTAGATTTGACACAATGGAAATATCAGTTTTGCTGTCTAGCATGATTTGTTATTGATCTTGACTCTAGTCTCTTCCATTCATTTTAAATTTCTTAAATGCTTTCAGCTTTTTAACTAAAAAATTAGAAAATAAAAATAGAAAATGATGAAAAATTATCACTTAAAAATATTAGAATTGAAACGTCTCAATTTCCAAATTTATAATAATTCTTTTCTACAGAATTATTATGCATAGTTTCACACAAAAAATTTTCAAACTATGTTTAAACAAGCTATAACATGATGTGTTCAGTTAGTTATTTGGAAATGGTTATGCGTAGATGAATGCTATGCTGTGCAGATTCCTTGGGCCTCCCCTGCCTTTAATGGAGTGGGTGGCTTTGTACCAGGCAGGTGGATTGCCAGTGTGCCCTTACCTGCCTGGATATCAACATGCCTCCCCTTAAAACAAGATCAATGCAGGATTGCACTTTTCCATCGCTGAGTTACGGATAACAAGTAAAAACGTATATATAGGGGTGGAGAGAAAGCAATTTTTAAAAGTCTTTTTAAAAAGGCTTAAACTAGGCCAGGTGCAGTGGCTCACACCTGTAATCCCAGCACTTTGGGGGGCTGAGGTGGGCAGATCATGAGGTCAGGAGTTTGAGACCACCCTGGCCAGTATGGTGAAACCCTGTCTCTACTAAAAATACAAAAATTAGCCAGGCATGGAGGCATGCACCTGTAGTCCCAGCTACTTGGGAGGCTGAGGCAGGATAATCACTTGAACCTGGGAGGCGGAGCTTGCAGTGAGCCGAGATCGCACCACTGCACTCCAGCCTGGGCGACAGAGCGAGACTCCATCTCAAACAAAACAAAACAAAGGCTTAAACTAATAGCCCAAGTAATTGCAGTGGTGATTGACAGTGTGTAGAAAAGCCTACAGATGATGCCTTTAAGAGAACATGCCCTTTTCTGTGGTTTTCTGAACAGTTAAAAAATGTTTGTTTGTTTGTTTGTTTGCAAAATCAAATTGGAAGAGAATGTTTGCAGAACCACGGAAGCACATCTCTGGGGCACAGGTGTTCCAGGAACAGGATTCAAAAGCCACAGGAACAAACACTGCCTGGGAATCATGATACTGATAACTTAGAAATGTGCCAGCAGGGAGTTAGATGCCACTTGGCAGGTTCTGCCCCATGTCCTCTTCCAGCTATCTCCTTCCTCCCCAACGGTTTTAGAAATACAGCCAAATAATGTTTGCAATTTCTGTGCAATATTGAAAGGGCAACAATAACAAAGAATTGGGAGCGGGGAGCCCAGAATTTCCCACTGTAACTGTGTAGCCCTTGGGCAAATAGGCTAACACAGCTCAGTGTTCTTGGCCTTAACACCCATCCCGTGAGGCGGTTCTGAGCAATGCACACATAATTCATGCAGCAGGTCTGCACGCTGCCTGATCTATATTAGGCATTCACTGTATGATTAATTCATGAATTAATCAGCAAAAGCTTTTATCCACTCTTCATGCATCTCAACCATCAGAGGTGTGGGCAATAAAAGAAATGGATGCAGAGCCCTGCCCTTGACAGTGAGTAGCGAGAAGGGAGTGGACAGGATTGCAGTCCTCCTCCCCACAACTTTGCTGGGCTCAGGCAGTGGCTTCAGTCTAAAGAACCACGTATTTAAAGAGATCACGTGTCTTTCAGTCTGAGATTTCATTCACGGGCTGTTAGTTTCTTTGCGCGGTACAGGGTTGCTGTTCTCAGTGGTTAATGGTCATGGGCGTTGACCGCTGGTGCTGGACCTTAGGCGCGCCATTTGTAACTGGGAGAAATACCCAGTCTCTCTGTATGCAAACCACTCTGGACCACAGGGATATGAAACTCGTGTCCAATATTTGGCACTATTCTGAAAGAAGAGACGTGGTTCAGGGGCCATGACAGGAGACCCAGGCTGGCCTCCTCACTCCAGAGATGCACACACAAACCTCTCAGCAGGATGAGGACAAGCCTAAAACCAAACTATGGATAGGTGTGACTAAACCCCAGAATTACCCAGTTTTAAAGTGTGATTCATTAAATCACAATTGTGATTTGCTTTGGGACTTTTCACCCTTAATTTTAAAACATAAGCTTGTTCCAGTGATATTTAATCAACTGGCACTTTAAAACCTTGTTTCTTTAAATCCTAATGTAATATTTAAGAATTATAAACAACACTTTCAAATCTTTGTGTGTGTGTCTATATTTGGGGAGGATTCCCCCCACTTTGTAAAATGAGTGGTTTAATTTCACCCAATGTAAAAAAAGAAAAGAAAGAAAGAAAGAAGAAATCCATGAATCTCGAGCTTGCTGTCACACCCTCACCAGTGCCATCAGCGGCAGGGCCCTTCCCTTCCTAGGTATTTAATGTTTGTGGAAAATGCTAACATGCTTTCACATATATGTGAAATAGGTAAAACAGACATCATTGTCTAAATTTTTCCAGTCAATAAACAGAAGTTACATGCCAGAGGCCACATGGCCAATACATGTCTGAACGGGTCCAGTGCTTGGGTGGATGGATCGGTGGTCCTGCCCTGTCCATGGGGTGGAGGATGTAAACTGATGTCAACTTGTTGGCATGAGTGATGGTATGCATGTATACATAACCCTAACTCCAGGAAGAAAAAAAGTCCCAAGGGAACCACACCAAAGGGTGGGGACCAGGAACAAAGAAATAAAAGACATTCTGCAAGGAGAACTCATGGACTGCTTTGATTAATTGCCACCCACACACCAAGGTGTGCTGCTGTTTACTTAGACCTCTGCCAGGGAGGAGGGCTCCGGATTCCTGAGGATTGCTCCATCGCTGGGTGAGCTGAAAGTCATTATCAGTGATGTCTGAGGCACAGCCACCAGCCAGCCATCCACTGTGCCGACTTGGAGCCACGCAGATAGATGTGCTCACAGCGGGAGGGCTGCCCTGCAGTCTCTCCTCATCTACACAGCTGTGCTCTCAGGCCCCCTCAGGCCTCTGTGCAACCTTGCAGGTCTGCGTGGCATCCGTTCTGCTCATAGCTTCATCTTGCATGTGTCAAGGCTTAGGGTCACTTTGTCAGTTGTGTGGAGGGGGCAGTGATAAGAAGAATAGGACAAATAAGAGAAGAAAAGAGAGATGTCTTGGAATTCACCTGGAAAGAGCGGACTTTGATTTGCTGCAAACCCACCTTGGAGAAGACGCTCCCAGCCCCCATTGGGAAGTAATCAGGGAAGGGTGCAGAACTTTCTCTTTCCAACCTTCCTGCTTCTGTGGTTTTCACTAAACTTCTGAGTTCCAGGAAAGAACTGATTGAAAGCCTCAGGGCAGCCCCGTACAACCCTGAAGAGGGCCTGGCTCAGGCATCTGGGCATCAGAGAGGTTGGTTCAGTGCATACTCACTCATGCCCGCAGCTTTGGCTTTCTGACTGTGAAGTTGCTAGTCTTGTAAGTATCTTGCCAAGCTGAGCAGGAACCTTCTTTCTCTCCCTTTCCCTTTGCTCAGCAACATAGGAATTGTCAGGTACAGCATCTCCTCCCAGCCCAGGTCCTGCCTTGGTTTGCTCACGAGGCCCAGGGACAGGAGGGGCCCCTGTAAAATGCCTTCCTCTCTGCTCCACTGCAAACACCACACACTTCACTGGCCTAAAGTCTCATGCCTGGACCTCCACCTCTCTTCCCCATGAAGTGATTGGGGTGCTTTCTTCCTATAGTCCCCACATTTGTAAAATAATTTTTTTGAATTATGGTAAAAAGACATAACATTTGCCACCATAACCATTTTCAAGTTCAGTGTGTTAAGTACATTCATGTCGCTGCACAACGGATCTGTGGTCTCTCCTTTAACACCGGAGCACCAGGACAGATGGCATAGCTGTCCTTGGCGTGGTAGGTGGGTGAGTATTCAGCAGCTAGGAGATGACCTCCTTTCCATAGCAGGCTAGACAGAGCAGGGGCAGCCAGGAACAGGGGAGTGCTGGGACAGACAAGGCTCAGCTAGGGAGGAAAACAGACAGCGGGGCAGAGAGGTCATGCCCACCTCTGGGAGCCGCCCCATCCTGGTGCCCCATTGTTCCTCAACCAAAGACAACAGGGAGGGGTGTGTGGGGGGCTCTTAAAGGAAAATGCAAGGGCTGCCGGAAGCAGTACTTCTCTCACCAATTACAGATGGCTAGTTCTCAAAACACACTGGCAAAGTCCATCGGGTAAAGAATTTGGTTAAACAAAGATAAACTGAAAACCAATGTTTTAAAAAAATTCCTTAGCCTTTTGATTCTTCACCTACATATTTGTCAGAATAAGGTATATCATAAAATTCATTGGTAAGTCTTAGGAATAAAATTCTCTAATTAAAACAGTCCAGGGTATAAAGCCATCAGTATAGAGTTCTGTACCAAACACAGGTTTGTCTTCTTTAATACCCAAAAACAGTTCTCCCACAATGCACTCTAGGCACTGTGGCTGGGAGAAAATGCTAGAACCCCAGAAGCACTTCTTGCCTTTTAAAAAAATGTGGGAAAATACACATAACGTACACTTTAACCATTCTAAGTATACAGTGTAGTGGCATAAAGTACATTCATATTGCTGTGTGGCCATCACCATATCCATCTCCAGAACTCTTTTCATCTTCTCAAACTGAAACTGTATCTATTAAACACCAGCTCCCCTCTCCCAGTCCCGGGCAGCAACCATTCTATTTTCTGCCTGTATGAATTCGACCGTTCTAGGTGCCTCGTAAAAGTGGAATCATGCAATATTTGTCCTTTTGTGACCAGTTTATTTCACTGAGCATAGTGTCCTCCAGGGTCATCCACGTGGCACAATGGACAGAATTTCCTTCCTTTATAAGATGGAATCATAGTCCATTGCCAGTGTATACCCCATTTTGTTTATCCAGTTATCTGTGGATGGACACCTGGGTTGCTTCCACATTTTGGCTATTGTGAGTAATGCTGCTGTGAACCCGGGGTGCACGTGTCTTCTTTGTAAACTCCCTTGCCATTGGGCAGACCATGTGCCATCTCACTACATCACGCCTGCAGCTCCTTCCAGGGCCCTTGGAGTCAAGGTTAGGCTTGCATCTGTTATTCCCTTTTACCATGACTTTCATCCCTGTGCTGTGTAATCCTCAGTAAATATGGCTTTGATAATTTCTCCCACCTTTTCAGAAGTTAGAATGGGAGCTTTCTTAAGAGCTGCAACTTCTGATCCTGGCGCTCTTTTAAGAGTTGCATCAACAAAATCAATACACCACTAGCAAGACTAATAAAGAAGAAAAGAGAGAAGAATCAAATAGATGCAATAAAAAATGATAAAGGGGATATCACCACCGATCCCACAGAAAAACAAACTACCATCAGAGAATACTACAAACACCTCTACGCAAATAAACTAGAAAATCTAGAAGAAATGCATAAATTCCTCGACACATACACCCTCCCAAGACTAAACCAGGAAGAAGTTGAATCTCTGAATAGACTAATAACAGGCTCTGAAATTGTGGCAATAATCAATAGCTTACCAACCAAAAAAAGTCCAGGACCAGATGGATTCACAGCCGAATTCTACCAGAGGTATAAGGAGGAGCTGGTACCATTCTTTCTGAAACTATTCCAATCAATAGAAAAAGAGGGAATCCTCCCTAATTCATTTTATGAAGCCAGTATCATCCTGCTATCAAAGCCTGGCAGAGACACAACCAAAAAAGAGAATTTTAGACCAATATCCTTGATGAACATTGATGCAAAAATCCTCAATAAAATACTGGCAAACCGAATCCAGCAGCACATCAAAAAGCTTATCCACCATGATCAAGTGGGCTTCATCCCTGGGATGCAAGGCTGGTTCAACATATGCAAATCAATAAATGTAATCCAGCATATAAACAGAACCAAAGACAAAAAACACATGATTATCTCAACAGATGCAGAAAAGGCCTTTGACAAAATTCAACAACCCTTCATGCTAAAAACTCTCAATAAATTAGGTATTGATGGGACGTATCTCAAAATAATAAGAGCTATTTATGACAAACCCACAGCCAATATCATACTGAATGGGCAAAAACTGGAAGCATTCCCTTTGAAAACTGGCACAAGACAGGGATAACCTCTCTCACCACTCCTATTCAACATAGTGTTGGAAGTTCTGGCCAGGGAAATCAGGCAGGAGAAGGAAATAAAGGGTATTCAATTAGGAAAAGAGGAAGTCAAATTGTCCCTGTTTGCAGATGACATGATTGTATATCTAGAAAACCCCATTGTCTCAGCCCAAAATCTCCTTAAGCTGATAAGCAACTTCAGCAAAGTCTCAGGATACAAAATCAATGTACAAAAATCACAAGCATTCTTGTACATCAATCATAGACAAACAGAGAGCCAAATCATGAGTGAACTCCCATTCACAATTGCTTCAAAGAGAATAAAATACCTAGGAATCCAACTTACAAGGGATGTGAAGGACCTCTTCAAGGAGAACTACAAACCACTGCTCAATGAAATAAAAGAGGATACAAACAAATGGAAGAACATTCCATGCTCATGGGTTGGAAGAATCAATATCGTGAAAATGGCCATACTGCCCAAGGTAATTTATAGATTCAATGCCATCCCCATCAAACTACCAATGACTTTCTTCACAGAATTGGAAAAAACTACTTTAAAGTTCATATGGAACCAAAAAAGAGCCCACATCACCAAGTCAATCCTAAGCCAAAAGAACATAGCTGGAGGCATCACGCTACCTGACTTCAAACTATACTACAAGGCCACAGGAACCAAAACAGCTTGGTACTGGTACCACAACAGAGATATAGATCAATGGAACAGAACAGAGCCCTCAGAAATAATGCCACATATCTACAACCATCTGATCTTTGACAGACCTGACAAAAACAAGCAATGGGGAAAGGATTCCCTATTTAATAAATGGTGCTGGGAAAACTGGCTAGCCATATGTAGAAAGCCGAAACTGGATCCCTTCCTTACACATTATACAAAAATTAATTCAAGATGGATTAAAGACTTACATGTTAGACCTAAAACCATTAAAATCCTACAAGAAAACCTAGGCAATACCATTCAGGACATAGGTATGGGCAAGGTCTTCATGTCTAAAACACCAAAAGCAATGGCAACAAAAGCCAAAATTGACAAATGGGATCTAATTAAACTAAAGAGCTTCTGCACAGCAAAAGAAACTACCATCAGAGTGAACAGGCAACCTACAAAATGGAAGAAAATTTTTGCAACCTACTCATCTGACAAAGGGCTAATATCCAGAATCTACAATGAACTCAAACAAATTTACAAGAAAAAAACAAGCAACCCCATCAAAAAGTGGGCGAAGGACATGAACAGACACTTCTCAAAGAAGACATTTATGCAGCCAAAAAACACATGAAAAAATGCTCATCATCACTGGCCATCAGAGAAATGCAAATCAAAACCACAATGAGATACCATCTCACACCAGTTAGAATGGCGATCATTAAAAAGTCAGGAAACAACAGGTGCTGGAGAGGATGTGGAGAAATAGGAACACTTTTACACTGTTGGTGGGACAGTAAACTAGTTCAACCATTGTGGAAGTCAGTGTGGCGATTCCTCAGGGATCTAGAACTAGAAATACCATTTGACCCAGCCATCCCATTACTGGGTATATACCCAAAGGATTATAAATCATGCTGCTATAAATGATGACTCATAAAAATGATGAGTTCATGTCCTTTGTAGGGACATGGATGAAACTGGAAACCATCATTCTCAGCAAACTATCGCAAGGATAAAAAACCAAACACCACATGTTCTCACTCATAGGTGGGAATTGAACAATGAGAACACATGGACACAAGAAGGGGAACATCACATACTTCACATACCAGGGACTGTTGTGGGGTGGGGGGAGGAGGACGGATAGCATTAGGAGATATACCTAATGTAAATGACGAGTTAATGGGTGCAGCACACCAATATGGCACATGTATACATATGTAACAAACCTGCACATTGTGCACATGTACCCTAAAACTTAGTATAATAATAATAAAAAAAAGGAAAAAAAAAGAGTTGCATCAAAGTTCCAGAAATTCATCTATCTCTTCTAGGTTTTCTAGTTTATGTGTGTGAAGGTGTTCATGGTAGCCTTGAATGATCTTTTGTATTTCAATGGCGTCAGTTGTAATATCTCCTGTTTCCTTTCTTAGTGAGGTTATTTGGATTTTCTGTCTTCTTGGTTAATCTTGCTAATGGTCTATCAGTTTCATTTATCTTTTCAAAGAACCAGCTTTTTGTTTCATTTATCTTTTGTATTGTTTGTTTCAATTTCATTTAGTTCTGCTCTGATCTTGGTTATTTCTTTTCTTCTGCTGGGTTTAGTTCGTTCTTGTTTCTCTAGTTCCTTGAGGTGTGACTTCAGATTGTCCATTTGTGCTCTTTCGGACTTTTTGATGTAGGCATTTAAGGCTGTGAACTTTCCTCTAAGCACCACCTTTGCTGAATCCCAGAGGTTTTGATAGGTTTATGACTCATAACAGGGATGAAAATCTTCATTGAAAATTAGTGAAAGTGGAGTGTAAAATGAAAAAAAATATAGGAAGAGCTTGAGTCTTGGTTAAGACTATGATGCTTTCTTGGGTCAGCAAGCCTAAATGTGGCTCTGAAAGCCTAAATAATCAAGGAGTTGGGCAAACAAATGTAGGAAGGAAGGCTGATACTAGGAAATCATCAACTACATACGTGCACTGAACAATACAGGAACTCACAACCTACCCAAGAAAACCTAACCGGATATTTATCCATTTTTCTAAAAGGACATTTTGTTGTTTTTTTTTAAAAAAAACATGAAATATGCATCAACATATAAATAAACCATGATAATTTCCGAGTTGGTGTAGCTTTTCCTGGTGGTACTAGAGAAAAGCTTTCTTGAGCCAGGTACATGCTGGCTCAATAGTACAGCAGGTCATTATTGAGTCCTGGCAGTGAATGGCTGGACTTTGATATCAGGGGTCAGGGTTTAAAACTGCACTCTGCTTCCTGGGTAGACTGCTTACTCCCAGACACCTGGATCTGTTTATTTTATTGTGAAATGGGGAGAATCACTTTTTAAACACCCCACGGGAATATCATGAGAGTTGAATAACAGGAGTGGTGCTCAAGGGGCTGGCATATGGCCGGCGCTGGATGCTTGCTCACCTCTCTCCCTCCCATGCCTGAGAGATCCCAGGCCTCACAAGTTAGGCAATGGTGTTTTCAGATCTCATCCCTGTGTTGTCATCTTCGCAAAGGGTGACTTTCTCTGAGCCAAACTTGTCCAGCTGCTAAGTAAGAAAAACATCTCTTTTTGATAGTACTTAGATGTTAGGATGATTCAGGAAGAGGGTGATCTGGCCCAGCCACAGGACAGGGTACCCTGATAAGCGCCCCTGAGTTCCTCACCCTTGCTGAGATGCTGGAGGACCCAGGTCAGCCGGGTGCCAGGTTGCTGCTGTGTGGGAAGCCTCCTGCCTCAGAGATGCCTTTGGTTTTGTGTCGGTCTTGCTGGTTATGGGCAGGTCAGCACGTTGAGGTCAACTGCACTAAGGGAAATGCCATGTGGTGATTAGTTTTTTCCTCTGGGTTCTTCAGCATTTGGTCTTTCACCAAAAACACGTGTCCATGTGGCATGTTCCTGTCCTGGCTGTCCTGTGATTCTACTGCTGCACTCGGCACTCTCCCTCGTCCTCCCTGGAGCACTCTGTACAGCGTGTGCAGCGAGGGAAGTGATGTACGCTGTTTGGAAATACTCTGCTCAACTCACTTCTCTTCCTTTCTTTGTGTAATTATCTGGAGACATGCCGTGTTTACCAGCGGTAAGCCAGGAGGCATGTGCCTTACTTCAGAAAGAGTATTGAGGGAAATGTGGAATGTGGTGGAAATTAAGACATCAAACCCAGGGACAGGAATCCGGAAACCTAAGCCCTTAACTCCTCTCTTACACAGAACTGCTGGCTAAACAGTAAGTAGCAACTCTGAGGATGTCGTGTTCTGAGGATGGTAGCGTCCATTTCTAATATCATTTGAATCAAATAAAAATAAAATCTTCTTGAATCACATTGAGTACTACTAAGTGGCAGACATAGAGAATGCAGCAGCTGCACCAGGGTAAATTCCCTTCCCTTGTCTGAAATCCTTCTGGGAAGATTGACATTGAACAACAGATTCTAGGTGTGGTCAGGGCTCTAACAGATCAAACCAAGGTGTTGCAGGAACGTAGTTTAAGACTCACAGGTTCAAAGGAGACTTCAGTCGGCTAGGCTCACAGAGGGTCACAAGAAAATGGAGTCAGGCTGTTGCTCTGAACAAGTCTTGTCAAACTAGTGAGTGCCCATGGGAGACAACTCATTTGAACCCCAGCACTGCCTTGATTGGGAGCTCAGTTGAATAAACCTCCTGGGCAGGTGCAGCCCTGGGTGCTGAGCCAGTGCAGGGCAGAGTGGTCTCCAGTGTCACTTCTCCAGGGAGCACATCCTGTGGATTTCCACCCCGAGGTTCCCACAGCTGGTGAGAGCCCAAAGTCTCCTGTGGGCAGTGACCTGCGGAACCTCCCTGGTCCATGGAACACTCAGCTTCCTCTTCAATAGGTGGGTTCACAGTGGGGAGGAGCTATCAGGTGCACCATGAGCATATTTTTCAGAACAATTGCTTTTTATCAGCTTGGCTTTCTTGTCCCAGAATGCAGTCCTTGGCAGGAAGTCACTGGTCTATTGACTTTACTAGTAGGATAAACAAACCTCCTTTGACACACAGAATGGCAGAGACTGTAATTTCCTTCCCGCCACATGGAGGCAAGGCAGACGAAGTAGGGGGAAGCAATGGGTTGGCTTCAACATGGATTAAGAGCAAAAATCCTGATGAAATATCAGGCAAAATGCTCCCTGTGCAGGCCGGAAGGGGTGAGAGGCATCACTAGGAGGCCTCAAATCAGGAGGGGAAGGGAGGACAGTGCAGGAAGAAGAAAGGGTGGATCCACTTTCTAGCTTCCAGGAGACATTTACTTCGCACACCGTGAAGTCTAAATGGGCTATTTTTGTTACAGGTCTGCACTCCTAATCTCTTCTGTCTTATTTGGTGAAATGATTGCAAGTGAAGTTGAAAGACAAAGGAGAAGCAGGTCCGTAACTATGTAATGGGTACATCGAAATCAAGACTGAGGAGTGAAATCATGAAAGCAATGTTTACTTTTCTTCTACTACCCTTTGAAACCGTCTCAAAGAGGTTTAGAGGTAGCCCTCCTTTGCTCCTGGATGAAAAATCAGGCCATCTCCAAGATCGTCTGGTCACTGTTTTGTAATAGAAAATACTGCCAACACCTTAGATACAAAAGCAAAATAAATTAGGAAACCATAACGCTCAGTCCACATGATACACAGAGCTCCAGGCTGACATCGCATGACAGCTGCAACCCCTTGCCTCTGCTGACCTGTAGTGGTGGCAGCATGGGGGCTGGAGAAAAATGGGCTTTATTCTTCTCTTTTTCACTGCTTTGCTTGCCAGGTTTCTGACCTGGACATGGTCAAGGGTGGTGAAGAGGGAGGAGATGTAAGGAAGGGGTGAGAAACATTTTATCTGATTGCTGCTCCCATAAAATGGCACCATGGACCTGGCAAATGTTTAGAGCTCATTCTTCTGTGAGATTTTTATGGGTTTACTGGGGTAAAAGAGGGCACTGAAAAATTTGCTTATGTTCCTGAAAATGAAGATGGTATATTTTTCTTCTGAATAATTCCAAGAAAACACTCAATAACTAGCATTTTTTAAACCTGCTGGAGAAACTGATGACATATCCACAGAGAGCAACGAATGTGTCATCCTATGCGTAGTCTTACAATGGAGACAGATGAGGCAGGTTCATTTTCTGTCTCATTTTGTGCATGTGACTTACCAATGTCCCTCTTCCTCCCTTTACTGGTCCTGAACGTCCAGTCCTCTGAAGCCTGTTCCATGGAGACAGTGTGTGCCCAGTGCTGTCTGTAGGGGCACTGAGCAAGGAAGAGAACCCCTATTCCTACCAAAGAGAGGTGTTGCTGGCATTGAACCTTGGAACTCAGATCACTTTTTTTTTTTTTTTTTTTTAAGTGACAGGGTCTCGCTCCGTCGCACAGGCTGGATTAAAGTGATGTGATCATAGCTCACTGCAGCCATAAAAACCTAGGCTCAAGGGATCAGCCCTCCTCAGGCTGCAGAGTGTCTGGGACTACATACCCAGCTAATTTTTTAAAAAGTTTTGTAGAGACAGGATCTTTCTATGCTGCCCAGGCTAGACCACATTTTTCTGTAGAAATAATGAGTCCTGGAATTTAGGAAATGGGAGAATATTACTGCCCCACTGGATGTGGGGAATCTCGGCTCTTAACAGAAACTGGGTTTAATCATTCAAAATGAAATTGGTTTCTTTCACACCTGGGTTTGCAGACTGAGTCACCCCACTCCCGCTGCATCCTTCTGCCTGCATGGTAGACCCATGTGCAACTGAAACAATGCTTATGATTTTCTAATATCCCTTCTTTGTAGCTAGCACCACATCCGCACAGAATTGAAGGAATGTTAAAGGATCAAATGAATATAAACTAGAAGGTAGAACACTAGCATGCTGTTTTCCAGGTTTTTCCTACTGATCCGTAGGTAATGCAATGTCTGAGGCAGACCGTAATTTCACTCGTATGCAGGAGATTAAAAAAAAAAAAAAAGAACTCAGCCTGGTGCGGTGGTTCAAGCCTATAATCCCAGCACTTTGGGAGGCCGAGGTGGGCAGATCACGAGGTCAAGAGATTGAGATCATCCTGGCCATCGTGGTGAAACCCCGTCTCTACTAAAAATACAAAAATTAGCTGGGCCTGGTGGTGCAGACCTGTAGTCCCGGGTACTCAGGAGGCTGAGACAGGAGAATCACTTGAACCAGGAGGCAGAGGTTGCATTGCGCCAAGATCGTGCCACTGTACTCCAGCCTGGCTACAGAGCAAGACTCTATCTCAACAACAACAACAAAAAAAAAAAAAAAGAAAAGAAAAAGAAAAGAAAAGAAAAAAATGAACTAACGTAAGTAAAGAGTAGAATAGACCCTGGGAAGGGTGCTGATGGGGAGAAGGAAGGATGGGGAGAGGCTGGTTATGGGATACAAAATTACAGCTAGTGGCTCATGCCTATAATCCCAGCACTTTGAGAGGCTGAGGTGGGTGGATCACCTGAGGTCAGGAGTTCAAAAGCAGCCTGGCCAACACGGAGAAACTCCATCTCTACGACAAAAATTAGCCAGACGTGGTGGCTGGCACCTGTAATCCCAGCTACTTGGGAGGCTGAGGCAGGAGAATCACTTGAATCCGGGAGGCGGAGGTTGCAGTGAGCCAAGATCACACCATTGCACTCCAGACTGGGTGACAGAGCAAGACTCTGTCTCAAAAAAAAAAAAAAAAAAAAAAATTACAGCTAGACAGGAGGCATGAGTTCTGGACTTCTGCAGCACCACAGAATGAACATGGTTAATAATAATTTATTGTATATTTTCAAAGAACTAGAAAAGAAGATTTTGAATGTTCACAACACAAAGAAATAATAAAAGTTTGAGCTGGTGGATTTGTTACTCTGATTTGATCATTATACATTGAGTACACATATTGAAATAACACTATGTATCCCATACATATGTATATTTATTATGTGTCAACTAAAAATAAAAGGCATAAAAAACCCAAAGATATTTGGCTACCAAGTTCTTGGTACAGGTGGAGCTTCAAGATCAGTTCTGGGTAGACTGTATCTTCTAGACATCCCTCAAGCCATTCCAATTTCTTTTCAACTTTCAGCATTTTCTCTTGTCAGAGTTTGTACTCAGCTTGTGCAGCAACCATTTTAACTATTTTTCTAGAATCTCAGTAGTTGCCTTCCTGAGCAAGTCATTACCATGAGGTTTTTATTCCTGCTTTCCATGGCTAACCACACTCAAGAGGCCACATACAACCCTCCAGGAAACTGACCACAGGTCACTTCTTCATTACACGAATACTTTAAGAGACGTCTTAATTCTTCTTCCAGCTTCTTCAGCCTTTTCCCCACCCACCCCGACCTCCACAGGGAAGAAATAAGACCAAGGAAAGCAGCAGCACGCTCTCCCTCTGCCACTGTCACTTCACAGCTCCTTCCCAGTAGAGCCCGCTCTAAGCCACGTCCATGGCCTCTGCCTGCTTTCTGCTCAGGAGTTGGAGGCTGGAGGCAGACTTCGCATTTCCACGTTGCTGCTGTCATGCCCCAAAATAGTAACTCCCGTCCCACCGTCCTTCAAACACGCACGCTTTTCCCTTTGCTTGCTTGACTTGCACAAAAGAAAGAAAACATTCTCACATCCTGGACTTCTGCCAGCATTCAAAAAGAATTAAACTTCCCTCATTTTCAAAGAGACTCGTTCTCCAAGGCTTCTAAGCTCAGATGTTCAACTCCAGGGGGCTGCCGAAGCTTTGCTTGACCTTTCCTCGAGACCTACCTGCGACACAACCAGCGACCTCGTGGGCAGACGGACAAGGGTTTTGTTATCTGTTTCCTGTTGTCTCGGCCGCTCAGGCTGATGGGGACTGGGAGTCTATGGCGGGGCAGAGGTTCCTGCTGAGGACAGGAGTGAGCTCATGTCCATCGGCCTTCCGGAAGAACAGGCTCAGCGCCTGTCCACTTTCAGCCTCTTTGCTATGTTCTGTCAAATGTGTTTTGAAATCTGATGGGGATTTTTCAGGTTTCTCCCCCACAGAATTTTCTCATCCAGTGGTCTCAAGCCTGTTGACACACTGCCCAGTAGTAAGCACCATTATGTCTGCTGTGGGAGGAGTTCTTTCCCACCCGAAGTAGATGGCTGGGAAAACAACGCAGTGCAGCAGAAAGAACCAGGTCTTCATCATCAGACCAGCTCGGATCAGTGTAACAAACCTGCCACTCATTCGCAGTTTCTTGGGCAAGAAATTGGCCTTTCTGGACATTAATTTCTCTGACTTTAAAATTAAAAACACCTATTTTTGCCTTACATGTTTTGTTTCTTAATTGAAAAATCATCCATGCAAAAGTACTTGGGCAGTGCTTGCCACAATGTTGGTCATCGATACGCTGTTGGGGGAAGTGTGTTTTCCACGCTCTTTGACACTTTGCACGAGCTTGATCACAATAAGAACTTAGGACAGCCACAGAATGATAGACAAGGATTAATCTTTTATCTTTTAGAGATGAAAGCTAAGTAGACATTGAGTTTTTTTTTAAATAAAACTGATGGACTGTTAAAGAAAACGAATGTTCACTTCGCCTGTTGGTGCATGAAAGCACCCCATTTTTGCAATGGATACTTAGCAGCTGAGAAGATTGAAAACATTTAGGCCTCAGAGTCAAGGAGTAAGGTATGATTCAAACTTGCAAAAAATAAAATGTGGAAAATCTGAATACAAATTCCAGCATTTCAAGCCCTGAATGCTCAGTCATATGAATATGAAAAAAATAAGTTTTACCTCTGATTTCCATCTTCAAGCATATGTACAATTTCATTTGAAAGATGTATTCAATCTATTTATATTGAGCGCCTACTATCTGCTCTGTCCTAGGACCTAGGGATTCAGCAGTGAACACGGCAAGCAATGTTTTCACATTCATGGAGCTTATCTTCTGGTCAAGTTTCATCTTGGACATTTAAAATTAATACCAATTCCTTCACTTATTTCTGAGAAATTTTAATTCAATTGTTATATAGGTTGGGGCCAAAACTTGATTGTTTTCCAAAGTTCTTCAAATGATTATTACCTACAGCCAAGATTGCATGGCAGGTAAAGGCCCTCGTAGATCAGCTGAGGATGCTGGGTTTATTCCAGTGAGATGACTAGACGTGGGGGCTCTTGAGCAGAGGAGCACTGTGATCTGATGAGCATCCCGACTGATGTGTGCAGACAAGAATAATGCTGATGGGAGCACAGGAGGGGAAGGGACCAGTTAAACGAGATGAGCTCCTTAAAGAAAACTCTAAAATACAACTACAAAAATCGATTAAATACTAAATTATATGCCCAGTGGCCCAAAAGTGTGACATAAAATTTGAAAAGGGAAAAAAAATTCAGGGTGTGATAAAGTTGTCAGCAAAGGATTTCTGGAGGATATGGGTCTTTAGGCTGGAGTTTGAGAAATAGGTGGGATTTCTCTAATCCACAGAAAGGGTTTCCCTAATACCCACATGGCACATTTCAGCAAGAGAAGCAGCGTGAAGAGTCACAATGCAGGAACACGGCCTGACTTGTTCCAAGGCCAGATAAAGAACTGGTCCAGCAAGTCTTGGGTGACAGTGACAAATGAGACAGTGGGCACAGAAAGGGGGCAAAGTATGGAGGAACTGGGAAAAGACTTCTGGGTAGGAGTGTATGAGTGGAGAAAACTCAAACTGTCTCTACCACTGCACGCTCTGACACCAGATGCACCAGATGTGTGAGGACAACCTAATTGTCCTCCAATTCAATTCCAACACTCCATCTGGAGACAGGGTCAGATCCCATAGTGGAGGGCTCAGTCTCCAAGACTGTTCACCCTTCAGACACCAGTGACAAGTCTAGGTCTGTGGAAATTCTGACTGAATGGCTTCAAGTTGGGGTTCCTACAACTCCCTCTTTGGGTTTGATTAGTTCACCTCAGTGGCTCACAGAAGTCAGGAAAACACGTGCATTTACTGGTTTATCATAAAGGATACTTTATCATAAAGGGTATTACAAAGTATAAAGATTAAGAGGTGCATAGGGCAAGGTAGGGGGGAAGGGACGCAGAGCTGCCTTGCCATCTCTGGGCATGCCCCCCTTGAGGAACCTCCCCCTGTTCAGCTACCTGGAAGCTCCCCAAACCCAGTCCTTTTGGGTTTTCATGGAGGCTTTATTATGTAGGTATGATTAATTAGACCATTGGCCATTGGCAATCAACTCAATCCTCAGTCACTCTCCCCTCCTTAGAGGCTGCAGGATGGACTGAAAGTCCCAACCCTCTAATCCTGGTTTGGTCTTTTCAGTGTCCAGCCCCATCCTGTCCAGGAACCGCCTAGGAGCTGTCAGCCATCAGTAAACTCATGCACATGAAAAGACACCGCTGTGGACATTCCAAGGATATGTAGAGTTCCATGCCAAGAAGTGGGTTGAAGACCAAATACATATTCATGGAATGACATGATGAAAGAGTTGTTTTAGCTCTCTGTAAAGCCATGTAGGATGGATACTGAGAGGGGATGACTGAGAGCAGGGATCCAGAGAGGAGACTGTGGAAGCCATGTCAGTGCAGGTGGTGAAGACTCAGACACGCAAGTGGACATGTGCACGGAGTGGAAGGAGCAGACCCACTGGCCATTCTGAAGGAAAACACAGTCGAGCTCCATACGGGAATAAGTATGAGTAATGAGAGAGAAGAGGGAATCCAAGATCTACAAGGTTTGACCTTTAGAAGGACTGGCATGAAGAGGAGATACTTTATTTGTTTGAGTATTCATGGTGAGTCTTTTATTCTCCAGGTTCTTGTTTTCTGTTGTTTATAATAGAATACCTGCAGCTGGGTGCTTTATTTTAAAAAGGCATTTATTTCTTATAGTTATGAAGGCTAATAAGTCCAAGGTTGAGAGACTGCATATGGGGCTCTAGAGCCTTCTTGCTGGTAGGGCCTCTCCGTAGAGTCCTGGGGCAATGCAGAGCATCACATGGTGAGGGGGCTGAGCGTGCTAGCCAGATCTTCTTCCTCTTCTTCTAAAGCCACCAGTCCCACTCCAAGGATAACCCATCAATCTATTAATCCAGTCATCCATGAATGGATTAATTCATTCATCAGGGAAGAGCCTTCCTGACCCAATCATCTCATAAAGGTCTCAACTCTCAATATTGCCATGTTGGGGATTAAATTTTAACATGAGTTTTGAAGGGGACAGACATTCAAACCATAGCAGTTCTTATTGGCTGACATTAACTGTAACAATTTCCATTGGCTTTGCTGCCGGATTCATAATGCTTGCCCTTGAAAATACCCGGTGATTTTAGCACGTCCAGGGGGGCCTCACCAATAGCCATGAAGGGCCTCTAGTGCTCTTCTAACCCATTTTCTTCTTACTGAGGTCTGCATTCATCCACTGGAGCTGCCATAACAAAATCCACAGACGAGGGGGCTAAAACAACAATCATTCATTTCTGCACAGTTCTGAAGGCTGGAAGTTCCAGAGCAAGGTGTGGGCAGGATAGGTTTTTCCTGAGGCCTCTCTCCTTGGCCCGTCAATGGCTGTCTTCTCCCTGTGTCCTCACATGGTCACCCCTCAGTCTGTGTGTTGTCTTAGTCCTAATGTCTTTTTATGAGGCCATCAGCCATCAGATTAGGGCCCACCCCATGACCTCATTTTACCTTAATTACCTCATAAAGACCCTATCTCCAAGACAGCACATTCTGAGGTCCTAGGGGTCAGGACTCAATGTATGAATTTTAAGGAGAACAGAATTCAGCCCATAACAAGGTCCCTGCAGGAAGAGCTTTTGAGGGTGACCCCTTACCACGATCTACCCTCAAGGATGACATCAATATGTGAGCCAGTAGTGTCTTCTCCCAGCGTTCCTGCAGCTGCCAGCCCTGAAGATGCAAAAGCACCCCGTGTGCTCTTTGGTCCTTCTTTGCCAGAGACACCCTGGACTCCCCACACATCCTTGGTCACTGGGTTCTGGATCTCACCATCTCTTCATGAAGATAGTGTCTCTAGCGCCTCTTTCATGAGGCTCAGAGATGAGTCCCCAAGGCTTGGCTGGTGGTAGGTTTCTGCGACGTGTCCACCTGAGGGTGTATTCAGAACCACTCCCTTCCTGACACTAGTTTATCTCACTGGAAAATAAGTTCATTCCCAAAAGGATCCATAGCCCCCGATCCTTCTGATGCACTTGGCATTGCGCAGTAAGCTGTGACTCCTAAACGGTGGGCTCTGTGGAATGATTTGTGCTTCTATGTTTTGTTCTTAAAAGACAACTTTCACAGCAGGCTTTTTATAGGTATAAATTTTTTGTAGGCATTTTATGGTATCTTTCTGCGATACTTTTGCTGTTGGTGCTTCATAGCCTCTGTCATAAACTAGGATGGAGGCCGGGCGCAGTGGTTCACACCTGGAATCCCAGCACTTTGGGAGGCCGAGGTGGGTGGATCATGAGGTCAGGAGATCGAGACCATCCTGGCTAACATGGTGAAACCCCATCTGTACTAAAAATACAAAAAATTAGCCGGGTGTGGTGGTGGGCGCCTGTAGTCCCAGCTACTTAGGAGGCTGAGGCAGGTGAATGGCGTGAACCCAGGAGGTGGAGCTTGCAGTGAGCTGAGATCGTGTCATTGCACTCCAGCCTGGGTGACAGAGTGAGACTCTGTCTGAAAAAAAGAAAAAAAAATAACTAGGATGGAATTTCATGAAAGCTTTGAAAAAGGAGGGAGAAAAAGAGTAAGCAACCAAGTGACTACTTACTCTATGAGGGCAGGGGCAGTGTCTGTCCTTTTCACCTATGTGTACTCAGTGCTTATCCAGTGACTGACACATAGGAAAACATCAATAACTGTTTGTGGATTGTTGAAGGCATGTGTGGCAATGGTAACTAAGCACTTGAACAAGACGGAGATCCAATAAATAATTACCATTTGGAGCTTAAATCATATTCTCTGGGTATTTTTTTGAGCAAAGACATACTGGAAGTCTTAGTCCTCCACAACTGACCCCAATTTAGGTCTGAAAACTCACATAGGCATAACCATACCCATGAACATAAACACAACCACAGACATAGACACAGACATAAACACAACCATAGCCATAACTACAGATGTAAATGTAGACATAGACATAGTCATCAATGTAGATATCAACAGCAACATAGATGTAGACATAGACTTAGACATAGCCATAGCCACAGCCATAGACATAGCCACGAACACAGACACAGACGTCAACAGTGACATAGACATATCCATAACCAGAGACACAGACGTCAACAGCAAAGTAGACATAGACATAGCCCTAGACATAGCCTAGCCACAGCCATATACACAGCCATCAATACAGATGCAGACATCAATCGTGACATAGACATAGCCATAGACACAGCCATAACCAGAGACACAGACATCAACAGCAACGTAGACATAGACATAGCATAGCTGTTAACGTAGACATAACCATCAACATCGACATAGACATAGCCATCAACACAGACATCAACAGTGGCATAGACATAGCCATAGACATAGCCATCAACATAGACATAACCATCAATGTTGCCATCAACATCAACATAGACATAGCCATCAACACACAGACATCAACAGTGACATAGATATAGCCATGAACATAGACATAACCATCAACATCGACATCCACACTGACATGCACGTAGACAAAACCATAGACATAGCCATCAACATAGACACAGACATAAAGGTAGCCATAGCCACAGATGCAGACATAATCATAGACATAGACATAATATAGACATAATCATAGACATAGTAGATGTAGCCATAGACACAGCCATAACTGCAGCCATCCCCGCACACACAGACATGCACATATTCGAATCGGTAGTTCTTGGTCTTCTATGGACACTGCTCCAGCAAAAGAAATTTGGAAACAGGAAATTCTATTCACTAAGAGTGTTTCTGTTCCATTTCTAGCATCTTCTCAGCCACATAGTACAGTGTGTGCACCATGGCTTCATAGTGTTCTGGATGCTGCCTGGGAAATAGTGACTACCCCCCTTCAGCGCACCCATGGCCCAGTACACATCCTGGATTCTGCAAGCCATATCTGGTACTGTTGCCACTTCATCAGTTCATGTTGTGGGAGGAATTAAGATGTGAGCCACCGCGCCCGGCCAATCATGACACTTTTGACATGTTAAGTCAGATAACATTTTGTTGTGGGAAGCTGTCCTGCGTACTGTAGGCTACTTAGAAACACCCCTGGTTTCCACCCATCGCTAAGGGCCAGGGACCCCCTTCCCCCCAGTGGTGACAATGGAATGCATCTCCGACTTTGGCAAATGTTCATCACCTCCTCCCTCCCCAGATACCCGTTGACAACCAGTGGGCCGCCACACAGCGAACAGAGTGGGGAACAGATATGGGAAAGGAATTTCTAGAAATCTTCAGGAGCTCACCACTGTGGCAGCAGGGGTGAGGAAATACACCAAAAGGGGATCTAAGTGGGAATTAATTTGAACTTGGCTTCCAACAGCTCCCCTTCCCATCTTCCTGCCTCCTCCACCCCCACCGGCTACGCACATTCTTTTCTCTTTCACTGAACCTGTTCCAGTATCTGTGCAATCCTCCAGATCAAATTCATTTGCCTTTGACAATCACCCCTTTGATTCCATGTGGAGGGGGAGGGTGGGCTGTCCTGTCCTGTGGTGAAAGGCTCCTTTCGGTTTCCTGTGATCTCCCTAGGTGTATAGATTGCAAAACTCAGGTATAGACAAGGAGCTTAGACAATAGACAGACTCATTAGGGAGCCCTTTGAAGTGAGCAAACAAGGCAGTGGCAGACGCCTCCTCTTCCCCTTTCTCCCTCTCTCTTTCTTCCTGTCCTTCATTCCAGATGCCCATGGTGGGAACTGGCAAAGCAAAGATCGAAAAGGACGGAATGAGGAAAGAAGTGAGTCTTTACGGGAGACATGGAGGCTGCCCGTTGCCTCCTCTCCTCACTGGGCAGACAGCCCAGGAGGCAGCACCCTGCACGGTCACCTGAGACTGGACCTGAGGCTGGGGGAGGCACTTCTGAGGCCAGACCTGGTGTTACTGTGGGGGCTGCAAGGGATTGGTGCTGGGGTGCGGAAGACAAGCAGGCTAGATGGACAAAGGCATGGCCTGAAATATGTCGGAGGGAACAACTCTTCTCTACTCCAAACTTCCTTTTCACATTTGGGTGAGAAAAGTCCACTTAAAATCTCCAGCCCCTACCTTTCCTCTCTATTCTTGGAAATCTGTCCATGCTTCATGCCAGGCATACCCAGCCCCCCCTACCTATCCCCTGTGATTCCCAACTTCACGCCATTGCGCTAGAGAATAGCACAGTCTAAAGATGTATTTGCATACTGAATAAATGCAAGGAGGCTGCTGCTTTGACCTTGCCTTATTCAACACAGAGACTGGAGGCTACTCTAAAAGAGATAAGGCCAGCATGAGAACAAATGAACCACAGGGCATCTACTGTCAACTAGAGAAGACCCGTGAAACCGTGAAAGCAATATTTCCAAAACAGCAGGATGGCAGCTTTGAAAGTCAAAGCAGGAGGACTTCCTGGGACTTTATGAAGAGAACCGTAACATCTAGCAGGTCCTGCTTCATGGAAGTCTTTGGCGGGTGAGTGTCACCTCTGAAGTATCTTCAAGTCTTTATACTTTGCTCTGTGCACAGCAAGTTTTCTTGCTAGAGAGAAACCAAGCCCTTCACTGACTCTACTTTCGGTGTTCACAACGCACTCCAGAGGAGCGGCAGTCAATCAGGCTTTGGGGTAAATGACCTCACTCGGACCAGTTGGAAAGTCAGTGAAACGTCTGGAAGCAGAAGACTCCACAGCCGGCTGGGCGCGGTGCTCACCCCTGTAATCCCAGCACTTTGGGAGGCCGAGGAGGGCAGATCACGAGGTCAGGAGATCGAGACCATCCTGGCTAACACGGTGAAACCCCGTGTCTACTAAAAACACAAAAAATTAGCCGGGCGTGGTGGCGGGTGCCTGTAGTCCCAGCTACATGGGAGGTTGAGGCAGGAGAACGGCTTGAACCCGGGAGGCGGAGCTTGCAGTGAGCCGTGATCGCGCCACTGCACTCCAGCCTGGGCGACAGAGCAAGACTCTGACTCAAAAAAAAAAAAAAAAAAAAGACTCCACAGCCCTGGTGTCTGGGAGACAGTGAGCACTGTCTATCTGGGACACTGAGCCACCGGCAGCCTTGACAGAGCCAGGACATGCGGCCCCACACAGGGCAAACACAAGGAGTCAGTGTGCTGGCCCCTGGCCCCGGCCCCTCCGGGAGCTGCCAGACACCCTGTGTTAGCTCTGTGCTATCTTCCAGGGGGCACACCAGCTTCCACAACAACACCCATCCTTTAAATAATATGGTCTCTCCTTTTATGAACAAATCTTAAACTGTTTATCATGATATTTTTTAAAGTATGACTTTTGTTATAAAAGATTACAGAGTTTTTGCTGAGAAATAGAAGAAAACAAAATAAACTATAGTCCCACATGGTTATGCAAAGATAACACAAAAGAAAATAAACTGTAATCCCACACGGTTATGCAAAGATAACTATTGCTAACATTTTGTTTATATTCACCCAGTTTGTTCTTTGCAGGATGTACTTTTTTTGGTAGAGTTGGTGTCTCCCTATGTTGTCCAGGCTGGTCTTGAACTCCCGGCCTCAAATGACCCTCCACTTTTGCCTCTCAAAGTGCTGGGATTACAGGCCTGGCCAAGATGTACATTTTTAAAGATAAGCTATGTATTACCCTTCATTAATTTTCCCCAAATGCTTTTGCTTTCTGGAAGGGGTCACACATGTGTCACACACGTGATATGTGAGTGTGTCTTAGAGCAATGGTTCTCAATGGTTTTCAGTGGGCACTGTACTCACCTATGGAGGTTTTGAAAATATGGATGCCTGGGTTCTGACCCCAGAAGCCCTTTGCTTTTTAATTGGTTTGGGTGTGGCCTGAAAATCTGGATATTTAAAACATCTCCAGATAATTACATTGTGCAACCTGTGTTGAAAATCTGCTCCTGGGTCTTCCTGCTAATGCCTTTTTCTGGCAAGCGCCAGCCTATCTGGGCCAGTGTCAGCCCTGCCGTGTTACACAAAGCTCACCAGAACACAGCCTTCACCCCAGTCCCGCTGCTGCTCCCTGCAGCTGTTGCTACCCTGCTTCCACCCAGTGCTGTCCCTCAGCGTGCCACCTCCACATGCCACCCACTAAGGAACTACTCACAGCAATCCCATGGCGACTTGATTTCTTTCTGCAATGAAGACCTACTTGTAGGCTCAAGGGTGGAGTTAGCAATTTAAAGAATTAAAATGTAGGTTGCCACCCATCTCAGCCTGGCTTGTGTTCCCATCATCCCCAGGAGGCAAGTAAAATGTATAGAAACCAGACACCAGGTTCCAGCATCTAGACACCTGAGAACCATAAAACCTAGTCCCTGCTGGCTGTGCCAGCAGCCTCCTCTTCCTGGAGAAGATAAGAAGAGATTAAGATTGCTTTTGGAAGCACTCTAAATGCTAGGTTTATGATAAAGCTCATCTGCCACTTGTAATCAGAAAGTGCTTGTCCTGATAACAAGAGTATTAAATCTCTCCTGGCAGATTTCTGTGTCTTTTTTAAAAAACAACAAGATGGAGGTTTCTTTAATGCCTGTTCTTACCTTTCCTGTTTGTCTGGGACGTGTGGATATCTTCAAAAAGCCCATACGTTATCACTTGGGTATATGTGCAGCTTAAAACTATAGTTTGCAATATTTTACAGTTGTCCAATTGTCCCCAAGCCCTTGTAGTTATGTCATTCTGCGGGTCTGAATGACGTAACTAGAACTGATTTGAAGAAGAGTCCCAGTCATTATTGATACTGTGTTTCCTTCCAACTCTTACACTCCGGGCTTCCACATCCAAGGAAGGCACTGTGGGGGTGAGTGCCCCAGCACGCTAGGCCTACCTGTGTTTTCCCACAGCGTGCTGGTCAGCAGACACAGAGCGTGCTGTGGCGATGACTGTATACAAAGCCTCTTGGTTTAAATAACATCAGGCCAAAGTGTTTGCCAGGGTGAGCCTGTTGACCAGGGGACACAAAGGAGGTAAACACTAAAACCTTTGGGACCCTTGTGCACTGTTGGTGGGAATGTAAAATGGTGTAGCCACAGTGGAACACAGTATGGCAGACCCACAAAAAATTAAACAAAAAATTATCCTGTGACCCAGCATTTCCACTTCTGGGTGTATACCCATAAGAATTGAAAGCAGGATCTCAGACAGATTCTTGCAGAACCGCATTCATAGCAGCATCATTCACAGAAGCCAAAAGATGGAAGCAAATCAAGCATCCATCCTTGGATGAAGGAATCCATTAAACGTGGTCTATGCAACTTACAAGGGATGTGAAGGACCTCTTCAAGGAGAACTACAAACCACTCCTCAATGAAATAAAAGAGGATACAAACAAATGGAAGAACATTCCATGCTCATGGGTTGGAAGAATCAATATCGTGAAAATGGCCATACTGCCCAAGGTAATTTATAGATTCAATGCCATCCCCATCAAACTACCAATGACTTTCTTCACAGAATTGGAAAAAACTACTTTAAAGTTCATATGGAACCAAAAAAGAGCCCGCATCACCAAGTTAATCCTAAGCCAAAAGAACAAAGCTGGAGGCATCACGCTACTTAACTTCAAACTATACTACAAGGCTACAGTAACCAAAACAGCATGGTACTGGTACCACAACAGAGACATAGATCAATGGATCAGAACAGAGCCCTCAGAAATAATGCCGCATGTCTACAACTATCTGATTTTTGACAAACCTGACAAAAACAAGCAATGGGAAAAGGATTCCCTATTTAATAAATGGTGCTGGGAAAACTGGCTAGCCATATGTAGAAAGCTGAAACTGGATCCCTTCCTTACACATTATACAAAAATTAATTCAAGATGGATTAAAGACTTACATGTTAGACCTAAAACCATCAAAACCCTAGAAGAAAACCTAGGCAATACCATTCAGGACATAGGCATGGGCAAGGACTTCATGTCTAAAACACCAAAAGCAATGGCAACAAAAGCCAAAATTGACAAATGGGATCTCATTAAACTAAAGAGCTTCTGCACAGCAAAAGAAACTACCATCAGAGTGAACAGGCAACCTACAAAATGGGAGAAAATTTTTGCAACCTACTCATCTGACAAAGGGCTAATATCCAGAATCTACAATGAACTCAAACAAATTTACAAGAAAAAAACAAACAACCCCATCAAAAAGTGGGTGAAGGACATGAACAGACACTTCTCAAAAGAAGGCATTTATTCAGCCAAAAAACACATGAAAAAATGCTCATCATCACTGGCCATCAGAGAAATGCAAATCAAAACCACAATGAGATACCATCTCACACCAGTTAGAATGGCCATCATTAAAAAGTCAGGAATCAACAGGTGCTGGAGAGGATGTGGAGAAATAGGAACACTTTTACACTGTTGGTAGGACTGTAAACTAGTTCAACCATTGTGGAAGTCAGTGTGGCGATTCCTCAGGGATCTAGAACTAGAAATACCATTTGACCCAGCCATCCCATTACTGGGTATATACCCAAAGGACTATAAATCATGCTGCTATAAAGACACATGCACATGTATGTTTATTGTGGCACTATTCACAATAGCAAAGACTTGGAACCAACCCAAATGTCCAACAACGATAGACTGGATTAAGAAAATGTGGCACATATACACCATGGAATACTATGCAGCCATAAAAAAGGATGAGTTCATGTTCTTTGTAGGGACATGGATGAAACTGGAAACCATCATTCTCAGCAAACTATTGCAAGGACAAAAAACCAAACACCGCATGTTGTCACTCATAGGTGGGAATTAAACAATGAGAACACATGGACACAGGAAGGGGAACATCACACTCTGGGGACTGTTGTGGAGTGAGGGGAGAGGGGAGGGACAGTATTAGGAGATATACCTAATGCTAAATGACGAGTTAATGGGTGCAGCACACCAACATGGCACATGGATACATATGTAACAAACCTGCACATTGTGCACATGTACCCTAAAACCTAAAGTATAATAATAATAATAATAATAATAAATAAAAACAAATAATAAATAATAAAATCTGAAAAAAAAAAAACCATGGTCTATGCGTGCAGCATGGAATTCAGTGTTGAAAGGGAAGGAGGCCAGGCGCAGTGGCTCACGCCTGTAATCCCAGCACTTTGGGAGGCCGAGGCAGGTGAATCACGAGGTCAGGAGATCGAGACCATCCTGGCTGACACGGTGAAACCCCGTCTCTACTAAAAATACAAAAAAATTAGCCAGGCGCGGTGGTGGGTGCCTGTAATCCCAGCTACTTGGGAGGCTGAGGCAGGAGAATCGCTTGAACCCGGGTGGCAGAGTTTGCAGCGAGCCGAGATTGCGCCACTGCACTGCAGCCGGGGCGATAGAGCGAGACTCTGTCTCAAAAAAAAAAAAAAAGAAAAGGGAAGGAAACCTTGACCCCTGCTGCAACACAGATGAACCTTTAGGACGCCAGGCTCTGTGAGATACGCCACTCACAAAAGGAGAGATACTGCGTAATTCCACTTACTTGAGGTTCCTAGACAGTCAAAAATCACAGAGACTGAAAGTTGAATGGGGGTTGCCAGGGCTCAGGGGAGGGGAGTGGGGAGCTACTGGTGAAAGGGGACAGAGTTTCAACTTGGGAAGATAAAAAAATTCTGGAGATGGATGGTGCTGATGATTACACAACGTCAATAAACAATGCCACTGAACAGTACATTTAAAAATGGTTAAGGTGGTAAATGTATGTTATGTGTATTGTACCACAATTTAAAGAAACTAAAAACTTAAAACCTTGCTTTTATGAACTTATACAGAAAACAACACAAATCTCCTCAATGCGATGGAGAATCACCTTTGTGTACAGTGGCTTAGTTGCTGTAAGAGCTCAGAGAGGGGAATGTCAGGCTGGGGTGGATGCAAGGGTCTGACAGGGATTGAGGCAGAGAGCCATGGGGTTGAGCCCTGCTGGTGAGGCAGGTTTCAGAGGCCAGAGGAGCCTGGGACTCAGGACAGAAAGAATTTTATATTCCTCATGAAGCCTTGGGGGAATGAGTATTAGACACACTAGTTTCTCTTCTTTTCCCATGTTGCTATCCATTGGAGACACTTTCTCTTTATATTCTCCCCCAGAGAACGCAGACTCACAAAAAGTGAATGACAAAGAGGATCTCTGTGGTTCCAGAAGGCGGTGAGTCCTGGGAAGGATAGCAGAGAATCGAAGGCACCACAGCGGTTTCAATAGTTGTCTTTTTATTTTGAAATAATTTTAAACTTACAGAAAAAGTGCAAGAATAGTACAAAGAATTCCATGTACCATTTTTCTGCCCTCTCCAATTGTTATTTAGCATATTTACTTGATGATTTTCCCTCTTTTTTACGTCTATATATCATACACACACACACGTATAAAACACACATGCACACACTTTTTACCCTAAACACATATTTTCTAAAGGCAAAGAAGCCTTCCTATAACCACAGTACAACCGTCCAAATCAAGAAATTAGCATTAACAACAATATGAACATACCAAACACCACCAAACTGTACACTTAGAAATAATTAAGATGGTAATTTTTATGTTATGCATTTTAACTACAATAAAAAATAAGTTAATTAAAAAGAAATTAACATTAATACATCATTATCCTCTAATCCACTGACCCCATTTAAATTTCAATATTTATCCCAATAATGTTTTTTACTGCAAAATATATATATTCAAAATATATATAAAATATATGCTACCTATTACTATCTATCTATGTATGTATGTATCTGTCTGTCTGTATGTCTATCATGTCTACCTATCTATAATCTCTATATATATAGATATATCTACCTACCTATGTATCTATGTATCTATCATCTCTCTATCTATCTATGCATCTGTTTGTCTATTTGTCTATGTAGCTATCTATCTATGTATCCATCAATTTATGTATCTGCCTGTCTGTCTATCTATACACACAGTGGTCCAGGATGGGATGAAGACTGCACCTCGCACTTGGCTGCCATGTCTCTCCTCCCCTCCTCTGAGGAAGAGTTGCTCAGTCCTTCCACATCTTTTATGGCCTCAACATTTTTGAGTACAACAGCCACTAAAATGTCACACAATTTGGGTTTATCTGGACCTGTCCTGTGGTTAGGTTGAGAGTGTGCATTCTGGACAGGAATCCCACAGAAATGGTGTCTTCTCAATGGCTCACCCGGCAAGATGGGTGACGTTGCAGTGTCTTACGGCTGCCCAGGCTGAATCAGCTCCCCTGGCGGAGCGGTATTCCTGGCTTCTCCACTGGAAAGTTCTTGTTTGTGCTTATAGTTTCTGACTATTCTGTAGTGAAAAACTTTGAGATAGGCAAATACCTCCTTCCTTATCAATCTTTCCCCCACTGCTTTTAGCACCCATTGGTGATTCCTGCCAGAATCGATTATTACTGTTTTGTTTCCAAGGGGGAAATGTTTAATTTCACATCTCCTTCTACACTTAATAGTTGGCATTCTACCATGAGGATAACTTTTACTTTTTCTCCCACGTATTTTTTTTTTTTGCATCACAGTAAACTCATGAATTCTTATTTTATTCAGTGGGTTATAATCTGTTATTATCACTTATTTTGATGCTCACATTATCCACGATTTGGCCAGTGGTTGCACCTGTGTGTGGCTCCTGCGTCCTTTCTATGTCGCCATCATTCTTGGACACGTCCTTACTTTCTGGTAAAAGATTTTCCAGGCTAATCTTGGAATTACCCTGGCTCAGCCTGGAATCAGCTATTTTTCCAAGAAATTCTGCATTCTTTTAGTGGAGAATGTTATTTAAAAACCAGTATGTGGGTGCTGGATAAGCTCATTGCTATTGCTGTATGTTCATTGAGATCTTCAGCAGAGGGAGCTGGGAGGTATACGTACATACGCATATCCCCCCAACACACACACAGGCAAGTATGTCTATATCCATCTCTAACTGTGTATACTAAAAACCTTGGGTTCACCCAGATACTACCAATTCCAACCCAACACGACAGGGCTTGTTCTAGCCTCCCCACTTTCCGCACTTGTAACTCTCCACTTCAGTGATGAGGAGCCTGACTCCCTCTGTCCTCAGCACAGTCACTCACCTTCTCAATCCCATTCATGCAACCAGTCTCCAGGTTGGTCACCTTCTCTGTCCTCCCTATGCTGGCCTCTCCTCATCCCCTCCTCAGTCTCAACCCACCAGGCCTTCTCTGAGCTTCTCTCCTGGGCCCTGACCACTCCCACTGCCTCTGGCTGCCTCTGGAGTCTCACCTCGTTGGCCTCCTCCAATAGATATTATTTAAACAAAATAAAGAAAACAATGGAAGCAACGGGAAGGACAACATCTTCATTTGAACTCTCTTACAGCTGACCCTTGAACACCACGGGTTTAAACTGTGCACGTCCACTTATATGTGGATTCTCTTCCATATCTGGTACCCCTGAGACAGCAAGGCCAACTCCTTCTTTTCCTCCTCCACACAATTTCCTTAATAATATTTTCTTTTCTCTAGCTTATTTTATTGTAAGAATACAGTATGTAATACATACAGCATACATAACATGTGTTAGTCGATGGTTTACGCTCTCAGTAAGGCTTCTGGTCAACAGTAGCTGTTAGAGTCAAGTTTCTGGGGAGTCAAAAATTGTATGTGGGGTTTTGACTGTGCAGGGATCACCACCTCTAAACCTGCATTGTTCAAGGCCCAACTGCTGGATGCTCCTGGAATCTCACTCTCTCTCTAATTTGTGGTTATCAAAAGCATGTAGAAGAAAAAGTTGTCTCCAAATCTGGAGGGCAAGAGGATTAGGGTGGGGTAGGTATAGGGGTTTGGGAGTGCCCTCTAGGGATTGTCTGGAAGCTGCCCCTACCTTCAACTGAGAATAGCTTCTCTAGATACAATTACTGCTTCTCGAAAGTTTCTCATTTACCACTGAAGCTAAAATAAATATAATTTGTATTTTTTGGATTCTATGACAATAACGATAAAATTTGTCATAGATGTAATATTAGCTTTTCAGGGGAAAATCCTCTTTACCTTAAATGTGTATATTAGACAGGATAGGATAGGCTATGCTGTGGTAGCACATGGAGGCCACAGTATTCTTTCACATCATCAAGGTTCATTCCTTTCTCAGGTCACAGTTGAATGTGGGCCGGGCCGCCACTCTCCTTATGCGGGGATGCCCTCTAGAGCACAGGTCCCCCACTGTCAGGGGAAGAGGGAAATGAAGGAGGCTTACTAGCTTTTAGCTGCCTCAACCTGAAGGAGATGCACAATGCCTTTGTTCTTATTTCATGAGTCCAGGAAAACTGCAAAGAAGGCTGGGAAATGGAAGAACGAGCATGGATATTTAGTGAGCACAAAGGATCTCTCCAGACTGTGTAATTGCCTAGTTACAAATACGTTAAAATGAGGAGGCTTGGAATTGAGGAAACATGTTTTAGTAATAACTAAAACCTTCTGACTCAAAGAGAAGTTGTAAACATTAGCGTCCGTTAGAAATTTAGCAGAATTTTGTTGTACTTTTAACCTTGGAAACTTTTAATGTTGGACACATGCATTGTTTTATTTTCCTTCACCAACATTTGCTGCTAAGCTGGTAGCATCGTGCTCAGCGTGCACTCATACACGATGCTGGACTTTTGTTCAAGGGTCTATGCCTCGTGGTGAGTTATGCCTAGTGAAATCCTTGCCTTTACCCAAGCATGATTTTCTTCTGTGCATTCAGAGCTATGCAAAGATTGCTTCTAAGACCAGGTGTATTTTTTGTCAAGCTTGCTGTGTCATAACAATCCCCCATTAAATAGCTTGGCTTTTAAAGTGGACACAGAATGGATCTAATTCGAATGGAATTTCACTTGACTTAAGAAGCAAATGTAGGATTCAGCTTGAAACTGTCATGAAGTCACTCCCACAGAAATCAAGGAGCAGATCAAGCCCGAATGTGCTTTCTGCTAAGAAGCATTCTGAGTTGCAAATCGCTCCCTCCCTGGTGTGTGACCGCTCTGTGCACCTCTCTCTGGAGTCCTGAGTCACTGCCTGGGCAACTCTCAGAGAACTCAACGTAGTACAGAGAACAGATAATACACTTTCATAAGTCAGTGAATCAATGTCAATTGTTGCTCAGGGCATGTCAGGGCTGTAGGAAGCATATAAAATTATACAGGGCGTGAACCAGGCACAGAACAATAGAAAGAGAGGTCATGTGTTTTCATATTGGTGATTAATAAGAAAAATGCAGGTTTTATTTATCCTGGGGACACGCCAGCCCATGGGCAGCATGGGGGTGTGTGAGGCCCTTTGTAGTGAAAACCAACAAGGAATGAAAGTGTGTAGGAATGACCTTCCTCTTTTCCCAAGTAAGGCAGCCTGCCGATAACACAGTTGGTACGCTGTGCATCTCTGCTTTACCGCCTCCTTTCAGGGAGGTAACAAGCTTGGAAAAATAATGACTTGCTGGACTGATACTGACTGTCATGGCCTCCAACACTCATGAGCAAAAATTCTCACATTCAGAGAGTCAAAAGCAGAGGGAAGATTTGGCACAAACTCTTGTGTTGGCAACATCAATGATCCTGGGATAGTCCTCTGAGATAAACACAGGAGGCCGGTCCTCAGAGCCAATGTCTGCATCGTCCTTTACAAAGTACTTTCATGCCCCTTCTCTCTAAAATTCCTCCCCGTGGCCCTGTAAGGACAGAGGTCAAGTGTCCTCACCCTCTACCAGATAAAGAAACACATAAAAAATTATGAGATTTGGGACTCGTGAACGATCAGGCAGCTAGTGGAGGCTAGGACTTGTAGCCAGGTCTTCACACTCCAAAGGCATTGTTGTCATATCATTCTAGGTCTCTGTGCTCAAGTGTTCTTGCTATGAAGCAGGTATCATGAAATCATATACCTCCAAGATCCAGGTAGGGAGGGCAGGTGAGGGAGGCTGGCTGGGAGGGCCCAGGGCAACAGGAGAGAGCCTGTAACACTCTGAGATGCCTGTGCACTCAGCTCCTGCAGGTCTATGCCCTGTGCAATGCAGGCCCACTGTTGCCAGGTCCTCTAGCCTTCAGGAGAAAAACCAGAAACCCAACATTTTGAGAGCTTTCTATTTGCAAGTGTTTGTGTTGGCAACTAATTTGATTTGTTCGTTAAATCACACACCCTTGAACTGAATTTGGTTTATAGGTTGCAACCCCTGCCTTGCAGTATCTTTGGAATTTCTGTGGGCAAAGAGTTAGATGAAGGATAAAAGGAAGACAAAAACAGAGACAGGGAACCTCAGAGGAAATGTAAAAGCATGAGCACCTCCTTTGGAAAGGTAAGATCTGAAATAAAGTTGAAACAAAAGAAAGGATCAAGATGGGAGTAATTCTCCCTCGTCTGAAGGAGGAACCTAAGGGAAGGCTTGTACTGCATGGTCTTGGAAGACAGCCTGCCCCTCAGCTCAGCTCATGCAAAGAAGATGCTAAAGATGAAGGAAGATAATTGAGAAGAGATTTTTGGGTATGACTGTGTAAACAGCCTTAAGAGTTTTGTATATTCAAGATACCTGGCCGGGCGCAGTGGCTCACACCTGTAATCCCTGCACTTTGGGAGGCTGAGATGGGTGAATCACTTGAGGTCAGGAGTTTGAGAACAGCCTGGCCAACATGGCAAAACCCCGTCTCTACTAAAAATACAAAAACTAGTCGGGTGTGCTGGAGGCTGCCTGTAATTCCAGCTACTCGGACGGCTGAGGCAGAAGAATCCTTGAACCAGGGAAATGGAAGTTGCAATGAGCTGAGATCATGCCACTGCACTCTAGCCTGGGCAGCAGAGCAAGACTCGGTTAAAAAAAAAAAAAAGCCAATAAAAACAAAACAAAAGAAAGAGAAGATAGGCAGTATGATAACCATGAAAATATGAAAATATCAAGCATACATTAAACACTTGCTTCACACTGAACACTGTTCTAAACCCTAGATATGGATCAAACCATTTAGCCCTCACAAGTCTATGAAGTACTTACCAGGATTATGCCCATATTAAAGATGAGAAAACAGAATTGGCTTCAGGCTATGGAATTTGCCCAAGGTCAGCCACCTTGGTTGGGGCACCCATGAAAGTCTGACTCTAAACATATGCTTTTACCTGCTTTACTATTCTACATTCTGAGAGAATAGAAGGTTCCCAAGAATGAAGAGATCAGACGGACTAACACTGATTCACGCATGAACACCTCCTCCGGAAATGCTGGAATTCCTAGAGAAACTCTTGCCAAGGTAAGATCCCCTAATCTCATCTGAGTAGACAAAGTCTTGACCAGATGAGCCAGATCCACAGTGTTAAGGATTACATCCGCGTCTATTACCCATCAATTCCACAGTGAGTGTTTGCAGAGGACTTGCTAAATCATCAAGCATAAATCGTGGCTCTTATCCTCAAGGAAATTGGGGAGATAAGATTTACACTAAAGAGAAAAGAGCAAATAATAGAATCACCACTCCAAGGCCCATTAGGATAGAGGAGGAAGTGGTACATTAGCCAGGGGAAACTAGCCCTGATTTATACAAGAGTTTGGGGAGCAACTAACCTTTTAGGCTTCTCAAAGAAACAGCAAAATCTTGAAAACAAAACTCAAATGCGTACCTTTCTACTGGCCTCATTAGCTAGGTGAGCAGAGGTGTGCTGGGGAGTGGAGGGATGCAGGGGTATGGATTCCCCTCTCCTCTCTTCACTTCTTTCTCGATCTGTAGATGAGGCCTTTGGCTCTGGCCTCTGCCAGCTTTGGGACCTGCCAGTGCAGCTGATAATGCAACAGGTTTCAGAGGACGTGAAGCCACCATACTCTGCCCTCGTCCCCAATACTGTGGGACTCCTTTCAGATGGACTAGATTAAACTAGAGGGCAAGAGGAAATCGAAGAAAATACTCGATTCCAAGACAGCAGTTCTTCAAATTTCATAGTCATAAACCAGGAGGAGCACGTGCATAACTCTGGTCTGATGTTCCACAGCCAGGCAGTGAGCTTGAAAAGAAACAGCCCCAAGCATGCCATCAGCAGCAGATGTTCTATAGCAATTCTGCGGTTGTTAAATAACAATTTACAATGACTTATCTAGTTTCATTGACACAACTACCCTCTGAAATCCAACTGCACGCTAGCCCTGTTGTCTTAAAATGCATTGGTCAGGAGTGCGTTGAAAGTACAACGAAAGATCTTAAAAAAAAAATTCTCCTACAAGTAAAGAAGAAAGCAGGGAAGCTCCTAGCTTTGGCCTGGTGAATTCTGAAGACTGTGTGACCGTGGATGTGTCGGCCCATCTCTCAGAGCTTCTGATTCCTTAATGCAAACTCAATAAGAATAATCACACACGCTTCACTCTATGGCTGGAATGGCTGGTTGTGAGGCAGGTTTGTGAGAGTCCTTTGACGTTTTGAAGTGCCATTAAAAGATGGAGATATTAGAAAGGCATCAGCTTGAACTAAGAGATTGCCCCTCACAGTCATAATTTACATGAGCAATTTTCCCTATTGGTGACCGGAATATTCTAAGATGCTGGTTTTGATTGACTGGAGGCCTGGAACAGGAGCCACAGATTCCACAGTTCCTGCCCAGCAAGTACCACTCTGCCTCCACGTGAGGAAACACACACACACACACCAGACACACCCACAGCCATGACCAGCATGAAGGAGCTGACCTTGGAGCACGTCCTCCCCAGGAGATTCAAAGCTGGTTCGAGCAATGTTGGGCACACAGAACCTTCTTCATCAATGCCAGAATGCCCAAAAGTACATGGTGATCAACTGTTTACTCATAACAGTAAGAAGAGACACACGTTACCCTGAGACCTTTCTAACTTCTTGATGAAGGCATTTCTAGAGCTGTAAACTCCTTTGGATGCATCCCAAAAATTCTGGCAAGTTGTGTCCCTATATTTATTAATTTCAATTAAAAAAAGTCTGCCATAATTTTGATGCTCACCCAAGAGATATTCAAAAGTAAGTTAATTTCCATATGTTTGTGTAGTTTTGAGAGATCTTCTTGGTATTTAATGAGATCTGAACCCCAAACCTCATCTTCACACCATATCCCCATGTAATAAATCTGCTCATGTGTCCTCTGTATCTAAAATAAAAGTTGAATTTTTTTTTATTTAAAAAAAGAATGGACACATGAGTTTCTGGGAAATTAAGTGATTACTATATAGTCAACTTTAGAGAAAAATCGACACCAGCCACTGGGTCTAAGCATATCAAATGAGTGGATGTGCACGTGTGTGCGTGGTGTGTGTGTGGGGTGACTTATCAGGTTGTCAGCATGTCAGTGAGCAGACGTCCTTCTTTCATCAGGGTTCGGTAAGTGGTAAAAGCTGAGAGTCACGGGGAAGAAATAATAGACGGTGAAACCAATGCGAGCAAACCAAGGCTGACTCACTGATGAAAATTGTCTCCAAAGATAACATTCTTAGAAAAATAAATAGCTCGAGTTGATAATGAAGTCAACAGCAACATCAGAGTAGCCTTTTTTTTGGGATAGGATATAATTTTCTGAATTCTTGTTCTTTTTTCTTAAATTCCAGTGACCACTGATATACACACAATTCTGAAATGTGCTCCACCACGTACAGAAGAGGCCCAGCTGATCACCCCACCCACCTGCTCTTTCTAAATTCAAGGTTATCCTTATGGGTGATTCTTTCCCTTTTCCATTAAAAAAGGCAACTCAATTCCCCAGCTGAGTCTTAAGCGGAGGTTTTTGGTGTTCCGTGTTACCGCACCCATCTGGTTTGTAGCCATGATGGCTGTCCTAGATGTAAGAAATAGAAACACACTCAGTTACCATGATGAAAGGGGGATATATTCTGAGGTCACGCATACCTTGGGACTGGGGTTAGAACACACATCAGGCATGGAGGTAGGTGGAGGTGTCCCCGTCTGTCTGTGTCTCTCTGCATGTGTATATGTCTCTGCGCGTGTGTCTGTCTCTCTCTGTCTCTGTGTGTATGTGAGTCTCTCTCTCTGCCTTTCTCTGCATGTTTATGTCTGTGTGTGTCTCTATCTCTGTCTTTCTGTGTGTCTCTCTGTATCTCTGAGTGTGTATATGTATCTGTCTCTATCTGTATGTCTCTCTGTGCTTGTGTGTCTGTGTGTGTGGTGTATTTGTGTGTCTGTGTGTGTGACTGTGTGTCTGTGTGTCTGTGTGTATGTGTCTGTGTCTCTGTGTGTCTATGTGTGTGCAGGTGTGTGTGTGTGGTGTGTGTCTCCGTGTGTGCATGTGTGTCTGTGTGTATGTGTCTGTGTCTCTGTGTGTCTATGTGTGTGCATGTGTGTGTGGTGCAGGTGTGTGTGTGTGGTGTGTGTCTCCGTGTGTGCATGTGTGTCTGTGTGTGTATGTGTGCGTGCCTATGTGTGTCTATGTGTGTGCATGTGTGTGTGGTGCAGGTGTGTGTGTGTGGTGTGTGTCTCCGTGTGTGCATGTGTGTCTGTGTGTGTATGTGTCTGTGTCTCTGTGTGTCTATGTGTGTGCATGTGTGTGTGGTGCAGGTGTGTGTGTGTGGTGTGTGTCTCCGTGTGTGCATGTGTGTCTGTGTGTGTATGTGTCTGTGTCTCTGTGTGTCTATGTGTGTACATGTGTGTGTGTGCAGGTGTGTGTCTCCGTGTGTGCATGTGTGTCTGTGTGTGTATGTATGTGTGTGTATGTGTGTCTGTGTGTGTCTGTGTGTGCATGTGTGTCTGTGTGTGTCTGTGTGTATGTGTGTGTCTGTGTGTGTCTGTGTATGTGTGTCCGTGTGTGTGTCTGTGTGTGCGTGTGTGTCTGTGTGTGTATGTATGTGTGTGTGTCTGTGTGTGTATGTGTGTCTGTGTGTGTCTGTGTCTGTGTGTGCGTGTGTGTATGTGTCTGTGTGTGTCTGTGTGTCTGTGTGTGTATGTGTCTGTGTGTGTATGTGTGTGTGGTGTGTGTCTGTGTGTGTATGTGTGTGGTGTGTGTCTGTCTGTGTGTGTGTGTGTGTCTGTGTGTGTCTGTGTGTGGTGTGTGTATGTGTGTGTCTGTGTGTGTCTGTGTGTGTGTGTGTGGTGTGTGTCTGTGTGTGGTGTGTGTCTGTGTGTGTCTGTGTGTGTCTGTGTGTGTATGTGTGTGTCTATGTGTGGTGTGTGTCTGTGTGTGTCTGTGTGTGTCTGTGTCTGTGTGTGTATGTGTGTCTGTGTGTGTATGTGTGTCTGTGTGTGTGTGTGTGTCCGTGTGTGTGTGTGTACGTGCCTATGTGTGTCTCCCCACTCTCATCATGTGCTCAGCAAATGCCTCCCTGTCAAACAAGACTCTATCTTCTGCCTGCCTGACCTGGACACAGCATCTCTCCAAAAATAAATGAAGGTGGTTTCACTGAATTTCCCAGCATCCAGTGGATTAACTAATTTATAAAGATTTGTTTATTGTTCTGCAGGGGATTCTTGAAATGCTTTATCCTGCTAGGGTTGTGAAGATGAAATGTTTTTCTTTTTATTTGGCTGATGTTCTGAAAGAGTAACAGTGACCCACGCAAAAAGGATCAAACCCTCTGAAAGATCAAAATAATCTGATGCTGCCCAGATAATTGACCAACTGTCTGTCACTGCAGTAAGCTTCACACTGACTTTGGTGTACTATCAGTGGCCCCATCTCTAATAATTAAGCTAGAGATAAATGTTAAAGTTACATCATCCCTGTGCTGAGAGGGCAGTGGTTTGCCTGCATTTCCCATTCTCAAAGGGAAGGCCCCACAGCCACCACTGCTCAGCCCTGGACTGGAGCCCCTCAGTTGTCTGGAGTGGCAGCGGCGGCCAGTGAGTGGAGGCCTCAGCCCCTTCTATCCATCCTGTGACCGCTCCATAGAACAGAGCTGAGCTTCTCAACATCCACTTCAATGTGGATGGGCTTTAAAATCTCCCCAAATTTTAAATGAACTCATCTTAGACCTCTCTAAGTGATGCTTCCCGTTCTCAAGCTTTCTACAGAGGAAAGCCCGAGGCAGGCGCGTTACTGATTCTGTTTACGTTTCCCTGAAGGAGGTAGCTGTGCCTTCCAGGGCTCTGCTTGTAAATCTCATGTGTGATAAGCTGGGCGTTGGCGAGTGTTTGCAGGACTTGTCTTCCCAGTGTTTTACGACTATCCGCCGTGGTTTCCAGAGAGCACAGCTTATCTGTGAACTACTTCGGCTCAGGCCCTTTTGGTTCCAGTCTGTCCTCACCAGCATGCGGCCACATCTCCCTGCGCAGCTGACACAATCAGATAAAACTAATCATGAGACCCTCTCCACCCCGGCGGTGTTTGGCCTTGGATGCTTGAAGCTGCATGGCTGTGGTTAGGGTTACCAGCCAGGACTGTGCTGGCCTAGCATTGGGACCCTCACATCCTGGGAACACCTGCAGTGCTGGGCAAACTGGGATGCTTAATGCAAATTCAGTAAGAACGCAGCAACTCAGTTGCTGCTTCCCTGGGCAGCTGGTGAGTGTCCCATAAGGCAAAGCACCCTAAACAGCACAGTGTCCAGGAGGGTGGTAGGCAGCGGCCCCTGACTCCAGGCTCCAGAAAGCACCAAGCTAGGAAGCGGTGAACTGGGACTAGAGCCAGAAAAAATACCTGGAACCAAAGAAAGTTGCTGCTGTTCCCGTCTCTCTCCTGTGGATCAAGTCATCTCCAACTACTGAATCAGAGACTACTTCACGGACACTTCCCAGACATGAACTCAGTGTCTTCAGAGGGCTTGGAAGGGCATCTTCCGAACTCAGTGCCTTCAGAGGGCTTGGAAGGTCATCTTCCTGCAACATTCCCACTTCCTCCTCCAATAAAGGCAAAGGGATCCCAAACCAAACAAGATTTGCTTAAGGTTTAATGTGCATGCTCAGAGCTACTGACGGCAACCCTGCCCATCGCACCACAGCGTCCCCAAAGGAAAAGGCTAAGGTCCCCAACTGTCTTCAAGGAAGCTGCAACCCAGCAACCCACTAAGACATAGGTGGGCAAACAAGCAGCACATGGGGCTGGTCAGGAGTGAGAATCCACATTCTTGCAGTAAACAGTGAGTATCACCGGAGTTCAGAAGAGGCCAAGCTTTCTTTCCCAAGCTTGAAAAGTGATTTTTTTTTTTTGAGACAGGGTCTTGCTCTGCTGCCCAGTCTGGGGTGCAGTGATGCCATCTTGGCACATTCAGCCTTGACCTCCTGGGCTCAAGCCATCCTCCCACCTCAATCTCCACAGTAGCTGGGACCAGAGGTGTGCACCACCATGCCTGGATAATTGTTTTTGTACAAACAGGGTCTCACTATGTTGCCCAGGCTGATCTCGAATTCCTGAGCTCAAGCAATCTGTCCACCTTGGCCTCCCAACGTGCTGGGATTACAGGCGTGAGCCACTGTGCCCGGCCAAAAAAAAAAAAAAGTGATGTTTGAGCTGAGCATGGAGAGGGGAGGACTTTGATGAGCTCACACAAAGGGGCAACATTTCAAGTGAAAGAAAGAGCCTGCCTGAACAAGTGGAATGTGCATGCTCAAGCAGGGTTTAGCTGGTATACAGTAGGCACTCAGTCACTGTTTTGTTGTTGGGTGGGGGACTAAGTATCTGCAGATTAGCAAATGCCATGTCATTCACCAGAGCTTTCAGTTTCAGCCACGCTAGCCAGGCTTAGGAGAAGGCATCACACGGTGAGATGGGGCACACCTTCCCCATGAGGAGCAGACCCTCCACAGAAATGTGGCAGATGGGGGCTTCCAGGGCACCATTCCCCATGTGTTTCTGAGCGGGCCTCTCCGTGTCTCTCGGCAGAAGAATGCTGGGGAGTCACCCTGGGCCATGTGGCAATCGGGGTTGCGACACAGCCATTTGTTCCACACACAGAACCCTGCAGATATGGCCTCACCGTCCAATTACCAGGATGACTGGGGAGGCAATTACCATTGACTTGGCCCTCGTTTAATTAAATCCACAACTGCCACATGGCGCGGCATCACCCATGTGTAACCAAAGCTCCTCAGCAGCCAAAGGAGTGTGGCCTGGAGGAGACAGAGCTGGAGAGTGGCCACGAGATGGGTCACCAGGGTGATTTCCTCCCCCCAACCCCCAGGATTCACTGCTTAAAACAGTCCTGAAACCAGCAGATACCTCCCCAGCCACTACAAAGTCATTTGGCCACCACTGGGGCCTGGGAGTCCCACCCAGCAGCTCTCAGCCTCATCAGGCCAGAGAGCAAAGGTGGGAACATTCAGAAAACATTAGAACTAGAAGGCATCGCCAAGGTCATGTGGGGTTGAGGCTTCCAAATGGTATGCTCTGGATCTTCGGGACATCTGAGCAGGTCTCTGAGTTACTAAAATAGACCTCCAGACCCCTGTATGTGTCAAGAAAGGGCCTTTATTGAGATCCACCCATGTGGCCTAATCTCATGTTTTAAAAAGCTGAATATACTGAGGTCAGAGGGCCCTCTGTGTCCATAAAGCCGATTTGCCAGGAAATCTGGACTAAATCTATGCTTCCTAACTCCTACTCTTGTCTCTCCACCCCAGCTGTTTATCTACCAACATCCCCTCACCCTCACCACACAGATACACATACTTACATATACACAGACACAGACATGGACACATAGACACAGACACAGACATATACACACACTGCATCAGAGCCATCTCTCAGTAGGTCCTTCCCCCCCAAAAAAATAGTAATAATAAACAACTATTACCTGCATAACAGCACACTTTCTCGAAGACATGCATGCGCCGAAAAACACGCTAATTATTTCCCATTTTTCCATCTACTCTTTGCAGTTACCCAGTGCAATAGGTGTCATCCCCATGCTCTATGGGGAGCAGAGTAAGGCGCACAGCTCGTGACTGAGGAGCCCCCGCCAGGAGCTTCCCCGTACCCTCTACAGTTCTTACTTCAAAGCTTCTCCCCTCAAAGGTAATGTGAGAGAGAAACTCCAACAAAGAAAACACCAGCCAATCAAGTTGTCTTGGGATTAGGACAGGAGCCTTTCAAAAGAATAATAATGGGAAGGCTAACGAGGCTGAGTGTGACGAATGGACTCCTTATGAAGCGCAGTTCTGTCTTTTTCCACGGAATATCTCAATATGGTGACTCCTGCACAGTGCTCCTGTATTTTTACGGAGAAGTTCTGCTCATCCACTAAAACTCTCACACCCGGCTCCTAGATGCATGCTGCCAGCCCCTCCAGGAGCAAGGTCACCTCTAAAGCCCCCTCCAACCACCACCGGTGACAGCCTTCTCTTCCCCACACCCCGCTGAAACCAAGCCTGCCTCTTGTCCTCAGTCCCCCTCATCTTTTTCAGCCTCCCTCCCCTGATCTGCACCTGCCCTGGAATTCCCATCCTAGCCATCTGCCATGACCTGCTCCCAGCCCTGGGTAGGACCTGCTGTCCCTCTTCCCTGGGACCCAAGACCATACAGAGGGTTCCACTGGGCTGGTGTGTGACATCTCTGATTGACAAGGCCCTCAAGGCCCGCGGCGGAGCTGCTCCTGGCCCTTCATGCTGCGTCTCCCTTAATCTGCTGCCTGCAGGCTGGGGTCCTCTGTGCCTTCTTCTCCCTCCCCCTCTTCTAGGCTTGTTTATCCACTTTCACATCCACTTCTAGGCTCCTCTGGGTCTTTTTCAGCATTTGCCTGAGACCACTGCCCCCGCCACCAGTTGTAACTGCCTTCCTCTCCACCCGATTCTGAGTGAATGGAAACACACGTGGATGTGCTCATCCTTGGGTGCTGTCTTCTGCCTGAGGGACGGCCTTCCAATTCAGCCATGGTTCTTGAACTTCAGTGTTCGCCACGACTGCCAGCAGGCCTGTCCAGAAAGCAGACTCCATCCCATCTCCCTGAAATGTCCGACTCAATCTATCCAGGTTGGGCCCAAGAATCTTGGAATGAATGTTTCAGATGATTGGGCTGTGTTTCATTCAAGGATCACACTTCAAGAAAAAATTACCTTAAGCCACCCTTCCAAGAATCTACCATGTTTCTCCAAAATCAAACCCATCTCACAGCCTGTGCTTCTCCCTCACCCTCTCGATCCCTGTAGCCGGGCGTCCTGGCCCCTCCACTGCACTGACTGACCCCAGGCTAATCACACGATGACACACGCTCACCAGGCAGGTGCTGGGTGCGCAGTTCCTCTGGTGTTTGGTGTGGCTGTTTACCCACTCACCTGCAACCTGGAGCTTGCAATCCCCTTGTTCTGTGTGTGCATGAGTGTGTGTATGAATATACACAAAACTTATTCTTCTGACATTTTTAAGTGTGCAACTCAGTGGCATGAAGTGCATTTGCATTGTATGTCAAGTTCTATTTCTTTTGAGACCAAGTCTTGCTCTGTCGCCAGGCTGGAGTGCAGTGGGACTATCTCAGCTCACTGCAATCTCTGCCTCCCAGGTTCAAGCGATTCTCCCACCTCAGCCGTCATGGGCTTTTCAAAAGACCTTCTTACTTTTCAGATACTTACCTGCAACTATTATTTGTTTTCAGCCTCTGTCTCCTCCTATCCTTTCAGTTCCTGTCTCTGATTCCACCTCCAAAGTTTCTACACAAGCTCCCTCAATTCTATTCTCCATACTCAACGTCCTGAGATACACTGCAGCTTTTTCGTCTAAAGTGAGCCCATCTCCAGAACCTAAATGCACATTTTGTGCTACTTGTCAACTTCCCTTAGTTTGGTGGCTGACAGGCATCTCAGGTTCTAGCTGCCCATTCGCCTCAGAGCACCTTCCCTGCACGCTCCCTGGCTGGGGTACGTCTTCACTAACTCCACTGCCGGGCTTGGCAATAGATTGTAACTCTCAGTACCTTGGACCATTTCTCCATAGAATTAATAGAAATTTCCTGTTGATTGTACCTTAATATTTATTCAGATAATATTTACTAGGGTTTACCATAGGTTGAGTATTTGGGATACTCTAGCGAATAAGGCTCTGTGGAGGAGGTTACAAGCTGGTTGGGGAGGCACTTACAGTACAGTGACTCCAGAACCACAGGCACGCGTGCCCTGAGTGTCAGCTCCTGCGCCAGGTGCCCTGAGTCACTGCTTCTGCACTAGGTGCCATGAGAGCACAAGCTAAGCAACTAGCCCAGTGACTCCAGGCCCTGGCTGCAAGTGATCAGAGGAGCTTGTGAGACATATTAGTGATACTCCTCTCATCTGTTTTCTCTTCCTAAAATTGGGTTGATAAGAAATTCCTAAAATTGGGTTAATAAGAAACACCATCTTTTTTTTTTTGAGACAGGGTCTTGCTCTGCCTCTCAGGCACAAACACAGCTCATGGCAGCCTCGACTTCCAAGACAAATGATCCCCCCGACATTGAGTAGCTGGGACTACCAGTGCATGATGCCCCACTAAAGTTAGTCCACCATGCCCTGCTAACTTTTTTTTATTTTTTTGTAGAGATAGAGTCTTGTTATGTTGCCCAGGCTGGTCTCAAACTCCTGGTCTCAAATGATCCTCCCACCTCAGCCTCTCAGAGTGTTGGGTTTACAGGTGTGAGCCACCCATCCTGGCCAACACCCATCAATTTTAACAGCAGTACGAAGCTATTTAAAAAGCTAACATACCAATGAAATCACATGGTTTCTGATTTTTTTTCTACTAATACAAGAAGGGGGAGAAGTAGGTGGCCTATGGATGCAAGAAGATGGATCATACATTGATCCTTGTGGAAACTGGGTGAAGGGTACATGGAATTCATTGTGCTAGTCTTTCTATTGCATTTCATGTTTGATAATTTTCATTACAGAATTTTTAAACAATTATATACAAATATGTACATATGTATGTATGTGTGTCTATATATATATACTTACAAACATACTCATATATATGCATAGGAGTAAGAGAAACCAAGTTTGGGGGTGTAGTTGGGGAGGATTACATAAAGGAGGAAGTGTTTGAAATACACAAATGTGCACTATCCTGGCAGAGAAAAGAGGATTTTTTTTATTTTTTGTTTTTTAATTTATTTATTCTTTTTTATTTTTTTGAGACGGAGTTTCACTCGTGTTGCCCAGGCTAGAGTCCTATGGTGTGATCTTGGCTCACTGCAACCTCTGCCTCCAGTTTCAAGAGATTCTTCTGTCTCATCCCAATCCAACTGGGATTACAGGCTCCCACCACCACACCTGGATAATTTTTATATTTTTAGTAGAGACGGGGTTTCACCACGTTGGCCAAGCTGGTCTTGAGCTCCTGACCTCAGGTGATCCACCTTCCTTGGCCTCCCAAAGTGCTGGGGTTACAGGCATGAGCCACCGTGCCCGGCCTAAAAGAGGATCTTTTTAATTCCTTCTCCTAAGAACCAAGCTAGTTGAGGCTTTAATTTATTATCTGCCTCCTGGAATGTTTCCTTTATCCACCTAACTGGCCTCTGTACTCCCAGCTCCTCCGTTCGTTTGTTCTCACTCAGTAAGGATTAATGAAGAGCCTACTAAGTGTACTATGTGCGGTTCACTGTTCTTGGTGCTGGGAATACACCTATGAACCAAAAATAAATTAAAAAAGAGAGAAAGTCTGTCCTCAGGAGACACATATTCCATAGCCTGTAGGAGAGGCTAAATCAATAACCATTCCTATGATATGACATCAGGCTCCCATGTGGTGCTATGGTAAAGCTGCTGTCAGTGGTGGAAGCTGCAGGTCAGTATGTGTCTCTTTAACCTCTAGGGCTGGAGGTGCCATTGCGGGTAGGCAAATCTTTCTCCCTGCAAACTGCTCAAGGGCAGTGCGTGGACTAAATGTGTCCCCACTAAATTTCGTGTGTTGAAGTCCTAACCTGCAGTGCGATGGTATGAGGAGGAGGAGCCTTTGAGTATTCATAGGTCACGAGGCTGGAACCCTCATGAATGAGGCTAGTGCTTTCTAAAGGGACCCCAGAGAGCTTCCCCATGCTCTGTCATTCAAGGATACAGCAAAAAAAGACGAAGCCACCTGAACCAACTCTGCTGGCACCCTGATCTCAGACTCCAGTCTTCAGAACTGTGAGAAATACGTTTCGTTGTTTATAAGCTGCCCAGACTGTGGCAGCGCACATGGACTAAGACAGCCCCCAGTGTTCTAAAACTGGGCAGGATACGGCCCGTGAGAGCCGGTTCCTCGTCAGTTGGCCAGGATGCCAAACCAAGCATCAAGTATGGTTGCTGGAATTGAAATCCTTGTGGGGTGCAGCCTCTGGGGAGTAAGGAAATTGCTAGTGTGAGCTGGAAAATAGGCAGTGAGGCAGCCATTGCCTCAACAGGGCATTCCTAGCTCTGAGGCTGCTTCCAGAATCATATTTGGAGATGGTCCTCTGTGTCTGGGTGAGAACATGGCCAGCTACCCACAGCCACACTTCTGTGGCTCCCGCTGAGTGTAGGTGAGGGTGCCCAACCATCCCAACCTGCCTGAGACTGAGGGAATTCCGAGAACACGGGACTTTTAGTGCTAAAACTGAGATGATCCAAGGCAAGGCAGGAGAAATGGCCACCCTATTGCAGGGTCGTGCTCTTAGGGTCAATGCCTGTCTTTCTAGTGGAGCATTCTAGTCCAGAACATGACATAGCACGATGTCTAAGCTTACATGGTCCTAAAAGGCAAATTGTCTTAAGTCGATGAATGTCCCCCCACCGTCCCCAGCCCCAGTGTAGCCTTGTAGTGAATCAGTGACAGAACAGTCCAGGTTGGACATGGGAATAGACTATATCACTAGAGGCCACGTTTCCCCTTCTGCCAAGAGATCACCAACTGCACTTACATCAGGGTCTAAGGAGCATCTAGCTTAGCAGCCCACCAAATTGGGCTCTGACATGACCAAAGTCACTTGTTCAATTGATAGCTTATTGATTTTGGTAACTTGGTGTTTAGAATAAGTGAAAGCACAAGAATAGGTACCTTTGGGGATGCCCAGGCCTCTTCTGTAAACCCTCTTGATGATACAAGGTATAGCCCCCGTGGTGCAGGGAGTCACAGCCTCACAGCTGGCTGGACAAATCGTGGACACTGGCTCAAGGCCAGCCAAGTAGCTTCTCCATCCCAGGAATGTCAAGTTTGGCCAATAAATTTCTGGTTATCTTTAGATATCAAACTTATTCAATCTGTCAAGCCATCAAATTAATAAATATTTATTAACCTGATATACAAATATGAAGGGCCTTCTAAGTTTTTGACCCTCAGGTGTGAGGATTCTAGAAATGAGATAATTTTCTGGGGATGCCCACTAGGAACTAAGCACACCGAGAAGCAAGTGGAGAAGGCTGGTTTGCAAAGAAATGCTGGAAGGTGTATAATTCCCCATGTTAAGCCTGAGAGGAGAGACCTGGGGTAGGAGGCAGGCGGGACAGGAGAGAGCCCCGCTGCTTCCAGCCCCATTCCAGCTCCTACACCTGCCCTTGGTCCCAGAGGCTTCCTGTATATTTCTGGTAAGACTTCCTTTTACTATGCTTTGGTGGGTCTGGCCCCTTAAAACCAAACAAACTCTGGCCAAGGCAAGCACTGAATTTATTCTGGCAACAACCCACAGATGAGGAATTTACATGTTGGTTAATTTGTTTAAATCCACTGTTCTATTCACAAAGCATGCTCAGAATGTTTCTTCTTTCAGTGGTTTTCCCAGGATTGCTATCTAATGGAACGTGGTTTCCTGTTGTACTCCTGTTAACACAAGCAAGGAAGAGCACTTTGCAGGAAGAAACACACGAAAGTCAGGATTTGTGTTTTCATAGCCTCCTAGTCTCCTAAAATCTTGAACATTTGATATATTAAATAGCAAAGACAATAGGAATACAAGGCTAACTACCAAATATATTATCTACCAAAGCTAACAAAGTCTATTCAGGTAACTATTCAAAGTCGAACTTCAAAATCATTTAGTAACTATCTGCTCCACCAGTCTCCCACTCAGGCCATTTCAGTCTGTTTGCAAATGTGTGTAAAGCTCAAAAACATTCTGGTGAGTTTGTTTGATTCTCCATGGACATGATGGTCCTAGATTTTCTACTTTTTTTTTTTTTTTTTTGCAACGAAGTGTCTCTGTTGGCCAGGCTGGAGTGCAATGGTGTGATCTCGGCTCACTGCAACCTCTGTCTCCCGGGTTCCAGCAATTCTTGTGCCTCCGCCTCCTGAGTAGCTGGGATTACAGGCGCCCACCACCACCCCTGGCTAATTTTGTATTTTTAGTAGAGATGGGGTCTCGCCATGTTGGCCAGGCTGGTCTCGAACTCCTGGGATCAAGTGATCTACCCACCTCGACCTCCCAAAGTGCTGCGATTACAGGCATGAGCCAATGCGCCCGGCCCTGCTGTTCTTTTATAATTGGGAGACTTCGAGGTTTGGATTACAGAGCGCAAGCTTCGTGTTCCAGAAGTTCAGGAAGTAAAATTTAGGTTTAGAGACAACGGGGAAGAGGCTCCAATGCCTAGTTCAGTCATGTAGGAACCAGAAAGACTCAGAGCTGCTGCACCTAGGATCCCAGCCTCCTGCACTCTGAGAATTTCTGGGTGGAAAGCAGAAGAGGATTCCGGACAGAGGGCAGGGAGGCAGGGCAGAGACCTTGCTGGGCGGAAAGCAGCCCTCCCACAGCTCGTGGGAGGGACACAGTCCCTACTCTGCCCTGGCCTCTGGGAGCTTCTGGAATACAGAGACCCAGGCCTGGCTACTGAGCAAAGCCCATGTCGAGGTGTTTAGAGAACATTATACACTTGTCTTCTTAGACCAGGTGTCAGCAAACTGCTGGCCACAGACCACATCCAGCCCCAGGAGCCCAGTGTTTTTATAAATAAAGTTTTATTGGAAAACAGCCAAGCCCGTTTGCTTCTGGATGGTCTGTGGCTGCACGGCAGAGCTGGGTGTTCGTACAGCCCAGCCCTCAAAGCCTAACATCTTTACTACCAGTTCCTTGACAGAGTAAGTTTGCCAGCCTTTTTCTAGACCTATGCTGAGTAATAAGCATAAAAACAAACAAAATTATTGCAAGGGTTCTAGTACTTTCTTCTTTGTGACTAAACCTACTTCAGACTCGAAGTTCACGGGAGTGGCAAGTTAGGTCATTCTGTTTGGAGTGAAAATGTTATCAGAAGCCATACCCTTGATCAACACTGACGGCTTTCTTAGATAAGCTACGAACTTGTTCTCAGGCTCCCCACGGGATCTTGTGCTTCTCTGGGGTGTGTGCAGCCACTGCTGAGCTAGGCCAGGGTAGCTGGGCCAGGGGCCCGGTGAGAGCTGCTAGCTGCGGGCTGCTAGGCCACGTAGGCAAGCGCACCTGCTCCCACCATGGGTCTTACTTCTTTGTGACATTAAGCTCACTTTCTCCGTCCTGCTTTGTGTTAAGAAAAAAATGTTCCAAAGGGCTGCTACCCTAATATTCCCAATAACTCTATAAGCAGAAAAGAGTTAACAGTTCTCCTTCAAAAGGGCAGAACCAATTCAAAAATTGGGTTATGTGCTTATCTGAAACAGAGATGAATAATGCCGCCATTAGTAAACAGTGAATAGAAAGCCTCCTTTCAACATACGTGGTGCGATTGGGAGGATATTCAAGTCATCAGGACGTATATTGCCCAGAAACTGTAGAAAAAGCGTTCCTCCCAGACAGTGCAATAGAGAGAAACACTTGATTAAACACACTCTGGGATGAAATGGGGAAATTGCTGGCAGCTGACATCACCGAGTGTTTGAAAAAAGGGCACAAGATTTATTTATTCTGTGTTCTCCAACTTTTCTGTCATCAAGGAGCCTTCTTCAGTTTGGACCGATCTGGAATTCACTGTGCCTACCCAGGCCATAACCACAGCCCCTACTGCAACAAAGCACCCATGGCCAGGCAAAAAAGCCACAGTTCCATGAAGATAGAAGCACGTTTCTGGGGCAGGCCAGGCAGCAGTCTTTGAACAATGTTTTGAAGGCAGAGAGACGGTTCTCTGGATCTGGGCAGCACACAGCTAATGCTGCTCTGCCTGTGTAGGTGAGAAAGACTCAGGCCTCGCAGCCTGAACCAGCAACTGGAGGAAGAAAAACTCAGAAGGCCCAGCAGGAAGGACTGAGCGCCGTGATGGGAGGAGCAGTCACAGGCACTGAGCAGAACAGAACAAAGCACGAGCTCTGCATACAGCACAGAGCACAGGAGGAAAGGCCAGGGAGCCTTGAGAAAGGGGCCTAGAAGGAGAGACAATGCCCCAGCTGTGGGATTTATTTCCCACGATGGCCTCGTTTTAATTAATCAAGATATGAAGGCATCTTTTAGATGCAGTCATTTTGGTCTCTATTAAATCCCAAGCAGTAGAATCCCTTTGTTGCATGTGGCGATTGTAGTCACATCCCAGTGGCTGACGGTGCTTGTGGGCAATGCTGCGAAAAGCTATCTCAGGCTCAGCCCATCTGGAGGTGCCGGCGTCGTACGGTCACTGCGTACAAGGCTCTGTCCCTATCTTGCAGGGCTCACTTTTCCCTCTGACAATAATTAGTTCTTCATCCCGATGACCCAGGGTGTGGATTTTCTGCAGATCTTACCACTCCCGCTCCTTTGGTTACTCAAAAGTTTGAGACCAACTTTACTCCCTGAGGGTAAAGCCAGGACAGCAGATAGAGGAGAGGACTCCAGCCAGTGAGTCCCGAAGGGCTTAGCAGCTCTTAGGAAGAGACTTGCTAAAGACACCTGCTAAAGAGACCTGCTAAAGTTGGCTCTATTGCTTATTAATGAAAACAGTTTAACTAGGTTCAATAATATTGAATGTAGCAAGGCAGGAAAATATACGCTGATCACTTTAGAAAAAAGTGTGCAAAGACTTGAAACAAAAAATGGAGATTTTGTCCAAGCCCCAGGAAGACAGCAAGAAAAATGAGACAGACTCGCTAAACTCATTTCCCAAATCAATTATTGCATTCCAATTTTTCTGTCAAAGGTATTCACTACAATTTATGTTAAGTTATGCTTCTGTGTAGGCTAATATCATTTTCAGGCGTATTTTTAACAGTTACAGACTTTTAAAAATAGATGCCATGGTAGTGAATTGTTCCTCTTAAAAATGTACTTAATAGGCTGGGCTCAGTGGCTCTTGCCTGTAATACCAGCACTTTGGGAGGCTGAGGCAGGCAGATCACCTGAGGTCAGGAGTTCGAGACTAGCCTGGCCAACACAGTGAAACCCTGTCTCTACTAAAAATACAAAAATTAGCCAGGTGTTATGGTGCACACCTGTAATCCCAGCTACTTGGGAGGCTGAGGCAGGAGAATCACTTGAACCAGAGGAGGAGGTTGCAGTGAGCCAAGATCACGCCACTGCACTCCAGCCTGGGCAACGAGAGCAAAATTCCATCTTAAACGAAACAAAAAGTACTTAATGAAGTGGTTTAGGGGAATCTTCATCCCTGAAGCCTCTGTCCTTCAGATGCTTTACGCTGGGCTGGTCTGTTCCAGATAGAATTGATCCCATCACTCTTGTGTAAACACATCAAGTGTCTGGGAGCAGAAAGGCTGGCTACTCTGAGAGTCAGGCCTGCCAATCAGACCATGGGAAACCCTCAGCTCATGCACCACTGGACAGGCCTGGAATGAAATCACTCAACCCACTCGTTAGAAAAGGCCCAGCAAGTTATCACAGCTCAGCTCCCTATGCTATCTCCGTGATACACACATTACATATACCAGGAATGTTTATCCAGCAGGGAATGCAAAACCGAGCAAGGGTGTCTTATCTACATCAAATTCATGCTAGCCTACTAAATTAAAACATAGAACATATTTTCTCCTGTATCTTGATTTAGAAAGTACTGATTAAATACAATAAAACAGATAAGTAGTCCATGTCACGCAATCCTCAAATAAGAGCCACAAACGTGGAAGATATATCCAAAGGAACCAAATTAAAGGAATGGAAAAAGGTAAGAAAGGACTATGCTTCTTATGAGTTTTATTTTCCTCAGTTTAATTTTTTTAACTTATTTTACGTTCGAGGGTACATGTGCAGGTTTGTTACATAAGGAAGCTCATGTCACGAGGGTTTGTCATACAGATTCTTTCATCCCCCAGGTGCTAAACTCAGTACTCAACAGTTATCTTTTTTGCTCCTCTCCCTCCTCTCACCCTCCACCGTGTCTGTTGTTTTTTAAGTAAAACTTGCACTTCTATCCCTAAGTATTTTCTGACATTGCTGCCCAGGACCCCTGGGTAGCTTTTAGACTGGATGAGCAAAGACCAGACTGAATAACTAAGGTTCTTCTGCAAGCCAGTGGGCCTGGCCTGGTACGTGGTATCCACTGACTTTCTCTTCCTATCAGCACTTCCCCACAACGCTGATGGATCTGGAACCACTTCTAAACCTGCTGCCTGTTGTGCGAGGAGGGCGGACCACTAACAGCGGGAAGGATGCATTTCCCCAAGCCGTGGACCACACTGCCGAGGCCCTGATTGTCCTTTCCCAGACCCCTGCCTGACACGCCTGGGAAAGGTTTGCCTTGGGGGCGGGGGCAGGTTGGCGCCAGGTAGCTTGCGGAATGTGTGCTCTGGCCCCAGTAATTGTGAAGTGTGCTGACCGTGGGCCCCAGCTGCACCACCAACCCCTGCCTGGCCACCCCACCACTTACTTGACTTCCAGGAAGCGCCTAAAAGAAAACATGAGTTCTGATATGTACAGCTCCAGTGTGTTTAAATAAGCTGTTTTCAAACAGTTTGGGTGCCTCTTCAGACTAAGCCCGTTTGAAACCTCCATCTTCTTTCTACGGTATTCTTCAACGGGGGCTTAGATGATAAACTGAGACCCCTGTTCCCTACCAGTTGAAACTGTGTCCGTGGCAACAGTAAGCACCCAGCCGAGGACCAGGCAGCATGGCGCATCACAGCCAGCCCGCTGCCAAGCATTTCGTGAGCTGTGTAAAGTCATTACTCTGAGTTTCTGTTGCAAACATTTCAGACTGTGAAACTCTAAGAGGCGCTGAGATATAAGAGACTAGGGGAGAGGGAACCAAGCGAAAGGGGAAAAGGTGTTAATATTTACCTCCATTATCATGAAGAGATTATCCTGCCCTCTGGTACACTGGGACGTGGTCATTGCTCAAGCGTTTAACTCTTTTTCTTAATGTGAAGTACCAGTACGAACCAGTTTTGAGGTGTTTGCATTAAAACTGCTCTGCCATTTGAAAAATCTGATCAAGAGATCCCAACTGCTCAGCTGGTGTAAAGAACCCCGAGTTCGTGAAATTATTAGGGTAATCTAAATGAAGCTTAATAGCGCTTAGCACTTCAAAGCACACTGAACACATTAACTAATTAATCGCAGCCTTACCCCTTCAAGGTACATAAATGGCTATTATCCTCACTTTACAGTTGGGATAAATGAGACCTAGGTAAGTAGGAGCAGTTGCCCTGGGTCCCGAACGAAGTCAATAGCTACAGTAAAGGCAAAATCGGACCGTTTTGGAGTCGCCTGTCTTGGCTGCCTATCTGCTCTTCTTCCCACATTTTCTTTCCTTCTAGAGCTTGGCTGAAAAGCTTCACATTTGGATTTGGAAAGATTTCAAATCTTTTTCCTACATATGACTGTTTCTGACATAGATACTTTAAAACCAAGGGGGTCCAAACTGATTAAAGTTATAACAAATTGGAATGCTGGAAAGTGCATGTCATCAGCCAAGGAAAGAGGTTAGTCTGATTAAATAATCAGTTTCATCTGGGTCTGTTTATGCCATCTGTTGCAAAATGTTTTCCAAATTGTGTAGTGTGCATGCAGGATCTCACAGAATAGGAATATCAAGTGTTATAACAAAAGTAGTATGTTCTTACTCTTCCTAAAAAAAAAAAAAAAAAAAAAAAAAAAAATATCTTTCTCAACGTCCCTATGGCATAAAACATGCATGGCAACGATGTCATAACACAATACTCAGAAAATTGTAGCTGCCTTTAACCATGACATTTCCCCAAATTAATAACCGCACACTAACGACTGTGTAATAACTCTATGAACTTTTTCAGCATTGCTACTTCTTCAGCACTAGACCTGATTGTTTCTAAAACCTCTGAGACACATAACTTCTGATAAAGGGAATAATTTTTCTGGCAAAGGAAATATTAGAACAGGAAGTGAGTCTTGAAGTTCCTGACTTCAATCCATTAAGGTGACAGGCAAGAAATCTGAAGTCAGAGAAATGAAGCAATAAGAACAAGGATTCTGGTCCCCTCGTTCTCAAGCCACTGCTTACACAGACAGAAGGGAAGCTGGTTACCATGTGCACGAGGGCTGTCATTTCACAGATGGTAATTTGAAGCAGAACCAGGAGCAGGACCCAGGCGTCCTGGTTCTCAGGTTGATGCTGTTTCCATTCCACTGTGCCCTGCTGGCTTTGTGATTCCTTTTCCTTTATTTGATTCAGTGAATTGTTCATTTCATTTCATGGTTTGCTTGAGCGCCTTCCCCAAAACACCGCCATAAGTAAATCATTGCAAAGTGGATACTATTTTCTCATGGGAACAATGATAAAAATCAGGGATTTATTTCTAGTCAAGGAGGCAGCATCAAACAGATCCTATATATGAACAACACCAGTCATAAGGCAGGGATTAAACAACCACAAACCTCAATGACCTCATGTGTAAAGTAGGCATAATAGGGGGATATCTCTCAAGACACTGAAGGATTAACAGAGACAACGTGGGCAAAGCACTGGGCACAGATCCTGGCAGTTAGCAAGGGCTCAGGAAGCACCGGGCTCTCTCTACTCGCTGTGAGTTACGCACTGGCACTCACATGTTTTGCTGGCTCATAATCCTCACACAGTGTTAAAATCTAGGTGCTGTCATTATGCCCACTTTACAAATGAGGAAACAGAGGCCCGGGGATGCAAAGTACCTTGTCAGAGACTACATAACCAGCAGGCAACCAACCAAGATGGCATTTCACCCCAGACGATTTGACTTCAGGGTCTATACTTTGAACTCTTATTTTAAACATATAGTTGACATATAATAAATACTGTTAATATTATCACTTCACTTAAATAGATGAGTTATTATCTGTATCACACACAGTAGATGTACTATGACCATTATTTCACAAAGGCCTCATTTTACTATAAAGTAAGCAAACATATGAAAATAGATGCCAATCGAGCATCAAGGTGGCCCCAAACTAATTTCCAGATTTCAGTCCAGTAACTTAGAGGCGCGTTATACAATGTGTGACCCATAGTATCATAACATACTACTGTGCGAGAAAATTGCAGCTCATTTCTTTTTTTTTTTTCTGAATAAATTTCTTACTCAACAGGCATCATCTAAAAATACTGTGTGTGGCTGGTGCTCCATACTGGCTGCTATTGTGAAGAAGGACATTTTAGTGGGCGTTTCGGTGGTGAAAAGCATGTTTGTTTGTTTGTTTTTTAATTGTGAAATATTGAAAGTGTATAGAAAAGGGTAGAAAATACAGTAATGCACTCACATATATTTCCCACTCAGCATTGTCAAACCATAACATTATATACATTTCAATGTTGTTTCACTGAAACACAGGGAAAAGGAACAGAGGGGAAATTCCTAAACCTGGAAAGAGCAGCTACAAAAATTCCACAATTGGGCCTGGTGTGGTGGCTCACGCCTGTAATCCCAGCACTTTGGGAGCCGAGGCTGGTGGATCACCTGAGGTCAGGAGTTCAAGACCAGCTTGGCCAACATGGTGAAACCCCATTTCTACTAAAAATACAAAAAACTTAGCCGGGCATGGTGGCACATGCCTGTAATCCCAGCTGTTTGGGAGGCTGAGGCAGGAGAACCAGTTGAACCCGGGAGGCAGAGGTTGCAGTGAGCCGAGATCGTGCCATTGCACTCCAGCTTGGGCAACAAAAGTGAAACTCCATCCCAGAAAAAAAAAAGGAAAAGAAAATTCCACAATTAACCACACCCTTGGTGTGTCATATCCTTTAAAGCTGAAAACAAGACAGACATGCCCACCTTGCCTCCTGTGTGCAAGGACTGGACTTGGGGGACCTGACAGAGATGAGAAAAGGAATAGGGCAAGGATCCCAGAGGAAACTGTGGAGCTGCCATCATTCCATCTGGGGTGGTGGTGGGTTTCCTTGTTAGCTTCCGGTTTAACTGGATGTTAGCTGGAGAACATAGTGCATACTAATTCTTGTTTTTTGTTTTGTTTTGTTTTTCTGGGGATGGAATCTCACTCTGTTGCCCAGGCCAGAGTGCAGTGGTACAATCTCGGCTCACCGCAATCTCCACCTCCCAGGTTCAAGCAATTCTCCTGCCTCAGCCTCCCGAGTAGCTGGGACTACAGGCGCCCGCTACCACGCCCGGCTAATTTTTTGTATTTTTAGTAGAGCTGGGGTTTCACCGTGTTAGCCAGGATGGTCTCGATCTCCTGACCTCATGATCCACCCGCCTCGGTCTCCCAAAGTGCTGGGATTACAGGCGTGAGCCACCGCGCTGTGCCCTAATTCTTGTTTTTTATTGAGATTTCCATTCAGGCTAGTTCTTGGTCAATTCTAGGCAACGTCCCATGGGGGCTTAACTAGAATGTGTGTATTCTAATAGGGGAATGCAGAATTGCCTATATACAGTTAATAGGATCAACTTTGTTAATTGCATAGCTGGAAACAGCATAGAAATGCACTTGCTGTGCTCTAAAACCTTTCGTTGCTAATGAGTGAATGGGATAGATTGTATAACATCACACTTAGGAGTGTGCTCTGTGCCAGATCATACACACCCCAGAAGGCCCAAATTGTCACTGATTGTCCCTCTCCTGAGCATGGGACATCGCCAAGAAAGAATTACTCCATATCCAAATAAGCCACATGATCATCGAATTAATTTGTTCCCTTGGGTGGTTGAATTTCCTCTATAGAGATCCCATGAGGCAACATGAATCCCTCCAGGGCTGGACTGCACAGCCTCCATTGATACCCTCCAGTGATGGGGCGCTTGGCCTCTGGTGACACGTCCCCTGGGAATGGGAACTCACTCTGCCATCTTTCAAACCACCTTAAGTGGCTCCAGAAGAGCAAGGACAAAATCCTTGACTTTTTTTTTCTGGCATTATTTGCCAATTCCTTTAACAAATATTAACCAAGCACCTGCTGTTCTAGCCCCTTGGAGTAAACAGTGAGCAAAGCTTTGAGGTGCCTGCCCTCACAGAGTTTATTATAATTTAGGGAAAACTAAGTTAGTAGTTTTTCCATTTTCTCCTTCTAAGCCTGTCAAGTTTTGCTTTAAATACATTGAGATGATGTTACTAGGGTTATATAACCTTAGAATTGCCTATTTTCTTATTATTTAGTGCCTTAAAAATTCTTAATAATGATGTTTTACCATAACGTTAAACTTGTTACGAATATAGCTTCCCAGCTCTTCTGAATCTGCATAGTTCATCTCCATGTTCTGCAGGGCCATTGATGAGAATTCCCAGGGGAGATTTTTGTCCACTCCCAGTCCAGAAAAGGCAGAAAGGCCCAGTGTCACCATAGCTGTTTGCTGGGAGACATCCCTTCATGCTGCTCGCTCACTGAGACAGCAATCCTTAGTGGCCCTGGTGAGAGGCAGGATTCGCGCATGGTTCTCAGCGTCCACCTCGCTTACCCTGGGCGGCTACAAGCCCAAGCTCTACATCCCTGGGATGCCACCCACCCACCCCCAGCCTGCCTCAGCCTATGGGCTCCTTTTTCTGTTCTGATCCCGGAAGCAGCCCATACTTTTTTGCAAGCTCAGCTCCACATTTAAAAGGATGTCTGCTTCCATCTCCCATGCTTTGCCCTGGACCCGCAGTGAGTGAGAGTGAAGCTTGCGTCTTCTCTGTAGACCCAGCCATGTTGCTTCCTTCCTTTTCTCAGCTTATTTTCTCCATGGAGCTAGCCCCAGGGTGCCATGAGCCTGGGACTTAGGAGAAAGTAAAAGGCACCACAAGACTAAATCTAGGCTACGTGCTGCGGCTGAGATTGGAACCTGTGCTTAGATGTGAACTTCCACATGGGTGCTTCCTTGAAGAGTTGAGTGCTCATTCGGACCTTTATAAATTGCCAGATCCATTGAGTTTACCAACCTCTCTGAGATCACAGGAATCAGATGACCGGGTTTCAAATCCTACCACTTACTAGCTATGTGAACTCGTCTGTGTCTTCCTCTTCCTCATCTCTAACTAAAAATAGTAATTCATAACTCATAAATTTGCTGCAAGGATGGGAGCAGTGGGCCCTGGGATAGATTCTACAACACCACATCGTGCAAACTAAGGAATGGCATTTACTGGGGAAATTTAGAAACTAGGAGTCAGGCCCCAAAGGCACAGGGGTCTCCATCTTCTCATCATCCTATGGAAAACTGCACCAATGCAAAGACAAAGCTCTGTGCCATGCAGTGGGCTGCAGTCCTGACCTGAATGTCCTATCTCCTCGAAGGATAAACATGAACACCACTTTCCAGTAAGGAGACGGGGACCACTTGATTGCCAGGCAGTCGGGGTCTACATGCCAGCAGAGCTGAGGAGGCATCTGAGGAAGGCCAGCTGCCTGGCACCCGGGGACCATGGGTCCTGGGGAGTGGGGCAGCACTCCTCTTGGGGAATGCTTGTGGCTGGTCCTGTGGGAAACTGAGTTTAGGTGCACACCCTCTTTCCAGGAGGAGGGAAACTCCAGTCCCAGCCAGCTCATTTTCTAGATCATGTAGACTGAGATCTCGGGATCATTTTTTGAATAGTTCTGCTTGTTTGCCCATGGAGAATTAAGCAAAATAAAGCACATAAAGTATTTAGTATAGTATCTAACAAGTGCTCACTATATATTAACTGTTATTGTCTTAAAAGGATGTTTGCTAACATTTTCCTAGCACTTAGAGATATCTGGATCTGGAGAGGTTTCAGATTACTTATCCACAGCATTTCTGGAACCAGAGGCCTCTCCTGAGAAGCATTTTTAAAAGCAGGAACAACTTAACTTTTCTTACCTTCACTCTCTCTTTTCTAAGTTTAGTCAAAGCTTGACTCAGGATCTCCAAATGTCCTAGGTCATTTGGGACCTGGTTAAAAGGGGTTCAAATCACCTTGTCCACACTTGCTGTGGCAGGCAGAGTTTAGCAGCTTGAGGAAGCTGAGGCCTGAAGTATTTTGGTTTATCAGGTAACTCTGAACCTTGAAAACGTCAAACATGCAGATTGCCTGTGTATATTTCACCCTCCCCTGCAAAGCAGCTCCATGCTTCACAGGAAAAGGTGGAACATAAATCCAAATACAGTTACAGTGTTGATATCCCGGGCTGCACTAGTTAAAAAGAACCTAAGATTTATGGCTCTCTGAGATCACCGAACCAAATCCCAATACCTCCTGTCAGATCTTCTCTCCTTCCAGAAGCAAATACTTGGGGATTATAAAAAGTGATTTTATGGATGATGTCTCTTAAAATGTCAGACCAACTTGATGGCAGGATCTGCTGTTCAAATTTCTTTAAAGGCACCTCCTCGCTGCCCCGCCCTTGCCTCTCTGCCAACGAGTGCCAGCCCATGCACACACATGCACAGGTGTGTGCCCAATCATGTGACTTCCCTGCTACCTCCAGACTAAGCAGGCGTTTCCTTTACATGTGCTGTTTTCTCTGCTATCGTCTCCTTCCATCATCTGTTCATTTTAACATATGTTTACTAAATGCCATTGTTCCAGAAACATCGAGGCATATGAAAGTGAATAAAACCAGCAAATAAATCCCCATCCTCGGCCAAGCGTGGTGGCTCACGCCTGTAATCCCAGCACTTTGAGAAGCCGATGTGGGCGGATCACCTGAGGTCGGGAGCTCAAGACCAACCTGGCTAACGTGGCAAAACCCCGTTTCTACTAAAAATACAAAAAATTAGCCGTGCATGGTGGTGGGCACCTGTAATCCCAGTTACTCGGGAGGCTGAGACAGGAGAATCTCTTGAACCCAGGAGGCAGAGGTTGCAGTGAGCTGAGATTGTGCCACTGCACTCCAGCCTGGGAGACAGAGGGAGACTCCGTCCCAAAAAAAAAAAAAATCCCCATCCCTAAGGACCGTATATTCCAGTGGCTACTCGTCATTACTGCTACCATCCATTGCGTATCTGCTGTACACGAGGCTCGGTTCTAGCTGCTTTACATACACATTATTTCTAATTTGCATAACTTCTCTGCAAGTTGAATTATCAGCCCATCTAACAGATGAAGAAGTTGAGTCTCACAAAAATTAATAAAGCCCCAAAAGTGATTCAAAGCTACATTCCAAAGTCTTTGCTCCTTTCCTGCCAAGGTGCAAATCTTTCACCTGAACCAAGCAAGTGTCTTGCTGACCTGTGAAACCTTTACCCTCCCTCCTCCACCCCTGTACCTCCCACACATCTGCACTGCAGTGCTAAGCTTCCTGCCATGGTAACCGGTGGACACACCAGTCCCTCTCTGAGCTACTGAAGGTACAGACCATATTCTGCTCGTCATGGTTTCATCGGTGTTTGGCACAGTACAAGATCAAATGAAAATAAGCAGATCCTGAATTACTACATGAATGTTCCTTACATAGTGCTTACTCAGCTTTTAGATTCATTGCCATCTCTACTTCTGTACCATCTGCAGGGACACCACCCATTGAGGTGGTAGAGATTGGCTTAAGGTTGTACAAACAGAGATTGGAAACTTCTTTCCCTGACTTGTTCTCATTTTACTGCCATATTTGCCAATAAGCACTTAAAATGCCAACTCACACAGCTGGGTGGAATATCTTAAGGAAAGTAAATGAGACAGTGTATACATGTAAGATGATATACAATAAAAGACAATATGGAGTAATGTGAAAACAAAAGATAGTATTATTACTGTTGTTCAAGCCAGCCCCAGGCCTTTTAGCTAGCAAAGCTTCTCAATCCGGTAACTGCTCACTTTGTCTTAAACGCTGTAGTTTTACTCTGAATGAAAAATATATTTACATACCTCCTCTTAAAATCATAGTTAAAGTTTAGTTCTCAAGATCAAGATTTATTCTGCTTAATAAAACTCATTACTAATTTTTTTCTAACCTAATAACTGGTGTTCTAAATGCTAATCTTCTTAGAATGCACTTCTCCTCAAATCCAATGTGTCTCCTCTCCCAGTGAATCACTGGCTTAGAAATAATTGTGGCAAACCTATATTACATGCTTAATAGGTGCCAGGCACCCTTGTAAATACTTTTCAAGTGCCATCCTCTTTGAATTCCAAATTCGTGGTTTTAGGTACTATTATTATTCCCATTTCAAAGATTAGGAAATAAATGACAAGAGGCATAAGATGCCTAAGGCCACACATCTGCTGAGTGACAGAGACTCAATTTGAACCCAGGAAACCCATTCTGGAGCCCACATTTTTATTTTTGAATGACTTTAGTTTCTTTTCAACATAGGTAACACATCACCTGGTTTAAAAACAAATTCTAGAAGGCATGCTGTGAGGAGTCTTGCTTCTACTCTGGTCCTGCCTATTTTCTCTTTGCTCACTCCTGATCCCAACTCTAATACACAGTTGACAACTTTTAGTAGTTTCTGGAATATACCTTTGGAGGTTTTGATGAAAATGCAAGCACATGCAAATATATGCTTTTTGTTTCTTCTACCTTCCTTTCACAAAATGTAGTATGCTCTACACACCTTTTTTTCTCTGTTATTTATGTTTCTCAGAGCTCTTTCCATAGCAGGATAAAAATCCTTCTCATTCTTTGATGCTGCATATTCTGTCATATGACTGTGTCATGATTTAACCAGTTCAGGATTGGTGGACACTTTCAATTCTTGTCTATTCACACAATACAGTCATGAATAATCTTGACGTTCATCTTTTCCTATGTGTAAGTGTAACTGTTGGGTAAATTTCCAGAGGTGGTACTTCCAGGTTGAAAGATTCTTGATTTTTCAGCTTTTATGATTTCCTAATATTCCTGGATTTCCCTTCAATTAGCACATTTTCATGCAGTTTGTGTAAATACCTATTTATTCTATGGCCTCATCCTCAGAATGTGCTGTCACACTTTGAATTTTTGCCCATTTTATAGGTGATAAAAGATATTCTCATTGAATTCACATTTACCTTATTATGAATGAGGTTGAACACCTTCTCATACATTTAGGGCTTGTTTATTATATTTTATAAATAAGCTATCTTATTCATACCCTTTGACAATTTTTTCAGTTGGTTTGTTGGTTTTTTACTTAAACTAGAGATATTCTTTTAACTATTTTGCAGTAGTAATTCCCAAGAAAGAGTGAAGACATTAATAAAGGAAATTGCCATAAACACAGTAGGTTATCAAAATTGTTTTAGGTACAAGTTAAAAGACTTCTCTGGTTACTTTTGACTTTAAACTCTATTTATCAAATGAAATGATGTATACCAAAAGTTCTACAAACTCTAGTCCCTAAGTTATTCATTATTATAATAGACAAAACATTTAGAGATGATCATGTGAAACTCTAAATAGCTAAGATTCAGACCCCACAAATTTCACTAACAACAGGTCATTGATCTACTCTAAGAACCTTTCATCTGTACTCAACTGATCAGTGACCTTTTCAATAATGAGAAAATAAAAATTAAAAGCCTTTTCTTCTGTCATATTTCCCAAAGTGTGTGCCAATTAGTTTTAGTCTAGATCTCTCAAATACGATGTCATTTTTCTTTCTTAAAGCACTCACAGGACTCAGTAACGATCAACAGATCATCTCCTTAGAAACGTAGGCTCAGGAGTTGCCCATAGAAACCATCCTGAGCCTTTAGAGTATTTATATCTGCAACACCCAGATTTTAGGCAACTGGTTGTCTTGGACTGTAAGTGCTCAAATCTGTACAAAACATTTTTAATTTCCACTCCTTAGTGTATCTTTTGTTTTTGTTTTTGAGATGGAGTCTCCCTCTGTTGCCCAGGTTGCAGTGCAGTGGCATGGTCTTGGCTCACAGCAACCTCTGCCTCCCAGGTTCAACCAATTCTCCTGCCACAACCTCCAGAGTAGCTGGGATTACAGGAGCCTGCCACCACGCCCAGCTAATTTTTCGTATTTTTAGTAGAGATGGGGTTTCACCATGTTGGCCAGACTGGTCTCAAACTCCTGACCTTGTGATCCGCCCACTTCGGCCTCCCAAAGTGCTGGGATTACAGGCATGAGCCACCGTTCCCAGCCAGGTATATCTTTACAATGTGTACGTTTCTAACCTTTCCCATTTTCCCTGGTCTGGGGAAAGGTAGAGGCTGGTTCCAGAGCTGATCTCAGGGCCTCTGTGAGCTCAGACATACAGTAATGGCACAGGACCATCTGCCAGGCCAAGGGCTTGCTTCCTCTGTGGTTATTTGGTTATAAAGAGCCAGCAAAGCTAGGAGACCTCTCTGAAAAAGATATCCATAGAGCCTAATATGTGCAGTCATTTATATATTGTATGAATAAACATACTTAATACACATTTACATATACATAATAAAGGCAGTATGAAGCGAATGCTTACAGGACACAGGGCATGTGTATGGGCATAAGACTTTGGAGAGAAACTCTGAAGCCCACAGAACCCTCCCGTGGGTCAAGATCTAATGCCTACAAGGTGCTCAGAGCCAGTCAGAGCTGGATTTGGGTAGAAGATTCCCTTTTATGCACAGCTGCTGACATAAGTGACAGGACGCTTCCTTATTGATGTCTGGAGTTTACTGCCCTTTCAGTTGATTGCCTAATACAGTGTGGCCACAGAATTTTTTTTTTTTTTTCTACGCAAAGGCCTATAATTCTATTACAAGCACACACCTTGGAGATATTGTGGGTTCAGTTCTAGACCATCACAATAAAGCGAATATTGCAATAAAGCAAGTCACACAAATTTTGGGGTTTCCCAGTGCATATAAGAGTTATGTTTATGCTATACTATAGTCCTTTAAGTGTGTAATAGCGTTATGTTTAAAAACACAATAGTGTGAAAAAAACCCGCAATATCTGCGAAGCACAATAAAGCAAACTGCAGTAAAATAAGGTATGCCTGTATTTTTTTAAATGCACTTGAGCCTTTCTAACCCCTTTGAGAATTAAGAAGTAGTTTGCACACCCTCTGCAATCCAAAATGGATGCCACATCTATGCACACACATGCAGGACTAGGTTCATGTATTGTATAACCCACACACTCAAGTCCTGCAAGATTCAATAAAAACCTGTAGTCAGGCTCATTCTATTTCAGATGCAGAAATTGTTTGTAATGAATGAAAAACAAACAGTATTAGCCATGTGCTTTTAGAATTCACTAGATAACATATGAAACCACTAATGTTGTCCACTAATGATGACTACCATCATGACCAACACAACAAAACCAGAAACAGTATTTCCTCCTTTTTTTTTTTTTTTTTTGAGACAGAGTCTTGCCACCAGGCTGGAGTGCAGTAGCACTATTTCGGCTCACCACAACCTCCGCCTCCTGGGTTCAAGTGATTCTCCTGCCTCAGCCTCTGGAGTAGCTGGGATTACAGGCGCCTGCCACTACACCCAGTTAATTTTTTTGTACTTTTAGTAGAGATGGGGTTTCATCATGTTGGCCAGGCTGGTCTCGAACTCCTGATCTCGTGATACACCCGCCTCAGCCTCCCAAAGTGCTGGGATTACAGGCGTGAGCCACCACGCCTGGCGTATTTCCTCCTTTTTACATTGTACTTTCGTAGCTGATTCTTTCCTTTCAACCCAAAATGCAAACACAGGCTTTAAGCGATTTCATTTCATTTCAGAATGACTCTCACATCGAGCTGTGACCTGGAGGCCCAACAAAAGGCAGGCTTGTTGCCCAGTGCTATGGAGAGAGTAGACTTGGGGATGTCCTTCCATACCATTTATCCTGATGGCCTGAAACAAAAGCACATCACCATGTCCTTTTGATCACAGCATAGATGGAATACAAAAGACGACCTCCAAGACTCCGCCTGACCTTGCTCCATCTACCTCCGCAGCCTCTCCCACCCAACTCTCCCCAACACCTCTGAGCTCCAGACACAAGGGTCTTCCTTCAGTTCTGCAAACACACCCCACTTCTCCCACTCACAGCCACCTCAGCACCACCGCAGGATGTTGCTGAATTTACAATCACCTCCTCCCTCTCTCTCCCCTCCCACGAGCCTTTGCTTTGCCTGGCTAATATCCACAGGATTGCAGATGACTTGTCACTTTCTCCAAGAATCCTTCCTTGACCCCCAGATTTCTCCTCGTGGGACTTAATAATTTTGTGTCTGAGTTCCCTGCTAGAGTGCCGGCTCTGTGAGGGCAGAGACAGACTTTGTCTTATCCCTGTCACATTCCTGGCAGCTAGCACAGAGAAGGGAGCAAATGTCCGGTGAGAGAATTACGAGTGCCACCCTGACATGGGCTGTGTCTCACTGTCTGTGCCACGCCGTCTGCTAAAGAAATGTTTACCGAGTGAATAAATGGATGAATCAATGAGTTGTTAAAAAAAAAAAACTGTTCACATCAACACAATTTAGCATTAAAATACTCACTATAAATCATAAATATTATTATTTTTATCATTTAAGTTCCATTCAAGTGTTTTTCCCCCACATAGTTTCTTAGAAATTTTATGGCCAAAAAAACAATTCTCGGGCTAGGCATGGTGGCTCACGGCTGTAATCCCAGCCGTTTGGGAGGCCAAGGCGGGAGGATCACCTGAGGTCAGGAGTTCGAGACCAGTCTGGCCAACATGGTGAAACCCTGTCTCTACTAAAAATACAAAAATTAGCCGGGTGTGATGGCAGCCGCCTGTAATCCCAGCTACTCCTCCAAGGCAGGAGAATCTCTTGAACCTGGGAGGCAGAGGTTGCAATGAGCTGAAATTGCACCACTGCACTCCAGCCTGGGTGACAGAGTGAGACTCCGTCCCCCAAAAAACAAAAAACAAAGGACAACAATTCTGGGATGCCTGAAAAATGATCCAGCCCACAGAAAGCGAACTGGGAATCTTTTTAAGGGTAGGTATCATTTCTCCCAGGACTGGAGTCCTTTTAAGTGACTCATAGTTCCCAAGATCTGAGAGGTTTCTCACTTGGCCCTGTCTCATGACCCATTTCTGAACATCTGTGTTGATTTTTTCTTTCTTTTTTTTTTTTAAATCTATTTGGCTCAGTGCTTAAGATAAATAAGTTTCACATTCTATCCTAAAGGCTAATAGCATCTGGCTGTACTGGATTGCGATTCAAGAGTCCAGTGATGTGGCTTCTCCTAAGAAAATACCCTTTCTCCTTATTGCCCTAGAATCCCGGGGACCTATGAGCAAAACCTCCAGGGTTCGAAGTCTGAGTTTAAAGAGAGAAACTTTTCACACACACACACACACCCCACCCAAAACAATCCTACACACACCCAACATGCACACAGCACCCAAAAATAACCCCTCCACACACCCAACATGCCCCCACTCCCAATTCTCACAAACAACCCAACACATACATGCAACACCTGCATATGCGACACACATAGAACACACACTCCACCTGCAACCCCCACCCTCACATATGCAACCCTCCACACCCCGCCACACACACCACACACACACTGGGGCCTGATACTCCTCGGTCCTGAGCTGAGGGTCTCCTGGAGACCCAGCTTCTCTCTTCTTTCCCTACCCCATTCCATCATCTCATCCAGGCTCTATTGGAGGCAGTTTGCCCTTATTCTAAAAGTTATTTTAGTTTTGATTAGGGAAGACTTGAAAGTAATGTCAGTTCTTAGAAAAATTCTAGTGAAAGGCTGGGCAAGGTGGCTCACACCTGTAATCCCAGCACTTCGGGAGGCTGAGGCAGACAGATCACCTGGGGTCAGGAGTTTGAGACCAGCCTGGCCAACCAACATGGTGAAACCCTGTCTCTACTACAAATACAAAAAATTAGCTAGGCAGGGTGGTGCATACCTGTAATCCCAGCTACTTGGGAGGCTGAGGCAGGAGAATCACTTGAACTCGGGAGGCAGAGGTTGCAGTGAGCCAAGATCACACCACTGCACTCCAGTCTGGGCAACAGAGGGAGACTGTCTCAAAAAAAAAAAAAAGAAAAAGAATAAAGAAAAAGAAAAAAGAAAAAAAAGAAAAAATTCTAATGAAAGCAAATCAAGGGTTTGGCCTCCTGGTGGCTTTTGGGTGCTTGTCTTGGAGACTGCAGTTGGATACCACAGCAAATTGGCTGTGGATTATTTAGTAATTCTGATTTTTCATACAACTGCCTCTGTTGCCCCCTTTCCTCATTTTTTCTTACCAAATGGTAGAATTGCCCTTCTCACCTTCTACCGTTATGTCCTCCTATCAGGAAAGCAAACTAGTGCATTAAACTACCGTGATCACCACCACAAGCCTGTGAACAGAGGAAGGAACCCTCTTCTCCATGAGGACATGAAAGTGGAGGGAGGCAGAAATAATGCCGCATATCTACAACCATCTGATCTTTGACAAACCTGACAAAAACAAGCAATGGAGAAAGGATCCCCTATTTAATAAATGGTGCTGGGAAAACTGGCTAGCCATATGTAGAAAGCTGAAACTGGATCCCTTCCTTACACCTTACACAAAAATTAATTCAAGATGGATTAAAGACTTACATGTTAGACCTAAAACCATAAAAACCCTAGAAGAAAACCTAGGCAATACCATTCACGACATAGGCATGGGCAAGGACTTCATGTCCAAAACACCAAAAGCAATGGCAACAAAAGCCAAAATTGACAAATGGGATCTAATTAAACTAAACAGCTTCTGCACAGCAAAAGAAACTACCATCAGAGTGAACAGGCAACCTACAAAATGGGAGAAAATTTTTGCAACCTATTCATCTGACAAAGGGCTAATATCCAGAATCTACAATGAACTCAAACAAATTTACAAGAAACAAACAAACAACCCCATCTAAAAGTGGGTGAAGGACATGAACAGACACTTCTCAAAAGAAGACATTTATTCAGCCAAAAAACACATGAAAAAATGCTCATCGTCACTGGCCATCAGAGAAATGCAAATCAAAACCACAGTGAGATACCATCTCACACCAGGTAGAATGGCGACCATTAAAAAGTCAGGAAACAACAGGTGCTGGAGAGGATGGGGAGAAATAGGAACACTTTTACACTGTTGGTGGGATTGTAAACTAGTTCAACCATTGTGGAAGTCAGTGTGGCGATTCCTCAGGGATCTAGAACTAGAAATACCATTTGACCCAGCCATCCCATTACTGGGTATATACCCAAAGGATTATAAATCATGCTGCTATAAAGACACATGCACACGTATGTTTACTGCAGCACTGTTCACAATAGCAAAGACTTGGAACCAACCCAAATGTCCAACAACGATAGACTGGATTAAGAAAATGTGGCACATAAGCCGGGCGCGGTGGCTCACGCTTGTAATCCCAGCACTTTGGGAGGCCGAGGCGGGGGATCACGAGGTCATGAGATCGAGACCACGGTGAAACCCCGTCTCTACTAAAAATACAAAAAATTAGCCGGGCGTGGTGGCGGGCGCCTGTAGTCCCAGCTACTCGGAGAGGCTGAGGCAGGAGAATGGCGTGAACCCGGGAGGCGGAGCTTGCAGTGAGCCGAGATTGCGCCACTGCACTCCAGTCTGGGCGACAGAGCGAGACTCCGTCTCAAAAAAAAAAAAAAAAAAAAAAAAAAAAAAGAAAATGTGGCACATATACACCATGGAATACTATGCAGCCATAAAAAATGATGAGTTCATGTCCTTTGTAGGGACATGGATGAAACTGGAAACCATCATTCTCAGTAAACTATCGCAAGGACAAAAAACCAAACACCGCATGTTCTCACTCATAGGTGGGAATTGAACAATGAGAACACATGAACACAGGAAGGGGAACATCACATACCGGGGACTGTTGTGGGGTAGGGGGAGGGTGAGGGATAGCATTAGGAGATACACCTAATATAAATGATGAGTTAATGGGTGCAGCACACTAACATGGCACATGTATACATATGTAACAAACCTGCACATTGTGCACATGTACCCTAAAACTTAAAGTATAATAATAATAAAATTTAAAAAAAAAGAAAGTGGAGGGAGGTTAGGTGGTGTACATTGTCCCAAATCTTCCAGTGAAGGAGGATCCCAAGAGAATGGAAAGGTGGTCTCCTTTTTTGACACCCACACTCCTCTGTCCCCACACGGGGGACTGGACTCTGCACGACTGCTGTGTCCAAAGCATTGTCCCCTGCAGAAGGTACACCCCTGTCCTCCCTCCACCTCTTGCTGCACTCAGACAGGAAGGCAGTGAAGCCAGCTGCTCCAGCCTCAGAGCAGGCACTGAGGGCACTGACACTCACCCTGGCTCTCCAGAATCTGTGGAGGAGAGGCTGTGAGTCCACTCTTGTCTTCTGCTTATCCCAGTTGTCCTACCTCATTTCTTCTTTTAATTTCTATTATGGAAAGTTCCTAACAGGAATAAAAGTACAGAAAATTATATTAAAAATTCCCACGCGCCCATCACCTACCTTCAACAATAAACACCTTGTAGCTAAATTTATTATTTTGTATTCCTGAGCTCACTTACTTCTGCGAATTATTTTGAAGCACATTTGGAAAATCAGGTTAATCTGTAATTAAAAAAATATGGACGACTTCCTTTTAAAAATAACCACAATACCATCACCAGACACAGAAAACTAAGATTTCTTTAACGTCAGCACCTATCCTATCTGTGTTTGCCTTCCTCCAACAGTCTCATGAATGTTTTAAGATTTGCTTGCCTGAACTGGGGTCCCAACGAGGTCTACACTTTGCTCTGAATTCATGCATCCCTTAAGTTGCTCACTCTACTGGTTTACTCTACGTCTCTTCCAGACTCCTGAATTTTCTTCTTCTTCTTGAAGAAAATGTTGCTTGTCCTGTCTGAATTTTGCTGATTGCATCTTTGTGTTCTTCTCTCCCTTTTATTTTCTGCAAATTCGTAGTTATTTCTGGAGGGTTGCCTGAGTTCAGTTTCGGTGTCTTTGGTAAGAATCCTTCGTAGGTGGCGTTGAATGTGGACTTTCATTGGGAGGCACAGAATGTCTGGTTGTCTCCCTTTTGGGGTGATGGTTGCCCAGAGTATGGTTTACTCTTAACTCCTATAATGTAAAGGGAGGAAGGAAGGAAGAAAGGAGGAAGGAAACAAGGAAGGAAGGAAACAAGGAAGGAAGGAAAGAAAGAAGGAAGGAAGGAAAGAAGGAAGGAAGGAAGGAAGGAAGGAAGGAAGGAAGGAAGGAAGGAAGGAAGGAAGGAAGGATGGAAGGAAGGAAGGGCCCATCAGCCTGCTGCTTGCCCGAATGTGACTGACCACCGCCCCAGGTGGTGGAGCTGCCACCTTCTGTGTCTGCTTGCCCCCAGGACCACCACTTTCACCGACCACACTCAGAATCAGCAAGCCCCTCTGCAGCGCCTGCCCTGTCTGGGCTGACCACCTCCACCGGCAGAGCCGAGCCAGAGACTTGGCCATTTTCGGGAGTGCCATAATGATTATTTTGACAGTTTCGTCCAGCGTAATAGTTGCTTTTAGGGAAGATGATTTGTCAGACTCCTCCTTCTGTCATGCTGGAAGTGACTAAGTATTTTTGTAGCCTCTGAGTAACAGTAAAGCCCACTCTAGGGTAGCAAGGATGAGCAGAGGCAGATTCTGGGTTGGCAGGAAGGGTTTAAAGAGAGTGAGGCTGAGTGAGCTCCCCTGGCCCACAGAGCAGGGTTGACAAAGGAAGGAGAGGCCCTGTGGTGTGGCCCCAATGAAGGGCACTGGCGCCACCTCTGGATCTCCGTGTCCTCACCTCTGGGGCAAGGGCATGCTTCCCTTTGGGGTGGATGTGGCTGACAGCAGATGCCCCATCATGGCTCTTGCCTCAGCTGTGCGTGTCCCCATCTTTCCTGTCCTGAGGCCAGACTCATAGGTAAAACCGGGTCTCAGGCATCTCTCTAGGAGAGTGGATGGGACACCAACCGCAAGCTCCTTGACCCCGCCAGGGCTGTCCTCTCCCAGCTTTCAGTGGGTAGTGGTGGCCCTGTGACCATCACTGCACTGGGGACACTTGTCCCTGCAGTGGCTTTAGGGCTTCCAGCTTAAACCCAGTCGAAAAGCAGAAGGTCTAGTCACCAGAAGACAACATTTGACAGTAGTAGGAATCACAATCAAACATTGTGCTGTTGTACAATTGTTATTTGTCAATTACAAAATAATATTAAAAAATAAAGAACCCCAAAACATTGTACTAGCCATTAGAAAATCATTCCTGACATCCGTTACCTACCAAAACAGAGTCATATCTATCTTAAACATAGCATAACTTAGCTTTTATTGTTTTCTAAGGGAGAAAATAATAATGGGATTCTGCACAAAAAAAAATGTTAAATACAGACTGGGAACTAACTCACCTTTTAAATCTCAATCTCCAAGGTCATCTAATTGTAAATAGGATTTTCTAAACTTTTGTAGAACACAGGACACATTGGTCATTTTCAATGTAATTAAAGTTTTGCTGATTTTTTTAAACTTAGAACTGTTTATTAATTTAAATGATCACTAATATTTTATTTAAAATATCTTTAAAATGAGTCAAGTGTTTTGCACTTTTCTCCAGCACAACTCTAGTTTATTTATTTGCCAACCCTTTTTTGTTTAAACCATTTGTGATTCTTTTTTGCTTAAATCATTCAACAGGCAGCATGAAGGATCACAAAACAAAAATTGTTCTAAATATTTATTTAAAATATCTTTTTCCCTTACAAACAATGTCTGTGAAATTCTTAATTAATACAGACAAGAATCTAACTAATAATGATTCAAACTCTCACTATTACGCTAGGTGATTTTTTTTACTGTGTTAAAATTGCATTATATAATTTAAGTTGGACAACCAAGACATTTCATTTTTGATGTTGATTACAACTTTCAAAAATTCGCAATTTACTAACATAATTTATTTATATTGACTTAATGTAAGTAAATCAGTTGTGCCTTTTAAAATGCTACATTGTTCATAAATGAATACCAAGCTTATGCATAGCTATGTACAGGGAGGTGGAAAATATTCATCTTCTCTGATATTAACAGACAGTTAAATACAGTACTATCCTTCTCCTATATATCATCACTCAAATAGCTGTTTCCTGTGGAGTCCTAGCCAAGCTAAGGAAAAAAGAAAATATATTGACCTCTAAGATATATGTCAGTTGAATCAGAACTGTGTAGTAGTAGAATGCTTGGCAAATACAATGATTTGTAGAATACATTGATACACATTGTGAAGTGGTTGAGAGACAGCCAGCAGTTGCCACAGCTGCCAAACTCCAGAAGAAGGCTGGCGTTGGTGCAGGGCAGAGCTTAGGGCAAAGTGTTGGGGGGCTGGGGACAATATGGAGGAGGGAGATTTGTCTATTCAGTGCCCAGTCGACTCCACCGCTGAGGGCCAGTATAGTGAAGTTAAAAACCAGTTTCACACACTGTGATGAAATTCTATAAACTCAGGATTATCCTGTCAAATCAAGATGACATGCATCCCATTGTTTAAAAACATTCTAATGGATGGAACTTAGCAAATACTGCTAAGAACAGAACCACCCGAGCTATGCTGCAGCCTCTGACATGTTTCCACTCGCTGTTGCGACGTATTTGTCAAATAGTTTACTTAGAGAGCTGCGGAGCTATCAGAGAGGAGAAGAGAAGCACTTCGCCCTCACTTGAAGAACAGTAACTGCAGTTAAGCAGAAGACACTTCAAACAAACAAACAAACGGACAGACAGACGGACAGATCTCCCCACTTATTCTACTGTTCTTGTGCTTACCTTTCATTTTTCTTGGCCTCCTGCTTCCCCTCTCTCTCTGATGGCATCTTAAGGGACTCGATATTGAAATGGTAGCAGACAGCAGCCCATCTCGAGGCAGCATTAGCATTTGAGAGGAAAGATCTTGATGACTGAATGTGCTTAGCCATCTTGCACATCGAACCTGTGTTGTTCCTCGGTTTTCCTATGGAGAAGGATCCCCCTGTGTGAGACTGGCATCCTCTGAAGACCACAGGACTGTACCATAGCACCATGATTGCAGGGCTCTCCCTAAAAGTCCAGCCTCAAGCCCGAGGCTCAATTTTCCAGTAAGCTGAGAGCATGGAGAACACCAGAAAGCCATTTCAGTGTCTGCTTATTTCTTCTCTACAGGTTTTGAGGGTTGAAAAAGCACATTCCAGAAGAGGCAGTGGAAAATTCTAAAATAAAAGCGAGGCAGAATCAGAGTGAGGGCATGTTGAGAATGCCTCTACCATCTTGAACAGAGCAAAAGATGGCTCATATGTTGACAGCTCCCAATCCCCCACTTCTGGAGCAGATTTTCCAGGGGGAAGGACATTACAGAGTCCAGGTTCCTCTTCCATGATTCCAGCACCTCCCATGTCGTAGGGTCGTGTTATGAGCACCCTAAAGATGGCACTTCAGCACACGGTTGTCTAAATTCTGACCATTCTATCTTCTTTTAAATCCCTCTGTTTTTCCAAATCCTAAAGCCGTGTGACACACCAGTGATGGAGCCAGCAGCTGGTAAGCGTCTTTCGAGAGGAGGGGCAGGCCAGCAGGGCCACCACATCTTCTTTCCCCAGCTTCATCCCGGATGCCTGGTACTGTCTCAAGACTGCAAGCACTGAAACGTGACCCCGGTGTCTCAGGCTAAAACAGCAAACTCCCAACCGAGTTTTTAAATTCTCAACAATTTGTGGAAATTATGAGATTTTTATGAACATGTATTTTACAGGACTTCCTAGAATGCCTTTTTGAGAACTCTGGAAGGGGATAAAGGAAGTATCACCCTAGGGGAAGTAGAATTAAATGTGTACTCTCTCCTGTCTCTCTTTTTCTCTCCTTCCTTCCACCCCATTGAGAAAGCTACAAGCCATCCATCATCTGACCCTGTAAATTTGTCTTTCTGAGATACTAAGGTGACACAGCCTTTGCCAGGTCAGATGCTACTTTCATAAAAACTGCTGAGGTGGTGAGCCAATGCTGTGAATAAGGTTATAATCAAATTTCATATTTCTTCCTTGAGCTTCGCAGTGATGCCTACTTTTCATGGATTGTTACTCAGGGAAGACGCATAAATGCCTCTCAGAATCACCTAATTCAATCCTCATAACAACAATCTAGGTGAGATGGCTTTGTCCCATTACAGGCGAGTTCCAAGCACAGAGAACAAAATGGTTTTCCCAGGCAACATGCATAGAAGGGATTGTAACCCACAACTGTCTGAACCCAAGCACTAAGCTTCAAACCAGACTCTGTGCTGCTTCTGCTTTATACACAGGCCCTGGCTGAAAACCTTGACTTTACCAGGCATACAAGGAGATGCTAAGTCCACTTTGGCTGGAGGCAAGAATTAAGTAGGACTAACCTGGGTGTTACTAATAAGAAGTTCAACCCGGGCCCAGCAATCAAGGAGGGCTTCATGGAAGAGGTGGAACTTGGAGTGGCCTGGAAGGATCGCATAGAATCAGCAAAACCATGGAAGTAACAATGAGCAGGGAACACACGCAGGTCCCACTGTGACAGGATGCACATGGGTGATGAGCAGACATGTCGTCAGATGGGTAGGCAGGACCCTGGAAAACAGGAAATGGAGTCTGTGTTTCACAGCAGAAGCAATGGCAACCACTGTCATCTCATTCATTCATTTAATAATTGTTTATTGAGGGTATCCTGTCAGGTGCAGTTCTTAGTGGTAGTGACCTAGCAGTGAGTAAGCCAGGCTGAGTCCCTGCCCTCAAAAACGTCAAGATCCAGTAGTGGGGCCAGATGGACATTAACGATGTTTAATAGATCAAGTAGAGTTCCCCTTCGTTGATATTCTATTTCTAAAGACGTCTGTCTTCCCTTCTAATAGATCTCTAATGACCACGGCCCGAAGGTCAGTTTCAAATGCTTGTTTCAGCTCTGCCCTCCCCACATCAAATCCCACCTCTCTCACGCTAAAGCATCATTTGTGCTGAGAGTTGCCTTAGAAATCATTCAGTATTCAGTTCACAGGGGAAGAAACAGAAAGCCCCTAGAGGGGACTTCATTAGCCTACAGTTGCCCTGAGAACTGGTGGCAGAAGCAGATTCATGTCCAGCCTCCTGATGTGCATGCCAGTGCTCTTTCCCCTAAGCCATGTGTCTCCTGGTCACGCCCTTTGTCCTTGCTGTCCTCTACTTTTCTCTTCTGGAAGACTCACGACGAGAGAGCCAACTTCTCCAAACTGCACTCCTAGCTCCCTGGGGCCCAGCAGGAACCCCTGCCTTCCAGCCAGCAGTTTGAAGAAGGACGGCTACCATCAAACACAAACTTACAGCCTCCCTGATGCCCTGGATGCCAGCAAATGTCTGGACCAGTCAAGATAAGAGCGAGGCAGAGCCAGGAAGAAGTGGGGACAGGAGTTCCTCTTCAAATATATAAAGAATCCTTTCCTAGGTGGAGAAAAGTCATCTAGCAATGTGAATGATCACCTCTCCGTTTATCTGTTTGATCAACCGGAATTTCTATACAGAAGGTTTATACAAAGAAGCCACAAACAACCATTGTCACAACGACCCCTACGTAATTCCTTGTGTAAATGCTCTGGAAATGCACCCGGAAGTCTGGAGAAGGTCCAATCAAACTGGGTGGCAGGAAGAAGCAAGCTCTGGTCTCAGATCTTCAACAGAATCACCTGGACGCTGGGGTTGCCACCATGCTAAGCCGAGGAGACCTCTGAATGCACGGGAGTGCAGGGTCTGAAGGGAGTTGTTAAAAGGTGGTTCTTGATCCAGGACCATGTAAAGACCCAAGAGAAATAGGTATCCCAAAGAGGACAGCATATAAGATTCATAAACCAATGACAAACACGCTGGGTTCACTGCTGGTCTCCACAGCTGGTTGGTTCTGTAGGGCTCAGCTGCCTCTTTCTTTCTACTTCTGGTTTCAGAAAATACAAGAGAGAGAAGCCGAGTGCTTGTGGAGTTTCCTCAAAGACTCAGCAAAAACTAGGCTTTGTGTTCTGAGATCAGGAAATAATAGTGAGAGTCCAAAATTTTCTTCCTGACAACATCTCCTACTCAAAGAGGGCCTGGAAGTCACCCCACTAGAATCAAAGCCTTGACATTTGCAACCTCATAGTTTATTTCTTCTCCCATCTGCCCGTTGACAGATAAATCCCAGAGGGAATAAAAACAGCACATTGCCCTCAGCAGATGACTCTTCACTGAAGAATACCAGTCTTTTAACACTCCGCTACAGAAATAGCTTTCTGCCGGCTGATGGCTTGTTGTGCTGTGCTAAGATAGCCCGCACACCTCGAAGCTTCATCAAGCAAAGCCTGATTTCACAGACCCAGAAATGTTTGCTTTCTCTAAGCCAATAACACATGCTTGGGTTTATGCCAACTCTACCAGAGGCGCACAGATTACAATGAGGCATGAAGTTCAGAATAATAGAAAGTAGAGAGTTGGAAAGCACAGGAGAACCCATTTAGACCAACCTGTTTTGTTGACAAAGGAGCTCCCTGACCCAGAGAAGTTAAAGGTTTGCTGTGAGACGGTGCCCCTGGTTAAAGGCAAAGGCAGCATGCAACACTGTCCTCTGATCCCCAGCTTCCTAGGGCTCTTGCTGCTAGGTCACACTGCCTTGAGGCCAGGAGCTGATATTGATTGAACAGATGTGAAAACAGAAGAAAAAAGAATTGTAGTGACTGCCCTCTGATAATTTTGCACTTTCTTTGGACCAATTTTCTTTGCCATTATCTGGAAAAAAAAAAATGTCCAGAAGAGCATTTTAAATTCAGGAAGCGGTTCTGGAACTAGAAGAAGACACACCTTGATGACAGTAATATTGTCTAAGTGAGAAGGAACAAGCTCTTGAATGTTTCTAGAAAACCCAAATATCGTAGGAGACCATAAAATTATACTTTGTCATATGGATTTCCAGTTTGAGAAAACTTAGTGGCTAAACAAAGGTGCCGCTTGAGGGATGCAGACAGAAATCAGCCTCTGCCAGGTTGATCACTGGAGACTAGGAGTTCAAGACCAGCCTGGCCAACATGGCGAAACATATGAAAAATACAACTGACAAACCAACAAACCAACCAAGCGACAACAAAACAGGTCTACCCTGGAGTCATAGTCTAATTTTTTCTATTTTCCTCCCTTTCTGATCCTTTATCCCACTTTCTTTTTCTTCCTTTTCCTTCTTCTTCTTTGTCAAATAGAGGATTGAGTTATTATCATTGATCCATACAAAGTCCCTCTCTTATTTATTTTCTTTAATTCCCACCCCCCATTTCTATTCCCCGTCTTCCCATGTGCAACCTTCCTAATATGTTTGATATGCACCTTTTGTTTGTATGTACTTTTAGAAAATGTCTAGTTTTGTGTGCAAAAAAAAATAAATAAATAAATAAAAAAGAAATCAGCCTCCGCTTTAAGAACAGGTTGCTATGCTGAAGAATGAGAAGAGGAATGGGGCCCAGAGGCTGAAGGTCTGGACCAATCTCTCTTCCCAGATAAGCGCCTGGACCATCGTTCCTCAGAAGCCACGTGTAATTACCAGCTCTCTTGGGCTACAGAGCGCATGCCCAGGAGGCTTGGAGAAGCAGGAATTTGAAACATGCTAGTTTCCGAGCCAAGATTGGTGACAACACCGTCAGTTACTGTTTGGGCTTCGGGAAGCCGTGGGCTGCAGCACTGGGTCTGGTGTCCTGGGCTGTGTGGGACCGCAGCAAGGTTGTTTCCTGAAATGAAAGCTCCTCTTCTGGGGGATGACACACCAGGACCACCTGCAGACGATATTTATGAATCCCCCAGCAGGGGTGGATTGATCTTACAATGGTACCGTGTAATATAAACATTTCATTATTCTACAAAAGAATATGCACAATACCACCTAAGGGTCTCTAAGAATAGGTTTGGAGAGTGACAATGAGAAAACGCCACTCACAAAGAAATAGAGCCGCATTCCTTTTACACAGCATTAATATTAAGTTTACTTACAGGGAAAAATGGCATTTTACCTTGAGAGTTGTTTGTAAACTCTCTCCACACCATGCGATAAAATTAGTGCAGAGCTCAGAACTCTGAATTTCCTCATTTGGGGGCTAATAGACTTTAATGGGGGCTCTTCTTGGCATGCAAGTGAACGTGTGTGTCTCTGAGTGCATGTGTCTGTGTGTGTACACACATCCCTTTGAAGTTTATTTACTTGGTAGCACTAATTGTAAAAGGGCACACCCAAGAGAATTTAATGAGGTGACATGCTAGAATATAGACATTAGAAAGGGAATTAATATTTTCCTCATAATAGCAAGTAGGCAAAGTTGAGTATGAGGACAGAAGGAAAGAAAAACGAAGGCAGGGAAAGAGGGAAAGAGAGGACAGGAACAGGTTTTGATGGTCCTAGATAAGAGCCAGTAAACACTGTTGCTTCACACTCCTGAGTACAACTTGGCAGAATTTATTTATTGGGAATCAATTGCTTTTAACCTAATACAATCTATTCAGTGCTTCTTAGACCTCAAAAAAATCGTTTGCTAGAGATGCAATTTGAAAACAACACTGACTTCTAAACCAAATGGATGTTTTCTAAACCAAATGAGGTTTGTGTTCATTGAGAGCTGAGTGTATTCTAGAAACAGCAGGAAAGCAGACGACAAGCCCTTTGGTTTTGTCTGGACACCTTCCGGAGAGGTGCCTCTAGCAGGTGGGGGTGTGGATTCCAGTGAAGTCAAATTATGCTATATTTGGGTATAAACAAACTCCATGCGGCATTGGAACTTATGACCACTGGGACTGCCTGTGGGAACATGTACAAGCTCAGATACTACAAACTGCGTTCCTGTGGTAGCCATGACATAACTACTTTAGGTGATTACACATCTACAAATGAAAATAAACTGTGAACAAGGCCTCACTTCACCCTGCATCAAAGGCTCCAGAATGTCCTTCAGAACAGAACAGCAAGGTGAGGAAAGCCTCCAACATTGGAAATCTCTCTACACAGACCTGTCCTTGCCTGCATCTTCTACCAATGACCTCACACCTAGATGATGATGGCCTTAGCCCTGGTCCATTAGCAGAAGGGAAGGATGGCTGGCAAAGAATGCTGCACAGAGAGGAGGTCCATGTGAAATCATTGGCTCCAGGGGCTCAATCCCTGGTTACCTGACCTTGAATTATTCTCTTAACCTCTCTGACCTTCCATAATTTCATCTCTTAATAGTAATAGTTGCCCAGTCCACACCAGCAAAGAAGGCATGAGGCAAACAAGGTAATTGTGTCGGCATGCTTTATGAAATGCAAAACCCTGCAATACAGTGTCATCATAGTCTTCGGTTCTTTGAAGTCATTGCTATCTTTGGAAAAGGGAAAATTGAGATCTGTGGTTCATCAATCCAAATCTAGGGTTTAATGCACTCCTTGACATTCTGTTCCACTCAAGGTGGAAGATGAATTCTCACTCTGATGAAGAACTAAGCCATGGGGTCTTTGCCTGCAGAGAGAAGCTACCAGTGCCACAGACACAGGCCTCCGGGGCGGTTCTTCCTGCAAAAGGCCGCAGTTTGTGTCATCTTGATCATGGCCAGGGCAACATCTTCTTTGGCAAATAGTCTAGGGAGTGAGCCACAGGATTCATTCTGCATTCAAGTCACTGAAATTCCAGCTGAACTAAATGTACTTTTGTGGAAGAAAACAGTGTCCCTCGTTTCTTATGTATCTGTTTAGTAAGAGTTTAAATAGCTGCTGACTCACACCAATTCATCACACTTGAAAAAAAACCTAATCATTTTAACAAACAAAACTCAGACCTATATTTAATTGCCATAAAATGGAATGAAATTAAACCAGGTGGATTTGAACAAATGTATGCCTAGAGCAACCTATAAGTGCCTGGACCCTCTGCTAAGTTGTTCAAAGAACACGGACGTGAAGAAGATACAGTCCCTAAAACACAATGCCAAAAATTTGGATTTGGATTAAACTAACCAGGATAAGATTCAAACTCTTAGTTTGCCTAAAATCCTAAAGTCTTTGAGCGGACAGATACCCTGAGGTTCTTTTCTAAGTCATTTGTTTGCAGATCTCTTCTGTAGTAACTGTACTTAGACCACCATGCTTCCATGGGCCTCTGTAATCAGACTTAGGTAACCTGATGTTTCTTAGGAACCTGTTCACCTTTGAAAGCACTTGAAACAGGAAATTCTCTGCTGTAGCTGCACCAGATGCCCAAGGTTCAGATTAAGCTAATTTCCCTTCTCAACCCTAAGGGGATGTTTTGAAGCTCACCATTCATACCTTCGGAAGATGATTTTCCTAGTCTGTTTGGGCTGCCAAAACAATAGGCTGTGTGGCTTATAAACAACAGAAATTTATTGTTCACTGTTCTGCAACTCTAGAGCCTGGGAAGTCCAAGATCAAGGTATCTGCAGAGATGGTGTCTGGTGAGGTTCCCTGCTTCATAGATGGCAGCTTCTAGTGGTGTCCTCGCGTGGCAGGAGGGGCCAGGGGTCTCTCTAGGGCTCCTTTATGAGGACACTAATCCCATCCATGAGGGCTCCACCCCGTGACCTCCTCACCTCCCAAAGGTCCCATCTCCTAATACCATCACCCTGGAAGTGAGAATTTCAACTTATGAATTTTTAAGAGACACAAACATTCAGACAGTAGCAATGACTGAATAATTACCCACCACGTTTCTTCATTCATTCATTTATTCATCAAAATTGATTTCAGTGCTGCTTCTCTGCACCAGGGGCTGTGGCCCAGAGGCTCTGGGCACATGAGAGTACGGGAGACCTGATCCTTCCCCTTCAGAGGTCAGTAATGATAGCAAAGGAAAGTAAACAAGCAGATACCTGCAGAGGGTGCAGCACTGGAGAAGAGGGAGCCACCGCCCATCCCCAAGGCTGCTGGAGGATGGGGATGGATGACAAGGAAGGCTTCCCATTTTAGTGGAGTCCAGAAGAATAAGAATCCTGTGCTCATTCCTGCATCCTTTCTGATTGGCCTGTTCTTTACCCCAAATCTCAATTTCCTCCTCCCATTCTCCAGGTGTGCTGAACCTTGCTGACTCTGCCACACTCGCCTGCTAACCATCCTGTAGACACCTGCATCCTCTGCCCCCAGTATGTCCCATGGGCCAGCACAGGCCCCATCTCATCTTCCTCAGCAGGGTTTCCAGCCATGTTGCCAGCTATGGGAAACCCTAATGAATTGGGAGGTGGATTGGAGGTCAGGGTTCCCTCCCTCTCACCTGGTGGCTGGATCAGGATGAAAGGCATTTACTGGAGCACGATGTTGGCAGACCCTTGGTGTTTCCTTGTGGGGTGGCATCTCATGCACAGCTTGCCGTCCTCCCCACTCCTCACATTGCCGTCCCCTGCTTCGATCCAGCAGGCTGCTCGAATGGGTCTTGGCAGCTCAGGGAGACATTTGCTCTGCTCCTCCTTTCCTTTGGGGTACTTTTCTTCAACTCGCCTCTCCTGTTGAAGTTCTAGGGCCTGGGGCCTGAGACTCTTGTGGGGCCAAGGCAGTCCACAGCCTGTTTGTGTTCTCCACCTTTCAGCCTCCCTCTCTAGAGAAAGAGGCCAATGGCACTGTGTGGTCCAGTCTGCCTACCTGGAGACGACCATGTTCCATGTGTGAACTGACATGGCACTTTGGTCTGCATCTTTGCCCCAGGAAACTGGGAGGATGCCACGTGGCTGGTGAACACCCTGGAGATCAGGCCTCTGGATCTGGCTGAGCATCACAGCTGTGGAACAGCAGAGCTGTCAGGGTCTCTGCCTCCTCTGCACCCAACACCTTCAACATCTATCCCCAAATCTCACCATGCTCCTTCCTGCTTTGGGGTGTGATTTTGTTCCCTGATAGGCTGTCAGCTCCCCGAGGACAGGAATCATGTCATCTAGAGATTTGTGACCTTCATCACACTCAGCTCAGCATAGAGCCTTGGGAGGTGCTGTGGGGAAGCATTTGCTGGTGGGCTGGCCATCCTCACCAGCCTGGTGTGGACCCGAAGGCCACGCCTGACACCCACTGCTCTATGCTTCTGTGACACATGCCAATTTTTGTGCAATCTCATCTCGTGACCAAGCGCAGCTCAAATACATGCACCAAGACAGGGACTTGCACACTTGTTTTACTACGATCCACGGTGAGAAATATGGTGACATGACCTCCCATCACACACATACATAACTGAAACAAGGGCATCGTAGATGAACCTTATGCTATGGGATATGCATTTTCTGTTTTTTTGTTTTGTGTTCTAGTCTACTCTGATCTTTCTTTTCTAATCTGTCTAGTCTGTCTTTCCTATTTTATTTTTTAAATGCCAGCAGTGTATTCACTAAATTGATGCCACAACCCACCAATGATTGCAAAACTTTGTTCTGCAAAGTTTCCTGACATCTTGGAGCTCTGTGGGGGAAATCCTGGGTTGCAAAAATAAATAAGGGTGCAGTCCTAGCCCCCAGGAAGCTCACTTGGGAGTCAGGTGGGGGTGGGGAAGCAATCACATTAAAAATCAGAACATATTTTCTCATTAGCATTTTCAAAATTAATACACATTATGCAAGCAATGTGTCTTTTATTCCTAGAAAAGCTGTTACTAAATCAGTGGTGTGTGTTACAATGAACAGTGTCTCAGAAATGAGGAAACACAGTGTGGTACCATGCTCTAAGGATGGCAGTCTTCATCTAACTAGCCTGCCTAGGGCTCCCACTCTGAATGCCCCAGGTGGGCCACTCAGCTCATCTCAGGAAAAGTCACCTGTGCCTCCCAGATGGCTAGAGGGTGACTCCCTCTACCAATCGCCCATTTACAGGAATCTTCAAGGAGAACTTCAATTTGGACTCCTGCCAAGTGAGCACTACCAAAAACCTTGATGCCAATATTATTCCACCAGGCCAAGGTGAACAAACTTTTTCTGGAAAGGTCCAGACAACAAATACTTAGATTCTGCAGGTCATATGGTCTCTATCACAAATGCTTGAATGAGTGTGGCTGTGTTCCCATAAAACTTCATCTATGGACATTGAAACTGGAATTTCATATCATTTTCACATGTTATAAAATATTTATTCTTCTTTTGATTTTCTTTTCAATATTTAAGAATATAAAAACCATGTTAGCTCACAGGCCATACAAAAACAGGCTGGAGCTGGATTTGGCTTCAGGAACCGTAGCCTACTGAGCTCTGTTCCAAGCCAATCGGACCTTTCAGGATGGAAAATATTTCATATCCACCAGGAGCTGAGATGTGCCACCTTCGGCCGCATTAGACCCTGGAACACAGACAAACAGAAGAAGCCATCCAGTAGTTTTCTCTTGATGTATACACCACAGAAAAGTCATGTGGTGAATACGAAGTGTTGATGAAGAGGTTTTCGCCTGGGGCAAAACCATCTTAAAACTACTATAGTTTTCTAAAAAAGGAGGAGAGGTTACAAATGGAAGGGCTGGCACTCGTGCTTGTGGACACAACTCCTTTCAGGATAAAAGAAATAAATCCACCTTTTAAAGCAATCAGGCAGGCTCAGCCCATGATGTGGATTTTTAATATTGCGTGTCTTTCCAGGATAAACTGTCACCTTGTTTCACATTGTATTAATCCAATCTTAGCTATGATGGAAAACGTTCATAAGCCAGGGGGCAGCAAGTGCAATGAAGTGTTTCATTAGCCAGATGGGTCCTGATTAACCTCCAATGTCCAATGAGCAGCTGCACAGACCAGGCTCATTACTGTGTGGCTGGTGTACCAAAATGTGGTGCTGGTCAGGTGTGGTGGCTAACAGCTAAAATCCCAGCACTTTAGGAGGCCGAGGTGGGAGGATCACTTGAGGCCAGGAGTTCAAGACCAGCCTGGGCAACATAGTGAGATCTTGTCACTACAAAGAAATATTTTTTTTTAATTTAAACTTGGCCAGGCATGGTGGTGCACGCCTGTAGTTCCAGCTACTTGGGAGGCTGAAGTGGGAGGGTCGTTTGAGCCCAGGAGTTTCAGGCTGTAGTGAGCCATGATCATGCCACTGCACTCCAGCCTGGCTGACAAAATGTCTAAAAAAAAAATGTGGTGCTAAGTACTTGGGCAGACCTAGGTGATGTTCTCCAGCCCCGTACTGGGACGTACATCTGTACCATTTCTTAAGGCATTAAAGAGTGCAGGACACAACTAGACAACTTGGTCACCCCTCCATCACACCTGCTCTCCGTTCTTTTATTTACCACATTCATACATGCTCATTTTTAAAAGTCAATCCAGAAATGTCTATGCTAAATAAACAAAAGACCCTGCCCTGCCCCTTCCTCAACCAATTTTTTTTTTTTTTTTTTGAAACACAGTCTTGCTCTGTCACCCAGGCTAGAGAGCAGTGGCGCGATCTCTGCTCACTGCAAGCTCCGCCTCCCGGGTTCTCCTGCCATTCTCCTGCCTCAGCCTCCCGAGTAGCTGGGACTACAGGCGCCCGCCACCACGCCCGGCTAATTTTTTGTATTTTTTAGTAGAGACGGGGTTTCACTGTGCTAGCCAGGATGGTCTTGATCTCCTGACCTTGTGATCCGCTCGCCTCGGCTTCCCAAAGTGCTGGGATTACAGGCGTGAGCCACCGTGCCCGGCTCCTCAACCAATTTCATTCCCCTCCCTCACACAAAATTACTGTGGGCAGCTTGGTGTGCCCTGTGTAAACACACACCCACACGCACAGACACCATGTATGTGTTTGTGCCATTGTCATGTGTTTTGAGCTGCTTCCCAGCACTTTGTGTGGTGACCTAATGAGGCTCTGCATCCTTGTCGGTGCATGTGGAACCCCCTCATTCTCACCCAACAGCCTCAGGCTCCTCCACATGCTGCATCTTCTTTACAGCCTACCAGTTAAACCCAATGTTTTTACCTGGAAAATGTCATGGGCTTTTCTCCAGAAGCAGCAGTGAGCTGGTTCATTGGCGTTTAGTGACTTGTTCGGTTGTGCTCCACACATTCCATTACTGCCACACCTACAGACACACTGGTGTCTCACTAAGAGGCGAATTCCAAAAGGCGACTGGGAGGGGCTTGCTAGCCGAGGTTCTTCTGCAGAGTGTTTTTTGGTCTTAATGCTTCTGAAATGCGTTTTAAAATAAGCCAAACTGGTCATGTGGCATCTGTGATATTATCTAGGAAAGTGTGACTTGAGGGAATTCCTCCAGAATCAAAGATGTCTGAACGTGTCTGCATGAACAGAACCCAGGATGCTCCTTACTAAGTGGGCTCTGCAGAACAAACGCAAGCCAGGAAGGAAAGAGGAAAAGGCAGGTTGGTGACATGGTTTGGAACGGGGAAGTTCGTGTGTGTGTGTGTGTGTGTGTGTGTGTGTGTATAACTTCATTGAGGTATAATTCATATACCACAGAATTTCCTTTTAAATATACAATTGGCTTGTTTGCAGTAAGTTTTTAGAGTTGGGCGCCACCATCACAAGCTCATTTTAAAACATTTCCATCACCCCAAAAGAAGCCTCCTGCCATGAGCAGCCACTGCCCACTCCCACTCCAAGCACAACCACCACCACCCACCCACTTTCCTCTCTACATATTTGCCTTTTCTGGAAATTACATAACATGGAATCATGCAATATGTGGTATTTTGAAGCTAGTTTCTTTCACTCAGCATCACATATGTTAACTATTTTTTTTTTTTTTTTTGAGACAGAATCTCACTCTGTTGCCTAGGCTGGAGTGCAGCGTGGCATCATAGCTCACTGTGACCTCAATCTCCCAACCTCAAGCCATCCTTCTACCTCATTCACTCGAGTAGCTGGGACTACAGACAAGTGCCACCATGCCTGGCTGATTTATTCTTATTATGATCATCAATTATTTATTTTTAGTAGAGACAAGGTCTTGCTATGTTGCGCAGGCTGGGCTCCAACTCCTGAGTTCAAGCGATCCTCCCACCTCAGCCTCCCAAAGTGCTGGGATTACAGGCGTGAGCCATGGCACCCAGCAGCCCTTCATTCCTTTCTGTGGCTGAGCATTCTTCCACTGTGTAGATATAGCACATTTTGTTGATCCAGTTGCTGGTTGATGGACATTTGGGTTGTTTCCACGCTTTCGTTATTACTAATAATATTGCTGTGCACATTTGCGTACAGGTCTTTGTGTAGACATATGTGTCATATATTTTCATTTCTCTTGTGTAGATAGATACTTAAGAGCGGAATTGCTGGGTCATATGGTAAATCCATGTTTAACGTTTTAAGAAACTGTTTTCTAAATTGACTCCACCATCGAAAGTATGTAAATTTGCTACTTGCTTACAAAATACTTAATTGAGGCATAATTGACAAACACAGAGTTCTACATATTTAATGTGCACAATATGATGAGTTTGGAGATACACATGCAGCCATGAAGCCCTCACTGCAGTAAATGCCATAAATATATCCATCACCTCCGTAAGCTTCCTCTTGCCATATTCATTGATTTTGATAAGAACACTTGACATCTACACTCTTGGGAAATGGCTAAGTATATAAGGCAGGATTGTTATGATTGGCAGCATGCTGTACAGTAGATCCCCAGCACTTACTCATCCTTCAGAACTGACACTTTGAACCTTTTGACCAATGCCTCCCCCTCTCCTCCTGTCCCAGCACCTGGTTACCATAATTCTACTCTCTGCTTCTAGGAGTTATACCTGACACTAAGACTCCTAGGAAAAAAAAAAAAAAAAGAGAAAAAGCTTCCTGACTTTGGCCTTCGCAATAATTTTCTAAATATGACCACAAAAGCACAGGCAACAAAAGCAAAGGTAGGCAAATTGGATTTCATCAAACTATGAAGCCTCTGTACAGCAAAGGAAACAACCAACAAAAGGAAAATGCAACCTACAGAATTGGAGAAGATATTTGAAAATCATATATCTGATAGAAGATTAATATTCATAGTATCTGAGGAACTTTTACAACTCAATAGCAGAAAAACAAAACAACCAGATTGAAAATTGGGCAAAGAAACTGAATAGGCATTTCTCCAGAGAAGACATACAAATGGCCAGCATGTATATGAAATGGTCGATATCACACTCATCATCAAGGAAATACAAATCAGAACTCAGAACCATGATGAAATTTATTTCACATCCCTTAGAGTGACTGTTTCATATGTGTGTGTCTGTGTGTGTGTGTGTACATATATATGTAAAAAAAATGTTGGTGAAGATGTGGAGAAATTGGAACCCTTGTACACTATTGGTAGGAATGGAAAATGGTACAACCATTATGGAAAACAGCATGGAGGTTCCTCAAAAAATTAAAAATAGAACGCAGTGTGACCCCAGCAATCCCACTACTGGGTATATATCCAAAGGAGTTGAAATCAGCATGTTGAAGAGATACCTGCACTCCTATGTTTATCACAGCATTATTCACAACAACCAAGATATGGAATCACGTCTTTTGATGGCATGTCTTTTGATGGATGAATGGAGAAAGAAAATGTGGTATTTAAATATAATGGAATATTATTTAGCTTTAAAAAAAGAAGAAAAATCTGCCATTTGTGACAACACCGATGATCCTAGAAGACATTATGTGAAGTGAAATAGGGCAGACACAGAAGAACAAATACTACAGGATCTCGCTTATATGAAAAAGACATTTGCTTTTCAAAAAAGATCTTGAGATTGTTATTTAATAGCCCAAGAGTAACTTAAGATTAATCATTGCAACTTGTTGGCCCCGTTCTGGGGAAAAGGCATTTATTTGAAGTTATTGTGTAGATAACCAATGTCATTCGATGGTTTTGAGTGATTTATAATCCTGGGGATTTCCGTTCTCCTCTGATTTGAAACAACAAGCATATTCAGGAGACTTTGCCCCATTCTGACTGTTTCTGTCACAGCTATGGTGCCTGGGTACTCTGCCTTTCCGACACCAGCCTCTCGCTGCGTGTGTGAGAGAAAGAGATCAAAGCCGGGATAACAGAATCCAGATGCAAATTTACTACATAAATAAATGTTTTAATAGTCTGAAAATGTTTGTGACCTTTTATTTTTTAAAACATCTGCTCCTGCATTAGTCATGCTCTCTTCCAGTAATAATTAGCGAGTGTATTTATATATATATCACTCAGGGCAAGCTCTTGTGATTTGTATGTTTCTAGTAGGGCTTTCCATCACAGCCCAGGAAGAAGGCCCCTTGAGACGTTCTCCCTCTGATCCACCAGCACCCTTTCTCCTTTCCCAGTCTCTCCCTTTCACCTGGCTCCTCCCAACGCCATGAACAGCTGAATCGTGTTTTCCTGCCACCCTCCTGAACACTGTCTTTCTGAGAGTGTTCTGAGAGTCTCTGATCACTCTCTTACTCTATTTTTTTGTTTAAAAAGCTGCTTCTACTCCATCACTGAATGAACAAGGCTGTTGGTTTGCCTCCAGCAATCAGCAACCGTTTACACTCCCTACACCCTGACCCTAACCCTAACCCTAACCCTAATCCTAACCCTAACCCTGACCTGGGTGCTGGGGGCTTTTTTTCCTCTCTGTCTCTGGACATCTCTGGTGTACTTTTTCAGAAAGCCTTTTCTGACTCAGGGTAAAGTGATGTGGCCGGACACCAAGACCCAAACCGACCAGGACTTTCATCTTTCTTGGGCCTCAAAGTAATGGAAAAGAGCTGTTTAAACTCAGGAGATTTCCGCCTGGCATGAAAGTCAGTGACATGTTCCTTCCTTTTCCTTCCTCCCTTGCCCCCAGCTGCAGTAATGTCCCTCCCTTCCTGCCTCCATCAGTGTCTTCTTCCTTGTTCCCACCCCTACAATTCCTGGTATGGAGTTAAAATGGTGATATTCCTGTTGGGCAGACATCCTGTGTGCAATCCCAACCACAGCTCACAAGATGAGTTCTCTGAGGGTGCGATGCAGGTGTATCAGAAAGGGATTTATAGATAACTTAGATGCATCCCTTTTTATCCCTGGGAGCAAAAACAGCTGCCTAGGGCTGTGAGAAGGGAAGGCTTCACTGTCTCTCTAGCAAGTTCCCCCAGCATCAAGAGTCATTTTCTAATTCCCCTCCTTCAGTGTGGTTGGCCCTGTGGTGACTACCTGTCGTGGCTTAGAACTCTAAGGCATAGTTCCTTAAAGATTTGGTGCCTCTCATCTGCTGGAGGAGAGGTACTAGAATTAGCCCCGTCCTTGAGGTCATCCAGTTCTTTTGTTCTCCCAGTATTGGTATAGTGTATGTATGTAAATTTCTTTACTCTTGGAATAGGCCAATTTCAAAAGGAAGTCTCTAGTTGGCAAAGTGGCATATTTCTAGTGAATTTAGACTTCTCCTTGTGTCTCACAAGATATCCACCCTTCAGAAGCGGGATGCCTGGACTTTTAACCTAGCTATCCTATTGGCAGGTTGGCCCCATCACCCCAAGCATCTCCTTCTCTGTATCCCCATTGGAAATATAGTATCTTTCCCTAAAGGGATGGAGAAGAACATCTTTTCTTGTGGAAATATGTCTCCCTCCTTGAATATTTTTCTTGCCACACCCCATCAATGCCCCACAGCTGAGATGCAAATGTTAGCTAATCCTAGGCCCCAGCCACATAGGAAATGAACTCTCTAGGTTTAACCTCTCCTCCCATACCAATGGGGAGCATCAGATCTAGTCCGGTGAAGAGGAGGGTAGGTCCTTCAAACCAAGGTCTTTTCCAATATCTCTTAGTTTATGTTTTGGCTGAAACTCTAAACTAAACTAAAACATCAACATCAAAAGATATTACATTGCATAGCCATGTTGCAAGCTCAACTTTAAAAAGAAGCATGTCTTTCTGTCAAACAGAGTGGTTTTGAGTCTTTGTGGTCCAAACCCATGAAAGGACAAATCTCTCCATTATGATGGCAGCCACTCTATTCATGGAGTCCGGGGATCCCCAGTATTGCACAGAGGTGCAAATGAGCATCTCCCTGCTTCACCCAGAGCCTGGGAACATGAAGGATCAGCTCTTAATCAGATGATTTTAAGCTGCTGCTTCTTTTCATTAGGAGATGCTGGTTTGGAGACAAATATCCTCTCATCCTGGACTCGCCATCCTGGACCACAGTCTAGTCATGGGCTGGTGCTGGGAACAATGAGGGTGCCAAGTCCCAGGCGGGGGCTGGGAGAAGAAGGTGCTGCGCATCAGTGTGGCATCTATACCAACAAGGAGGAAGGAGAAAGTAAAGATGAAGACAATACCAAGAGGTGATAGTGTGCAGACAGGGAAGCGTCCTGAGTCTGGCCACCATTTGTAGAAGTGACACATGAAAGTCAGACATTCCATAGTCAGAATCTTTCCACATTTGATAAAAGAGTCTGTGAATATATTAGTCCATCATCCAAATGATTTCTGGTATGTAATGCCAGCCCTCACTTATATGAAGGAATTCAATCAAAGAGCTCAGACCCATACATACAGCTATGTGTGAACTCTAATCATTGCTAGAGTACTCAGCTGAACCTCAAAACTTGAGTATCGGTCCCCTTGGAATCTCATGTTAAAACCGAATCCCCATTGTAGTGATATTAAGCGGGTAGAAAATGCAACTATGTATGGTATTTGAGAGGTGAGACTTTTGGGAGGTAATCAGGATAGGATAAGGTCATGAGGGTGAGGCATTAGTGGTTTAAAAGGGAAAAATGAGAGACCCGAGCTGGCATGCTGAGCCCCCTCTCAGGTGATGCCCTGTGCCACCTCGGGACGGTGCAGTGAGTCCCCACCACAAGAAGACCCTCACCAGATGCAGCTTCTCGGCCTTGGACTTTCCAGCCTCCAGAACCGTAAGAAATAAATTCTTTTTTAAAATTAATTACCCAGTCTCAGGTATTCAGTTACAGCAAGAGAAAAAGGACTAAGACCTCCTCTCTCCAGAAAAATTTACATCCACACGTTTTTACAAGCAATTTCGGGTGATTTCACAGATCATAAAGCCATATGAAGAACTCTATCTTAGAATCATGCTGCACAACCTTTTTAGAAAATAATCCACATTTGAGAAATGTAAAAATCTCATATGCTCTTAATGTTGATTGCCAAACAGACCAAACAGTGTAGCTTTAAAAAAAAAAGAGCAAAGTGGTGAGATGAAGGAGACAAAGCTTTTCCTAATTAAAAGGCCCACTTACAATTCTTGGAAATGGCTGCCCTACAGATGCATGGAATAGCAGGCAGGGCAGAGGCTAAGCCCCAGCAATAGGAATAATTAATATCACATAGCATTTGTGGGTTATTCCATTCTTGACATTTGATTCTTTCGGAGTCCGTAAGAGGGGTAGTATACATTTCATGTTTAACTTGCCATAGTCACATGGCTAATAGGCTCGAACCTGCGTCTTCTTTCAATCTTATGTTCAGCCTACTCTTTTTTCTCCTGGTATACCTTATCTTGTTGAATCTATCAAAGTTTGTGATGCCAAAGTGAACAAAGTTCACATATAGCTAGAAGTTCACTCTGTCTCCGGAAAGAGACCTAGTAGGATAAGGAAGTATGAGCGGTCCAATTGTCAACAAAATATGAGTCTATCGACTTTTTCCAAAAGGGCACTTTAAATCATTTTGTCATTTTCTACAAACAAAATAAGAAATGTTGATTATAGAAACTGTAACAATTAATTGTAATTGTTACAATGATCAACTATTAATAGAATTGGAATTTTAAATGAGAGTACGAAATAGTCATTTCCCCACTTTGGAACCTGGGCGTCTCTGTTGGAACATTGTGCCACTACGCTTTTCTAATCCAAAGACACGGCACTACATAGAGTGAGGGGCTATGTCCAAGCCTGGAGAGAAGGCAAGAGGGGTGCAGGGAGGGAAGGCAGCGAGCCACTGTCTCTAAGCAAGGAAGCAGTGAATGGCCATGCTGTTGTTTCAAGATCCCAGAATCCTGCTATTATTACCCACCTATCAATTTGCTTTTCTGAATATCTGAGTCCAAGTAGATATTTTTAGGTTTCTACTCTCTTGCTGTTTCAGTGATAAAATCATGAAAAAAACAACAGAGTAGAAACTCAAAAGTGCATTTTTTTCTGTTACAGAGTGGGTTTTCAAATGGACAGGGTGTTCTACGCTGCTTGCCCTGCGGTGTGACCTTTGCCTTCTTGACATCTCTTTCTGCAGATGAGTAGAGGAAAGAGAACTAAATAAACCTCCCACCTGCCCCTGTCATTCATCCAGATAAAAAAAGCATAATGAAAGGTTTTTGTTTTATTTTGAGGATAGGGAGGGCACAATTTTTCCCTTGATAACATCAGACTGGAACAACTGCCTTCTCTTCGCAGTTTCACAGCCACTAAAATTCCCTCATCTAGAATTGTGTTGGTGACCACTTGTGCAAAACGATGCTTCAGAGGGCATGGGGGACGTCTTACACATAACCTACTGCTAATGAGCAGACCTTTGTGCCAGACAAGTAGCTACTGCAGTTATTACCTTGTATTAGTTAGGTACAATGCAATAATAATGCTGTAACATGATTTCCCAGATAAGATGCAGTTTTTTCTCTTAATGCTGTGGCTTGAATGTGTCCCCCAAAGCTCATCTGTGGGAAATTTTATCCCCTGTATGGCCGTGTTGGAAGGTAAGGTCTAATTGGAGATGTTTGGGTCACGGGGGCACTGTCCTCAGCATGGATCGATGCCATTACCATGGGAATAGGTTTGTTTTTGGGTTCCTTGTGAAAGGATGAGTTTGGCCCTATTGTCTCTCTCTTGCCCTCTCTCGCCCTTCCGCCTTCTGCCATGAGATGATGTAAACAAGAAGGCCCCTCAATCTTGAACTTCCCAGAGAAGCATGAGCCAAATAAGTTCCTTTTATTGTAAATTACCCAGTCAGTGCTATTCAACAGACTGAGACAGGTAGGTAACAAGACAGTGATGAATGGTCCAAGGTGAGAGAGTCTTGACAGCACCTGGCTTACAAGTTTTTCCAACTAACAGGAAAAAAAACAGAAAAGAGACATCGAATGTATCTTCGTTTCTACTCACCTCCCATTGGATCAAACTTAACCCCCTGGTCACAAAGAAAGTGCAAGGTAGACAAGAAAATGTGGTCTGCAGATGGGTGATCATGTTTCCCACAGCTAGAGGGGTTCCAGAAGGCACCATGGGAGAGTGGACACTGGAGAACAGTAAGCCATCTCTGTCACATGGGCTATCTACAGCTGGCTGGCTCGGCTGGAGATCAGCACATGATAAGGCCACACTCAGCAGTCATTTGAACTGTCAGCCAGATATGCTAGTTAATTTTACTCTATTTTGTGTTGGCAGCCTGCCCTGCTATCTCATACCGTTTCTCCCACCTAAGTCAACCCCAGTTACCACTTACGGCTTCCTTAATGAATCTACCTGTAAATTCATAAATTAGTTCACACTTCAAGCAGCTGAACTTGTGTGCTGCCCATACAGTTTTCAGGTAATTGCCTTCTGCCTAGAGCATCAATTGTTAGTAATTTCTTGGTAATCTGTACTGACTATCATTTGCCCCTTTTATGTCCTATTTGGTATCACCCAAAGTTGTCCATTGGTGAGTGAGGACCAAGAGGGAGGCACCCCTTGGACACCATGCTTCACTTCCCTCTGGAGTCTCCAGGTTCTAGTACCTGCCCTACTTGCCCTGTGTAGTGTAGCCTTGATTGGGCCATTGTGTCCTGTCCCTGTGACCTGAATTTTCCCCTCCCGTTCTTCTGGTGAAATGGGTAAGCAGGAAGGGATGAGCCAGAGGCATCCTCTGTCAGGAGCTCTCAAAGCACCGTTCCTTCTGACAAGCACGTAGCTGCTGGAGTTGGTTACATAACTGAAGACAAGCTTGGAGAGTTCAAAGATCTTTGGGTATATATTTAATTGATCTGCATTGCTATATTGATCCTATGAATTAAAGTTTACATTTTTTATTTTTCATTCACAAAAGCACTAGGAAACTGAGACTAAATTATTTTTCCAAGATTTCACCGCTGTGGAGCCAAAACCAGTGCTACTGTTCATATCAAATTTTAACCTAAGAACCCTACTTCTAGGCGTCCATGCTAAAGAAATAATCACATATGTAAACAAAGAGCTATGCACAGAGCCATTCATCCAGCATTGTTTATTATAGCAAAACACTGGAAATTACCTAACTGTCCAACAAAAGGACAAGCGTTAAGAACATTGCTTCTCAGATTTTAGTCACCTACAATTTTTCTACATTTACTTAACACTCTTTTTTAAACCTGCTTTAAACAAATTGACTCTTTTTTATTTAGCCTCATTCTAAGCAATAATGTGCATGACATAACGTATACATAGAGTAGCTAAATATTTTTTTCTGATGTACATTAAAATGAATACAAAACTATTACATTAAAGGTATTTATCTGGACTGGAAACAGTGGGTTATGCCTGAAATCCTAGCACTTTGGGAGGTAAAGGGGGAAAGATCACTGAGCCCAGGAGTTTGAGACCACCCTGGTCAATGTAGTAAGACCACATCTCTATTAAAAATAAAAATAAAAAAATTAGCTGGGTGTGGTAGCACATGCCTGTAGTCCCAGCTACTTGGAAGGCTGAGGAGGAAGGATTGCTTGAGCCCAGGAGTTTGAGGCTGCCATGAGCTATGATGGCACCACTGTACTCCAGCCTGAGCAACACAGCAAGACCCTGTCTCAAAAAAAAAAAAAAATATGATATTTATCTTCACACTAGCTAAAATAAACTTATATGCCATCAGGGACCCATAGACCCTAGGAATGTTGAGGAAAGCATGGTCTATCCACACAGAGAAGTATTAGCCATTAATAATCGTTAGGTGATGAAATTCATTACTTGCTGTTTTCTCTTTTTTTGCATTTTATAAGTATGCATTGATTCTAAACTGGGGACAGAAAAGCTTTATTTTTAGGTTGTCGATTAAGCATGAATTTGGGGAGTCAACAAGCTAGACGTTGCCCAAGGGCACCCATGACACAGATGGATCTACAGTGCTGTGAGCATCAGGTAATGAGTGCGTGGAGTGCCAGTGCTGCTCCCAATAAGGAAGCATCTCCCAATTGCTTATGCTTTTCCTGTCCCACGTTGGCTGCAGGAGTATCAGATGGTCTCCCAGGGACCTAAGTGGGAAGAATCCGAATAAGCCCCTCTGAGGACAAACAGATGTCCAATAAGAAATGGTGGCTTTGATTGGCTTGTCATTAGCTGAGACCTCCCTGAGACACCTTAAAAGCCAGCCCTTGAGGCGTTTTCACAGGGTTCTCCATTTTTACAGATGGGACCCGCCTGGCCTTCTAAGACCCTCCAGAATCAGAAACAGATGAGGAATCGTATGCTGCTGTCACACGTGAGAGCCACTGACCAACTCCGGTCTCACAGTGCCCTCACAAAAAAAGGAAGCATCAACTCAATGATAGACCAGCTTGATGACTATGAAGGTATGTGTGATCACTTATGGAAATAGGAATAATATTAATAAATTAATAATAATGACCAAAAAGCCTGTTGCTAGCAAGTACAAGCAAAGAGAGCTGAAACTTGTGTTTGGATGGAAACAGTGACCTCCAGGGAGGGACCAGCCCTGCGGTGAGCTGTGGGAATGAAAAGATAAGTGACAGAGTCCCAGGAGCCAGGGAACTCCCACCATGGGGAGGGGAGATAGCCAATCACTTCATCTCCTGGAATTCTTAGCTAACATGACGTGAACATTGAAGTTTATAAAAGGAAATCATTTTATGGTCAGATTTCCTCAAGTGATAAATTTTTCTCATTCCTCCATAGATCCTTTTCTTTTAGTTCTTCCCTTTCTTCAAGAACTTATTACAAGTTTCGTGTCCTAACAGTAAGTAGCTAGAGAGCTGGATCTGAATAAATAATCCTTGTAAGGAAAAATGCAAGAAATTTAATAAGGGGTTATTTTAATTTTATTAGTTGTTTTAAGTCAGTAACAATCACAGAGTCCAATAACCTTGACAGATACCTTCATGGAAGACAACAGTATTTAAAAATTTCAGTGATCATTTTGAAACAAGAGTCAGAAGGTTTGAAAGTCAAATAAGTCACCTAGATCTGAGCCAGAGCCTTCTCTGTCGAAAGCCTGGCTCTGGTTGCAAAAGACGTAGGATCCTTAAAGAGAAATCCAACAAAAGGGAAGAGCCACAGAAGCTCATGCCCCCATGAAACTAGTTAGGGACCCGACCACATCTCCAAATACACACGGGTACATACCCGCGCACACCCAAACTCAAACCAGATCATCTTACATGACCATCAGTCCTGACCGAGGGCTTTTAGGTGCCGAGGGCTCTGGGAGTTCAAAGGAATGGCCCAGGACTATCCCTGTGTGTAGGTCAGCAAGGATTCCACCTCTGGCAAGGTGAAAATCTGGGCTTCTTCTAGACATAAAGGATGCCTGAGAGGAGGTGGGGTACTATCTTTTTCTTGGATTCTGCCCTAATGCTGACCTTCAACTCAACCAACCCCAACAGACAAACCTGGACTTAACTCCTGGAACTGCCTACCATTACCTGTGGCCCTGGTCTCACAGACAGCCAGTACCCACACTCTCCTGTCTCACTCTATGCTTTTCAAGCGCAATGGGAGCCTCTACCTCAATTATTTGGCCCAGATCCAAGCACGCAGCAGAAGGCGGAGAAGAACAGGGAGACAGAACTCTAAGATATCCACGATCTTCTGAAACAAACTAAAGAAGAATGTCATGCCAGAGTAAGGCTTACATGTGGCCCAGAAACATCAGAATGCCCGTGTCCCAAAGAGCAATGCTCTCACACTGTAACTGTTGTCCTAGGATGACCACACCACAAACCTGATATGGATGCTCTTGTCCCAGGTTTTTCTGTGTTTTAGGAATATGAGAGGCATCTCAATTTCTTTCAAAACCAAATCCTTCTTTCTGTGCAGAGTATTTGAAAACTGTACCATGAGCCTGGAAAATAGTGATCAGACTGGATACGAAACATGGTAAGGCCAGTAAGACAGTTGAGGAAGGACAAACGTGTCACTCTCTCCCTCAAAATGGGATTGAGTCTGCCATCGATAAGCAGGAAAAAGTCAAAATAGATTCAAGGTACACACTGATGTTTCAGTGCAATGTGTCAAAGTGGACCCACTGCCTGACTTAAATCAGGATAAACATTCAAATAATGCAATCACTAGTTAAATATAAATAAGAAGGTAAAGCCTTCTATTTTTTATATGCAGGATGTGAAAGTGAATGGACAGCAGTATCCATCAATGGAATTTTTTTTTAGCACAAGCTATTTGTGAAAGTTTGTACAGGCTCTATAAAAAGAAGGAGAAAGATTTCTGTGGTTGAGATGCTCAGATTCTAGCTAGAGATACACACTTTTAATGAATACTGCAGCAGAAACTGCCCCATCCCCCCAGTACTTTTGTCTTCCTCTGGGTAATAAAACCCCCTAAGTTTTAGCCATGCATATGGCTCCTAGGTCAAAACAATAATAAAAATACATTAACCAGCCTCCTTTGCAACTAGATATGGCCAGATGTGTTAAATGAAGGGCAATGGGCTGTGAGTAGGAGTGAAGTGTAAAACAGTGCACAGTCTCCCAGAAGAGAAAGTTCCTTCCTCTGGATTCTCTCCTGGCGCCTTCCCCTTGGTTAGAAATGGCAATGATACCACCATCTGGGAGGTCACAGGTTGAGGATGACAGAACCACCGCACCAGCCCTAGACCACTCACCCCTGGACTGTGACCACCAGAAAGAAACTGCATCCTAATTAATTCACTATATTTAGAGTCTTTCCTAACAGCAGCTTAGATTATAACCAAACTAGTTAAAAGACACAATTTCCTAATAGCAATACCCTGGTGTGGGAGGTAGAAGGGATGAGTAAAAGGTCAGGAATTAATGATGGGTAGACAGGGAGCAGCATGGGCAGAAGTGATCCATGAAAGATGCTGCTAAGCTTAGACTAGAAGGGTGGGCAAGACCCAAAAGGGGCTGATAGGTAGAACTCAGGGGTTCTGTGAGCTCTTCTAAAGGTGTTAACAAGAGGGGAATCCTAGAAGGATGTGTGGACCGATAGTGAACACAGTACAATGCACATAGTAGGCACCAAGTAAATATCTGAGTGAGGCCCATGTGAGGCTCACATGGTCACCCAAGCATGCAGGACACCATCCTACAGGCAGGTGTAAAGCAGCTGGTGGCATGGTGAAAGCAGTGCTTAGGGAAAATCAACTTGGCAGAGGTCATGTGCAATGGGATGGGAGTCCTGAAAAACATTTAAAAAACTAAGCAAAAAATTCTGAAGACTAGGGTTATAGAGAGGGCAGCCACATTGTTTATCATCCAAACTGGCACACACTTGTGTGCTGTTAGTAATTACGCTGGAACACCAGGCATGAAGTAGGACTTTCTGAGCAAACCATGATGGATGGTTAACTTGGAAACAGATAACTTGAACGTCCTTCTCAGGTTGTCCCCCCTGATTTTCAATAACCCTTTTGGCAACCCCTGCCAAGACTTTCTCTGTATGGATCCGATCCAGGATCCATCTGAGCCAGCTGAGTCTGTAGGCTTGGGCACGTTTGGTGTTCTATGCTCCATTCTGTTGGGTGAGAAAGGTGAGTGTTTCTCAAGGATTTTTCCTCATCATTTGCTCCTCTTTTATCTATACAGGAAGTAAACACTGGTGATTTTTTATCACCTACTTTTACCACCCTTTTTTTTTTTTTTTTTTTTTTTTTGAGACGGAGTCTCGCTGTGTCGCCCAGGCTGGAGTGCAGTGGCGTAATCTCAGCTCACTGCAAGCTCCGCCTCCCAGGTTCATGCCATTCTGCTGCCTCAGCCTCCCGAGTAGCTGGGACTACAGGCGCCTGCCACCACACCCGGCTAATTTTTTGTATTTTTAGTAGAGACGGGGTTTCACTGTGTTAGCCAGGATGGTCTCAATCTCCTGACCTCGTGATCCGCCTGCCTCAGCCTCCCAAAGTGCTGGGATTACAGGCGTGAGCCACCGCGCCTGGCCACTGCCCTTTCTGGAGCAGTAGGCTTGTTACTTTTGAAAAGCAACCGTTGCTAAAATTCTGTGTTTGCTTTTTTTTTCTCCCCATTCTATTGATAGAAATAGACTGAAGTCCTTTCAGTTGGCGAGAAAGAAAGATGACAGTGCCACGGGGATGGCACAGGCCAGGAGGAGGTTGGGGACGTGTGGATGGCACTTGGGAAGGAGTCACCTGTGAAAAGAATGACGGCCATGCACAGCTCCCCTAAGCTCAACACAGATTAATTGGGGGATTAATTCCACTGTTGAAATTTTTCATCTCCCTCTTTAAAGTATTCCACATTCACAAGCTTTCAGCACTGAATCCCGCAGAAATGTCTTGAAAGGGATTTACCTGGTTCACAGTTCATGATTACACAGATGTTAGTAGCCTCAGCATTTTAGCAAACAAACCCACACACCCCTGTTCTCAGGTCTCTCTTAGAGGTAAATTCCAAGACAGGGAGGTAAACAAATCGCTCCCCCCAGGGCTCCCGTGGATCAGCCTGCACTGCCTCTGGTGGGTGTAAAGTCCTTGGGGAGGTTTCAGGATGAAGGGCAGGTGGAAACACGTTCCAGCTGCCGCCCAGGAGTCAAGTATTTACCTGTTGAAGCCCAACAGATTTAGGCTCATGTTTACACCCTGTGCCACCTAATGGAATTTTAATGCATTCCAAGGCTTCACAGCTGCCACCTACCCTCAGTCCAGAATGGAAATCATTGTCATATAGAATGTAAGGGACCCAAGACACCTGGTTTTGACCCAGATCAATCAGTCATTCTATAGTTGTAGAAGTGGGTCCTGGAAAACCAAGGGAGTGACCCAAGTTTGCACAATTACGGGTGGTGCCATGCTGTGGGCTTCACCACGGCTCGAGGTCTGAGCATGTCGGAATTGGCCAGACTAAGGGTAGGGATGGGAAGTCAGGAGGTGAGGGAGACCTCTCCAAAGAATCCAGGGATATGCCTCAATGCCGGGTGAGCAGCTGGTGACTTCAGTGACCACAGGACACTCTGGTCTGGCTGCTGGCCGGGAAGTTAGCAATAGAGCAAAATGTCCATTATCTGTTGATTCTTTCTGATTTAAAAACACAAAACACGATCATTCTCACCAAATCTGGGTCCTCACAGCCTGTGTATAAGGCGGAAAGGCCCAGATAAGTTGCTGATTTAAAAACACAAAGAACCATCATTCTCACCAAATCTGGGTCCTCACAGCCTGTGTATAAGGGGGAAAGGCCCAGAGAAGTTGCTGCTTAGTTTGGCGACTTTAAGGGACCCAAACAGTCACTTTAAGTTCATATCTATTGATTTTCCCTTCCTGCACCTGTCTCCAATATTATTCAGCCTTGTCATTTATCCAAATGCCCAAACCAGAGGGTTCTGTCTCAATGTCTGGCACACGGTGTATACAAAAGTGTTAACTGGGACAAAAATTGAAAATGATCACACAGATTCATGCTGTGTTCAGAAACATACTTTTTTCTTCCACCTCAGCTCTGGATACCATGTAAAAAGAGGAAAGTGTAGGAGCTACAGTGGGGGCAGCCCCTGGGCTCTTATTTGTAGCTACACTAAGAGAGACCTCATTTCCACCCTGAGGACATGGGGCATCAGTGGGGGAGCCACGCAGGACCCAGTGGGGTTCAGGTGGTGCCACGCACTGGTGACATCTCCATGCACAGGTACTGGCATCACTGCATGCACATACATGTATGCAAACACAGACTTACTACTATGCTGCAACTCACGCAGACTTAGAAATTAAACTACAGCATAAAGAACAAACAGGCCGGGTGCGGTAGCTCAAGCCTATAATCCCAGCACTTTGGGACGCTGAGGTGGGCAGATCACCTGAGGTCAGGGGTTCAAGACCAGCCTGGCCAACATGGTGAAACCCCGTCTCTACTAAAAATACAAATGTTAGCCAGGTGTGGTGGTCCATGCCTGTAATTTCAGCTACTCGGGAGGCTGAGGCAGGGGAATCACTTAAACCCAGGAGGTGGAGGTTGCAGTGAGCCAAGATCACACCATTGCACTCCAGCCTGGGTGACAGAGACTCCGGGGGGAAAAGGAAAGAAAGGAAAGAGAAGAAAAGGAAAGAAAGGAAAGAGAAGAAAAGAAAGAAAGAAAAGAAAGAAAAGAAAGAAAGAAAGAAAGAAAGAAAGAAAGAAGGAAAGAAAGAAAAGAAAGAAAGAGAAAGAAAGGAGAGAAAGAAGAGAAAGATGAGAAAGATGAGAAAGAAGAGAAAGAAAAGAAAGAAGAGAAAGAAAAGAAAGACAAAGAGAGAGAGAAAGAAAGAAGAGAGAAAGAAGAGAAAGAAAGAATGAAAGAGAGAGAAAGAAAAAAGAAAGAGAGAAAGATGAGAAAGAAGAGAAAAAAGAAAGAAGAGAAAGAAAAGAAAGAAGAGAAAGAAAGAAAGACAAAGAGAGAAAGAAAGAAGAGAAAGAAAGGAGAGAAAGAAGAGAAAAAATGAAAGAGAGAGAAAGAAAGAATGAGAGAGAAAGAAAGAAAGGAGAGAAAGAGAAAGAAAAGAAAGAGAAAGAAAGAAAGAAAGAAAAAGAAAGAAAGAAAGAGAGAGAGAAAGAATCACATGAGGAAGAAAGACTGAAGCTTGCCAGCTCCAGGACGAAAAGATGAACACATCTGAGTAACAAGCCTGACTGTAGGAATTCTATCAACTAAGCCTAAAAGGAAAAATGAGTTGAGCTGTGATGTTTTCATTGTCTGACAACAGAATTTGCACATGACGAGAGATTCTTTTTTTATAAAGCTAAACTTTCAGGTGGGACTTGACACACTGGGACTGGGATGGAAATAGTCCCATCTGCTGGATCACAGCAGGGATCCTTGCTCACTTTGCCCATCCAGACCTGCGCACTAGAGTGGCCCGGAGAAAAGGCCTGGGTGTTTTAGACAGAGAACAGCACAACAGCACAACTGCCGACCTTAACAAGCAGCTGCCTCCGTACTCATGGACCTCTGTAGCTTTAGTAGTCCCACTGTGATGCCAACCTCAGGCAAATGGGGTCTGTGTTTCTAAATTAAGCGAATTATCATTCCTACACATATTGACTGTGCATTGTCTACAACCAACAATAATGACCATTAGCCAAATTATTTTTATGGCAAATAGAAATGGAGGAAAATGAAGATCGTCTGAACCCCTATGTAGTAGTCATAGTTCTTGGTGGCAAATAACAGAAATGGATCCTTGCTAAAGTAGTGAGAAAAAAAGGTTTCCTGGAAGGCTATTAGGTATCTATGAAATCACCAGGAAGGCCAAGAAGCAAGCTTGTGAAAGTAGCAGGAAGCAGGACCATCTGGGTGGCCGAGGACAGGCCAAGGACCCATCCACAGAACCAGTCCATCTCACAGATGGCCTCCAGCCAGCTCTGCATCTTTGCACCTCCTTCTGTGTTCAGAATCTCACACGAGCCATCCAGCTGCCCAAAGCTGGCCCCCCATCAACATGCCAGGGGAAGGAAGAGGCCATGCCTGGCCCCTTCAGGGTTTTACAAATGGACACAGCACCCTGCCCACCACTAGATTCATACATTGAGGAGATACCCCTCTCCCGACATGCAACATACAGAATGGAACTCCAGATGCTGGCCAGTGAAGCAATACCATCAGCAGCAGTAACGACAAAACCTAACGGTTGTCCACTGCAGGAAGAACCAACGAAGTGTGTGTGTGTGCATGTGTGCATGCTTGTGCGTGTGTGTGTGTGTGTGTGTGGTTTGAGGATGGGGCTGGGGGAGTGCCAGTGGAGCAGAGTACTGGGGTAGGAGGAGCAGGGAGGGAGAGACAAAGAAAAAGGAGAAAAAGAGGAAACGAAAGTCAGAGACCAATGCTATCATTCTAAAATTCCCATATACCAGATGTGATGTTCTTCAGATTAGGGAGTTGAGAACATCCAACAAATATCCTCAAAACTGTGAAGGGACAGCGCACTGGATCATAAGGAGTAGAGACACCACTGACCACTCTCATTGCGCTATAGTCACGTCCTGCACGAAAGGGTGGTGTGACCACGACCTGCACGTCTGCTACAGGGCAGCGGTGTGGGCTTCAGGGAATGACTGTAAACAAATTTCGAAAATTTTAGACACATTTCGAAAAATATGAAGCCCTAATGTCCATCCACTTCTGCATATCATTTCACATCTGTCGTATCTTTCCTACTTTTGAAGACTATTGCAGTTGAAATCTTGTAAATTCTACCAAAGGAGTCCCTGGTATGGCCTTTCATGACGTGAAGATTAAGCAGCCATGTTTTACTCATCCCAATTGCAGAGCTGTTTTTATTATACATTTATACATCCTTTTGTAACATACATTTTGGGAGTTATCCAATGACAACCCATTTTGTGAGCCAATTTTGCCCAGCTTATGTCAAACAGTTAGAAGCTAAGAAAGAATGAAACTGCACAATTAATCACAAATTCTCCTCCAAATATGTGAATAAGAAATTAAGCGCCATTTGCAGATGGATCATCAATAAGTATTACAGAAAACATAGGTGTTGAGAAGCCACATGGCTCATTTGACATGACACAGCAGAGGGAAGACAGGACTGGAAACCATAACCTGATGTCTGGATGTTACTTTTGTGGCAGCTGTAATTGTGATTATCATTACTTCTTTGTCCCTGGTACTACACATTTCATCTTATAACATATAAAAGTAATTTTATAGAAATGTCTTGGAAACATTCCAAATGCAGTCCAAACACAGGGGAGAGGGTGACTTAAGTTCAAGATAAAAGCCACTAAGACCTTCCCCATAGCTTTGCTACCAAGAGAGCTGGCCCTTCATGGCCAAGTATTCCCACCCGGCTGGCTAAGCACACGCCTCCTCCCTCCCTTCCCAGCCTCCTATCGACACATCTGGAAAGCCTGTTTTCCCAAGTGAACTTGGTCTGGCACAGGAATCTTGACATTCCACTCAAATCAAAGAGCGTATTGTTGAAAACTAGCTGCAGAGAGACACACAGACAGACAGGGATACAAACAGTGTCATCGCGTGATATTTCACATCTAAGAATGGAGCTCAGCAGCAACACACCGGACAGGCGGGGTCGGGGGGGTGGGACGTGGTGAGAAATGCAGTCCTTTCAAATTACTCCTTGACATTCTAGAAGGTCTGTCCCAACACACAACTGATGTTTTGATTGATGAGCACCCTGGGGCCTTTGCCCCCTTGGAGGCCTTGAGCTCAGCCCCCAGAAAGGATATGAAGATGCCACTTTAGGTGCACCCCTGGCTCCTGAAGCTCACAGTCCTGGCCGAGACGCCCAGTTTCCTTCTTCTTTTCTCAATTTTTTATTTCAAAATAGGATTCCTGACCAGGTACAGAGGCTCACGCCTATAATTCCAGCACTTTGGGAGGTCAAGGCAGGAGGATTGCTTGAGCCCAGCAGGTCAAGACCACCCTGGGCAATATAGTGAGACCCTGTTGCTACAAAAACAAAATTAAAAAAAATTAGCCAGGCGTGGTGGTGCATGCCTGTGGTTCCAGCTACTTGAGAGGCTAAGGTGGGAGGATCGCTTGATCCCAGGAGTTCAAGGCTGTAGTGAACCCTGATCACACTACACTCCAGCCTGCACAACAGAGCAAGGCCTTGCCTCCAAAAATATATATAATAATAAAATAACCAAAAAATGCCAGAGAATGGCATGCACAGATTGCCTTCAGGATTGAGTGTTCGTGTCCAGGAATTCACTGAAACATGGGGACCTAGGAGTGACCTGAGGAGCCCAGCCTTTCAAAGATGGAAATGCAGCTGGCGACATGAAGAACAGAAATGCCAACTCCATAGGGCCTGGGAAGGCATCTCCCCTTTACTCCATCGTCATCACAGCTTTCCAGAGGAGAGACGGGATGGTTGAGCCCACTTCTCTATTGTGCTGTGTTTCACCAGGACCCCCTCCCTGGCCATGGAGGCTACTGGCCCAGCTAATGTCCTAACTGTCGATGTTCATCTCTGACACACACATCATACGTGGTCGGTCAGCTGTGGAAGTAGGGATGGAAGTAGGGATTTCTTCTAAGACATGCCCTGGCAGCTCCCAAAGAAACAAAGGGCAAATGCTGCTTTCTCTGGAGGTGTGGAGAAGCATCTTCAAGCCTGGAGCCCTTTCCTGAGGCCAGGATGAAGGACAGGTGTTCCAACCGCATGTTTTTTATGACACTGAGTTTGGATCTGTTTTTCTCCAGATTCACACTGAAACCCTTCCTCCAAGGGCTCTCAGCCCAACAAGATACTGGAAACGAGGTTTGAACCCAGCTCCTCTAGTATCCTATTGGCCTGTTTAGTCAGAGCGCCAGCACCATCATTTCTGGAAGGAGCTCCTGGTGGTGAGGCTGTGCTAGAACCTGGAGAGAAGGGGCCCTCTGCCTCACCAGTAATACAGTTTGAATCCCAGTAGATGACGGAGATCCATGCAGTCATCACCGGGTGTTCTCTGCAGCCTCAGTGACCCTCAGGGGAGCTTCCCGGAAAGGCAGGCGCTGCCCCGGAGCCTCTTTAGCAGGAACTGAGTACATCAGGGTTCAAGCGTGAGCTTTAACTTTGGCCTGAGCTACTCACATGTAGCCACTTAAACAGAGAAAAACCTGACAACTCGTGACTAAGGCAATAAGTCAAAAAGCAACTTTTGTAAAAACCTAGTGACATAAATGCTCTACAGGGCACATCAGATACTGCAGCAAATACAGAAGTAAGGCCCACAGCTACTGCCCGGAGCAAGCTCTCCTACACCTGCTAAGCCCTCACGCAACCCTCTGAGGCGGGGCCAAAACCTGTGGCCAGACCCAGGAATTCTGGTCGCTCCTTGATGGAGGCCAGAGACCTGGCCAAGGTCATTAGAGCAGACTCCATGGAAGCACAGAGTAGAATCGAAAAGCAACTTAGATTTGGATCTTTGGGAACAAATAAGTGCCCCTCAGATCTGGACATAAGCCCTTCCTGGTAGCACTGTTTTCTAGAAAGAAGACCGTACTAAAGTTCTGGATAACTCTCTCCCTGCCCCCAGTGACGTCTCGGAGCAGCCTCATGGATTGACTTGACCAGGCTCCCAGGCTGCCTGCCTCCAGCCCAGCTGTCCTTCCCTCTGCCCCCAGGCCTCAGTGTCTCTCTCCTTTCTCTCTCTCCAACTGCTGTTTCCTGCTCTTCCACTTCCTCCATCTTTCTCCCTCTCATCTTTCCTTCTCTCTCTCCATCTGTCTCGTCCTTTCACTCTCTTTTTGCCTCTCTCCGCCTACCCACCCTTCCCTCTCCTCCTATCTCCTCATCTCTCTCCCCTCTCCTCTGTCTCTGTGTGTGTCTCTCTCCCCCCACTCACGTTTCTCCCCTCCCCCACCCTGCTTCTGGTTAATGTTTGCAGTTAATTGACGTGTTGTTGGCGTCTCAGATTGGCATGATTCAACAGCCCTTCCTGGGGCTCACATGACAGGTCCTGCATGTTAGTCACAGAGCACTAAGAATGCCCCAGAGGAGTGGAGACCACAGACAGGATTATTCTCAGCTCTGACATGCACGGCATAGCACTCAGCACTGAATAAACTTGGGAAGTGTTCACAGTGCCGCGGTGTGTATATAGCACTGCAGCCTCCAGGCCAGAATAATTACACACGGATTTGTAGTTTAGTTTACATTTAGAATATAGAAGGGACAAACTTCTTGCCTTAAGATCTATTTTCAGTGTTGACTTAGATTGAGACGTATGAGACGTGTCTAGGGCAGGGGGGTGCGTGCATGTGCACAGAGGCCTAGAGGACCCACCTGGCCTCTGAAATGCTCTCACCTCAACCCTAAACGTACACCTGCTTCTACAATTAGAAGTTCATCACTTGGGCTTAAAAATTAAAGGTAGGGGTGTGGGTTGGGGGCAAGGACGGCCTATCTCCCACCAAGATATAAATCCTCCTATTTCATCAGATGCTTCTTTTTCACAGTAAAAGCCTCCCACTGATCTTTTACTGAGATTTGCTTTTCCAGGAATGTCAGCAGTCTGGCCTGCACACATCATGGGTGAGACAACAGGCTCCATAAGGGGGAGTGGCCAGTTCAAGGCCAGCAGGTTTAGGGGAAGCAGGTCTCCCCACATCCCTGGCAGGCATTTTCCATCATAGCACATTGCACGTGGATTTCATAGCTCAATCAAAACATGCCATAGAAAAGATACAATTTACAAACAATACTGCCTAGAAGTAGATTCCTGAGGTAGGAATATCACTAAAATTTGATAGTTCAAAAGAGTGCAAAAGATTTCCAGGTTCTGGTAGCAGAATAGCAGCTCCTATCAGACTAAATCTCTTTCAAGTAACAACTATAAACACTAGTCAAAACATTTTTAAAAAACAACTATCTGGAGGCACTGGAGAGAAGCAGGCAGAAGCAAGGGGAGTCCACACTTGGAGGAAGGCACCACACTAGACAGACAGTGTTTGGTGTTTCAGTCCAGTTTAGTTAACTGTCTGCTAAAATGGAAATTCAATGCTCTGTAGAGAAATATGCCATAATTCAGAACCTCTACAGCACATCATTTGCACATCCAGAACAGGATCCCAAATCAGATATTCAAAGAAATTCAAGGGGAGTTTCAAAGAAGACTGACCGAGAATCACCTAGATGTCGTAATGAACAGATAAGGATTTTTAAGCTCAGCTCTGGGACATAAAGGAAATTATACTTGTAATTAATGAACAACTAGGAAAGCACAGCCAAAGGGAAATTCCAGATCTGAAAATACAATATCTAAAATGAAAATTTTACTTAATGGGCATAACGGGAGAGTGCAGAGGTCAAAAGAAAGATTCCGTGAACTTGGACTTCAATCTATAGAAATTAACCAATTCGAAGAGCAAAGAGAAAAAAGGATAAAACGAAAGCAAGTGAAGAAGCCTCAGCAACCAAACCAGAAGCTCTCAAATAGATGCAGTGAGTGCGATTAGAGTTCTAGAAGGAGAATGCTTGAAAAGTCATGGCCAAATATTTTCCAGATTTGGTGAGAAAGAAATTCACATATTCAAGAAGCTCAAAAGAGTACAGAAACTTTAGAGGGATAATTTATAGAACACCCATATTAAATATTTATTAATACTTCTTTCTTGCTTTGTGTATCATTAGAACAGACGATTCTGTGACTGCCTCAATATATTATTGCTTCTAATTAGACTTGAGGTTATCACAGAAACCAACTTTGCCTCACATTCTTATCCTTTTTCTTGTTCTTATAGAATATGATCAGAACACTTTCTTTTAGAGCATAGCTATTCCTAAATTATTTTCATTTAACATATACGAATGTTTGAGTCTATATTTTTAATTGATACATCATAATTGTACATATTTTTGGGGTACAATGTGATATTTTGATACATGTATACAATGTAAAATGATCAAATCAGGGTAATTAGCAGTTTGTCACCTCAAATCTTTATCATTTATTTGTGTTTGTAACATTTGAAATCCTCTCTTCTAGCTATTTGAAAAAATACAATAAACGGTTGTTTACTATAGTTACCCTACAGTGCTGCAGAGCACTAGAACTTATTCCTCCTCCCTAGCTGTAATTTTGTATTAATTAACCAACTTCTCCCTATCCAGTCTCCCCTGCTACCCATCCTGGCCTCCAGGAACCACTAGTCTACTCTCTGCTCCCATACTTTTTTTTTTTTTTTTTTTGAGACAGAGTCTTACTCTGTCACCAGGCTGGAGTGCAGTGGCAGGATCTTGGCTCACTGCAACCTCCACCTCCCGGGTTCAAGCAATTATCCTGCCTCAGCCTCCTGAGTAGCTGGGATTACAGGCACGCACCACCACGCCTGGCTAATTTTTGTATTTTTAGTAGAGACAGGGTTTCCCCATATTGGTCAGGCTAGTCTCGAACTCCTGACCTTGTGATCCACCTGCCTCGGCCTCCCAAAGTGCTGGGATTACAGGCATGAACCACTGTGCCCGGCCTACTTTCAAATTTTTAAGCTTCCACATATGAATGAGAACATGCTGTATTTGTCTTTCTGTGTCTGCCCTATTTTACCTAACATAATGTCCTCCAAGCTCATCCATTTTGGCATCAATGACTGGATTTCTGTTTTTTGGTGAATAGTATTCCATTGTATATATATACCATGTACCACATTTTTCTTTATTCATCTGTTATAGTCATTTAGGTTGATTTCGTGTGTTGGCTGTTGTGAATACTGCTGCAATAAACACGTAAGTGCAAATATCTCCTCAGCACGTTTATTTCCTTCCCCTTGGATTGAAAAGAAATCCAAATCCATACTGGGTGTATACCCAGCAGAGGGATTGCTGGGTCCTCTGGTAGTCCTATTTACAGCTTTTTAAGGGACCTCCATACTGTTTTTCATAATGTTTTCCTTTTTCTCTACATCTTCACCAGCATTTGTTACTTTTTGTCTTTTTGTTATCCTAACTGGGGTGAGATGATATTTTATTGTGGTTTTAATTTGAATCTCCCTGATGATTAGTGATGTTAAGTATTTTTTCATCTACTTATTGCTATTTGTACATCTTCTGAGAAATGTCATTGTGGCTCCTTTGCCCATATTTTCATCAGATTATTTTATTGTTATTATTATTTGCTGTTGAGTCGTTTGAGCTTTTGTATGTTCTGAATATTAATCCCTTAGTAAATAAATAGTTTACAAATCTTTTCTCCCGTTCTCCAGCTGTCTCTTCTCTCTTTTGATGTTTCCTTTGCTGTGCAGAAGCTTCTTAGTTTGATATAATCCCATTTGTCTATTTTTACTTTTGTTGCCTGTGCTTTTGAGGCCTTAACAAAGACAAGACTATTGTCTCCCCGGTGTATGTTCCTGGCATCTTTGTTGAAAATCAGCTGGATATAAATACATGGATTTATTTCTGGGTTCTGTCTTCTGTTCCACTGGTCCATGTGTCTGTTTTTATGCCAGTACCATGTTGTTTTGGTTACTTAGATTTGTAGTAGACTTTGAAGTCAGGTAGTGCAATGCCTCCAGCTTTGTTCCTTTTGCACAGGATTGTTTTGGCTATGCAGGGTCTTTGTGGTTCCATACAAATTTTAGAATTGTTTTTTCTTTTCCTGTGAAGAATGCCATTGGTATTTTGATCGTAAATTTGTAGATCATTTTGGGTAGTATACAAATTTCTAATGCATTTCTAAACTCTAAAACAAACATTTGAATTTGAAATGTTATTGAACTTAAAGACATAACATGGATTTGTAAGCAAAAAACGTAAGAATTCAAGATGGTACTAAAAAAAAACCTCATATCTTTTTTTTTTCTTTAGCCTTCAGTTTATTCCACAAATTAATAAGTAGAATAAGCCCTGAAACTTCAGTGACTCCTCCCTATAAAAGCGATATCTGAATTTTGCAACCGGCGAAGCTGGGTCATTGAATTTTTATGGCCTATTTCTCCATGCCTCTGATGTAACAGGAAGGAGAGCTGTGCCTCCCAGTGCTTTGTCTTGGGTGCCAGAGATGATCTCCCGTCTCAGCATCACCTTCTCTCTCTCCTGGGAGTGCACATCTTCTGAATTAGCACTTACTGCCCAGAGTGTGCCCAGGTCATCTAGAGAGTGAAACTGCAAAATCACATCAGTTCTCTGGACATCATTACTTTGAGGAGGCACATCTGGCTACTGAGCAAATAAAAACCAGTGTACAGCTCTCCAGACGTTTCTCCATAACAAAGAGGCTAAGAGGCTTGCTGAAGGGCTTCATTCTCGGTGCTCGATCCTTTCCAACAGACCAGAAATTAGCCTTTCAACTTAGGTCAATGATACACATTTGTTTGGCCAACAATGCAGGCAGTGGAGTGTGGTGCAGGCTCTTGAGAATCGATCTACACTGACAAGTGATCTTAAATTGCTGCTGCCAACATCAGTTCTACTTTTGTGGGCTCCTGGTAGAAAATAGGAAAACCAGTCTTGTCCCTCTGGATAAGCATCTCTATTATTATCATCATCATTTGAAGGAATTTTAAAAACTTGCTGTGTTTTGCAAAAGGGTGCAAGCTGCCAAATGCCCTGCACGAGATGGAGGGTTACTCATCCAGCACTGTCAGTTTTTCTCATTGACTTTGGCAGAAAGGTCCATTTCAGCAGGGAAGAATCAGTACGTCAGCTGAGACATGTGATCTGTTCTCAGCGTCACTGCTAGTGCCAACTCGCAGGAAATTAGGCGCCTAACTTATTAATAGTGATGAATCCATTAGAGTTGACAGGCGCCTGGCTGTGCTGCCACGGATTAACTGTGAGTGGTCAGAAGCACTGTTGGTGAACAAGCGCAGAGTCAGATAATTAGAGGACCTGCCACTTCTCTCCAGGCTTTTCCAAAATGTAGAGTTTAGGAATTGAATAGACAAAGATGCATACAGTGTTTGAGATTAATGATCTGAGCTAAAATTAGAAACATTTATGGCTTGGCACAAAACCTTAAGTTACTGTAAAAACAGAACATTAAAAAAAAAACCCATTTACAACTTGGCATAATTGGACTCCCCCGTTTTGTTTGAAACACTTTCCCTTAATGGCATGTGGTATTCTACAGAAAATGCCAGAATTCCACCCCTGGGCTGGTCCGTCTGTTGGCAGCATGCCCACCTGCTTTGAAATCTAGTTAATTGAAATTACCACATAAATACCTGAATGATTTTGAAAAGTCATTAATGTGTTTCAAGCCATATGCATACACTTAACAAAGATAAGGTCACCACTTTAACAGGACACAAACATGCCTTGAGATGGGGGCATGAACTGGGTCTGTGGAGACACTTACAAGTAGGCGTACAAGCGGGGGCACCGAATGCCCTCTTGTTTGATAAACACAAAGCAACTCAACCTGGCTGAGCGAGACACTAAGTTTTGTCTGCAATGCAGTGTGGCATTTTGTGATTACCTTAAATAATATGACTTTCTTTATCTACAGCAAACAGGGTCTTATTTATTTATCTATTTTGAGACAGAGTCTCGCTCTGTCGCCCAGGCTAGAGTGCAGTGGCGCGATCTTGGCTCACTGCAAGCTCCGCCTCCCGGGTTCGTGCCATTCTCCTGCCTCAGCCTCCCAAGTAACTGGGACTACAGGCACCCGCCACCGAGCCCGGCTAATTTTTTGTATTTTTAGTAGAGACAGGTTTCACTGTGTTAGCCAGGATTGTCTCAATCCTCTGACCTCGTGATCCGCCCACCTCGGCCTCCCAAAGTGCTGGGATTACAGGCATGAGCCACCACGCCTGGCCAGCAAATAGGATTTTAAAAAATAGCTTAGGGCTGTGTATAATCAAGTGAATTGCAAAAATCCTTCAGAGTGATATTACCTAATTGCAGCATCTTCAACTCTAATAAACCCCCCAATGGTCTGTTTTAAATCCTGGTATCACTCATTCTCAGTATATTCAGAAATTTGAGATTATAGAATTTGTAACACAGGAGAGTAATTTGTCTAAAGGATACAGAACTGGAAACAAAAGTTTTACGTTGCAGAATTGTGTGTAAACTTTAGCTCTAGCAGTCAAGTGTCCTGTTTTAGCTCAGTTCTAGGAGACTTTGCAAACAGCCAGCAAAGGGGGAAGTGAAGGATAAAATGACTTAAGATCTATGACCATGTAGACTGAATACATCCCCAGATTTGAAAAGAATATTCTTGTTATTTGAAGGAGTCAGAAATGACCCGAGTTAGAAAGGAGGTGGGCTGGGCTCAGTGGGTCACACCTGTAATCCCAGCACTTTGGGAGGCCGAGGCAGGGGGTTCACCTCAGGTCAGAAGTTCGAGACCAGCCTGACCAACATGGACAAACTCCGTCTCTATTAAAAATACAAAATTAGCTGGGCGTGGTGGCGCATGCCTGTAATCCCAGCTACTCGGGAGGCTGAGGCAGGAGAATCTCTTGAACCCAGGAGGCAGAGGTTGTGGCGAGCCGAGGTCACACCATTGCACTTCAGCCTGGGCAACAAGAGCAAAATTCTGAGAAAACAAAAGAAAAGAAAAGAAAAGAAAAGAAAAGAAAAGGAAAGGAAGGAGGTATTTGGAATCAGAAAATATATTTTTCAAAACACCGAACAGCTAAATAGCCATTGTTCTTCTGTTGTACTATAAATTCCAAAATGCTGCCAAGCTGCACTTTTTTTACACCATTGATTGGATCATGACCTAAAATAAAAAATTTTGTCAGGTCTTTTCCACTGCTTAACTGTCCACCTCCCTAAACTACATTATTCTGTTAGGTGGTCTCATCATGCCCTGAATTTCTGTCCTTTTTGTATATAGCTCCCACTTGTGATTCTGTACTAAATGCAGATCTTGCATTCCTAGAGCTTCATGCGGGCAGGGCCTGTGTCTGCATTTTTCACCAACATATCCCACCTTGTACGGTAAGTATTTGTTGAAGAAATGAATGACATCTCTTAAAGACACAGAACACCAAACCAACAGAAGCTCTTTCCTTAACCAGTCGCTTCCATCGGCCTCACCTATAATGAGAAATGCTTAGAGCTGATGCTGCAGTTTGGACAGGTGAATGATGAAGATTGTGGATGGGCCTTATTTCCAACTGCTAATAGTAAAAGTAAATACAAGAATATTTAGCACCCAACAAAGTAAAGTTTCCAACAAAGATTAACAGGCCTACGCAAAAGCAGGAAAACATAATTATTAATAGAATAAATAATCAATTAATTGAAACCAACCCAGAACTGACATATATTAGAATCGGCAAAGATATTAAGACAGTTATTATAATCGTGTTCTAAATGTTCCAAAATTAATTTTAAAAATCAATGAAAGGTATAAAAAAGTCCAAATTGAACTTCTACAGACAAAAAATACAGTTTTGCTAGCTATAATGTAATGACACATGAGACATGGCAAGAGAAAAGATTTGTTACTTGATGATGTGGCAATATAAATTGTTCAGATGAGAGGCACAGAGAAAACAGAAACAAAAAAAATTGAAAAGAGTATCACTGGACTTTGGGACCACTTTAAGTTGCCTAACATATGTATACTTGGAGTCTCTAGACAGAAAAATATTTGAGGAAAAAATGGTTAAAACATTTCCAAATTTGGTGAGAGCTATAAATCCACAGATCTAAGGAACTCAATCAACACTAACCACAAGAAATATAAAGAAAACCACACCAGGGCATATTGTAATCAAAATGCTCAAGCCAGTGCTAAAGAGAGGATCTTAAGAGCAGCCAGCGAAACAGACACATTACATACCGAGGAGCATAGATAAGGATAATATCAGAATTCTCATTGAAAAAATGCAAGCAAGAAGATAGCGAAGGAACACTTTAAAGTACGGAAAGAAAACAATAGTCAATCTAGAATTCTATACCTAGCCAAAAAAAAATATATTTTAGAAGTCAAGGTGAAATAAAGATGTTTTCAGACATACAGAAGCCGAAAGACTTCCTTACCAGAAGGAATGTTCGCCAAAGTCCTTCAGACAGAGGGAAAATGGCACCTGATCAAAACAGGGACCTGCAGAAAGAAGCACAGAGCACTGGAAATGGCAGCTGCATGGGCAAATGGATGAGATCTTTTCATGATTTAAGTTCGTGTAAAAGATAACTGACAATCTAAATGAAAATAATTCCACTATATTTTGGATTTATAATAGATGTAAAACAATGGCAAAATAAAAGCCAGGAGAGAAGTAATGGAAGTAAATTGTTGTTAGGTTCTTATACCACACATGAAGTGATATAATATCACTTGAAGGTAAACTATGATAAGTTAAGATGTATGCTATGAATTCTAAAGCAACCACTAAAATAACAAAGCAGTTAGAACTAATAAACCAAAAACAAAGATAAAAATGAAACATAAATAACAATCTTAAAAAGACAGAAAAAGAAGGGAAAGTGAAGAAAAATCAGTAGGAAACAAATAGTAAGATGATAGATGTAAATCTAACCAAGTTAAGTACATTAAAAGTAAGTCTCTATGTAGCCCTATTAAAAGGCAGATATTGTCAGACTAGAAAAGAGAACATGGCAAAACTATACGCAGGCTATAAGAACTTTAAAATCAAGACAAAAGTGGGTTAAAAGTAAAAAGATAGAAAAACATGGCCATGCTAACATTAGCCAAAAAAAGCTAGAATTACTCTTTTAATAGTACACAAAGTAGACATTAAAGCTAAGAATATTTCCAGGTAGAATTAAGGTCATTTTGTAATGATAGAGGAGTTGATCAGTCAGAAGGACTTAATCTTAAAGGTGTATCCCCTTAATAAATACATGAAGAAAAACTACATGAAGCAAAAAAAAAAAAAAAAAAAAAAATGAAACTGAGATGAAAAACAGGGAAATTTATAATTACAGTTAGAGATTTCAAAAACCTCTTCATAATTGGCAAAAAAAATCAGATAGCATCAAAAATATAGAATATTTGAACAACACTATCAACCAACCTGACCTAATCGAAATTAACAAATCATTCCATCCAACAATAGCAGAATATGCATTCTTCTCAAGTATTAGTTTGGTGCAAAAGTATTTGTGATTATTGCCATTGAGAGTAATGGCATGGGCTGGGTGCAGTGGCCCATGCCTGTAATCCCAGCACTTTGGGAGGCCAAGGCGGGTGAATCACCTGAGGGCAGGAGTTTGAGATCAGCCTGGCCAACATGGAGAAACCCTGTCTCTCTACCAAAAATACAAATTTAGCAGGGCATGGTGGCACACACCTGTAATCCGAGCTACTTGGGAGGCTGAGGCAGGAGATTGCTTGAACCCAGGAGGCAGCGGTTGCAGTGAGCCGAGATCATGCCATTGCACTCCAGCCTGGGCAACAAGAGCAAAACTCCGTCCCTGCCAAAAACAAGAAAGTAATAGCAAAACCTCAATTACTTTTGCACCAACCTAATACATACAGCACATTTACCAAGATAAGCCATATTTTGGGCCACAATACAGATCTCAATGCATTTCAAGTTAAACAAAGTGTGTTCTCTCACCCCCATGCAATTAAATTAAAAATGAGTAATAAAAGGTATCTGGAAAATTTTCAAACATTTAAAAACTAAATGACACATGGGTCAAAGAGGAAATTAAAAGGGGAATTACAAAATGTGTTGAATTACAAAGTAAGTTATAATGGAAACACAGCATGTCTGAATTTGCACGGTGCTGCTACCACGGAACTTAAGGCGTAGGCATATGGCCCATACGTAGGTATGTGGCCCTCTGTTACAGACTTTCTTCACAAAGCAGCTGCAGCCAGCTTCCGTCAGCATTGAAGACTGAACTCACAAGCAAGGAAGCCTAATCCCTGACATGGGACACACCTAAATCCTGTGTGTGCTCATTCTTTCCTTTTGCGTGTGTCAGTGATTAGTCCTTTTTAAAAACTTTTTATTTCCATGAATCTATCTGTGGGGAGAAAAAAAGAAAATGTGTTTGTTACAGGAAGATGTTTATAAGAGAAGGAGTAGAAGGAAAAATTCAAAGGGCTTGGTGCGTGCAGGTTAATCTGGTGGGGATCGTGCCAGTTGAAGGCTCTAAGTATTCAATCACCGTCCCTGCAGAGCTTGGGAGCCTGGCAGACACCAGCTGTGGTGCTGAGGGCACGGGCATGCACGTCAGAAGCCTGGGCTCCCATCTGGTCCTTGAGGGTAGCTCCGTATCTGCATTGAACAAGGCACGTCATCTCCCACCTTGCTCACAGCACCAAGAGGACAGATGCATTAGACCAGAGATGCCTTATGCCGGTGTTTTTCAAGCTACATCCATTAACACATTTGTCTCCTAACTTTTTAAATTGTATGTCCCTACAGTAAAAGTTTTCAGAATCTACTCCCAGGAGATGTATATTTATGTATTTATAAACAACATACAGTCATTCGCTGCATAACATTTCGGTCAGGGAGGGATGGTGGCCCATAAGATTATAATGGAGCTGAAAAGTTCCTATTGCCTAGCCACAGCCATCGTAACATCGCAGCACAACGCATTACTCACATGGTTGTGCTAATGATGGTGTAAACAAACCTACTGCACTGCCAGTCCTATAACAGTATAGCACGTACAATCATGGATAGTACATAATACTAGATAATGACGATAATAAACAACTATATTACTGGCTTACATATTTGCTATACTGTATGTTTTATAATTACTTGACAGTATACTTCTTCTGCTTATTAAAAAAAAAAAGCTAACTGTGAAACAGCCTCAGGTAGGTCCTTCAGGAGGGGTTCCAGAAGAAGGCACTGTTATTAGAGGAGATGACAGCCCCCTGCGTGTCATTGTCCCCAAAGACCATCTAGTGAGACAAGATGTGGAAGTGGAAGATCCTGATGTTGTTGATGATCCTGACCCTGTGTAGGCCCAGGCTAATGTGCGTGTTTGTGTCTTAGTTTTTAACAAACAATTTTAAAAAGCAAAAAAATAAAAAAATTTCAAATAGAAAAATAGCTTATAGAATCAGGATCTAAAGAAAATACTTTTGTACAAGTGTACAATGTGTGTGCATTTTAAGCTAAGCACTATTATCAATGAGTCAAAAAGTTAAAAAAATTAAAGTGTATAAGGTCAAAAAGTTACAGTAAGCTAAGGCTTATGTATTTATTTATTTATTTTCTTTTGAGACGTAGTTTCGCTCTTGTTGTCCAGGCTGGAGTGCAATGGTGCGATCTCAGCTCACTGCAACCTCCACCTTCCAGGTTCAAGCAATTCTCCCGCCTCAGCCTCCCGAGGCTAATTTATTATGAAAGACAATTTTAAAAAATAAATGTAGTGTAGCCTAAGTGTGCAGTGTTTATAAAGTCTGCAGTACTGCACAGTCCTGCCCTAGGCCTTCACATTCACTCACCACTCACTCACCCAGAGCAACCTCCAGTCCAGCAAGCTCCACTCACGGTAAGGGCCCTGACCTGGTATCATATTTTAAGTCTTTTAAACCTTTCCTATGTTCTCATGCACAAAGCCTTACTGTTGTGCTCCGATTTCCTCCAGTATTCAGTACAGCAGCCTGCTGTCCAGGTTTGTAGCCTAGGAGCCATATGCTGTACCACAGAGTCTAGGTGTGTGGCAGACGCTACCATCCAGGTTTGTGTAAGTGCACGCTATGCTGTTTGCACAATCATGAAATCACCTGATCACGCATTTCTTTTTTTTTTTTTTTTTTTTTTTTTTTGAGACAGAGCCTCCCTCTGTCACCCAGGCTGGAGAGCAGTGGCTCGATCTCGGCTCACTGCAAGCTCCGCCTCCCGGGTTCACGCCATTCTCCTGCCTCAGCCTCCCAAGTAGCTGGTACCACAGGCGCCCACCACCATGCCTGGCTAATTTTTTGTGTTTTTAGTAGAGACGGGGTTTCACCATGTTAGCCAGGATGGTCTCGATCTCCTGACCTCATGATCCACCCACCTCGGCCTCCCAAAGTGCTGAGATCACAGGCGTGAGCCACCACACCCGGCCTAATTTTTTGTATTTTTAGTAGAGACAGGGTTTCACCATGTTGGCCAGGATGGTCTCGATCTCCTGATCCTGTGATCCATCCACCTCAGCCTTCCAAAGTGCTGGGATTACAGGCATGAGCCACTGTGTCCGGCCCTGATCACGCGTGTCTCAGAACATAACCCAGCGGTTAAGCGAGGCATGACTGTGTATGTATCTGTTCTACCATGTCAATATGTTACATACATTGTAAAAAGTCACAAAAATGTTTTCTTTAAAGATGAGATACAAACAGGTAGACTTTCTCGCTTTCTTCCCACATGCCCCTTAACAACTTGCCTATTCCATGGAGTCCCAGGCTCAAACCAGACCCCTAAGTCTGTCCTGGCCAGAGTAAATGGTAGGTCCTGGAGAAGGGGGCTCCCAGCCACCACACACCAGCTCTCCTCTCTTCTGCTGTGTGTATTAGAGGCCCATTGACTAAATAATTTTGAAAACCATCAAACCAGGTTTTTTTTTCTCTAAGTTTCTTTTTTTGCTCAAAGAACCGATATTCCTCATTACATTTCCCACTATATAAAATGTTATGCATTCCTCCTACTGGAAGTTAATTTTAACAAGGGAGAGTATAAATGTGTTTTCAATCTGTGGGAATATTTTAGATATTACAGTTGAAACCCACATGTAGCAAACTGTACTACCAGTACAAATATTTCCTGACCAAAGAAATGTGTCAAGCTTCTTTCATCTTTGTTTTGTTTGGTTCTTGATTTTGTGAGCAGCGTCGTCATCACACTCCCCCATGAAGTGAAACGAGGCACGTGGCCATTCTCATGAAAAAAAGGAAAGCATTTTTTTCCTCAACTAAACTTAGACTAAGCGAGGCCCACTGTAAAAAAGCATTGCTTTACACATCAAAAGTATCTTAAGGAAAACACACAAAGAGACAATGAATTCCCAAAGTACGATTTTTAATGATCTTCCAATAAACAGCTGTTTGTGGCAAAAGTGACTGTGAACCTGGTGGTCCAACCAGAGGGCTCCTGGAAGTCAGGGGAGCCGTGCTTCTGTTAAATCACACGTTGATCAAAGGAAGGAAGGAAAACAGTGTGCTTCCAAGCTGTGTCCCCCAGACGAGAAAACGGTAGTGAACCTGGCTGCACTTCGGCACCCCCAGAAGGAGGCGGCACTGACCGCCTGGCAGGTCTCCTGACCTTTAGGGGCTTTTATGTTTGTTTGCTTTTGTTCCAAGTTCCCAAAGGAAATTCAGGAGGCACCACAACAAAACTCCTGTTTCCTGACGCTGCAATGTAGCCCTTGAAGTGAGGTCCTCTCAGAGCCAGCTTGCCATCAAGTGCCATTCTGGGAAGAAAAAGAGTGGTTTTCTCCTAAAATCAGGGTCGAGTGGCCTCTTGAGATACAACAGAGCCTCATGTTGACTCATAAAAGTGTTTTCAAGAGTGTCTTTCCATCCTCTTCCCCAGGAAGTCCCGGTCGGAGCCTCCCTAACATTACTGCCTACCCACTAGGGCTGGAAAGAGTTAACGTGAGGCGTGCCATGGAGATGGGGCATCAACTCAAAGTGTAATTATCCTTACATATTAGATTGCAGCCTGAACATGCTTACCCCATCATTAAGAGCCTTGTAAAGATAACTAATGCTTTTTTGTTGTTCTGCCCCACATCTCCCTGCCTGCTTTTTAGAAGTGGCCCGGCAGAGCCCCAGGCTCCCAGGGTCTTGATGGAAGCTATGCAAGAGCAGTTCAGCTCCTCTAAGGTAGCAAATCTTACAGACTTCAGGGGACAGCAATCCATGGCCCACGGCTGCTGCAGGCAAAGTCTCTTCTTTTCTGCAGGGACCCTTCTCTCTCAAGACCAATTGAGTACATCAGAGGAGGAGACTGAAATCCCCACAGATGTGTGCAAAATGGGTTCCTTCTGGCTTGCCATGCCTAGAAAGAAGCAGCCAGGTACCCTGGAGGCAGCAGCCAAAAAACAGGAGCCATGGACCAAAAGAGCAGCTGGGCATCTCCCCACGAGGGCAGAAGAGAACGGGCAGGTCCAGGCTCAGCCACCGGCCGGGAGAGGGAACAGCAGGTGTCCAGTCCATAGGCATCCCCTAGCTACAGAGAGAGAGCCAGAGCCAGAGAGACAGGCAGAGACAGAGAGATAGACAGAGACAGAGATAGAAAGAGACAGAAGGACAGAGACAGAGACCCAGAGCCAGAGATAGGCAGAGACAGAGGGAGGGACACAGAGAGACAGAGACAGAGAGACAGACAGAGACGGAGATAGAGACAGAGAGGGACAGAGACAGAGACAGAGATAGAGACATAGAGAGACAGAGAGGGATAGAGATAGAGATAGGAGACAGAGGAGCAGAGAAACACAGAGACATAGGAACAAAGATAGAGACAGAGATGGAAAGAGAGATAGAGAGTGACGGAGACAACTAGATAGAGACAGTGAGATGGGGAGAGAGAGAAGAGAGGAAAAGAGAGACAGAGAGAGAAAAGAGAGACAGGGAGAGACAGAGAGAGAGGGAAGAAAAAGACAAAGGGGGACGGAAACAGAAAAAGATGGAGAGAGAGGGGAGAGACAGACAGAGCAGGAGAGGCGTGGGTTCTTTCCAGCCATCTCCGCCCCCGCACAGCCCTTTTCTTCTCTAAAACGATGATCTCTCCTCACATCCCACAGGCCCGCCAACCTCCTCTTCATGGATGGGACCACCCGTTTCTCCTGACTGGAAAGGAAAGGCGGTGCAGCTTTTGTTGGTGGTGAAGTTGCATCCAGGATCAGAAAACAGAACGGCGGTCCTGGCGGGGGATGGTGCCTGTGGCGTGGCAGGGCCCGTGTATTCTAGCCCATGGCCCTGCTGCTGGGCCCTGCAGGGGCTGCACGTTTGCCTGTGACGAGGACCCCCGAGGCCACTCACAGAGCAGGCCTCCCCCATCCCCGCCAGGGCTCCTGCATCCTCATACAGCACGTCAGGGACTGAGACATGGTGACGAGGATTCTTCCCACACAGTGTGATTATAAATGGTCTCATCCTCTTGTCCTTCCTCAGGAGACCCGGCTGCACTGAAAGCCTTGGTGACAAAGAAGCAAGTCAGACACCCCAGCCACTCCAGCAGTGGGGTGACCCCTCTGGAGTCCCTCCCTGCCATGGCCCCGCAGGGGCCTTTCAGGCCAGGGTGCCTCTGTGCTGACAGGCAGGAAAGGCATTAAGACACCTGGGCTATCCCTGTCACTACCCAAATTTTCATTAGCAGAGAATAACTCCAGGGGAAGCTGTCAGGGTTGGCTGAGCAGCTAGGTGAAACCAAGGGGTGCAATTTCTTGGTGAAGAAAAACTCCCCAAATGTACCAACAGATGAAGGTCACCAGCAGTGCCCTGCCCATCGGGAGAGCTCCTCTGGGTGGGGCCAGGGCCTACTCACCACAGTGTACCCCACTTGGACCCGGGACAGCGGCAAGGTGCAGTTAATACTTTTTGCCTTACTGAGCTGAAGAGGCCTCTGCAGGCACATGGAACTTTATCCCAGGAGCCATCTCCATCCTCAAACTTTTATGAAAGCACTTAAAGTGTCCAAGGTGCTGGATGCCAACTTCCATAGGGCACCACCTGCCTCAGGCAATGCAGCATGACTTCAGCATGGCTAGACCCTCTTCTAGGGTCTGTCGGCTGGTGTACTTTATTTAAGAGGTTCATATTCAGAAGGTAATTAATACCACAGAAAAAAAAAATAGCAGGCAAACTCTCAAAGTGACCCCAGGAGCAAGAGATGAGTGTGACCAATTCAGTATCCCATCTGTTTCTGCATTTGAGGGAGATAGTAATGGGCAGCATCTCTAAAAGTTCAAGTCCATACATGTCTCTGTCCCTGCTGATTCCAGGAGGCTCACATTTGCAGGGAATATTAGTAAGACAATGGATCAGCCTCCATCAAAGCCTGAAAAACTAGTGTATTAGTTGATTCTCGCATTGCTACAAAGAAAGTCCTGAGACTGGGTAATTTGTAAAGAAAAGAGGTTTATAATTGGCTCATGGCTCTGCAGGCTGTACAGGAAGCATGGCAGCTTCTGCTTCTGGGGAGCCTCAGGGAGCTTTGACCCGTGGCAGAAGGCAAAGCAGGAGCAGATGTGTCACATGACAGGAAAGGGACCAAGAGGGAGGTGGGGAGATGCCACACACTTTAAAACAACCAGATCTCATGAGAACTCAGCACTGCAACAACGGCACCATGAAAAACTGCGCCCATGATCCAGTCACCTCCCACCAGACCTCACCTCCAGCACCGCGGATTGCATTTCAACATGAGATTTGGGTGGGGACACAGAATCAAACCATGTCAACTAGAAGAAGAGTGACAGCAGATCTAAATAGCGGAGTGACCCCTCGCAGCTCCCAACCTTCCTCAGCACAGGCAGAGAGATGACAGTCACCCGCATTGCAAATACCAGCATTTTAAAACTCTCAATAAAAAGTTTGTTTAAACTTTTAGAAGCCTACTTTTTACCATAAAATGTGTACATAGCATCTGTGACTCAGTCCTCATCCCTCCATTGGTCGTTCTTTTCTTCAGTTTCTCCTGGCCTCAGTTCTGATCATGAAGGAGGCTCCCGGCCAGAGGCAAAGCCGCTGTTCCCTGGCAGTGACAGCGTGGCCCAGAAAGGTGGTTTCAGGGAGTTCAGGGCATGAGGTGAGAATTATTGTTGGTGGTACAACAATTAGTACTTTTCCATTCACATGTTTATGAGGTTTGTCTGTGAATGATGAACATTCCTGAGACAGATATTTATTGAGAATCTATGACCTGCAACAGACTACCTTGTTGTATTTTGGCTTTTAGTTAAGATGCTACTTAATTATATATGTGTCAGGGGTTGACAGACGCTTTCTGTAAAGGGCCAAATAGGAAATATTTTAGGCTTCTGGGGCCATGAGGTCTCCATATCAACTGCCAACCTCTTCCCATGTAGCCCAAAGGCAGCCATGAAAATTATTGAACAAAAACAGGCAGTAGGCTAGATTTTCGCTCACCCCTGAGCTATAGAAACATCAGGTTGCTCCTTCAGCAACCTGCGCTATTGAACTACAAATCTAGAAAGAAGAGGAGGAAGGCAATATAAACCTCTGAGCAGCCACAGTAGATACCAACAGGTTTGTAAAGCCAAACTGCACACTTGACACATGGACTAGCATAGTCTGAAGACCATAGTCCCAACCAACTGACACTTTTTAAATGTTATAGGCTGCGTGTTGTTGTTCTACCTGCTTTTATAAAGAAAGTTTTATTGGCCCAGCCATGCCCATTGTTTACCTATTGTATTGTCTGTGGCCACTTTCCTCCTGCAGGAAAAGCTGGCAAAGCTGGGTGACTCGAACAAGGACCCCATGGCTTGCAGAGCCTTAAATATTTGCTACTTGGCCTTCTAGAGAAAACGTTTGCCACCTCTGTCTTAGACTATCATTCTGAGGGCAGATTTAGTAAAGCCTGTCCTAGGACATGGTTGTGGGCCCTATCTCTCCGGCAATATATTTAATAAAGGACCCACAGTCTGAGTATGTTTATAAACATAAAAGTCCCAGAAGAAAAACAAACATGGATCTCATAATTGAAAATGAAGTCAATTAAGACAGCTCAAGCAGGTACTCATCAAGAGTTCCATCTTAGACAAATAGGTACTTTAGATACTTGGCATATCGACACGAACTCTCTCAAAGTACTTATTCCAGCTTTATCAACTAATTAGGGCAATTATTATATTTGCTTTGGTAATAGCAATTCTTTATCTCTCTCCAAGTAAATTAAACGCATATGCAAATCTTCATTAAATGCCACAATATTTTTTATCTTCTAACCTTTTAAAATGTATCAGATCACTGTTTTAAGGGTGGGGCTCTTTGGAAGAAGCCAGTAAAGGTGAGATCGTTGTAAGCCCGCACCAAAAAGACATCTTGATTAGAGATGTTAGTGTTGGTCTAAAACATGAAAATATTAGTTGATGGTGAAATAAAATGCATAGGATATTAATTGGAGTTTGGTGCAATAACAGAATGTAAGGACGACTAGAAACCGAGAAGCAAATCTCACCCTTTCTGAGGCTGAGCAAATTGATGCCAGCTTCCCTTAGCAGCTAGCAGCACGCAACCCGAACTTGTCAATGTGTTTCTGCCTACTTGGGCAGTTCCCATGTCTCTCAATCACAAAAGAAGTAGACGACAGTATATTCTCAAAAGCCAGGAATAAATAATTGCTCAAAAAATTTCAAACAACTTGAATTTAGAACGCCATGACACTAACGTGACCCCTTTTTCGACTGCATCCCTCCAGTCCTCTCTCCCTCCAGACACCTCCAGTCAGTCTCCCTCTGCCCTCCCCAAGCACTCTCTTCTCCTTCTCCTTTTTCTCTCTTTTTTTCTGACTCCTCTCTTATCTGCCACATCTGTGCTTGCTGTAGACTGTGGATCCCCCTCATCTTGGCATCGTGGAGGTGTGAGTAGGATGGGGGAGGATCTCTCCCCTGCCTGCGTGGAGAACACAGCGTGTGACATCACCGCAGCTATCCAGCTTCCTCAGGGAACACGTGCTCTATGGTACCTAAAACTTGTCCCTTTACACAACACAATATGTCCTGCTTTTTCAAAAAATTTATGGATTTATTATGTAAATTTAGGGGGAACAAGAAAAATTGTGTTACATGGATATGTTGTGTAGTGGTGAAGTCTGGGCTTTTAGTGTATCCGTCACCAGAATAGCGAACATTGCACCCATTACATAATTTCTTATCCTTCACTCCCATCCCATCTCCCTCCTTTCTGAGTCTCCAGTGTCTATTATCCCATGCTCTACATCCATGTGTACACATTATTTAGCTCCCACTTGGAAGTGAGAACATGCGGTATTTGACTTTGTTTCTGAGTTATTTTACTTGAGATACGGCTTCCAGTATCATCCATATTGCTGCAGAAGGCATGACTGCATTATTTTCCATGTCTGAGTAGTAATCCATGGTGTGTATGAACCACATTTTCTTTATTAAATCATCCATTGATGGACACTTAGGTTGACTTCATGTCTTTGCTATTGACAATAATGCTGCCATAAATATACAAGTGCAGGTATATTTTTGATGCAATGATTTCTTTCCTTCGGGTAGATACCCAGTAGTGGGACTGCTTGATGGAATGGTAGTTCTATTTTTAACATCTCCTGCTGCTTCATCTTAATGCTCTGACTGATGAACGTTCAGCTACATTGACTGTATCCTGCTTAATCAAAGGGATTTTTATTATCATCTAAGGTCATTTGTCTCTTCCTTTAAGGAACTTAAAATCTAATTGAAGAGGCAAAACTAAGGTAAAACATTTGAGAAAGCAGGGAGTATTTGGAAAGCACCAGGGGACAGGGTAAAATGACAGACACGTGCAGCAGTCTACCTCCCTCCAAGGAATGGCTTGATGCTGGCTTATTTTAGCAAGCCCTCAGCCTTTCTGAAGGGCAAGTTCCCACACAGGGGTTGATAATCCATGGTTCACAGACACTCGGCATGTCTACAGGCCCTCTGAATGTGCATGCATTTGTGTTTCTGTGAGCAGTGCTCAGAGAGGAGGGTTGACAGCTTCCATCACATTCCCTAGGGCCATGCTCACACCTACAGGTGCACACAAACATGCAAAATACAAATCTGCTATAAAGTCTAAGTGTGTTTGAATAAGGAAGACAGGGTGGCAGTTTAGAGAAGCAAGGTTGGTGCGTCAGTCACTAGCAAAGAAGGAAAGTTGTGTGCGTGAGAATCAGAGGGAAATTGCTGGCCTGGGTAGAGGGGTTTTCCAGGGAGTGGTGCTGAGTAAGATCGCTGAGGATCAGCCTGCAGGAGCCGTGGGAGTTCAAGAGGGTCCCAGGCAGCGTGAGAGGACAGAGGCTCAGTAAAGATTTGGAGCAGAAGAAACATCTGCTGAGGACAGGGCTCACTGGGAGAAGAACGTTGGCTTGGTGAGAGCAGAAGAAACATCTGCTGAGGATGGGGCTCACTGGGAGAAGAGCGTTGGCTTGGCGAGAGCCTCTGGAAAACCCTGCTGTCAGATCAGTCTGGGGAACATTTCCTGCCGATAGCCAAACAAAAAAATGGGAGTGGAACTTTACAGTGTGTCAGAAAACACATAAAAATTTTTAACAAAAAAGCCAAAATGTTTGTTTGATAAATGTATTCAAAGACAGTTTTTGCTAAGGATATGTTAAAGCTGACATTCATCATCATGTCACAGGAACTTCTATTTGTAATAGAACATGATACAGTTATGTGGACATTCAAAGCAAAATTGACAAAAATATAGGCCGGTCATGTCTTGTTTCCAGAGCATCTCTTGAACATCTTCCAAATATTTAATTCTAGTGTCAGTGTCTTTAACTGTGATGAAGAAAAAACAATTATACTGGACGATGGCAATGGCCCACATGGTGTCCAAGTCTAAGAACGTTTAGCACCGAAGGAAAATTATTTCGAACAGAGTTAGGTGTTTGAGTTAAAAAAAAAAAAAAAAAAAAAAAAAAAAGTCCCAAGTAACCCACTGAAAGATGTTTAAGCACCTATAACCATCAACACTTATTGAAGTGATGATAATTTTAACCTCAGAAACTTCTTCTACAGCTGTAGAAACATATTCTTCTTTTGAATTAATTTAGGTAAAATTGCAAAAAAGTATTTAGTGGTTTGAAAGATAAGCAACTTTGTCTTTCTTTGCTTTCCTTTTGTCTTTGTCCAAAGACAGGAGATGAAGAGAAAGGAAAAGGCTGAATTAACTACATAATTCATCATCATATATTTATTTGTTGACCTGGAAGAAAGCCCATTTGAATTTTATTTTAAAGGATTATATCTAACGTTTAGAAATGTGAAACAGATTAAAAGTCCATATGCTGTTTTTATAAAAATAAACATGAGGAAACCATACAGAATATATAAGCTTAGTATTTTTTCCTTAAGTAAAATAATTTAAATGTGTATTGTTTAAATGTGACAGTGGCTCTCCTTCTTGTATACTTATAGCACAGTGTGCAAAAATATCCCCTCTAAATTTATGATTAATATGCTTAATTAGAAACATTTCTCCTTATAATGACTTGACAAGTATGCACTTCAATTAGTAACCATGCACTCATAAACCAAATTAATATTCTGCTTCCTCATTTAAGTGCAAAATTAATCTGAAAAATGTAATCAAATACGCACTATATTTAAATGTATGGTGTGCTTTCCTTCTTCTTCGTCTCACTCTTCCTCTTCCCCCTCCTTCTATTCCTTCTTCTTCTTAAATGAAAATTGATTTAACTCAATCAAAAGGCTTTAAATCAAATCTACCTAAGATCAGTCATAAGTAAAACTTAAACAAGTTTGTAAACCTTGGCAACAAACCACTTAACAAATTTCTGCACTGGTTCCTAGGAAAGTCTGATGGATAAGATAACCATTTGTCTCAGAAGCTTTTTGTGCTTGGAGGCAAAGTTCTGACCTAGATAAAACCTAGGAGTGTCTGGAGCTCTATGGCTCTGTGACTCTACAAGCCAAGAAGAATGTCTTCAGACTCTTGAGCCAACCACATCAAAGTATGAATTCCAGAAAACTTCAATTTGATATTAAAAAACAAAGTGAAGCCCTGTTAATTGTAATACTATGTGCAAAGTTCAGAGACTTGAACATTTTCAAAAGACCAATTCTTCTGACTCAAGAAGCAAAATGGGAAGAAAATATCTAGGCTGATTTCAAGCCAAGATTTGCAATGCTGCAACTTTGAGGATATTACAATTGCCTCCAAAAGAAAGTAGTGGGAGCTTCCCTGCTTGAGCTATTTCTGAAAGTGGATTAACCCTGGGGAAAAAATGGCATTGTCCTATGGAGAATGGGTTGGATGAATTCCTAGGTCCTTTTCATGGCCTTACCATGATTATAATAACCTGGTGGCAAGGCAAAGCCAAAATGGTCCTTGGGCTCCTGCAGGCTGGGAGTCCTTTCTTGAGTAGAAAGAGGAACCCTTTGTCCAGAAGAAAAGCTAGTTGAGTCTAGATATACCAGTACCATTTGGATGTGACTCCCCTCATTCCAGAAGTCCAGGACTGTGAAGAAAGCTGATATCAGGATGCCTCAGCATTGTGTTTCAATTATTGAGGAATTACATTCTCTTGACAAAAACTAACAGATCCTTTTCTACCAAAATAATGAGTCTCAAATGTTGGTATACATCAAAATTACCTATGCATCTGCAAAATAGTAACCATAATAACAGCATCTAGCTTTTGCTGAGCAGTTAATCTATTGAAAAGTATTGCTTAAAGTTCATTATTTTAATTTCTCTGCAATATAATAAGACCTAAGCTGTGGTGATGAGCTGGTAAATACTTAATAATTGGCTCTAAAAACCCCAAGTCCCTTATTCCTAGCATTTGCCAGTTTCTGTGGTGTAAATACTCCTGCTATAGAATATTTGAAGCTAAGAATGGAAAATTACTGAACCAGAGTAGAAAAGAGATACCCACAACTGGCTCTCTTATCCCCATTTTACTGATGAAGAAAAAGCACTAACAAATTCCAGACCTTCTGAGTCAGAATTCTCCAGCAGTAAAACCTGGACATGAGCATTTTGACTCCACCAATTCTGCTGGTGGTTCTGATGTTCCCCCACGTAAATAAATCTGCTGGGGTCCACCACATTAACTCAAGGACAAAGAGAACCAGGGCTCAACATGTGTGTTTGTGTTCTCGGCTAATTGACATATCCTGTGGAGAGGGTTTGGACCCTATGAACGAAAAATAGAAGTCTAACCAACTGAATGGTCCCCAAGCAACTGAATGGACACCCCTCTTGGCCAAGGGGACCCCAAAGAAACCTGAAAAACTAGCTCAGGCCGTAATGGGAGGTGGGGGAGTCAGACATCCCTTATTGTACATACCCTCCTCCCTTTGGAGTTTAGACAAAACTGATCAGCATTATAATTCAAATAGAGACCTTAAGACACACAGAACAGATTCTTTGTAGCAATAAGACACGAAATTCCAACCTGACTCTTGTAGAGCATCACATGACAGATAACAGACACTGAAGAAAATAAAAGCGTTTTACCCCAAAATCTATTTCTTTGACATTTAGCTCTGTAAACTTGACTCTTGTGAGGGAAATTTGCATGCTGTAGATAATCTCCTTCTCTTACTACGTCTTTTGTAGAGAGTCTGACATCTTTTAGGGTTAGATCAGAGACATTCATAATGTATTCTCTCTTAAGCTTGCTACCTGAACACTTCATCTACATGACAAGAATCTTGCCTTATGATATGATGTGGCTGTGTCCCCACCCAAATCTCATCTTGGATTCTACTTCCCATAAATCCCCACATGTCATGGGAGGGACCCAGTGGCAGATAATTGAATCATGGGGGCAGTCACCCCCATGCTGCTATTCTTGTGATGTAAGTGAGTTCTCATGAGATCTGACGGTTTTACAAGGGGCTTTTCCTCCCTTTACTTGGCACTTCTCCTTCCTGCCATCATGCGAATAAGGACACGTTTGCTTCCCCTTTCACTATGATTGTAAGCTTCCTGAGGCCTCCCCAGCCATGTGGAACTGAGTCAATTAAACCTCTTTCATTTATAAATTACCTAGTCTTGAGCAGTTCTTTATAAAAGTGTGAGAATGGACTAATACAGTAAATTGGTACCAGGTAGTGGGGTGCAGCTATAAAGATACCCCAAAATGTGGAAGCAACTTTGGAAATGGGTAACAGGCAGAGGTTAAAACAGTATGAAGGGCTCAGAAGAACACAGAAAGATGTGGGAAAGTTTGTAACTTCCTAGAGACTTGTTGAATGGCTTTGACCAAAATACTAATAGTGATGTGGACAATGAAATCCAGGCTGAGGTGGTTTCAGATGGAGATGAGAAACTTCTTGGGAAATGGAGAAAAGGTTTGCCAAAGAGACTGGTGCATTTTGCCCCTTCCCTAGGGATCCGTGGAACTTTGAACTTGAGAGAGATGATTCAGGTTATCTGGCAAAATAAATTTCTAAGCAGCAAAGCATGGAACAGAGCATAAAAGTTTGGAAAATTTGCAGCCTGATGATGTGATAGAAAAGAAAAACCCATTTTCTGGGAAGAAATTCAAGCCAGCTGCAGAAATTTGCATAAGTAATGAGGAGCCAAATGTTAATCACCAAGACAACAGGGGAAATGCCTCCAGGGCATGTCAGAGACCTTCACAGCAGCCCCTCCCCATCACAGGCCTGGAGGCCTAGGAGAGAAAAATGGTTTTGTGGTCTGGGACCGGAGCCCCCCTACTCTATGCAGTCTCAGGACATGGTACCCTGCATCCCAGCTGCTTCAGCTCCAGTCGTGGCTAAAAGGGGCCAAGGTACAGCTCAAGCTGTTGCTTCAGAGGGTTCAAGCCCCAAGCCTTGGCAGCTTACATGTGGTCTTGGGCCTGTGGGTGCACAGAAGTCAAGAATTGAGGTTTAGGAACCTCCACCTAGATTTCAGAGGATGTATGGAAACACCTGGATGTCCAGGCAAAAGTTTGCTGCAGTGGCAGAGCCCTTATGGAGAACCTCTTCTAGGGCAGTATGGAAGGGAAAGAACCTCTTCTAGGGCAGTATGAGCCCCCCCATACAGAGTCCCCACTGTTAGAGCCCCTGTTAGAGCCCCCCCAACAGAGTCCCCACCGGGGCACTGCCTAGTGTAGTCGTGAGGAGAGGGCCACCGTCCTCCACACCCCAGAATGGTAGATCCACCGACAGCTTGCACCATGCATCTGGAAAAACTGCAGACGCTCAATGCCAGCCTGTGAAAGCAGCCAGGAAGGGGGCTGTACCCTGCAAAGCCACAGAGCCAGAGCTGCCCAAGGCCATCAGAGCCCACCTCCTGTATCAGTGTGACCTGCATATGAGACATGGCATCAAAGGAGATCATTTTGGAACTCCAAGGTTTAATGACTTCCATATTGGATTTTGGACTTGCATGGGGCCTGTAGCCCCTTTGTTTTGGCCAATTTCTCCCATTTGGAATGGGAGCATTTATCCAATGCCTGTACCCCCATTATATCTAGGAAGTAACTAACTTGTTTTTAATTTTACTGGCTAGTAGGCAGAAATAACTTGCTTTGTCTCAGATGAGACTTTGGACTTGGACTGTTGGGTTAATGCTGGAATGAGTTAAGACTTTGGGGGACTGTTGGGAAGGCATGATTGTGTTTTGAAATGTGAGGACATGAGATTTGGGAGGAACCAGGGGCAGCCCCTGGTCAGAATGATATGGTTTGGCTGTGTCCGCACCCAAATTTCATCTTAAATTGTAGTTCCCATAATGCCCACCTGTCAAGGGAGGGACCCAGTGGGAAGAATTGAATCATGGTGGTTCTTTGACTCCAACACATGGCTGCTCTTCTTATGATAGTGAGTGAGTTCTCACAAGACCTGATGGTTTTATAAGGGGCTTTTCCCTCTTTTGCCTGGCACTTATCTTTCCTACCAATATGTGAAGAAGGAGTATTTGCTTCCCATTCTGCTGTGATTGGAAGTTTCCTGAGACCTCCCCAGCCATGCAAAACTGTGAGCCAATCAAACCTCTTTCCTTTATAAATTAGCCAGTCTTGAGAATGTCCTTATAGCAGCATAAGAAGGGACTAAGACTCTTAAGCTCCAGCTTAACTCTTTTAACAAATTGTCAATCAGGAAATCTTTGAATTTGCCTATGACCTGGAAGCCTCTGCTTCAAGATGTCCTGCCTCTCTGGACTGAACCAATGTACACCTACACATATTGATTTATATCTTTGCCTGTAACTACTATCTCCCTAACGTGTATAAAACCATGCTGTAACTCAGCCACCTTGGGCACGTGTTCTCAGGACCTCCTGAGGCTGTGTCACAGGCCATGGTCCTTAACCTTGGCAAAATAAATGTCTAAATTGACTGAGACCTCTCTCAGATAATGACAACCCCAAGAAGAAATTTTAGACCCTCTCATACTAGTGCCCAAAGGAATCAAAACTCCACGTGGGCGACATAGCAAAAATAATATTTTGAAGTCTATCCATTCCTACCCCTCAGCTACCATGGTTTTGGCGAGAAAACAGAATTAGGCACCCTTGTGGGGTCCTCCACCAATTCTCTTAATCACTTTGAAACTTCTTGGACTCAGGACTTTTCTTACACCCTTAAAAATCCTTAAGGGTCCCACAAAGAGCTTGTGTGTGTGTGTGCGCGCATGCCTGAGTGTGCATATATACAAAATAAAATAATAAATTCATCACAATTGCCAAAACAAAAATTTAACAAGGTAAGTTGCATTGTTTTTACATTTTTATAAATCTCTTTCATATCTGGCTTAGTATGGGATTTTCACATCAGCTTTGCATCCAGCATTTTGCAAAGTGCGCATTGTTTTGGTTCAAATATATGAAAAAAAATCTCACCTCACATGTATCTAAATATACGGTTGTAAAAGGGGAAGTATTTTCAAGGCCTTTCCAGATAATTGTGGATATTCTTCTTTGATACTATTTTAAAACTTAACAAATGGTAGTTTCTTAAAGATTAGTTGCAAGGTGGAATCTGAAGCAACCAAGGAACTTTTCATATTCTGTTACCTTAAAATCCGTTATCTCTCTTGTATAATTTTGTAATATGGGCCATCTAAAAAATACGGGTCCCCTGCACTATATAGCTCTTACAAATGATGAAAAATGCCATTATTGTACAATACTGTAAAAATGACTTTCATTAACATTATTACTGATCTCATCAGAAAAAATCTTTATGTATTAGGACACTATAAAGCTAACAGTGATGGATAAAAGCTTTCCAAAATTCTAGTCTTTTCTTCAAAACTCAAAGTTTATCATTGGCAATAAAGATAGTTCTCCTCCTTAAACTAACAGACTCATTTCCTTCATTTTCAAGAAAATATCTGTCACATCCTCAAGTTCAAGTAATCAAAGCTTTTTTGTATGTTGTTCCTTTTTAAAACTTTTATTTTAGGTTCAGGAGTACATGTGCAGGTTTGTTATATAGGTAAATTTCATGTAGCAGGGGTTTGGTGTACAGATTATTTTGTCACCAAAATAATAATATAAGCGTAAGGTAATAAGCACAGTGCCCACAGTTTTTGGATCCTCACCCTCCTACCAGCCTCTACCCTTAAGTACTCACCAGAGTCTGTTGTTCCCTTCTTTGCGTCCATATGTACTCAATGTTTAGCTCACTTGTAAATGAAAACATATTCGGTTTTCTGTTACTGCGTTCGTTTGCTTGGGATAGTGACCTCCAGCTCCATCCATGTTGCTGCAAAGAATATAATCTCGTTTTTGTGGCTGCATAGCATTCCACGGTATATATGTACCACATTTTCTTTATCCAGTCTACCCATTATTTAAAAAGTCAAAAAATAACAGATGCTGGTGAGGTTGTGGAGAAAAGGGAATGCTTTTACACTGCTAGTAGGAATGTAAATTGGTCCAGCCATTGTGGAAAGCAGTTTGCTGATTTCTCAAAGAACTCACAGCAGAATTACCATTTGACCCAGCAATCCCATTATTGGGTATATACTCAAAGGAATATAAATAATTCTACTGTAAAGACACTCTACTATAAAGACACATGCATGCATACATCTTTGTTCTTGCATGTAAAAATGTCACGCCATTCAAACAGCAAGAGTCTTGCTCTCAACTGGGTCGCATGAGAACTTTTCCTGGGGGTGCCCATTGCACACAGGGGGGCAACAGACATGCTTGGCACTGCCTCTGCTTCCCTCACACAAATTGGAAGAGGACCTGTCCTCCAGGGCTGAGAGGAAATGCCATCGATTATTTTTTCTCCTTCATCCGGGACATTCTTAAGTGAAACTCATTTCAATTTGCTCATTTGTTTCCCAAGGGGCATGTGTGGAGAGATACAAAGACCATGCACGCTGTCGCTGCTGCCAGTTTGGTTCCTGCCAAGATGCCCACAGTTTTGCACACACTGCGTTGGCACCATCAGTGTGATGGCAAAAAGGACAGAGTGTTGCTGGAGTCTGCAGACCACATTTTGAGAACCATAGCCACACAGGCAAAACCCAGAGTGGTTTTGGTGAGAAAACAGAAACAGGAATGAATACTCAGCCCCGCAGTAGAACCTGTGCTGCAATGGAGGTCGGGAGGCCTCAGTGATGGCTGGCAATTAAACCTGGATAGACCACTTAACTCATGTAGGCCACAGGAAAACTGGAACAAATTAATCTTGCAGGTCATGAATCCTTGCCTCCAAACTACCATGGTGAAAATTCAGTGATTTGAGAATCTTATAGCTCAAGTACACTAATCAGCAGGCTGTCTATTTCTGCCCTGCTGGGGTATTTTAGACTCCAAGACCCTCCTAAAAACTGAGAAAGTTTAAACTAAGGATGGTAGTCCACCTCTTACTGTACCTTTTGCAACACAGATGCTGTTTACAGCACAGACCGGCCCCTAACTCAGTCAATAAGGGACCAATCTAATGCTTCATAGCCTCTTTTCTCCCATCTATCAGGTGAGAAAACTAACAATTCCTATGTCCTAGGAATACTGTCATGATTAAATGGGATAATGCATGACGAATGCTTAGCACGATACCTGCCGCTTCAGGAGTGCCCTCTCATTGTTAGCTACTACTGGGCATTTATTAAAGCAACTTTTACCAGCTTCCTACATTTTTTTCTAACGTTATGCAGAAGAGGATTTCACATTTTTCCACCTCCCCACTCTAACAAACAGAAGGAAAATTCCACCTGGAAAAATATGTGCTGATGCCAAGAAATAGAGCTGCATAATATTGTTTAATGATGCCCAGTATAAACTACCAGACTGTGGGTTATGTAAACTCTGCTAACTTATTAGCAGGAGTGGCAGATAAAGGATCAAGGATGTTTGGTTCTTGTCTGGGACAAGGAAAAAGCCAAGATTTTCAAGTCCAACCATGTCAAACTATGACGATTATATGGGTGAACCTAATTTCCAAAGTAGCAGGCAGTGAGCAGGAAGGAGAAGAAGGGCTGGTGTGAGCGGAGAGGCAAGTGCTCCCAGCCTTCTCACCGTGGGAACATGCGATTCATCCCTGATGAACCTTTTCCCACACAGATAATCACCCTCTTCTCTAAGCATGTTCTAATCCATGTATATTTGGGTGGACCCTTGACAGACACACACATCTCCAGAAATGGTGTTCACAACAAATGAATAGAAGCATGTTTGTGTCTACAACAGGAGGAAGAACAGAGGGTAGGAATTTATTAATTTATAATAAAATATGTGGGAGATAATCTATCAGTTAGGAAAGCTCTTGGCTCCAAGTGACAAAAAACTCAACTACAGTGGCTTAAAAAGGAAGGCTTATTTTTCAACAATGTAAGTAAGAAGTTTTGATCTAAGCAATTGCTAGTGTTGGTTCAGCAGCTTAATAATGCCAGGTTGCTGCAGCTCTGATCAATACATTCACATTCAAGGCAGAAAGAAGAAGAAAAGACCACACCAGCCATATCTGTCCCTCTACTGGGAGAGAGGCAGCATTCTCAGAGATCCAGTAGATTTATGCTTATGTGTAATTGGCTTGAACCATGACATATCTGTCGCTGTGACAAATGTGTCATCCCTACTTATAAGGGAGGCTAGAAAAGTAAGTATCTGGGCTTATCTTCTTCCAGAATGACTGGTGTCGTGGGAATGAGTATAATGCAGACAACAACCAGCCCCTGCCACAGACTCCAGGAAAACTTCCATTTTTGTTTTCATCATTGAACACACATTCCTCATGCACAGCCACCAAACTTATGGTGACCTGAGCAGTATATAGTCACAAGGTCACTTTGAGCGTTTACTACCATTAAGTCCCTCTCATTCTCCAGACAACGGGATTATCATTTTCTTCCCCTTGAGGGCTCCTGTTACCACAGGTCCTTGCTTATCAGCAAGGAAGAGACAAGAGCAAAGAAAAAGTGAAACTGGCGTCTCTCACTTTGCCTACTTGCTAGAAATGCTGAGACTTTTGGGGTGGAAGAAATTGAAACAAATGAGTAGTTTAAAATGAGGCTGGAGCTGCATTCATTCAACTGCGTTTATTTTGCCTGTTTGACTGAGAAAGAACAACTTGAAGAAAACTGAGTCTGGAATTCACCATAAGATGAAGAAAAACCTGTTATGAAATCACACTGAGGCTTGTTATACTGTTTACTTTGCTTAGCCACCCTCCTATTTTGAGAACTCTAATGTGTTCAGGTAAGCGCAATACATTTTGCTTAGTAAGACCAAAGTTTTGTAAATTAAATTTTTGGCAAAACAGGTGGAAGAATCTTGCACTTTTTAGAGTTCACTCTTACTAAATTTTTCAACAGTGCCTGGGGCAAAAAAGACAAATACTCTCAGCTTTCTCAGAAGCCTTATTAAGGTTTTACATGCAGATAAGCACATGGTAGGCTCTTAAGCATTTAATAAAACCTAAGCTAATTTTCCAAAATAAAGGATGAAGAGCAACCTGTTCAGAGAGCATTAGAGTACATGGTGCAATCTCTTGGGATTAGGAAATTGTCAAAACTTAGTTCCTTCTGCTTGGGGACTGGTTCACGAAGAAGGAAGGAGAAGCTCAAGAAAACCCAAGGAAAAACCCTACAAGGGAATAATCTGACCCACAGGGAGAGGGAGGAACGATGAATGTGGTCTGAAGAAAGAAGCAGAAGGGATAGATGCAAAGGCGAGGGGGATGATATCCCTCCTAAACTCACCAAGCTAAACAAAAGGAAAGGTGAATGAGAGGATGGATGAAATGGGAAATGCTGATAGAAGCATAAAATATCAGAGCATTTTCTCTGGCCATGGCCAGAGAAACTTATATGTGGAATCTAAAAATGTTGAACTCATGGAAGCAGACAGTAGGATGTTTACCAGGGGCTGGGGGATCGGGTCTAGGGGATGTTGTCAAAGGGTACACACTTGCAGTTACACACAGTGAATAAATTCTGGGGATCTATTATACAGCAAGGCAACTATAGTTAATAATACTGTACCATATACTTGAAAATTGCTGAGAGTAGATCTTTTATTACAAATTTATTTGTTTTTAACAGACAAATAATAAATGTGTATATTTATGCGGTATAACAATGTGATGTTTGATCTACGTATACATTGTAGAAAGATTAAAACAAGATAATTAATCCATCACCTCACCGGCTTACTGCTTTTTTATGAAATGTTAAGAAGAGAGTAGATTCTAAAAGTTCCCACCAGCAAAAAAATTGGTAAATATGTGAGGTGACGGATATATTAATTGGCTTGACTTAATCCTTTCAACAATATATGCATATCTGAAAACATCACACTGTACAGTGTAAATATATATAATTTGTATTAGTCTATTATGCCTTAATAAAAATAAATAAATCTGAAGCTTATATTACCAATTAATTACATATTAGTAGATGTTCTTAATCTAAAAAACAAGGCAAAACAAAACAAAAAAAGGATATCAGGGTTGGAAGAAGCTAGAAATTATCTAGTAAAAACTTCTTATTTTCCAACTGATGAAACTGAGAACAGAAAACTTTTGAGATTGTCCTGAGATCTTATAGTCAACGTAGTGCCCAAGCCAAGAGTAAAACCCAAGCTCTGAGAAGTTCTCTGTCCCTTTAAGACTGTGAACGGGTGAAATCCTCCAAGGAGAGCCCAAGGCAGAGGGATGGCTCGGGCTTCCTGCTGTGTGCGGGAGCAGTGAAATCACAGAGATTGGGCAGAGAGAGCAAGCCTCTTGCCATGAGGCTTTCATCTGGACAGCTTTGCTTTAGGAAGACATGCTCTCCCAGAAGTCTGGCTTACCATCCTGAATTCCCAATGCATCTCCCAGCTCGAATCACAAATTTAGATTCCCTACTAATATGGCACCCAGAACAAGAGTCCATTGTCAGAACTCACTGGACAGTCGTATGATCTCAGTTAATGCCAGCAAGGCCCTTAGCGTGGAGGGAAGGCAGACGGGCCTCAGTCAGAAGGCCTCACATTCTGGCCCCAGGAAAAAAAGGAGAAACCAGGAGCCACGCCCCATATTCTGAAGTGGCTGGAGTGAGTAACGGGACCCACCACACATGACAGGGAGCTTCAGACCCTAACAGAAGGGAGCTGAGCTCATCTCCTGCAAATGTCCCTCTCCTGTGGCCGGGTGGATGTGACTGACAGCTGTCACTCCCTTCCATGGGACCAGCTCACAGCAAACGAGAACATTCCCTTCCTGATGGGCCCTATGTAATTCTACATACTCTTCTGTTCTTTTTCTGTTCTTTTCCTTGACACTCAGCTGTTGTGTCTTGAATGATTACCTTTCAAGATTTACTTCAGTGACTACAGGGTCAATTTCCCTTTTAAGTTATATGCAGCTTTTGCTTGTAAGCATTTAAAGAGGTGGAAGCTGAGGTTTTCAACTCAAGCATTAATGGAGTCAACTAATCCACGTATGTATTATGTGATTTGTTAAATGCTTAAAGCCAACAGATTAATTTGTTTTCTCCCCTGAAATGCTGCGGATACTATGTGCAAATATTATGCATGCAGAGGCTGTCATTACACTGCTTAAATGTTTGCAATCTCTATTACTTAATTACTCTAAGTGACATTTATAGAGTATCTACTAACAGGTAAGGCATCTAGGGTAAAGCTGAAAAAAAAAAAAAAAAAAAACAGGAAAAAAGATTGTATTGTCAGCATATCATTTTCTAAAGCCTCCCAGCCTTCTTGAGCCAGTTCTTTACTTAGTATCTGCGGCCATCAGGTTACAAATCTCCTTCCCCTGAACCAAGTGCTACCTGGCAATCCTTCTTCATTACTAGAGCTCAGAAAAGCCTAATGAATCAAAACAGCCGACGGGACTGAGGTAGCTAAGAAGCCAAGTCAGCCCTTCCAAAATTCAGCCTGTGGTTTCAGACACCTGGAGGTTTCTCAAGTTGTCTGAGACCACTGAGTCAGGAGGCCCACCCCTCTGGACTGTGTCATGTCTGGAAATGGAACCACCAGTGCGGTAGAGCTGTGGTCCATTCTGTAAACTGACAGACAACAGCACCTGCCTGCCCCATTGCTGTTCGTTCTCACCATCTGCTGCTGCATAACAACCCAGGGGGCAGCTTGTGTGCCTCTCGTGGCTTTGTGGGTGGACTGGGCTCACCCAGGCATTTCTCTGTTGGGATCTCTCATGTGGAGGCAGACACAGGTCAGCTGGGGCTTCAGCCATCTCAAGTCTCCACAGAGCTGGGCTGGCTCATTCACATGCCTGGCTGGGAGCTCAGCTGGGGCTGCTGCCCAGATGCCCTGCACCAGGAGGCCTCTGGGCTCTGAGACAGAGCTCCCAAGAGCAAGCATTCCAATGAATCTAGGCAGTGCAGAATGTATTAATGCCACTGCTTTCCATCAGCCAAGCACGTTGCTAAGGCCAGGCTGGAAGCAAGGGGAGGGGAATCAGACTATTCCTCTTGATGCAAGGAGTAGGGTGCATGAGCAGGGAAAGGAGGCTTTGGTGGAGGCCAGCTGTGCAGACTTCTCCATGGCCTATCTCCACTGTCGGCTGACATCTCTGAGAGCAGAGCAAGCTGGTGTAGAATCCAAGATCTTAGATCTAGCAGCCTTGAAGGCAATGTGTGCCAGCCATGCCCTCAAATATTTAAGGGGGTATGATCTCCATTCGACACTTGCCATAAAATGAACCAATTCTTGGTCTCTGTAATCCTGAAAGCTGCCCCAGCTCTCCCCTCCGCTGCCCTTGAAAAGGAGATCCCAGACAGTTATTGTTTCCATGACACTCTGTCTGGAATGAATTCATCTTGGGAAATGGTAACTCTGCTTTGAAAGTTAATAAAGGTGCTCTCTGACAAGAAAAGTGTATCCAAAGAGGAACACTGGTCTCAACAACTGTGTGACTGCAATCCAGCCTTGGGCAAACAAAACCAGCCCCTGCGTGTGCCTGACCGGCAGACTGACGGAATGAGAGTTTCTCTGGTGGGGCCTCACTGGGAATGGACCCAACTCGAGGGGAAAGGCACACATCGCAAGGGCTGACACCCAGGGCTCTGCGGAAGCCTGTGCCATCCTTGTGTGCAGAGGAAGAGCGGAAAGAGGTCAGGAGAGCAACTCCAGGCAGGCTGGATCCACCCAGCAGCTGGGGAGAGTGCAGCAGGGACAGCAGAGAATCCCAAGACCAAGCCACTGTTTCCCTTGGTTTTCTCTCAGGTCCAGGAAAGCGCACCTGCATCTTGGGTTTCCTGAAACACTACAGGGGAATCTGACTTTAGAGTCTGTCCCCAAGGGCCCCAGAGAAGAGACCCAGAAGTTAGTTTCTTCTTGTGCAGCTGAAGCACAAAAGTTACCACACTATTCCTTCAATCTCTGAAATTATATTTTTTTTCCTCAACAGCATAAGAACAGCATTAGAATAATAAATTACTGATCCCCTTGACTCCCCAAAATCTCACATCTCAATAACAACCTATTTTTTAGCACCCACATGTGTCCACTTCATTGGCTTTTTACTCGTACTTTTTCTAGTATTCACCAAAGCTCTGCCAAATACTCATCATTTGCCCCCATTTTAAAGGGGAGTTTAGGGACTTGCTCAAGGCAAGTCTTTCTATGCCTTTTCTAGGACAGCACGATAGAGAGGCAGCCGGCAAAAGGGCTCCCAGGTCTCCACTTGGCTGGCTTTGTGTGAGCAGCGGGACCCTTTTCTGGAAAGTCCTCCAGCATGGAAGTCCGAGGTGTACCAGCTGCTGTGGGTGAGGCTGAGGGTCCAGGGCCCAAGGGATGACCCAGTAGAGTGACTTAACTTTACAGAGAGAACGTCTGCAGAGGCTTCAGCCATCCAAGAGCTTCTGCGAGGAAACACACTTTCATCCCCTCCCACCGCGGGGGCTCTCCCACCAAGCCCTGCAGAAGGAGGGCCTCTTAGTTTCCCCACTTTGAATATTCATGACCCTCTACTTATTGCCCAGACCTGGAACACTTTTGAAAGGGAAAGGGGGAGGATGTTTTGATCATTTTAATTATCATTAATTACAATCATGATAACTTTTAAGATCATTATACCAGAGTTCAAAAGATCTATTGTACATCGTGGTGACTCTAGTGTATAGTAATACACAGTATTCTTGAAAATTGTGAGAGAATAGATTTTAAGTGTTCTCATCACAAAGAAGTGATATGTGAAGTAATGCATATGTTAATTAAGTTGGTTTAGCCATTCTACAATGTATACATATATCAAAATGTCATGTTGTACACCATATTAACATACAATTTTTATTTTTTAATGAATTAAATAAATAAGGCAATTATACCAGAACAACAGGCACGATTTAGAACTCTCCTAATCAAACTGGGAGAATGAAAATCTTACACTGATCAAGGAACAGAAGAGTTTTTACCCATTGCAGGAATATTTATGTTTTCAGGGACAATCTGGAAGAGACATCGTCAAGGTGCACCGTCAGTGTCTGTGGAGGCTGAATAATGCCCTCCCCACCCAAGGATGCCCATGTTCTAATCTTCAGAACCCGTGCATGTCACCTTCTATGACAAAAGGAACTTCACACATGGGATGCAGTGAAGGGTCTGGAGATGGGGAGATGGTCCTGGATGATCCAGGGAACCCCACAGGTTACCACAAGGTCCTTATAAGAAGAAGGCAGGAGGGAGAAAATCAGAGAAGGAGCAGCAAGGACGAAGCAGGGTCAGGGTGATGTGAGGAAGGGGCTGAGAGCCAAGGGGTGCAGTCGCCTCTAGAAGGGGGACAAGGCAAGGGAACGGGTTCTCTCTGGGAGCCTCCAGAGGGAGCCAGCCCTGCCCACACCTTGACTTCAGACTTTTGTCCTCCAGAACTGTAAGAGAACAAATTCGTCTTGTTTTAAGCCACTAAATGTGTGGTAACTTGATACAATAGCAATATTGAATACAATACTGAAACTAATACAGTACTGTATCCAAATCAAAAATGTTGGGGGTTTTGTTTTTTGTTTTTAGAGAGAAGGTCTGGCTCTGTGGATCTGGCATGCTCACAGCTGCCTGAAGCCTGGACCTCCCGGGCTCAAGCAATCCTCCCACCTTGGCCTCCCAAAGTGCTGGGATCACAGGCATATGCACCACCATGCCCAGCCCAGAATAAAAAATGTTTTAAATCCACACGTTTCTGAATGAATTTTGGCAAGAGTCTAGGGCTTGGATTCTGCCCTGGAGTTAAACTTTCATTCCTTCAACAAAATATCCTTTTGTACTTAGGTCTTAGATGCAAAGTTTTAACTATAACTCCACCTTATAAATGTATTTGCATCCATGGATTACCTATGAGCAAGAAAGCCTCATGCACACAAGATCAGGTTTCTAACAATAGCTGAGTAATTAATGAATTACAACCAAAACAATGGCAGCAAACATTTATTTAACCCTACATGCCAAGGGCCGTTCTACAGGCTTCATGTGAAGATACACGTAATAACACCGTGAGGAGGGCAGAATTTTTATTCTCAGTTTACAGATGAGGAAACTGACGCAAACAGAGGCTAGATGTCTTCCTGTAACAAACCCACTTACTGACAGTCTCCTACAAGACACACCCCCACGCACACCATTTGAGCACAGAGATCCTAGCGGATATGTAGTGACTGCCACTGCCAGACACTGCTGAGAGTGCTTCAGATCAACTCACCCACTTAATCCTCAGGACAACCCATGAGGTGGTACTGTGATCGCCCCACTTTACAGATGAGAGGACAGACACACAGAACCGTGGAAACCGGCCCCAGGTCATACAGCTGGGAAGGGGCCTTGACTTTCCTACTCAGGCCTGCTGCACACGGAGCCCCAGAGAAAGGCTCAGGAGAAGGGAAACGCGTGGGACTAATGGTCTTGGAAGCACAGCCGGGGTGACCGAAGGTAAGGTTCATTCTGATACAGTTGCTGATGGGGTGTGGAGCTCACCCCAACCTGTCTGTGCCAAGCAGGCTTCAGCCCCTGGCCTGGGAGGGACCTGGGGGGAGATGGCTGACTATGGGTGGGCTACAGGAAGAACACCACCTTGGGTCTGGCAGTGGCAGTGGCACAGAGAGCTGCCATTCACCTCTGAGGACCATGGAGGCCAGAAAAATAGCTGTGGGGCCTACGAAAAAAGCCACCAGGGTGGCAGCAGGAACAGCAAATGCAGAGTGGCTGGATGGGGCCAGAGAGAGGAGCCCCGCACGAGCCTGGAGGCCCCCAAGCTCTGGCAGTCCCTGCGGCTCCAGGGTGCTCCCTGGACAGGGCTCCAGGGTCAGAGCCTCATGCCATCTCCATCCCTATGGGCTGCTCAGCTGAAAATACAGGGCAGCTAGAGAGCTACTGGTCAAGCAGCCTAAAGCCCTCTCTCTGTGGGTTCAGGATGGCCCCTCAGGAGACCCGAGCTCTCGCCCAAGAACCCTGGGGCAGCTGAATACCTCTTCCAGGCCTCAGATACCTCATTTGTCAAATGGGGGAGTCAGACAAAACCATCTCTGAACTCCTTCCAACTGTAACATGTGTGGTCTGAAATTTTTATAAAGGGAAAGGCAAAGAAAGCAGAGAAGAGGTGAAAACAGGGGGGGAAAAAGAACAGAGAAAAATCTCTGTATGCTGGGGGACGGCTTTCCTTCCAGCTCTGATGTACTTACCTCTGTCCATCAAGAGAAATCCCTCCCCATCATACTGTTGGCTTTTGGCCCTTCATCTGTTACCAAACCTTGTTCTTACTGCATCTGTGCTTCTATTATGAGTGGCCTCTTTCCACCTTGAAGTAGGCAGGGTATAAACAAATGAAACCAGGGATCCCAATTACCTCACTTGTCTGTGTTCAACGGTCGAGGCACAGAGAGCCGAAGATGCAAGAACACGGCAGCTAGGAGGGACCAATTCTCATGCAGGGACAACAGTGCCAGCCGCAGGCAGTGTCACGGGTGTTGGGTAGGGGTCTGGGCTGAGAATCTGGGTCTCATCAGCGACATCAACATGGATCATGCCACCAGCAGTGACAGCATCTTCATGCAGCCAGAAGCCACTAACTCTACGAAGAATGGAAGACAGCCTCAAGTGCTTTCCAGGTACTGGCACATTGCCAAGGCCTCTCACGTCCCCCTTTCTGCCTGAAAATTCACTGTTTGTGTGCTACTTCTGCCGGAGGTTTAGATAAGAGGAGGGAGCACACAGTTGTCTGAAGGTAAGGGGCACCATCCTGGGACCTTCCACATCCTCCTCAGTGAGCAATGGTGCACCCTAGGTTTGAACCAAGGAGACAGGGAGACTTGGGGCAGGTCAGGGCTTCTGGACCGTGGTTCATTTTGCTGCCCAGGTCCATCCAGGGGCAGCATCCCTGACACCATTTGCTTTTACCTAATAATCCAACACACACACTAAAGAAAGGAGGAAAGGCACCCCTGCTTCCATCTCTTGTCTACTGCATTCATGGCCCATCCCAACTTTACAACTTTATTTTTATTTTTATTTTTTGAGATGGCGTTTTGCCCTTATTGCCCAGGCTGGAGTGCAAGGTTGTGATCTCAGCTCACTGCAACCTCTGCCTTCTAGGTTCAAGCGATTCTCCGGCCTCAGTCTCCCGAGTAACTGGGATTACAGGCATGCGCCACCATGCCCGGCTAATTTTGTATTTTTAGTAGACACAGGGTTTCTCCATGTTGGTCAGGCTGGTCTCGAACTTCCGACCTCAGGTGATCCGCCCACCTCGGCCTCCCAAAGTGCTGGGATTACAGGTGTGAGCCACTGCACCCGGCCTCCAACTTTCTAAGGGAAGGTATCCCACCACTGGGTGAAGTCTGGTCTCAATAATCAGATAACAGAAATCGCCCAAAAACAAAGAGGTCCTACCTGCCACGTAAGTGACCACACTTTGACATTTCTTTCTGCCTCTACCCATACAGGTTTGAACTTCACTAAGGAAAAAGAATAGCCTGTACACATGTCAAAGCCCAAAGGGAAAACAAGTCCTCAGCATAAGCAGGAACCATTCCAAGAAGGGAGGGAAAGTGCCTGGAAAGCTGATGAGTCCACACTCAAGTTGTTGTTGGATAAGTTTTACAAAATGACAGATTGGGCCAGAGACAGACATATTTGATGTACATTCTGGTACTTGCAGATTTCAGGTGCAAAATTTTTACCATTGATTATGAGACATGTTTTGGTATTTGCGCATATATATATATATATATATATATAGAGAGAGAGAGAGAGAGAGAGAGAGAGAGAGAGTCTTGCTCTGTTGCCCAGGCTGGAGTACAGTAGCTCAATCTTGGCTCACTGCAACCTCTGCCTCCTGGGTTCAAGCCATTCTCCTGCATCAGCCTCCCGAGTAGCTGGGACTACAGGTGCACACCACCACACCTAGCTAATTTTTTGTATTTTAGTAGAGATGGGATTTCACCATGTTGGCCAGGATGGTCTCGATCTCCTGACCTTGTGATCCACCTGCCTCAGCCTCCCAAAGTGCTGGGATTACAAGCATGAGCCACGGCTCCCAGCCTGGTATTTGCATATTTGATCAGGTATATAATTTTTAAGCCATATTGATTATGAGAGTACAGGAAAAACAAACTATACTTTGGAAATGTACATGTGTATATTCCATATATATGCCCCATATGTATCCCACATGTAGATTCCATGTATACTCCATGTACATATGACAAAAGAGCTGATGTATCAAAACTTCTTTTGAGATGGCTAATTAGATTTATTTTCCTATATTTTAAGTTTACAAAATGCCTTTGTTTGTTGGATTTTTCATAAACTGGCTCCTTGCCTGAGCCATGTGTGGAAGAATTCTTTTAATTTCATAGCTTCTAAATGTTAGCTTCTAAATAAATGTTGTTGGCTAAATGAAAGAGGGGTCCTTCATAAATCCACGAACAAATATCAAAGTGTAGGAAACAAAGCACACATTCAAATCTTATTTCATCTTTCTCTTGCAAGTGTCGATCCAGGAAAGGAACCCTGTGCATTCTGATTTTTTCTTTTTATACTTTAAATTCTGGGATACATGTGCAGAATGTGTAGGTTTTTTACATAGGTATACATGTGCCATGGTGGTGTGCTGCACCCATCAACCCGTAATTTACTTTAGGTATATCTCCTAATGCTCTCCCTCCCCCAGCCTCTCACCCCCTAAAAGGCTCCAATGTGTGATGTTCCCCTCCCTGTGTCCATGTGTTCTCATTGTTCAACTCCCACTTACGAGTGAGAACATGCAGTGTTTGGTTTTCTGTTCCTATGTTAGTTTGCTGAGAATGATGGTTTCCAGCTTCATCCATGTCCCTGCAAAGGACATGAACTCATCCTTTTTTATGGCTGCATAGTATTCCATGGTGTATATGTGCCACATTTTCTTTATACAGTTTATCATTGATGGGCATTTGGATTAGTTCAAGATATATATATTGGAATATTTTTCAATAATTCTTACTTCTCATCCTCACTCCTTTGAGTTAAGTGCCTCACAAAGTGGTACTAACAGTACACTTGTAATGCTGTTTTGTGATCATCTGCTATTTGTTTCTAATCCTGGACTGCATGCCCCTTTTTTGCAGGATTCACATCTTTTTATCTGCAGTCTCTGGCACATGTTAGCTTCTAAATAAATGTTGTTGGCTAAATGAAAGAGGGGCCCTTTATAAATCCATGAACAAATAAGTACCCAAGTGTAGGAAACAAAACACACATTTGAATCTTATTTCATCTTTCTCTTGTAAGTTTTGATTCAAGAAAGGAACTCTGTGCAGTCTGATTTTTAGTAGGGCTTTCCATAAAAACATCGGAGAGACAGGGCTACTTAGCTAAGAGTTTAGTGCTCTCCCGGTGGAGCTTGCTAGAGATCAGACGCATCACTTATCCACTTTCAATGGGGCAGCGTGCTTGGGGAGAAATGGATCTGCAGCTACAAGCCTGCATTGCACAAGCCTGTGGGTTCCTGCTGCCTATATCAACAGGAGGCCTTTGCCCAGCAAATGGTTTGGTATACTTTTCACCTTCCTTGACAATTAAAGCTCCAAAGTGGCATGTTTGTGTTTCAGGTGAAAGGTTTAAGGCACTAAGGAAGAGTCACCCTTGTTGCCTCATCAACATTAATTAGCTGGCATGATTTCCAAATAGCCTTTGATTAAAACCTTTGAGACAGTGACAGTCAAGAACAACAAGGTCCAAGTCTTCACTCATCGAACAAAACAAATGCAGTCTAGAACAATCATTTCTTGGCGATCATGTCCCGAAAAGCAGACCCACAAAAGACGAGCCATCACTCAAGTTCATCTGAGAGCAAGCTGCAAGCGGATCCAGGCTTAGGGCATAGCAAGACGGCCCACAAGCCTCGACTATAGAGAGGTTCACAAGCACTTCTCAAGGAGCCTGCAGGAAGCTCTGTTATCCCTAGCAGATAATACAGACAATACTAAAACACGGCCCACCATTGCAAGACCAAGTCTCAGATCTCTCCTTCTGGGTTGTATCTGCTGGCCAAGGGCCTCCAAGTCCCAACTGGAACATTCTATCTACACCCGCAGCCGCCTGGCTCTTCCCTCCCTTCAGCTGCTGCAGCCCATGTACACCTCACTCACCTCGTACACATTGTACGCCTCATCACTTCTCTCCTCTCGCAGCTTGGTGAGATCAAAGGCTGCGGCTGATGTCGATAAATTACACTCTAATGTGAAAGACATTCAGTCATGCTATTGCTTTACCTCAGGCATCAGAGTTGGGTAATAAAGAAAAGGCTTGTGCCTGGGTAGAAAAGGACTCCAGGCATCTTTCCAGTGCCCTTTGAATGGAGTCACTCCAGCTTCTTCCGGGAGCTGTTCTGAAGCCACTGGGTTCAGTCCAGCGCCCCCTGAGTGCCTCCTCTGTGCCAGGCACCGTGCTAGGTACAGAGGATAAAAAATGGGTAAGACACAGCCCAGGGTCTAGTTGCAGGGTTACACGCATGATCTTGCTCTGCTTCCTGGCGTGGGAGAGGTAGATGAAGGAAGATACACCCTGGTTACCCCGACAAACGCAGCTCTCTTGCGAGGGAGACTGGTTACAGGCACGTCTGTTCCAGGCTCCACCTGCTCACTCACAGCCACAGCCCACCCAAATTCCACATCCAAGGGTTGCTCTTTCTGCCTCCATCCCCTCTCCAGAGCTCCTGGCTCCCTACAAGCCCAAGTCTCCCTCCTGCTCAGCCCCACCCACATGAGAAATCCAGAATCTGTTTTCCCTAGGTTTGCTTCCAGCTCATATGTTCCCTGTCCCACGTGGTGAGAGCTTTTCTGCAGTCAGTCACAGGTAGCTTCCTTAATTGCATAGATTTCTGGTAGCAGATTTTCTTCCTCAATTTTGACCCACTCTGGTCTGTAAAACACTTATGAACCTATTTATGTTTTCCTGAAATCACATTAACTGGAGATTTGAGGGCTGCCCTGCTCCCAAACATGTTAGATAATGTTAACTCAGGGTCTTAAATAATGCTGCAAATAATTCACTCGGTACACAGTTTACTAGCAAATACACAAGATTTGGCTGAATGAGATTAAGTAAATTAAAACAGTGAATGAGGAAACAAAAGGTAGAAAAGTATCCCCTCTAGAACTAGAAATACCATTTGACCCAGCCATCCCATTACTGGGTATATACCCAAAGGATTATAAATCATTCTACTATAAAGACACATGCACACGTATGTTTATTGGACCACTGTTCACAATAGCAAAGACTTGGAACCAACCCAAATGTCCATCAATGATAGACTAGATTAAGAAAATGTGGCACATATACACCATGGAATACTATGCAGCCATAAAAAAGGATGAGTTCATGTCCTTTGTAGGGACATGGATGAAGCTGGAAACCATCATTCTCAGTAAACTATCGCAAGGACAGAAAACCAAACGCCGCATGTTCTCACTCACAGGTGGGAACTGAACAATGAGAACACATGGACACAGGAAGGGGAACATCACACACCGGGGCCTGTCCTGGGGTGGGAGGAGGGGGAAGGGATAGCATTAGGAGATATACCTAATGTAAATGACGAGTTAATGGGTGCAGCACACCAACATGGCACATGTATACATATGTAACTAACCTGCACGTTGTGCACATGTACCCTAGAACTTAAAGTATAATAAAAAAAAAGCGTCCCCTCAAAGAGTGACTCAGTAGTTATGTTAAAATCTATTCAACCTCAACTGACAATCCTTATTCAAGACCCCCATAATTGTCCTGACTTTAAGAATCATAGTAAACTAACACAGGTAGGTAATAAACTCTTCGCACTTGGTGGAGGCTTTTCGATCATACTTTTTGGTCATTTTTCTTGTTGTTTGTTGACAGTTGGTGAGTGGGGAGTACTTTTTTCTTTGCAACAGTCTGAGGTTGAACTTCATTGGTTTGAAATTGTGCATCACAGCATGCATGCTTCTCATCCACAAATTGCTTCCCTCTAAGCAGTGATTCTCAGTTGAAAGTGATGGCACTCTGACCCTGGGCAATGTCTGGAGACACTTGGGATGAGCACTGGATGTTCCTGGCACCTAGTGGGTTGGGGCCAGAGATGCCACCAACCATCCTACAACATCCAGGTTAGGCCCCACAGTGGAGAATCACCCAGCCCAAACGGTCAACAGGACCACAGTTGAGCAACCTGCTTTAAAGGAATCCACTGGATGCCTGCAGTGTTCTCGCCACCCCAGGTTCACTGCGATTGTCCCACATGTCATCCTTCCATGTCACTCAGGTGAGCTCAGTAGGAGGTCCTTCAGGAATTCTCCATGAGAAAACCATTCTGGCTTTCAGTGCTGCTACAGCTGGGGTCTGGATGGCTTTCAATATTCTCTTCTACAGGAGCATGTCTTTGCATGGTGCCAGGGGAGCCAGAGATAGCTAGCAGATTCCCCTGAGCCTCATTGACATGAGAAGCCCTTGCTATTGTCAGAAGGGAACCTAAAAGAGAGTTGGATATTTAACTTTTTAAATTTGTTTGCTCAGTTCAGATACATAGGTGGGATGGTTCCATATTACGATACACGCTTGGCTCCATATTGTCTGGATAACAATCACCACCATGCTGGACAAGCTATGTATGGTGTACATGGACGCTTTCTGGAGAGCACCTGTCACCTCTTACCCTCAGAGCCTCCTGGTGAGGGTCTCCTTAGGTATAAGTCACCATAATTACTTTGGAGATCTTGCTATCCTGGCCACAGTGAACTAGACCAAATATTGGTGTCTGGCCCAAGTATGATCCAGAAGGGAGCCTGGAATAAGAGCTCCACTCAACATGAGTGCTTAATACAGATGACAGACTGGCAGGAACCACCACATGCTCTGGGTTGGGGTGTTTGTGCTACATATAGAGGCAGACAATTGAGAAACACAGCCAAGGCAGTGGACAGAACCCATGAACCTCAGAGGATATCAGCAAGCAGAAGCACACTGCAGGAAGAACACCAACTTGGATGTGTGCCTGTGAATCCCAGGTACCCAGAGCCACCGTGGGCTCACGGGTAGGTGTTCAGTTAATATGTGTTTAGGGAATGATTTAAGAATAGGGAGATGTCTGGCAGCAGTAGCAGGAGATTAACAAGCAGAGACATTGGGGAGCTCCTGACCATGGTGTTGGAGCTCAGTGTAGAAAGTGTCACCCACTGCTGAGTGGAGACAAGATCACCTGATCCCTAGATGTCTCATGTCCTGTACAGCATGCCTCCCTGCCTGAGGCCAAGCCCGGCTACTGTTGGGGCTGCTTCCTGCTCTCTTTCTTACCTGTGTAATTTCAAAATAAAATGACAGTAACTTAGATACTCTGAAATGTCTCTTAAAACCCCAAAAAAGGGCCAGGAGTGGTGGGTCATGCCTGTAATCCCAGTACTTTGGGAGGGCGAAGCGGGTGGATCAGAAGGTCAGAAGTTCAAGACCAGCCTGGCCAAGCTGGTGAAACCCCGTCTCTACTGAAAATACAAAAATTAGCTGGACGCGGTGGCAGGCACCTGTAATCCCAGCTACTTAGGAGGCTGAGGCAGGAGAATTGCTCGAACCTGGGTGGCAGAGGTTGCAGTGAGCTGAGATCATGCCACTGCACTCCAGGCCTGGGCAATAGAGTGAGGCTTCATCTCAAAAAAAAAAAAAAAAAAAAAAAAGTCCACAAGACCTTGTCAAGGTGGAAATGAAGCAGAGACCTTGAACCTGGAGAGGTTTTTAAGTGAATGGGGGACCAGTGAACCTAAGATGTGTACCTGCCCCTGAGGTTAATCCTTCTAGTTCATAACTTGGATTAATAATGGGACAAAATCTCTTACTAGGACTAAAAGCAAGAAAGAATATTTTTTAGATGCTTTTTTTCCCTCCCCTGCTCCAGCCACACTGTGCCTCTTGCCAGATAAAATACAAGCATTTCTGTACCTTCTCCTGCATGACATAAACAAGACCTAGGATCTGATGAGTTCTGTCTTAGATGAGACTTGGGACAGGCCACAGCTCTGCCCAGCCTCATCCTGAATGAGTCAACATTAACTTGATCCACCCTATAATCAAAGCATGATTTATTCTGGAACCCTGAACCCACAGCAAAACATTAGATAACAACTAGCCTATTAATAAGAGATGAAAGTGTTATTTTTAGATTAGGTTAACCTGGAAAAAGGTTGACTCAATTTTGACTTACTGAGACGACCAAGCTGTGTACATTAACGGCTCATCTATTTATGTACTTAGCAGTGCTCAAATTAACAGGCACGCATCCACTCTCACAACGCTGTGGTTTTCTGAAATGGGTGCAGGTGTTCCACATAGGTAAGAGTCACCTCTGTGAACACATGCATTTCTCTTTCCTCTTAGAAAATACCTGAAATCTCTTCTGAATGCTGTGCAGACTGAGGCCTGTACGGGTATTACAAATTGAACCCCCGCTGCACTCCGACTCTGGCTGCACACTGAGTTAGCATCTGCTCGCCCTTCTTCCCCATGTTCTTTGAGGGTGGGGAGGTGGTAAACACAGGCATGACACAGTGTAACATGACTGTTGCCGCCGGCTCTTACTGTAAGGTTTTTAGTTAAGAATTCATTTCTCAATTCCCCATGGAGCTAACTTACAAAAGAATAAGGAAGAATAATGAGAGCACTTTATCAGGAAAAAAAAAACAAAAAACATTCTTCCTCTACTTAAAAAAAAACAAAAAAATAGCCCTGATAATGATGTAGATGAGATCGTGCCCATTTTACAGACAAAGAAATTGAAACCAGAAGGCTCATCATTGCAAAGTAATTTTCCATTGATTCTGGAATGAAAATCCAGTTTTTAAAATTTTAATTTCAGTACTATGGCCTCTGGAATATGTATTTCATTACCTGACTAGGAAAAATGAGACCAAAGAAAAGAAATGGAACTTCTAACTCAAACTTATTAACACAGAAGTTCCATTTCTGGCTCTGATGGAGTGACATGCATCAATCCAACCATCCTGCACTACATCCTAACTACAAAAGCTGCACAAAATAAAAAACACATTGTTGAAAGACAACCGAGAATAACCAAGTCAGCCAGTACTGGAGGGGCAACGATCCCAGAGCAAAAGGCCCCCAACAGGTGAGTCCTGTGTCATTCCTTGCTTCTCCCCTTCGAGCATCTGCTATTTCCCAAGCGACACTAACACAAAGGCAGAGACTTAGTGTTCAGGAGGCTTCACTCCAAAACCTGGAGTCCGGGACTACTGCGTCTTCAGAACTGGAGAAGCAAAGAATTTAGAGAAAAAGAAACTACAAAGAAGTGAATACACAGATTGAAAAACATAAGCCACAGTGATAAGGTCTAATGTACAGGTAATTAGAATTCTAGGAAAAGGGGCTGGGGAATAAAGAGACATAAACAATTCTCAGAGAGGCACTGGCCAGAAATGTTCCCAAAGTGCTAAAAACATTAATCTGCAGATTTAAGAAGCTCTACAAGATTAAAGCAGAATAAACTCAAAAGGCAAAAAATACACATTGAGATACATCACAGTGACATCTTGCTGAAAACCTCATGGGCACACATGCTGAAAATAAAAAACACAGGAGAATCTTCAAAACAGCGGAGGGTGAGGGCTGGAGGCAGCCGGAGAGAAGGACACATCACACTCAAAGGAGCAACAATTATGCCGATAGCTGATCTTCCAGAAGAAATGGTGGAATCCAGAAGACAATAGGATGGCATCTTTAAAATGCTGAAAATAATTGCCAAATTCTTTTTTTTTTTTTTTTTTTTTTTAATGAGACAGAGTCTTGCTCCGCCACCCAGGCTGGAGTGCAGTGGCACAATCTCGGCTCACTGCAACCTCCACCTCCCAGGTTCAAGCGATTCTCCTGCCTCAGCCTCCCAAGTAGCTGGAATTACAGGTATGCACCACCATGCCCGGCTAATTTTTGTATTTTTAGTAGAGACAGGGTTTTGCCAGGTTGGCCAGGCTGGTGCCAAATTCTAGATCTGGAAAAATATAAAGCGAAGGCCAAATAACGCATTTTAGTTAAATTTATTGACAGAGTATAGCAGACAACATTGTAAACGTACATTGAAAACATTTGTGTCATACATTTTTCTGCGAATGTATATGCCCTTTCCCACTAGGTTACAGACCTGCAAGGAAATACACAAGATAAGAAACAATATATTATTTTTAAGAACAATCAACCAATGCCTATCAGGTTTTTCCTTGTTCCAATTCACAGCTTTCAGCCAGCTTCACCTTTGTCATCAAAATATAAAATGCTGTGCCTAAGAAATGTCTCTACATAAGTAAACTTTGTGGCTAATTTGAAAACATGAGAAAAACTAATTTAAATATTTTACCTGGCACGACGCAGCAGCTGAAGAAGAAAGGGACAGGCCTTACCCTTCCCTCTGCATTGTGTTCCTAATTACATTCCTGATTCCACTCCTGAATCCTGTGTGGGACAGAGGAACTCAAGGGAGTATGTTGAGACTGTATCTAAAAACGTAATCGGCACCTTTCTTAATAAAGTTTGTAGAGTGTAAAAAACCATCATGGGTTTGGGCATCAAATAGATTTTTCAGATTCCTCTTCGAATCCATCAGTTCCTAGTTGTCTGTTCTTTTTTTTTTTTTTTTGAGATGGAGTCTTGTTCTGTCACCCAGGCTGGAGTGCAGTGGCGCGATCTCGGCTCACTGCACCCTCCACCTCACAGGTTCAAGCAATTCTCCCTGCCTTAGCCTCCCAAGTAGCTGGGATAACAGGTGTCTTCTATCACACCCGGCTAATTTTTGTATTTTTTAGTAGAGACGTGTTTTTGCCGTGTTGGCCAGGCCCATCACTCCCAGCCCAGTGGTATGCTCTTGGGCAAAATATTTAACCTTTTTCAGGCTTTTCCTCATTTTTTCCTTTTTTTGTGTGTGAGACAGGGCATTGCTCTGTTTCCCAGGCTGTAGTGCAGTGGTGCGATCACAGCTCATCGCAGCCTCGACTGCCTGGGTTTAAGTGATCCTCCAGCTTCAGCCTCCAAAGTAGCAGGAACTATAAGTGTGTGCCACACATGTGGCTAAATTGTTTTAAAAATTTTTTTGTGGAGATGGAGTCACTGTATTTTTTCCCATCTTTTAGATGAGACTACTGGTACCTATCTCAAAGACTGGTGAAGATTGAGATAATGAATATATGCCCAGTACAGTGCATGACTCATAGTTGACACTGAAAATAGTAGGTATTATTTTTATTATATAGTCACTCCAGGTAGTAGGAAACTACTGAATAACAAAGCATTCAGTGGGAAATAATAACAGATAAGTCCATTGTCACTCAGAATGATGAGGAATATGGCTGAGTACTAACAAAAGCAATATGTTATTTATACAGGCTGATTTCCCTGTTTTGCAGGCTGTGAAATTTGGTTGCTTTAGAGATAGGGTGGTTATTAGACATCAGTGAAAATAAGCACACTGTGAGAATTTATAGGGAAATACATTTAATTAACAGCCATCTGAGCCACCCACACTGTGAACAAGGATTCTGGCAACAAAAGGTTATTGTTGCCAAGTTCCTGCCAAATGTTATTTTCCTAAGTTAGTGTGTTGGTGGTGGTGGTAGTGTTTTTTCTGGCCAAAGCCTGAATAAAGAATTCCAGATGGCAACATGGAGTGAGAAAGCCTCATCACCATAGACCAAAAGTCTCCCAAAGTCCAAAGAAGATTGGGAAATCCTTTTAAAATATTTCCTTTGGATGGAGGAAGGGGGTGGATACCACAGGAAATGTAAAGTGGGAAATAATGGCGATTAACTTTAGGGTAAATTCTTTGAGGATATTAATTCATTTCTTAAAACTTAGAATGTGCTTCCCCTCACTCCCAAGGAGGAACACCAATGCAAGGCCTGTGCAAAGCACGAGGTTCTCACTAAGTGCTAGTTGAACTGAGCAAAACTGACCCCCAGAGCACAAAGTAAGTACACAGAAATGACATCGACAATGACCAGCTCATTAAGCTCTTCTGCAGGTTTCAGTCTCTGCACTGAGCACTTCACATGTATCATCAGATCCTGCAACAACCCTATGACAACCTTATTTCTTCCTTGATTTTTAGCTATAGAAATTCAGTCTCAGAGAGGTTAAAGACTTTCTTTCATCACAGAGCTAGTCAGTCACAGAGCTGGGATCAACCCCAGATCTGTCTGACTTCCAAGGTCATATTCTACCACTGCACTGAGAAACCTGAGTAAAGTCCCAAAACTCCACCTTCACATCAATAGGTTACTAAAACAATCAATGTGTAAGATTAGGCTTGGCCAGCAGAGGAATTCTGACCAATATGAAACTACTGGTCTAGAAACTCAGGAAGATACCTACTGCGTTGGGAAATCACAGGACATTCTGTGTAACAAAGTTCAATGTTATGGGGTAAAAACTAAAACACCCAACAAGCCAGTGAGGGCCACTTGTATAACTGAGCCTCCACGTTTCCACTAGAGGAGCCGAGTGTGCAGGGATGTGGTGCAGCGCCTCATGCAGCCTTATGCAGGAATGTAGTTTGCACACCCTTCTTTCTCCTTGGCCAGTAGAAAAAAATGCAGATATGCAGGTTGAAAGTATACATGTAAAAATTGTTTAATTCATTGTTAAATATTCTTATAGCTATCAGATATAATGAAAAAGACAGACAATGCCAGAAGTCATGTTTTCATAACTCTTTAGAAAAAGAAAATAAGACAGTAAGGATCTGGAAAGCACGTAATCATAGGCTGCAAGTGCAATTTTGTTGCATGAGAGTGACCTGCCTCCACCCCAAGTCTCCACCATCCTTTAGACTTATCCTTTATAAGCTGAAGACGGCTATGTCACTCCCAAAGTCTCTGCTGAGCTGTAAAACCATATATCCAATTAGCTTTCAGATGGCTCCAGTTACATGTCACAAAGAGTTCAAATTCAATATATCAAAAATATCCAAAATTTAGCTCATAATCTTATAGTCCAAATACATTATTTCTTTAATATCTGCTATTCCAGTGAATAGCCCAGGTATTCTTACAGCCATTCATGCTGGAGACCCAAGGACCACCTCGGACTTGAACTCCTCTCTATCTTCTTCCCTCTACAACTGAGTTCTCTCAGGTTTGCCTTTGCATATTTCCTGATTTCATCTTTCTCCCTTTCTCTCTCTCTCTCTCTCTCTCTCTCTCTCCACCCAGCAGTGGTGCCTTTAGTTCATCATTGTTTCTCATCTGAATTAAACCAAGTGCACCAAGTCCCTCAGTTATTCTTTCTCTAGTCTTGTTCCAACACAATCCATTGTCCACTCTAATCTGGTCCTTTCACCTCATTGACTCTAGACACTTCTGTATAAAGTCCAAAAGTCTTCACATGCCATATAAGATCTTTCATGATCTGATACCTGCCCACCTCTCCATTTTTGACCCTTGTCCTTCCTACCCTGTGCCTCCACAATCTAGTCAAAGCAAACTCCGTACTTCATTTCAAATGGCCTTCACTCTCATCTCTGTGCTTATCCTCCCATATCTGTCAAACTCTTTCCCTGCTAACCCCTCCACACTCCTATACAAGGTAAGGTCGCTTCTAGGAAATGTGGACTCGGCCCCCATCTCCTTCCTCTCATGGCACCCTGTGCTCACCTCTGCCCCACTGTTGTGGTACTTACCATATTGTGTTGTGATCATCTTCAAAGCTAGCATCCCAAAAGACAGACATGGATTACTCATCTTTGTATCTATCACCTAGTAGAGTCCATGCAATAATAGGTGGTCAATAAAAGTTTGTGCAATGAATTAATCTAGAAAAGAAGAAAGGAAAGCAAAAAGGGACACCATATGTTGCGGAGAGTTTGTTTATAGGCACATTTAACAGTTGTGAGACACAGATGATCTATTATGTTAACAATTGTGAGAGACAGATGATCTATTATGTTTTCAGAGTTTGGGACTTCAACAGGGAACTAAGAGGAATAAAAGGAAGCCTGATCTCAATGATTTAAACAACATAAAGATCATAACTGAAATATTTAATTGCCTAAAGGGACAAATGGATTCATCAACCGAAGGGTAAACTAATCTGTAAATATCCCAGGTCTAACAGTGTCTGGCATAAAGCCTTGGGGAAAACGGGCATACCCTGTACTGCACTCTGGTGATGACCCTTGACAAAAAGTGACGCTGGAGCTTTCCTCCATGCACAGCAATTTCAGCCAGAGAAGAAGTAGGGGCAAAAATAATAATCATGAAAGATAAATACATAATGGATAAATGGATGGATGAAAAGATAGGTGGTGGATGGATGGATAGATAAGATAGAATAAAAAGATGATTGATAAGTAGATGATGGATAGATAGATGAAATCAAATAGATACATGATTGATAAATAGATGATGGATAGATAAATGATGGATAAATGATAGATAATAGATGATAGATATGTAGATAAAATAGAATAAATAGATGATTGATAAATAGATGATGGATAGATAAATGATAGATAGGTGATAGATGATAGATAATAGAATAAATAGATAGGTAATACATAGATGATAGAAAGATAGATGGATAGACAGATAGATAGATAGACAGACAGACAGACAGACAGACAGGCTGGCCATAGCTCTTTTGCTGGTGAAGCTGCAGTGGCAGAACACTGTTGCAAAAACAAATGCAGGCAAAAAATTTGGAATGTGGAAGCCAATGGACTGTCAGTGGGATCTGCTAAAAAGAAATTTATGGTCTGATCCCACAGATGGTGATATCTGTGGAGGACCAGCCACTTTGTGAAAAGCTGGGAAGAATGAGAGGAAAAACTAGACAAGAACTAAACAAGTGAAGAGAACAAAAGAAGATGGTAAAGAAGAGGATCTAAGGCAACAGCAGCTAAGGTGTTGACCATTAGCAAAACCAGTGCAGAGAGAAAAGATAAATTGACACTGAAATTAGAGAAGAGAATGCATTAGTCCCAAAGATACAGAAGCTGAAACAGCCCAATACTCAGGACTTACATTTCTGGCCATGATGGAGTAACATGGATCAGATTCACCCTCTTACCTTAAACAACAACAAATGGAAATAATTTTAAATAATTTCAGACACTGGACAAGAGGCAGCAGAGGACAGTGATTCCTGAGAAAAGGGAGAACAAGCAAGGTGAGCCCTGAGATGCTCCGGCTTACCAGGTGGACAGCGTTTTCAGTTAAGTGATGGTGCAAAAAGACGGAACCTAAACAAAGCCTACTGGTTTATGGACACAAGTGAGAATTTAGGGATGACACTCTGGCTAACCCCGTAGATGAGAGTAATGGAGAAAAGAGAGCTTCACAGGGAAGAGAGCTGCACAGAGAGACCTGCACAGAAGGAGAGCCTGGAGATGGAAAGGGGTTTCCCCTACTCTTCAGCTGAGTACTGGTCAGGGCGTGGATGTGAAGAAGCTGCACCAGGAGTGAGCGGGTGGAATCATCCCTGAGCTAGGGGGCAAGGAACTTTGATGTCCCCATAGCAGAGTGGAGAAATCTTGTAATACATGGTCGTGCCCTCAAAAGGAAAAAAGCACCCCTAGACCAGGTTCTTTTGTGGTTCGTAAGTGTGATGATTGGGTTTTTTGCTCATGTGTGAGATGTGCCTCCCTCAAACCTCATTATGATGTCGGCACATCACTCATCTGACGTGGGGAAAAAAAAACATCCCTGCACCAAAGGCTGCTCTGGTTCCATCTAACCATGCTTGAAAGCAAACTTCATAAAGATTAACTGTTTCCAAGCAACTTAAGTATGTCCCAGAACAAAGACCAAGAATATTTAAAAGAATACAAAAATATCTGACATCCAACAAGATAAAAATTATGTCTGGCCATCCGCTCAAAAATTACCAGACATGCAAAGTAGCAAGGGAACATAATGGACAATAAGCGGGAGGGAAACTGATCAACATAAACAGACCCAGAAATAACACAGATGCAGGAGTTAGTAGACAAGGACATCAAAACAGTTATAAACTATGTAGTTTTTTGGTGCAGGTACGTTCAAGAAGGTGGAGAAAAATGTGAGCATATTAAAGATATAAAAAGATATTTTAAAAGAGCCTTAAATTTGGGAGAGGAGCACCTCAAAGCTTGAGGTATCTCTGATATGTTAAAAGAAAGTAGCAATATCCACTTTCCTTATCTGGTGTAATCATACCAGGCACTTTCCAAACAAGTAGACTTTTGAGAATGAAAGGGGTGCAGTTAATAATGAGCTTGGGACCATCGGCATAAACAGAGACTGCCCCGGGTTGACTGTGACATATGATGGGGCCAACATTTCCTCCCAAAGCTTAGCAATATTTAACAGTGTGTAGGGACATGAACTTCAACAACAGCTGACATTATGGTTTCAGTCCTTAAAGGGATGGCCTCAGCCTCTGGGAACTCTCAGCCATGCCTACTAATGCACACCACATATCTCTCAAAAATAAGTTTGTCCTTTGCAGTCCTCTCCTTTTGTTCCACGGCTGACTTTGACCTCTCTCTACTGTGTTGTGCCTGACTCTTCCACTGACAGCCTCAGGCTCAGACTTCACAATCCTTGTCCCAATCAAACTTAGGTGACTCTAGTCTCAACCCCACAGGACCATGCTGCCTACCACTCAACAGGAGCTAAAATGAAAAAGTTGTGAAAGAGTTAATGAGTTACTGCTCCTTAGTAGGGAACTCATAGTAAAGCTACCGCCACCCTCCTGGCTTTGCACAAGAGCCCACCAGTTATACCAAACCGAAGTTTGCCTAAGTATTGGCAAATGCCCTGTCAAGTGGTATCTGTAAATACCCTGAATTATTTGTCCAAGTGAGTCAAAATATTCAGGGTGCCAAAGAGAGAGACGATCTCTTGCGAGGTAAGCTACAAGAAGTCTCGTGAAATCTTCAAGTCCCGATCCAGTGGGGAGAAATTTCCATCCAATGACAGAGTGAAGAGACACTGGGTGTGTTGGGGACTGCAGTGCCTCCCTTTATTTCCACAAGCCTCTGCTCCTGTGAATAATGCAATGATCACAGATTCTGACTTCATGTTATGACCTGATTGAAACCCAGATCCAAACCTGTCCTGGAGCATGTGATAAACCAGATGAGCCTGGAGTTCAGTTGTCACCACCTTCTCAAACACAGGCATCTTAATTAAAAAATTATAAGCTATACTTTTGCCAAGGATTCAGATAAAACATCAAAAGGGTGGAAAAGAGTGTCTTTCTTTCAGTTAAAGGACAGGTCCAAGATTGGGGGATGAGAATGGAAAATCAGGTAGGTGAGAATCCAGAGACAGACCAAAGCTGAAGCTCATCCCTAGTGAGGGGACCTTCCCCATTTTGGAGACAGATTGTGCTGTACTGATGACCATGTGCATAAACAAGCCTCTTCTCTCCACTCTTCAACCTTGTCTTTAAAAACAGGCCTGTCCCAGCATGTGGGGAAAACATACAAAACATGTTGAACTCAGATATGAATCTGAATGCTGTGGAAAACAGCCAAAAAAGTGGCATCTTCTCCGCCACTGACAATCCTTTGCATCCCTCTCCTCCTTGCGGGTAAATGAGAGCTGGAACGCAGCCTTGGCTCACAGCGGAAAACAATTCTAACCCAGGGAGCATCCACATTCGTAGGGAAATGTTCAAGTGCTTGATCATAGATGCAGGGAAAAAAGTCTGATTTGTTGGCATCAGACCTAGTCTTTGGATGGGAAAACTAATAAACATCAACCTTGAAGACAAGTGACAAACATTTCTTCTCCAGAAATATACTGACAGTGACCTTATAGTCTTCAAACATTTGAGCCTTTAAAATAAACAGACTTTTATAAAATATCTAATTAACAGTTAAAGGTTGTAAGTGAAGGCTGGAATATTGAGAAGATAAATAATTGGATTTCATTTATCTTCAATGCTCTAAATTTTTGTTTCTTCCACCTTTGCCTATAGGATGAACACATCCTGAGAACTTAGGCTAACCCAGGCAGAACCAGGGGCAACACAACTAGCAGACGAAGTTGAATAATGACTCTCACCCAGACCTCCCTTCACTTTGGTGCCCAGAATTTGGTCTTGTAAAAGATTCAGACATCCATGCTTCTCCAATTAGAATAGGCTTTACTTCTACAGATAAGCACAGGTAAACCAGGAGATTCAAATCTATACCATATACCTAGAACATCTTTTCAGAGCAAGTTTCACTTGAAGATTTAGGGGAAGGGGTGTTAAGAAATGTTCTTTCACTTTAAGAGCAAGTCCAATGTTTTTAATATTGAAGTATGGATGACTTATAGGACTATAATTAATTTGCAGGAAATTTGAATATAAAACACAAGACTTCTTGGTATTATACTTTATGATGGGCTTTGGGGTCCTCATCTGTAATCTTTCTGCAATGCCAGCACAACATTTCCATTTCAGTCTAGAAGTCTGATCCACAATGTCCTAGGTAGACGGTGACGCTCTGAAGAACATGCGCCTTGCGCTTGCTCCTGGTTCATTTGTCCATTGCTCATCATAAACCTCAGAGACACCGGAGAGAACCAAGCATCACCAACAGTGACTGATATGGTTCAGCTGTGTCCCCACCCAAATCTCATCTTGAATTGTAATCCCCATAATCCCCTCGAGTCGTGAGAGAGACCTGCTGGGAGATAATTGAATCATGGGGGTGGTTTCCCCTATGCTGTTTTCGTGATAGTGACTGACAGAGTTCTCACGAGATCTGATGGTTTTATAAGCGTCTGGCAGTTCCCCTGCTGGCACTCTTTCTCTCTCCTGCTGGCCTATGAAGAGGTGCCTCCTATCATGATTGTAAGTTTCCTGAGGCCTCCCTACTCAGGCAGAACTGTGAGTCAATTAATCTCCTTTCTTTTTAAATTACCAGACTTAGGGATTTCTTCATAGCAGCATGAGAACATATGAATACAATGACCAGTTATGGATGAGAAGTGCCCAACTGCACAATCTTATCGATTTCATACCCCCAGGTCTCACAGAAATGGTATGGAGATGTCTCAAGATCAAATCAGAAAAATCATGATTCCATGAGGAGCCAGGCACAGTGACTCCCACCTGAAATCCCAGCTACTCAGGAGGCTGAGGCAGGAGAATCACTTGATCCCTAGGATTTGAGGCTGCAGTGAGTTATGATCATACCACTGCACTCCAACCTGGGTGATAGAGGGAGACTCCATCTCTTAAAAAATATATATCCATAAGGGTAGAGGTCTTTATTTTGTTGGTGAACTTATCCACCAAGCACGTAAAATAGTCAGGCTCATAGTACATGCTCTGTAAACATATGTTGAAAATTAATTCTATACGCTACTTCCCCAAACATTATTTTCTAATTATCTTCCCAAATGGCTAGTTAGATGAAAATCAGTTGTCTCTTGTACCATTCTACATTCAGAAGGAATGAAAGGTAGGCTATAAGGAATGGGGAGTGTGAGTAACTAATTTGAAGGAAAAAAGTAACCAAGGTTTTCAGTGTTTGTGGATGGATATATAGACATCCTGTCCCTCTTTGAGTCATTGGGAATTTGACATCATTTCCCAGAGCCAATAACTTGTTGTCCTATTGGGAAGCCTCTGTCTTGCTTCATCAGCCACATAGCAACCTCCTCTGCTCAGCAGTCACGCTCCCTTTCATCCACTCCTGATGAGGTCATTTCCTGCCTGGCTGAACCAGGGGCTTAGTTGAAAGTGAGCTGGCCAAGATTCAATCAGGGTAAGACTGAAGCTGTGTGCTTGGACTGGGGAAACGCTTCAGGAGTCACAGGAGCGATCTCTTCCGTGTGCAGATAGGATGCATTTAACCCTTGCCATTGACAGTGACAGCTTTAGGTCAGGATGGAAGCAAGGCTTGAGGACACAACTGTGGGCTAGAAACCAGAACATCTGGGTGCCAGTGCTGGCTTCCACAATAAATACCTGGGGCTGTTAGGAGGATCAAAGCTTTGGGCAGGAGGCAGGTGGGGGTATTCTGAGGGAAGTTTTATTTTCCTTATGTGGAAAATGATGGGGTTGGAATTGATCATCTCCAAGGTCCTTTCAGCTCTAATTTAACGTTGCTCCAGGCATCTCTGATGATTTCTGAGATAGCCTGGATACCATCTGTGCTGGTGTGGAGGTCGCTACCTCCTGTTCCAAATGCTGGCCAAGGTGACTCTCAGGTGGATTAACCAAAACCACAATTGGGAAAGAAGCTGAGGCTGAGTGCTGATGGCAGATGCCAAGAAAGTGCGACACAACCTGTCCACAACACTACTGAAGATGCTCAGCCTGGACATGCCTGCCAGTGTTCAGAGACATTGAGAGGGCCTGGGTGCCAGGCTGCCATCTAGGGCCGGGGAGGAGGCTACACAGGACGGTACATCTGCAAGGAATGAGAAGTCAGAAAACTCTCCAAAGACACCTCAAAGGATTCTGGTCAGCCAACCAAGCACCAGGTGGTTTGTTTATGGGGCAGGAGAGTACAAGTGGATGAGGCAGGGCCTTGGGAGAAATCCACTCTGAAGTGAGCCCAGATTATAGACCATTTGGAAGAGCAGCTAAGAGCACTCTGATGAACGAAGAAAGAGAAGGCATGCCCCTAAGACACCAGCACATGTTAGAAAGGTGCAGAGGTCAGGATGGCGTGATCCTGGAGTAAGAATAAATAATAAATCAACTGAACAGAATAAAGTAGAAGATCAGACCCAAATACATAGAAATATGTATTTCTATACACATTTCTATACAAATGTATACATTTCTAAACAAATGTATTTCTGTACAAATGATAGCTACACATATAATAAAAGTTTGCTTTTAACGTTAGAAAGGAAAATAGATTATTTAGTATGGGGCTCTGTTCCTAACTCACATCATATACCAAAATAAATTTCAAATTGATTACAGAGCGGCATACTGAAAATTACCAATAAAAGAATTGAAAGCAATAAATCTAAATACTTATCCAATCCCTGTCAAGGGAGAGTGTTTCTAAGCATATGCACAAAAGAAGATAGAATAAAGGAAAAGACACTATGTAGAACTGTAAGAAAATTAGAAATTCTGTCTATAAAAAGGAGCACTATCTAAATTAAAAGATGAACAATAAACCAGGAGGAGAGAAGTTAAAACAATTTGACAGGCAAGTGATTAAAATCCTACATAAGGCGCTTCTAACAAGTTGGTCTGCCTATCACTAGCTATGTGACTTTGGGTGGGTCATTTAATTTCATAAACTTCTATTATTTTAATGGGGATAATAATCAAATATATTTCAGCGGATTGCGAGGATTATAAAATACATGAAAACTAGCACAGTAAAGACTTACTAAATGTTGGCTGCCATTATTATCAAAAGTATTACTATATCATTATTCATTAGTATAATAAAAGAATGCATATTTATATTTAGCTATAATAAATAAATTATTATTATTAAATACCACAAGGGAATTAGAAACAAAAACTTGAAGAGGCAATTCAAACCAGAAGAATATAAATGGCAAACAAACGAAATGGAATCTGCTCATCAGCTGTCAAAACAGGTATATTTTTAAAACAATAATATTTTAAAATGATAACACGGAGTATAGGGAAAATTCTCATACCTTATTGGTATAAGTACACTTTAGTATAATCTTCCTGGAGAGCAGTTGGTATAAAACAATGTTTATATCATGTGATCTAATAATTCTACTTCTTTATCTAAGGAAATAATCAGATATACACCAAATAAAAAGGTATATCAAGATTATTCATTATAATAGCAAATACCAGAAGCAAGCCTCAACAAAGGAATGTTTGTTTCATCCATGCAACGAAATTTTATCTAGCCATTGAAAATCAAGTTGCAAAAAATATTTAGAAGCATGGGAACATGTTTACCATATTTGTTCAATGAAAAAGTAAGCTAAATATCTCTTCTGTATTTTACCTCAGTTTTATTTTAAAAATGAATTTTACAATACAGAAAAGGATCTATATAAATAAATATACATACATACATATGTACTCATGTATGTATACGAAACAAATACACTTTTATATCTAGGTGGTAGAAATGCTAGTGATTTAATATTTTCTTTGTGCTTCTCTTTATTTTCTGAAATTCTTACTATTTATGTGTATTACTTTTAATTAGAAAAAAAATACAACAAATACTATTTTAATAGACCCTGATGTCACTTTCCTCCTTATCTCATATTACTTTCCAAGCTATTACTTTTATCTCAAGTTGGAAATCAAGAAGGCCAGTAAATCACCCAGTTGAGGGTCTTATATGCCCCCTACCTAAGGCTCAAGTGCCTCTCCGGAGAGTCTCTCTCTGGTGTTAAGTTGTTGTTTAACCCACACGATCATGCTGACTACCTCCTCCACTTTTTTCTCCTTCCCCTCCTTTTCAGGGGGTAGATGCCTATGCATACAGTTTGGGATTTGGAGGCTCACAATCCTGAGCTAGAACCCCAGCTCTGTGCCTTCCTTGACCTTGGGTTCAGTGTTGTAAATGGAGCATGGGCTTGAGAAGAACTCTGAGAGTTTACATGCAAGAAAAGGGTTTGTTGTGTAGACGACCTAGGATATTTGGATTTTCTTCTTTCACTAGTGGGAAATAAAGGAAACTTTTAAATCAGAAGAGCAATATGACCTTAGCAAAGTGTCACTTAGTGAAGTATCTCTAGCAGCAGTATTGAAGAACGACAAATGAGAGGAGGAAGCTGGTAACTCCTGAAAAGTTCAGCAAAGAAGTTGAGGAATGGATCCAAAATACCATGACCAAAGTGGAGATACTGGTTTCATGCATGAGCACATGACTGTGTGTATGTGCTCAAATGTGAAATAAGAGAGACAGGAACTAGTGACAAGACTTTGATTTTTTGCTAAGGGAATTATTGGGATTCAATCACTGCCAACCCAGTATCCACTCAACTCTCTTCTTTCTTTTTTGATTTACTTACTTCTTCAATTTATTTTTAATTGACAAAAATTGTACATATCTGTCATTTAGATTATGTTTTGATATATGTATAGATTGTGGAATGACTAAATCAAGCTAATTAATATATACATTATCTCACATACTTATTTTTGTGGTGAGAACACTTAAAAGTAACTCAGCAATTTTTAAGAATACAATACATTGTTAGCAACAATGGTATTGTCAGTTACACGCACCATGTTTACCTATCTTTTTCTTAGTTACAGGACCCCAGGTTCTTTCAGGGCAGCGACACATTTCCCAGCCTCTCCTGCAACTCAGGGGTGTCAATCAGGTATGAATAGAGGTTGCTAGATGGGACATCTAGGAAAGTTCCTTAAAAAGAAAATGGTGTGCATATTTGCTGCCCTTCTACACCTTTCTTCTACATCCTAACTGGAAACTGGATGCAATGGCCAGAGCTCCAAAAACCATCTTCAATCAATAGATAATATTGTGGATGGAATCCATATTTTAGGAGCAATGAAATAGAAAAAATAGAGGTATCCTCGGTTCCCAAAGACCACTAAGGCTTTGTTCTAGCCCTGGACTTCCTTTATCCAAATGTTTTTTCATATTAAAAATAAATCTCTACCTGATTGAACCAACTTTATTTGGGTTCTGTTAAGTGTTAATTTAGTCATCATTAACTAATATGAAGAACACAGGAAGTAGGGAAAATTTAGGTGTATGCAAATTGACTGGGATATTGTGTTGTTTGTATTATTTTGTATTTGAGACATCCATACAATATCCCACTCAATTTACTCATAAAGCAATTGGAAATATAAAATACTGATTATAATTGAAGTCCTGAATATAATCATATCAGCAGAAGACTATATATGCAGTAGAATAGTTTAACCCCTTAAGATCACCAGCACTGCATAATAATCCTAAACATAAATGCCCCTAATAAAACAGCTTCAAAATGCGTGAAGTAAAAACTGATAGCATTGCAAGGAGAAACAGACAAACCCATAATTATATTCAGAGATTTCAATAGTGCTCTCAATAATTAATAGAGCAGGTAGACAAAAAAATAAGAAAGGGCATAGAAGACTTGAATAACTCAATCAACTTGACCTAATAGTTATAGAACATGCAACACAATTTCAGCAGAATATACTTTTTTCAAGTGGATGCAGAACATTCACCATGATAAACTATATTCTGAGCCATAAAATAAGTCTCGAAGTATATTCTCAGAACATAGTGAAATGAAATTAAAAATGAATATTGGAAAGATATCTGGAAAGTCTCCAAATATTTATAAATTAAATAACATACTTTTAAATAACCCATGGATCAAAGAAGAAAAGAAAAAGGATTTTGAACTAAGTGAAAATAAAGTACATTTTAGAAATTGTGAGATGCAGCTAAAGCAGTATTTAAAGGAACATTTATAGCACTAAAAGTATCTATATTAGAAAGAGGAAAGGTCTGAAATCAAAGATCTGTTTCCTACATGAGAAAAAAAGAGCAAATGAAACTCAAAATAAGTATAAGAAATGAAATAATAAAGATTAAAGAGGGAATCAATAAAATAGAAAACAGAAAACAATAGGGAAAATCAATGAAATAAAAGCTTGTATTTTAAGACATTCATCAATAAAGTCTCAGAGGACATGGTGTGTAAATCAATGAAATAAGGAAATTGTCTCTTCCTCAGTAAATGTTTCCCCTAACACTTAAAGTAGGCTTCCTCCTCTTATTCTCCCTCTATTTCCCCATTCTTTCATTTTATGTTATATTTTAATTCATCATTTTGTAGTTGTTGGTTTGTTTAGGATTTGTCTCTTTTATATGAGTCCAGTAGGGCAGGAATGATATCTGGTTTTCTCAGCACTGTACACCCAGCATGTATGACAGCTTTCATCATATAGTAGGTACCCAATAAATATTTGGTAAATCAATTACAGGAGAGTAATTGCTCAATGGTGAGAGCTGAGATGATGATGATAATGATGAACGAATATGTATAAGAGAAAATAAGACAAAAGGGAGAGGTAGCCTTTTTCAGCTCTTTGAAATGGGTAGTCAAAAAGAAAGATTTTATTCAAGAAGTGATAGTTAATTGTCCTTAAAATATAAATAGATATATGCAAGTAAGTGGCATGGGGAATAGAAAAGAATCTCATTAGAGGAAACAACATAAGGAAAGGTAAAGAAGCATAAGAAAGAATGGCCCATTTGGGAATCTGTCAGTGCTTGGGCATGGCTAGAGCATGGGATGCAGGAAGGGGAGAATAAGAGAAGATGCAGACCAGGCACAGAAGCTGGATCATAGAGGGTCTTCTTTGCCATGGTAAGAAGTTTGGGCTTCTTCCAGTAGGCCTTCAGAGTCTGAAAAATTTTAACAAAGGAGTAGCCTGAGTAAATCTGTATTCTAGGAAGCTGATTCTGACAGTCTGTGGGCAATAGATTGGAGGAAAGCAGGAAATGTGGAAAGGAAAAGAAGGTGGTTTGATTAAGACATACCAATGGAGTAAATAGAATCTGGTCACAGGTTGGATTGGGGAGCAGGTGCCATCAAGGAGAGAGAAGTCAAGGTTGACTCCCAATTATTCCAATCAGGCAACAGAGGAAATGGAGAGCAAATCCATGAAATAAGGAAAGTAGAAGCCTCTGCAGGAACAAAGGATAATGCATATCCTTTGGGACATGATCAAAAGCTTCTTTCCCCACTTCTGTACCAACTACTTTCATTCTACCCAGTGGCACCTACTAAGGAACACTGAACACACCTGGACCTTGCACCTCCATCAAATCTCACGCCTTCACAATGCCATTCTAAGTGGAAATGAAATAATTGGATAAGTGACTTAGGCAACACAACCAGGTGTTATCGTCCCCAAGTATCCATGGGCATTTCAACGGGGGCCTTGTTAAAAGGGCATATTAAATGATATTAATTTGGCTTATTGGGGATTCCCAACGATAACTGATTTTTTAACATTCTATTTGTGCCAATATTTTTCTGTTGTAAATAAAAACCTAAAAAAGAAAAACATGATAGTAGAAAAAATTATATAGAAAAATAGGGGGGAAAAGTCTGTCTAGAATAATGATAATTTTAAAAGAAAAAGAAGGGCCGGGCACGGTGGCTCACGCTTGTAATCCCAGCACTTTGGGAGGCCGAGGCAGGCGGATCACGAGGTCAGGAGATCGAGACCACGGTGAAACACCGTTTCTACTAAAAATACAAAAAATTAGCCGGGCGTGGCGGTGGGCGCCTGTGGTCTCAGCTACTCGGGAGGCTGAGGCAGGAGAATGGCGTGAACCTGGGAGGCGGAGCTTGCAGTGAGCCGAGATTGCGCCACTGCACTCCTGGGTGACACAGCGAGACTCCGTCTCAAAAAAAAAGAAGAAGGACTTCTAAGGGTGAAGCTATCAAGAACGATATAGATAGTTTCCTCTCCTACATCATATTCCTGAAATAAAGAACAGAAGCCTAGCACCCTACTTTCTATAGTAAATTTACAGGATGTCTCCAAGCTTAAAATACACCTAGGTTTTTATCCCAGCACTGCCACTTCCTAACTCTGTGACCTTGGCCCTTTGTTTTATTGTGCCTCAGTTTCCTCATCTGCAAAATCGTGATAATAATTTCTACCACTTAAGAGTCACTGAGAAGATTAAATCAGAGGCAATAGGTAAAGTGCCTGACTTACGGTCTGAATACATGTTAGCTACTTCTAGTAGTAATGAGAACGTTTCCGGGGAACGTTTGTGTATTTACATGATTTACTGTATCTGCAGGGTTAATTTCCTCATGCCATCATAGGCTGAGGATGGGCACAATTACTTGTCCCATCCTCAAAGAGCCTGGAGACAGGGCAGTGTCCTGGGCAAACTATGCAATCCCTAAAGAGCAGGAAGTAAGCAATGAGAAAATAAATAGGATCAAACACCATGTAAACAGCTACACAAAGCTCACAGAGCTTTTCCTATAAAGGAAAAACAATAATGACAGTGAAGCAACAATTATGACAATTAAGTTTAATGGAGGTAATTAAGCTAACTTAAATAAATGAGCATTCTTTAGATATCTTGCTGACTTCTTCCACTTACTATTCTTAGGATTCAAAAGAGCAAAACAAACATTCAACCTCAAAGGCTTCCTACAGATTTAGGGACCAGAGCTGAAGATGTAGCTTTAGTGTGCTTAGACTCCTTTCTGAGAGGTACAGAGCTCAGGATGTGGGGGGTCAAGGAGATGGGTCAAGAAACGGGTCCTGGGTGTTCACGTGGGGCCTCCAGGCAGTGGCCAGGCATCTATTAATGGCTGCCTTGTGTTTTCATACCTGGGAGAGCTGAATAAGGAATTGCAATACCGAGGCCTCTAAAAATGACAGAGGGATTCCCACTAGGGTAACAACAGCTCCTGAATCGCGCTTTCTCTTTCTCAGCAAGTTCCCTCCTGAAGCACTACTTCCCTTGAGAACACCAGATGAAGCACAAGATTTGATATTTACACTCAGAGAGAAAGATCACTAAGACTGACCTATTCCAGATAATAACCAAGCTGTTGTTGGATAGGGCTTAAGGGATTATAGGGAAGTATATGGAATTTAATACATATAAAAGGAAAAAAATAGTACCTGTGATCTTCAGCACTTCCACTTCGCACCTCTATAGAGTCCTGCTGGGGTGTGAAAATAGTCAAATAGGATGCCTAGCTATTCAGGAGAGCAACGGCTGGTGGTTAGAAGCAAGGATTCTGATTGCCTGGGTCCAAATCACAGCTCTGTCACTTACCTAGGTGTGTGATCTTTGTCAAGTTACTTAACTTTCCTGTGCTTTTATTTCCTAACCTACAAAAATGAGAATAATTATAGAACCTATCTTATAAGGGTGGTTAGATAATTAAATTATGTTAACCAAGGTAACTTACACTTAGAACAATTCTTGCCACATACAAAGCACTCAGTGTTAATATACAACTGTACCTGCATTTGAAACCATAGTCAACCATGAACTGGTTCCATCCTCTTACTACCAAATGGTATCATTCCATGGAGGTTCTGAAAGCATACACTTTTCTCCATTTTTATTATTATTTCCTTGGTGGGGGATGAGGGGTCTTCTAAACCCAACTCATCAAACAGATTACATATTTGATCTAGAAAGTTTGGAATTTCAGCATGTTTACTTCTAATTATTTGAATGCAGATGATCTCCTATCCAACCCAAATATTTTTTAAAAACTCTTCAGCCAAGTCAACCTTCTCCTAACTGTGACTCCAAGCCTGGATTCCAAGCTTTCACCCACGTCATGTCTAACTATTGGGACAACTCTCCTATTTCATGCAGCACTAAGAGACAATGCCACTTGAATGTTTTCTCGTTTCTGCATGGTCAGAGACATTTGAACAAAAATTATTGGCAACCTGGGTTAAAGGATGGTTGATTAGCAAACAAGCCTTGCAAGTGAAAGAGACTTCTGGAGAGAGTTAGAGACATCTCCAGAGACACCTGATTACATTCTAGGGTTGTAAACCTCGAGACCCTTCCCTCCCAGAGAGGACTGTCACCTTCTCAAGCAAAAACCTATCCCTTTCCCAACCCCCTGCCTCTATCCAGAGAAGAAGAAAGGAAGATGGGCCAGCAACTCCTAGAAAAGCTCCAAGTTTCATCATTTCAAACCCCGCGAGGACAGGTGCTCTGGGCGACTCTCAACACATCGCCCTGTGGTGAGGAGGCATGGAGAAGCCACACAAGTTGCTCTATGCGTAAAGGGCCTGTTCCGTGATACAGAGATGTCTGCCTATATGTACTACGCAGCCCTATGGTTCAGATAGCCTGCCTGACATATATGTGCTTGTGTGTATGTGCCTGTCACTCAATCAAGTGCTATAGGTTGACTTGTTAGCTTGCAGCCGGGTAACATGTCGGACGCTCATGGTTTCAGACTAACTTCCTGTTCACCAACATCTACCCTTCTCCAAATTCGCCTTCTATATGAAGCCATCAATGGATAAAATTATGAATTCCTCCAGGACTAGCTTTATTATTTTATTTGTTCCCAGAATGTAGTACCCCTGCCGCTTTTAAAAAATAAAGCATAAACCCATAAAGAATGTTTTAAAGTACTCAGAGAATTAAAATGATAAAGCCAAAATCAAATCCAAATACTAGAAGACTCAGCAGGCCACACTGGTGTTGGGCTAGGTCTGGGTCTCTGCTTTTGGGTATTGTGGGGCATGGGCCAGGAGCCTCTTCCAGGGAGCGCAGACATCACTCAGGTCCCTGGAGCTCCTCCCACAGTCAGCCTCCCTCCCTCTGTTTTTCCCCTGCTCCGTTTGTACAAGGTGGGGAGCAGGTGGAGCTCGCACTCAGAATCCTCTGATATTTGTCAAATTGTAAAGTGGCATTGTAAGACAGCGTTGGCTTTATTATTTCATTTTTATTTTCCTCCTTAAAGCCAGGGTCATGGTGGCTGTCCCATCAGGGCAATAGGATCTCATGAGAAGAGACGGCAGAGGGGAGGAGGGAAAGAACAGAGGGCAGAGACATATTTTTCTCCACTAAAAGGGCCTGTCTTCTGCTCTGTTCCCCAGGTGGGAGCGCAAAGATAGGCAGGTGAATGAGTGGATGAGAAAACAAGTGATGGATGTCCGGCTGGTCTTTGTCCCCCTACCCTCCAGTGGAGAAAGACCCAGGGAAGGGAGATGAGAGGGACCTCCTCTTAAAGGAAGGGTAGAGGGGCAAGTGCTTGGGAAAAAGAGAAAAGACTGGAGAAGACGACAGTGGCTTCTGTTCCATGGGGAGTAAGGACTTGGAGCGTATCATCTGCAGAGCCCCACGGAGGGGAAGAACTTGTAAGGACCACCCAGGAGGCTGTGTCCCTGGGTCAAGGGCCCCCAGCCCAGCCAGGGAGCACAACTTGGCCGTAAGCATCAGAACTCTGTCCTTCAGACGACCACAGGATGTGACCCAATGTGCACGGAAGTCCAGGGCTCTCCCAGGAGCAGTTAGCAAGCGGCAGGGGAGGAGTGTGAGCCCAGATATGGCTGACGCCAACAAAGCCTCTGAAGATGGATGCTAGGCCTTGCCCGACTGCACAGCAGGGAAGTGAACCTACTGGGAAAGATGCACAGTGAACTTCTCATCACCCTAGCTAAATGCGACTCACTGTCAGGTAGATTTTGATCTGGAAAACATTCTGAATTTTGTTGTAGGCTGTGATGGTGTGAAATACATCCCTGCTTCATGAATATACCTCCGAGGCATAGGCCTGTAAATATATGTTAATAGTTAATGCTGCTTGTGAGCAGAGCTGCAGTTATTTCAACAATGAACAGTCTTAAATCTCCTTTCTCCTTAACACTACATCAAAGGAGGCTTCCTGCCCAGCTTTTTTCTCTCACCACATGCAGTGATGTCCCGATCACAGGGTTGGTGGGACCTGTTCACTGTTCATACCCCCTGCTGCTGAGCTACAAGGGGCAGTTGGGAGTTATGAAGACCTGGAGGAGCATGACCAGCACCAAGGAAAGGAGGGAGCTGAGTCCCCAGCTGTCCCCTGTTAGATTGGGAAAGCTCCTCTGTCCTCTCTCAGGGGGTTAGCGAAATCAGGCCCAGCCTCGTGGAACAAGTCATGGGGCTGTTTTCTCCAGAGCCCTCTTTGCCATAAAACTCACCAAGTCCTTACTCCTGTCTTTGGAGGCTCGCCACCAAGCATTTGGAATTGCGCCACATACAAATTTGGAGCAGCTTCAGCTCTTTAACTAGTTTCGGTTGTTTTATGATCAATACCTCTTGCCTCAGGCTCCAAAGGAAAGTTATAATCCCATCAGCTCTGTGTTTTTGTAAACTGTGCCTAGCTTCCCTGTGACTTTGATCTGTCCTCATATGGCACAATGTCTGGGTGTGGTGACCGCTAAGTAAGCCCACAGAATACTGCAATGATGACGGCTCACACTCCACGCCAATGACCACACGAAAGTCCTGTTCCCAATGGGCTCGCCTTCGCTGTCCTACGGCCATCAGGATCTTATGGCTGCAACCTCAGTTTTTCACTAATGGGTTCCCTAATCCCTGTGTCCCTGGGTGCGACTTCACTTTGATCTGCCACTTTGTGGAATTTGAAAGAGGAGATGAAAGGAAGTGGCTGGGCCCAGGGATGGAGACTTAACTACTCCGATGACTCAGATTTTGAGCATGTGTTTTTTCCACTTGAAACACCAAGTTCCAGAAAAAGAACATGCCACTACTAACAAAAGCTACAATCCATCAAGTGTCTACAAAGTGACATGCACCTCATATATATTTCTCTTGTAATCTTCGCAAAGGGAGACAGAGAAGCTGAGACTCTCGGGAAGCTGTGTAACTTGCTCAGGGTCATACCAGATAGTGGGCGGCAGAGAAGAGGGGTAGGCCCAGATATGGTTGGTGCCAATGTGCAGAACTGCTGTGCTGTGCCGCCTGGTGTTGGCCAGAATGACCATGAGAGGCCAAAATGGTGCCACTGAGGGAAGGAGCAGCACCCAGAGCCGAGCAGACCCCCCACCGCTCCAGCCAGCCCCTCCTCAAGCCCCTGCTACCGGGTAACTAAGGGGAGTGGGGAAAGCAGAGACAGCCGTGGACCAGGCAGAGGGCCAGTGCCTGTGCCCCCCTGCCATGGCCTGCCCATCCTCTCTGCCTCTATAAGTTTCCACCTGAGCATCTCCAAACCCCAGACCAGCATGAGGCCCCGACCAGAAGCCTGGGTCTCCTGGTGTTTCTTATCTCTTGCAGACCATTTCCTATACTCTGGAGCAATTGTCCCTGAGCCCAGAAGGCCCAAATCACACTGGACTGTAGGGCAGTGGGTGAGGCTCTGGGAAGCTTTTGTTATTAGTGGGACTTTCTTTTTCTGGAACTTCATGTTTCAAGTGGAAAAAACACAAGCTCAAAATCTCTGAGTCATCGGAGTAGTTAAATCCCCATCTTGACCTCAGAGACCCAGACAGGTGAGGAGCAGAACTGGCCCCCATGCATCAGAAGGTAGAGCCCCCGCCCCCAGCCCTACCCCGCATCTCAAATCCCACAAGGAAGAGTGGCCGCGTGCAGAGCTTTTCCACCTGTTCAAATTTGGGGGCCTAATCTAAACTACAGCGTGCAATGGGCTTTGGCGAATAGAGTTGTCCCTATACAAGATTTTTTTTTTTTTTTTTTTGAGACAGAGTCTCGCTCTGTCGCCCAGGCTGGAGTGCAGTGGCACAATCGCGGCTCACTGCAAGCTCCGCCTCCCGGGTTCACGCCATTCTCCTGCCTCAGCCTCTCTGAGTAGCTGGGACTACAGGAGCCCGCCACCACGCCCAACTAATTTTTTGTATTTTTTTTTCAGTACAGACGGGATTTCACCGTGGTCTGGATCTCCTGACCTTGTGATCCGCCCACCTCGGCCTCCCATAGTGCTGGGATTACAAGCGTGAGCCACCGCGCCCGGCCCCTATACAAGATTTTTAAGAATAAAAGGAAAACAATATTTTTCCAATCACGCGTTTAAGGAGGAGTGATCGTTTCTTAGTAATAATGATAGTCTGAATAACAACGTGCTGAAGGTCAAAGCTGCATTCCCGGCCCCTGAAGCCCTGGGGTCAGTCAGGCTTTTATCTTCCTCTGAGGCTCTTTTGATCTCATGCTCTTTTCACATCTCCCGCGTGATTAGCTGCTCATTCTCAACAAATCTTCTGTGTTATCTCTTAATTGTGGGCTTAATTTGCAGCCAGGGTTAAGATTTGAAGCCTGCTGATGTCAGGGTATCTCCCCAGCTTCCCATGCTGGCATTCTCCCAGGTGAGGCCCTCTCACCTTGCTCACCTGGACTTCAGGGCTGTGGCCACTCTCCCTCCTCACCCCAGCCATGGCAATCACCAGGCCAGGGGCTGCCCCTCCATTAGAGCTCTGATCCCTTAACACCAATCCGTCTCTACCCAACTACAGAAGTGCAGGTTCCTCATCAGCACCCCAGAACTGTGGCACACACAGCTCCTTGCTGCCTTCCAGCACTACTCAGCCCGACTCCCCCAGCCCGATGGGCTGCTCACCCTTCCCCCGACACGGATGCTGAGCCTTTGCTCCCTCCGTGCCTCTGCATTTAGTGCTCTTTCCTTGGCGCCCCTTGTTAAGATCCTGTGGTTCTTTGGCCGTGCATAAGCACTTGAAGCACCTAGGGCATTTTTTAAACAGGTGTATGACCCACATCAAATCTGTCTAGCTGAAGCAATACCTCTGGTCAGGGGTCAGGGACAGAATTGAGATTCATCAAAACTTTCCCTGGTGATCTTAGGCTCAGCCAGCGGAGACCCACCACTAGAAGCCCTTCAGAGGCACTTCCGGGCACTCTTTCTCCGCTGAGCCTTCCGGGCCTTCTTGGCCCATGGACACAGCTGTGCTAGCTCCTTCTCACCTTCCCATGGTCAGTCTCAGACTCTGTCTGGGTTTTGTCAGATTCCTGCAGCTGGACTGCAACCTTTCAGGCAGGGGCTTGCTCTCACCTCCGTACCTGTGACTCGAGCACAGGTTGCAGCCAGGGGCAGGTCCCCGAAACTCCTATACAATCAAGCATGGAGACTGGATCCATCTGCACACCGCAGGGGTGGCTCCCTTACATGATCTGCAGGGCTTATTTCCCATCCACTGCCTCCTTTCAGGTGTCAATTAAAAGCATTGCCAAGCTTCATCTCCATCGAGGTGATCACTGAATGTGTTTCCTCTGCATAAGCATACAGCGCAATGCACAGCAACAGTGATCTCCCGAATTAGAACACTTGGTGAGGTGTGTCTGAGGGTAAAGGTGGAAAGCCTGACACAGGCCTGGAAGCGCTCGGTGATCTGGAGGAGCGTGTGTGAGGAGAAGAGATACAGTTTGCTGTAAGCAGAGACGAGACCATGGAGGGCTTGGCACCACTTCAGGGATTCCGGCCTTTATTCTCAAGCCCCTCTGGAGCTGTGGAAGGAGGTTCAGTTATGAATCTCAGGAGAGTCCTCGAGGAGCACCCAGAGAATGATATTGATAGCTGGGGAGCAGCGAGGAAGCTGTTGCAGGCATCCACGTGGAAGTCAATTGACCTGAACTGGGAGAGTTCAGAAGCACGCTGATTCTCAGGACATTCTTGCATTGGTCAAGAACAGGGAGACTGTGTTGGCTTCCAGTCTTTTAGCCTGGTCAGCTGTCTAGATGATGAAGACATTCACTGAGGGTGACGGGCTGGAGGACAAGCAGAATCTGGGGAGTGGTTCACCTTTCATGCCCATGGGACATCCGGCCACAGACACCAGAGGCAGTCAGAGGCACAGGTCTAGAGCTCAGGGTTAGGTTGTGGGTTCTGGTTTAGATCTGGGAGCCATGACCTATGGGGTGTCCTGGAGACACACGAGAGGATGTGATCACCCCAGGGAGAGGGCAGGGGAGAAAGAAGGAAGCCGAGGGTAAAGCTGAGGGAATGTCAATGTCGCAGGAACAGGTGTTCAGAAAGAAATTGCTCCGTGATGCTTTTTGCAGCTCAGTGAGGAAGACTATTCAGGGCCATCTGGATAGGGTTAGGGACTGTTGTAACAGGGTCTTGCAGCGCGGGAGAGAGATTGGACTCAACCCTCAATACAGTCTGGGCAAGTGGGGATTTATAGCAAAGGAGCAGGGTGGGGTCAGTGGATGGAAAATGGCTGAGGAGACATCAGCGGTCAGGGGAATTCTGACTAAACTGACCTCACAGGATTCTTGCTAAAGGCAGGTCAGGGTGATCAGACAGCCCCTGGGGATGGTGAAAAATGAGAAGCCCAATCGGGTATGGAGGGTGATCATGTATCAAAGGTTTAAAGTTCTGGCTAAGCTAGCCTAGCAATGCTCTTTGCTAAAGCTGAATTTCATGAGGAAGTGCACAGATGGGCTTAGGGGAAGGCCCAGGAGCCTGGCTAAAGCTTGGCCAAGCCAAGAATCTCTGTCCCAAGAGTCTGAGAAGGGCACTTCTCCGACCTGCGAAAGCCCTGCCCAGGGTCTCCAAGGGGAGTGGGGGTCAGCCAGGCTGGGCTGCCGGAAAGGCAGGAGTGATGTAAAGTCCCGGCTAGTCTGCACTTGGCTTGGTTTCACAGCCGCTGCAGTTTCCGCAGATCTCGGGAAATGGGAAACTAAGGCTTCCCCGGATGGCTCCTGTCCCTTCAACTCCCATCAGGTTACAGCCACCTCCACCAGGTTAGGGATCTGTCAGCCACACTATCCTACAGCCCACCGAACTTTTTCAAGAGATCGAGACATTTGGTAATTAGCCGTGTTTATTCTCTGCCCCCTCTCCCCTCGCCAGGCTATGGGAGCTGGAAAACAACAGCCCTGTCCGTTGGCATCCACTCTATCTCAGCCCCTGATGCATAGACACTTGTGGAAGTAAGAAGGGAGGGAGGAAAGAGGTCAAGAGACAAAGGGAAGAGAAGGAAGACAGCGCTGTGCATCTGTTCCATTCTCTGGAGGAACAAACAGGAGCAGTGAGCCCAGCCCAGGCTGCCCGTGTGGACGCGCACCAGTGAGCGGAGCCGGAATCTTTTCATCTCATTCGCACCGTGATGTGCCCCTCCGCTAGAGGTGGCCCTACTAAGCATTGGCTCTTTACCAGTTCCCACAATCATGCTTTGACCTGTCATTCAGTCTCCACCACAGCCTTACCACTTAGATCACCTTCAGATCATTCCACAGAAAAACGAGCCTCTCAGACAGTAACTTGCCCAGAATATTTCTGGCCTCATCCAAATGTCAGTGTTTTTTGCTGTACACACTTGGGTTGCTAGATAAAACACAACCTCCAGTTATATGCAAATTTCAGATCAACGATAAATACTTGTTAGTATAAGTGTGTCCAGAATTGGTGGGTTCTTGATCTCACTAATTTCAAGAATGAAGCCACAGACCCTCACCGTGAGTATTACAGTTCTGAAAGGCTGCATGTCCGAAGCCTGCTCCTTCTGATGTTCCGATGTGTTCAGCCTTCCAGTGGGTTCGTGGTCTCGCTAGCTCAGGAGTGAAGCTGCAGACCTTCACGGTGAGCGTCACAGCTCATAAAAGCAACGACCCAAAAAGTGAACAGCAGCAAAATTGCAAAGAGTGAAAGAACAAAGCTTCCACAGCGCAGAAGGGGACGCCACCAGATTGCCACGGCTGGCTCGGGCAGCCTGCTTTTATTCTCTTATCTGGCCCCACCCACATCCTGCTGATTGGTCCATTTTACAGACAGCCAACTGGTCCATTTTACAGAGAGCTGATTGGTCCATTTTGACAGGGTGCTGATTGGTGCGTTTACAATCCCTGAACTAGACACAAAAGTTCTCCACGTCCCCACTAAATTAGCTAGATACAGAGTGTCCACACAAAGGTTCTCCAAGTCCCCACCAGAGTAGCTACAGAGTGTCCATTGGTGCATTCACAAACCCTGAGCTAGACACAGGGTGCTGATTGGTGCATTTACAAACCTTGAGCTAGACACAGAGTGCCCATTGGTGTATTTACAATCCCTTAGCTAGACATAAAGGTTCTCCAAGTCCCCACCAGACTCAGGAGCCCAGCTGGCTTCATCCTGTGGGTCCCACACCAGGGCCACACGTGGAGCTGCCTGCCAGTCCCAGGCCATGCGCCCGCACTCCTCAGCCCTTGGGTGGTCGACGGGACTGGGCGCCATGGGGCAGGGGGCCGGCGCTCGTCGGGGAGGCTCGGTCCGCGCAGGAGCCCACAGCGTGGGGAGAGGCTCAGGCATGGCCGGCTGCAGGTACTGAGCCCTGCCCCGTGGGGAGGCAGCAAAGCCCGGCGAGAAGTCGAGCACGGCAGCTGCTGGCCCAGGTGATAAGCCCCTCACTGCCCAGGGTGGCAGGGTGGCCACTCCAAGTGCGGGGCCGCCAAGCCCACGCCCACCCGGAACTCCAGCTGGCCCGCAAGCGCCGCGTGCAGCCCCGGTTCCCGCTCGCGCCTCTCTCTCCACGCCTCCCCGCAAGCTGAGGAAGTGGGCTCCGGCCTTGGCCAGCCCAGAAAGGGGCTCCCACAGTGCAGTGGTGGCTGAAGGGCTCCTCAAATGCCGCCAAAGTGGGAGCCCAGGCAGAGGAGGCGCCGAGAACGAGCGAGGACTGCCAGCATGCTGTCACCTCTCATAAGTATGTTGTAAATATCACATGGAACTTATACTAAAAATAAAAACATCTCTATTTCATCAGAAATTCAAGTGTAGCTGAGATTTATTTGCTAAATCTCCTATCTGCTCAATCACAGTACCACACTGAAGTACAAAGGCCAGAGAGGTACGCATGTTCAGTTCCTCAGACAGCTACTAACATGCAAATGGCACCTTCTTCCCCACCTGAGCCTCCAGAGACATCCCAAACCCTGCGGTTGGCCAGCCGTAGGACCAAGTACAGTTCTAAGAGAATTTCATTTCCCCTGGAAACTAAGGCACTTTCTTCCTCCCTTGGCTCTTAGAAGTGCCACCCCATGGCCTCGTCCCTGTTCCTGTGACTGACTGCCAATCACCTTTACCAACCCACCAGCCCTATAATTCTGACATGAGTGTCACATTCCCTTGGAGCCACCTGGAAATGTCTGGAAATACCTTTGCCCTAGAGAGTAGTGGTATCACCTAATAGGAGTTATTTGTTTGCTGGTTTGTTTATTTCTTCCTACTTTCCATTTTAATCACCTTTTCATATTAGTCCCAAAGCGCTTGCCTGTTCTTATTATTATGAATCCTTCTTTCTTACCTTTTCTCTATTAGAATTCCTGCAGGCATTTGTTTTATCATCCTTTATTCTGTATGTATATATTATACATGCTCTTTTACTCTTATTAGTGAAATAAAGTAAATGAGAACAAATACACAAGCCAGAAACACTCGTGAGTCCAAGACTTTTGTGATTTCTTTGCCATCCCATCCGAAGGCATCTTTGCTTCTGTTATCAAATGGTTGCTGAACTTCCTGTGTCTGAGAAGAAACTGGCTTGAGAAAACCAGTGCTTCATTTCTGGGATTCTATTCGATGCAAGAATAGGGGAAACACTGTCAGCCACAAGATAGACAACCTAAACTTTCACTCAACTTGTTGTTGATTAAGACTGTCTTTTACATTTTTAAGTACTGGCCGGGCGCCGTGGCTCACCCCTGTAATCCCAGCACTTTGGGAGACTGAGATGGGTGGATCACAAGGTCAGGAGATCGAGATCATCCTGGCTAACATGGTGAAATCCCATCTCTACTAAAAAAATACAAAGAAAATTAGCCCGGTGTGGTGGCACACGCCTGTAGTCACAGCTACTTGGGAGGCTGAGGCAGGAGAATCACTTGAACCCAGGAGGCATAGGTTGCCATGAGCCGAGATCATGCCACTGCACTCCAGCCTGGGTGACAGAGAGAGACTCCATCTCAAAAAAAAAAAAAAAAAAGTACCATTTTTAAAAAACAGGGTGGCAGTGAATAAAGCAAATCTCACACAAGATTGTACGTCTCTGTCATCCTCTGACCTCTATGTAACTCCGGAGTTTCAGTAACTGTTTGATGGAAACATGGGGCTGGGTGGGAGGGAGGTGATTGGATCATGGGGACAGTTCCCACCCACCCATGCCGTTCTCATAATAGTGAGTTCTCACGAGAGCTAATGGTTTCAGAAGTGTTTGGAAGCTCCTCCTTCGTTTGATGGAAACATGGGGCTGGGTTGTTCTGGGACAGGCACTGCCTTCTGCGGCCTGTTCACCTTGCGAAGAAGGTGCCTGCTTCCCCTTCCACCATGACTGTAAGTTTCCTGAGGCCTCCCCAAACATGCAGAACTATGAGTCAATCTAACCTCTTTCCTTTACAAATTACCCAGTCTCAGGGATGTTCTTTATAGCAGTGTGAAAACAAACTAAGACACCAACCTTGGGCAAATTATGTAATTGTGCCTGGTCCCCTCATTGGATGAAATGAGGCCATTAAGACAGAAGTGAGGATTCAAAGAAAGAAGATACACAGTACGCTTGGAGTGATGCCTGGCAGATGAGGTGCTTAATGAATGTCCATCTTTTTTTTTTATCAGAATAATCTCATTCCAATCCTGCTTTCTTCATTGTGTAACTCAAACTTCATGAAAAGACATTTAATTTTTCTAGGCTGATATTTTCCTATTGAGGTGATAGGTGTTTTTCCTAGTATAAATTAGTAGCCTAATTGCCCCTACAACCATGTAAATTAAATCATATTAAAATTGGGTGAATATAGTGAAAGAGAACAAACTGAGATTCAAATACATATGTTCTAGGTCTCAACTCTGATAATAACCAGCCTTGGGTCCTCAAGCAACCTACTTCATTTCCTTAGCACTCTCCTTAACTCTACGCAATAAGAAATCACCTTTGCCACTCTTTCCAGCATTAAAATTAAATTCTCTGAAGTGTCAGGATATGCAGACTATAACTACTCTGTATTTGTTAAGAAAAGACTGTGAGTAATGCAGAGAATGCACACTAAAGAGATGACCTCCATCAAGGCCACATTCTTTTTAAAAATAAAAACAAAACTCTGTAATTAGAAACTTAAAGTGGTGACTAAATTGCTAAAAACAACTAGAGAACCACAGGAATGTGTCTGGGAAGCTTGTCCATCAGGTAGTTCATGTTATTTTCTTGCCCGCATCTAGTAATGCCCACTAGTCTAGTAAGGTCTGGCTGCTGGTGGAAACAGGAGTCAGGGACACCCCCCCGAAACTTATCCTGGGGAATAAAACATCTAAACTTCCACTGGATTTAATGCTGTGTCCCCAACTCCATGTCCAGTGATATCACATAGATAGCTTGAAGTTGACCAACATTTACACCATAGAAATCCACGAACACCACAACTCAGGGTGTTTCACCTCCACCCATGCCCCAGAGCTGGTTGTTAAACATTTCCCAGCACACCTTATTGGATGTTCAGTTTGGTCCAGCTGAACTGTACAAGTTCAAACCACAAACTGGAACCTATCTTGAATTGGTCTTCCTCTTCATGGGATCTTTTATAGGGACTGACTACTAAATTGAGATAGCACTTATTCTACTTCTTTCAAAATATGTATAAATTATATACAATACATATGGATGATAGATGTATTGTGTGTATTTTTGTATGAACATAGATTGGAAATTAATAACTACTTTATAGAAGAACAAAGGCCTGGTTTGAAGTGAGAACCAGGACAAATAAATAAAAGATGCTTACTTCAGAGCATATTCAGTTATCTTCTCTATTATATGCTTTGCCTGGCCTCGTGCTTAAATCTCTACCTTTCTCTCCATTATTGGCTGACTGGTTTGTTCATTCTTCCTCTCTTTCTTCCTTTCACATTCACTGTCCTCCTTGTTCTGGGAAGAATTTATGATGCATATCTGTATGTTACCTTCTTATAATGTTGATGCACAAGGCTAGCCTTTAAACATGGACAGAACACACGAGCAGAGAGGTAGCAGGGGGCGGGCAGAGATTTTAGACAAAGGCAACAAGATGAAAGCAGGAATCACAACATTAATTTCAAGAAAGAAGTAGTTTAAAGGTATTTAAAGGGCTTTTTAAAACATTAAGCAAGATTAAGACTATGTAACAGTCACAAACATGTGTTTCCCCCCCAAAAAAAATTATAGAAGAATTTAACACATCCTCTGAGAATTAGACATCAATTTTAAAAGGACAAGGTATTATCTCATCATAATGCAATAAAATTAGAAAAATACAATAAAAAGAATAACAAAAATAGTTTAACTACTTAGGAGCCAAAATATATCTTTCTACATAATCAGGTTAATAAAATTAGAACTCGAATTTTAAATATATCTAGAGAGCAATCCAATAATTGCTCTCTAGATATATTACATGTAGAGATAGAGCTGGGGCAGTACTAACTACTTGATCTTATGATATTAGGAAAAAAGCCTATGAAAATAAAGCCAAAATTTTTTTCAAGTAGAGAGAATCAATAAAGACATTTGCTGAAATTAATAAAAATAAGAAAAAAGTAGTAGAAAATATAAATTTTAAAGGTGATTATTTGGAAAGACGATTAAAATCAGTCTCCATGGGTGTGATTAAAAAAAAACGGGGGGAGCATAAACAGGGGGAGCATACAGGGAAGAAAAAATACAAATATGGAAGGGATTATAAGAATAATAAGTAAGTAGCACGTGTAACTCTGAGGCAGTGAAGTTGAAATCTACAAAAAAATTGTAATTTTCTAGCAAATATAAAACGCCAACATTTCCCCATGAACGAAGAAAAAAATTTAATACATTACCACCATCGGAGACATTTAAAGAGTGATTAAAGACCTACCATTGAAAAAGATCCCAGAGTCAGTTGGCTCCAAAGCTAAGTCCTACCAATATTCCTTTACAGTTAATTTTAACATAATACATATTTGTGCATGAGAATTTCCCCAATTCATTCTCTAAAATTAATGTGTTCTTAATAACAAAACTTGATAAAAAATTAGTGTAGTACCTAAGATAACCCTTTAAATAAATATCTTTTGTGAGTAAAAACTGTGCTAAAATTCTGAATAAAAAATCAACAAATGAAATTCAGCGTCTAAAAAGGACAGTTTCATCAAGTCAGAATGGCCCAGTGCTCACTGTGAGAAAACATATCGACATAATTTACTATATCCACAAGAAGAAGAGTCATATAAGCATACCAGCTGAGACCTAAAGAACTTTTATAAAACTGAAACTGCTCCTTCTACCAAAGCCTCAGTTAAATGGAAATGGAAACGGAATATTTTATATATAATAGAGGATCCTTACCCGAATCAAACCACTACCATACTTGTAAGTGGAAAAATGCTAAAAGCTAAAGTCATTTCCACTAAAATCAGGAACAGGCAGGGGTTCCCCCATCACCAGTGCTATTCAGCATGGTTTTAGCAGTCTGGAAAATGACATAAGGAAAGAAAACAGTCCATTTAAGTGTTGGAAGAGTAAAGATAGCTTTTTTTTCCGCTAGTAATATGATTTTATACACATAAAATTCAGCAGTTAAAGGGGGGGTGGGGAATGCCATTAGAACTCATTGAAGAATTTGGTAAGGATCTGTGTACATGATAAACATACAAAAATCACTAACATTTTTTCTATACTAATATTAAAGATCTAAGAATTGATATTAGGGAAATATTAATTCACAACAGGGAATAAGTCTATAAAAGAAGACAAAATCCGATAAGAAATGTTGTTCAGGGTATGTGTAGAAAACTGTAAAATCTTATTGAAGGAAGAAGGTTTAATATTATAAAATGTCAATATTTCTAAAAATCAATATATAATATAAACTCAATTTAATCCTAGTGGATTCAGGAGAAATGTGAGTTGAGTATCTTAAAGTTCATATGGAAAAGTTAGTGCCCAAAGATAACAAAGATAAAAGGTTTTAGGATTTGGGGGGTGAAGGGGTTGCCTTGCCAGCTACTAAGACATGCAAGAAAATCACTACAACCTCATAATCAAAATAAACTATATTGACATAGAGAAAGGCAAATAGGCTAATGAAACAAAACAGAAAATCCAGAAACAGATCTAGATTTACATGGGAGTGTAATACATGGTACAGTTGTTATTTTAGTTTGGTGGGTAGAGTTTCATTTATTAAATGAATGATGTTGGCACAAATGGCCCTCCATCTGGAAGGAAAGAGAATTAAAGCACCACCCACACTACACAGAAAACTAACACTAAAGGAAGTAAAGGTTTAAGTGTAAAAATAAAAAAAGTAATTAACAATAACAGTAATTTAGAGTAAATTTTAGGAGAATGTACATATGACCTAGAGAATAGGTAGATCTTTTAACGAACAAGCAAGCAAAACAGAAAAAAAGAAAAAAAGGTGGCAGGAGCTCAGAAGGTATACAGAAATATATATATATTTATTTATTTATTTATAGACTATATATAGAGAGAGTATAATTATATATATATATATACTTGATTGCCTACAAAAAAAATTAAATATCTAAGATAAAAATATACTGCTAACGAAATCAAAAGAAAAATGATACACTGGGTGCAAATATCTGTACTGCACATTATAAAGGGAATTATCTGTAGATAAAGGCAATTGTCCATAATATACACAGAGCTTTCACAGATTGTTAAAGACATACAACCTAAAAGTAAAATGGGCAAAAGAAATGAAGTGATTCGCAGAACATACCCACATGGTCAGCAAACATATAAAAAAATGCTCAGCTCCATTGGTAGTTAGGAAAATGAAAATGAGTAACAGGGTACCACTCTCAATGAGGAAAACCATTTGAGCTTGGTGACGCCGCACCAGCAGGGAAGCTGGTTAGGATCACTCACAGACTTCTGCTGGAAACGTCAACGGTGGCTGCCTTGCTGCAAAAGCACGACGACATCTATTCAAACAAGCCTAAAGACATACATGTTGTTCAACCTAGCAAGCCCACTGCCAAAAATCTAGTCTATGAAAATAAAAGCATGATGGGTCAAAGATTTTCACATCATAGCAATTGCATAGTAGTAAAAAGTTTTAAAAGAAAAAAGAAAAAGAGAGGACTAAATATCACAAGAGATACTTGAATAAATTTTATAAATGCATACATTGAAATATTATATAGTCATTAAAAAGAGTGAGTTGTATAGCAGCTTTCTCTATAATAGCACCAATCTGAAAACAGCCCAGGTGTCTATCAATGACAGAATGAACAAACTAAGTGTGGTATATTCATAAAATGGAATACTGCTCGAGGGAAAAAAAAGCTGGGAAGAACAAATCCCTGATATTGTAAGGACTTCATATATATCATGACTTCATATATGATATATATGAAGTTTTAGATGCAGCAAAACTAATCTATGCTAGGAAAAATCAGAATAGAGCTTATCCCTGGGTGGGGGAATTGGGAATTCATTGGGTGGGGGGGCACAAGGGTACATTTTGGGGTCATAGTGTTGCTCTGTATCTCAATAGGTATTTCGGTTACACAAATGTATGCCATCATCCAAACTCATCAAATAATTCGCTCAATATTAGTGCTTTAGAATGTAAATAAAATTTACCTTGAAGGAGAAAAATATTGAACACTAGCTAATGGCATGTGTGCAAAGTGTTTAGGGGGAAGTATGCTGAGAAGGCCTGCAACTTTCCTTGAAATACATTCCCCCAAAATAAGATGGATTGGATGGTTACAGAGATGGATAGATGGAGAATAAGTAGTAGGTTAATGGTAGAATCGAGGTAGTGGGCATAAAGGCGTTTTCTGTAAAATGTCTTCTTTTCTCTATGTTTACCACGCTTCATCTATGCTTCATTTGGCATAGATCTAACAGAAAAAGAATCTGTTAGATCTATGCCAAAAGGCTCAAGCGGTATCTATAATGAGGCGTGCAAGCCGTAGCAAAAGTGTATGGAATAAGGATTCTATTTTTTTGGAATAAACAATGACAAAAATACAATCATGTATGTGTGTAGGCAGCTACCCAAATAACCCCACATAGTTCTATGATCATGAAGATAATTATATAAAGAGCCTGGGGGATGGAGGTGGAGAAGCGCGAGGTGAAAGGTGAGGGCTGAATATACTTATGCACACACAGAGATGCAGGAAGCATGGGCCTCAACACAGCATCAACAGCCAGGGCTAGCACAGTTCCAGATCACTGTAATTTCCTTACAATCTTCTATACTGTTTACAAGGTCTTTCTACAATAATCATTTATCATTTATGTAATCAAAAAGTTATTTTTATTATTTCAGTTTATATGCCTTTGTGGAATATGAGTGTGTGTGTGTGTGTGTGTGTGTGTGTGTATTTGGGAAAAGGGTTTAATATCTCTTATTGATCTTACTGTCAACTGATGTGTTTATTCAATTGAATGGTGGCAGCCTTATTATCTACTGCTACATGTGCTATGAGAACAGAAATAATTGTTTATCAAAGCCTGGGATTGCCATAAAATTAACTTTTTGTTTCTCTTCAAATATGATAAAACATGGCAACAATAAAACACTCTCACAAAATGAAAAAAAAGCTATTTTTAATTTGGATCAACATAAAAACAAACAAAAGAGAATTTTATATTCTTATTCTTAAAGGGACCTGGGAAATCATCAGGACCCCAGAAAACCGGGAACCACTCCTGCCCACGAGACCCAGAGAGGTTTCTTGTCTTCTAAGCTCCATGCTGCAACCGGCATGAATTCAACTCTGGAAACAGATACATTCACCGCCAAGGTTTGCTTTCCATGTTGTCCAATGAGCCAGAACTGGAACAACTAAGAAGGCTGCAGACAGCCAGCTTTGTCAGCCACGCAAGGACATTTGCAAGCCTGGAGGTTGAATAGAATTTACAGCTACAGTCTGAGGAGCCCATCCTGCAGGCCTGGCCTGAGGCCATCTTACCCTTAGACTCGGGTTTCTTGAAGGGCTCATCAGACAGGCTGCTGCACAGCTCATGGTGTGACTGTCCCCAGCTGTATCCCTCAGGTCATTGCAAGTAAAAGACAGAGCATAAAAGAGGATGCAGGGGCCAGGCATGGTGGCTCACACCTGAAATCCCAAAACTTTGGGAGGTAGAGGCAGAGGAAGGCCTGAGCCAGCAGTTCAAGACCAGCCTGGGAACATGGTGAGACCCTGTCTCTACAAAAAGAAAAATTTTAAAAAAAATAGCTTGAAGCTGGAGGCATCAGGCTACCTGACTTCAAACTATACTACAAGGCTACAGTAACCAAAACAGCATGGTACTGGTACCACAACAGAGACATAGATCAATGGAACAGAACACAGCCCTCAGAAATGATGCCGCATAGCTACAACTATCTGATCTTTGACAAACCTGACAAAAACAAGCAATGGGGAAAGCATTCCCTATTTAATAAATGGTGCTAGGAAAACTGGCTAGCCATATGTAGAAAGCTGAAACTGGATCCCTTCCTTACACCTTATACAAAAATTAATTCAAGATGGATTAAAGACTTACATGTTAGACCTAAAACCATTAAAATCCTACAAGAAAACCTAGGCAATACCATTCAGGACATAGGCGTGGGCAAGGACTTCATGTCTAAAACACCAAAAGCAATGGCAACAAAAGCCAAAATCGACAAATGGGATCTCATTAAACTAAAGAGCTTCTGCACAGCAAAAGAAACTACCATCAGAGTGAACAGGCAACCTACAGAATGGGAGAAAATTTTTGCAACCTACTCATCGGACAAAGGGCTAATATCCAGAATCTACAATGAACTCAAACAAATTTACAAGAAAAAAACAAACAACCCCATCAAAAAGTAGGCGAAGGACATGAACAGACACTTCTCAAAAGAAGACATTTATTCAGCCAAAAAACACATGAAAAAATGCTCATCATCACTGGCCATCAGAGAAATGCAAATCAAAACCACAGTGAGATACCATCTCACACCAGGTAGAATGGCCATCATTAAAAAGTCAGGAAACAACAGCTGCTGGAGAGGATGGGGAGAAATAGGAACACTTTTACACTGTTGGTGGGACTGTAAACTAGTTCAACCATTGTGGAAGTCAGTGTGGCGATTCCTCAGGGATCTAGAACTAGAAATACCATTTGACCCAGCCATCCCATTACTGAGTATATACCCAAAGGACTATAAATCATGCTGCTATAAAGACACATGCACACGTATGTTTATTGCGGCATTATTCACAATAGCAAAGACTTGGAACCAAGCCAAATGTCCAACAACAATAGACTGCATTAAGAAAATGTGGCACATATACACCATGGAATACTATGCAGCCATAAAAAATGATGAGTTCATGTCCTTTGTAGGGACATGGATGAAACTGGAAACCATCATTCTCAGTAAACTATCGCAAGGACAAAAAACCAAACACCGCATGTTCTCACTCATAGGTGGGAATTGAACAATGAGAACTCATGGACACAGGAAGGGGAACATCACACTCCGGGGACTGTTGTGGGGTGGGGGGAGTGGGGAGGGACAGCATTAGGAGATATACCTAATGCTAAATGACGAGTTAATGGGTGCAGCAAAACAACATGGCACATGGATACATATGTAACAAACCTGCACATTGTGCACATGTACCCTAAAACCTAAAGTATAATTAAAAAAAAAAAAAAATAGCTTGGCGTGATGGCGTGCACCTGTATTCCCAGCTACTTGGGAGGCTGAGGTAGGAGGATGACTTGAGCCCAAGAAGCTGAGGCTGCAGTGAGCTGCGAGGGCACCACTGCACTCCAACCTGGGCAACAGAGCAAGACCTTGTCTCGATTTTAAAAAGAAGAGGGTGCAAGGAGGCCTTTTGACAAGGGACTGATCCCGAAAGAAGCCTATAAGTGTTCTGGGGCATGGAACGGTGCTGATGTGTGGGCACAGACGTGTGGGGTGGAGGGCTCCAGGAGGGACCTTCCCCAACCAGAGCTGAGACCAGGCTCTGAAGGAAGCCGCTCACTCAGGCCCCTCTGGGAGACAGCAGGGTCCTTTTAACCCCAGCCTGACCTCCTTGTTCAGCACCATCACCCACCCCAGCTCCTACTTGGCCAAACTCACATTGGCACCGAGCGCGGTGGGGAAGGCTGGAGCAAAAACTGGAGAGGCCATGAAGGCTTCCAGTGCTGCAGGCTTCTAGGATCTACACCAGCAGTAGTGGTAGCAGCCTATTCAGGTCCTGCTTGCATCCTCCTGCAATGTGGAGTGAGATTCTAACCAGATGAGCAACTGCTCCCTCTTCCCTCCCAAACCCAAGAGACACACAAGGAAGCCAAAGTTATCCACAGAAACACACTTGGATCTTGAGTCAGAAGAATGCACCTTGCTTTCCCGCTCTCCTGCCTCTTTGTGAATGCCTAGCTCTTCTGAAGTGGCCCAGTGGGTTAGGGTTAGAAGAGTGAGGCCACCAGCAAAGTCCGAGGACAACGACTTCTCAGGGCAGCACAAGGGCAGAACAACTCCCCCTCTGTACCTTGCCTGCCTCACTCTGGCCCTGGCCCTGTCCAAGAGCAAGACATAAATACATCAACACACTATTTGGGTCTACAGTAAGCTAAGTCTGTAAACAACAGCTCTTATGTCAGGTGACATCCTAACGTGTATGTCACTGTGACAGCTGACAATGAAATGGCGTTTTTTTTTCAGCACTTCTCTATAAAAAGCTGCCTCACCTGGACAACCTGAGTGGCGATTGTTCTGGGCTGAACAAGCTCAGTAATTTAAAACAAATATCTCAAATGCCATTCGTATCTTTCCCTTGAAATGGAAGTGCAGCCAGAAACGCTTCCTACTTAGAGTATCTAAGAAACAGCCTAGAGAATTGAAGCTGTTCTTCCTGCTATTGTATGTAGTATAGGAGTGAAGAACCTGTTCAGGAGGCGATTGCTAGATGCCACTGGCTGTGTGACCTTGGACCAGTGACTTAACTCATCTGAACCTCCACCTCATCTTTAAAATGGAGATACCAACGGAGTTGGTCTCAGGAGGGCAATTGAGAGGTTTGAATGAGATAACAAATAATGCCTGGCACATGAGAATCAACCAGTGTTAGCGATTTTATTGTTGCTATTTATTATTGCATGATTTTTTAAAAGATACTTTTGTAATTTTTTAAAAATGTAAACTGGCTATCTAGATAATATGTTTCCATTCCAATTAATTACTGCCAGGAGAATGAAAGTCCTGTTTAAAGTAACTTTGGCTTATTGGATGGGATGTTTTCTGCTATATGATTAACAGACAAGAAAAAAATACATAAATATAACAACACACTCATCCATGGCGTTTCTAAAGAAAATATCATGTCTTAACATGAAAAATGATATTTATAGCAACTTAGTTTTTTGTTTTACTGCACCAGTTGTGTGAGAATTTTCTTAAAAATTTCCTAAACCTGAGTCTCATAGCCTTGCCACTAATTAACGGTTCCACTCATTTAAACATTCGCTTGCCTTTGAACCTGGACCCTATGGAGCCCTGGTTGCTGAAGACTGGGCCTGTCTGTCCCGCCTGCTTCTCTTTGCAGCTATGTTGAATGCTCTGTCCCAGTGGGAGCTGAACCGGACTCCATTCTGTATCTCCAAAGCCCACAGGGTTTCTGATCCAGTAAATGTTTGTAAATTTTAAATTACAACCTCCTTGTTATTTTCTGATCAGTAACTGCTCTTGATTTATTCCTTTGCAGCCATCTGGAATGCTCAGTCTCTGAGACCATACTCTCTCCCCATGCAAAACATCCCCATCAGCTTCTCACACTTCAAGGACTGGCTTTACCATCTGCCTTCAAGAGAAACTAGCATAAGGAGCTAAAACACTTTCATGGACCACATAGTGTTCTCTGACAGAAGGTTCTAAACAAGGGTATTGTCACACTCTCGCAAAGCAGGGCGGGGAAGTCCTCCAAGGCCAGGACTTGGAGCACACCCATGTTAGTGGTTTGGGGAGAGGTGTCCAGGGAGAGGTACATCCTGTCTCAAGTGGAGGTGCACACCTGTCCCATCGGCAGGCTGTGGGGCTGGGCTTCAGGGCCTGGAATCTCACATCTGAAAGGGAGATTAGTAAGAGTAAAGCCTCAATCCTAAAACCGGCTGGGTCCTTGGAAGTTTCTAAAGGTGGATTCAGTCACAGGGCCCAAGCCCCAGTCCTGTCATTAGAAATGGGACTCTGTGGAACCAAGGTGAAGGTCTGCACACCAGAACTGGAATATAAAGTCACATCTGCCACCTCCAGGGTGACGTGACCTTGAGTCACAGAGTGTCGACAAGGTGAAGGTCTGCCCACCAGAACTGGAATATAGTCACATCTGCCACCTCCAGGGTGACGTGACCTCGAGCCACGGAGTGTCAACTTCACCCATATTTTAAATCAGAAATTCCAAACACTCCCAATACATTTGATGAAAACATATCCTATCCGACCATTTTTGCCTGATGAATTAACAGAGAAAAACAGTGATTTTCACTGAAATGATTTACAACGTTCAAGTATTCCTTGTGCTGCACAGTTTGTAGCATAGCTTTATTCAATCCCTGCAAACACTCAGAGACGCAGTAGTGTACAAATAAAGAACTGGAAACTCAAACTCAGCTAGTAAATGACTCCAACATTCATGTTCTTTTTGTGACAGACACACTCCCAATTCAACGATTTCTGAACATGACACATGTCTCTTTCCACTTACATTTTAATCTCCCAGAGGGCGGGATTGTGTCTAAAACAGAAGAGCAGTCCTGGCAATGGCCAGTCTAGTTTTGATTATAAAGTAGTCTTAATCAATGTATTTTAATTGACTAATATATTTGACCTTAAGGGTACCAACTCCACCCCCCTGGGCAGTTGAAAATCCACGTATAACTTTTGATTCTCCAAAAACACAACTATTCCTAGCCCACTGTTGACCAGAAGCCTTCCTGATAACATAAACAGTTGACTAACATGTGTTTTGTATGTTACATGTGTTGCATACTAAGACAATGTCATTTAGAAAATCGTAAGGAAGAGGAGGAGGAGGAGGGGTTGGCCTTGTCTCAGGAGTGGCAGAGGTGGAAGAAAATCCACATGTGAGTGCTGCGGTTCAAACTTGTGTTGTTCAAGGGTCCCGTGGACATTAATCAAAGGCCACCAGAGTCCAGGAAGGCAATTCCAGTGGAAAGTATGACTCGCAGCACTGAATCCTACACCCTTAGACGGGAGCACACACGTGCAGGAGGATTGCTCCATTTTCATCTAAGAAACACGGGGTTGCACAAACATGGGCGCTGCCACCCAAGCAAATCCACTGCTTCAGATGCCATGAACATGTGCAGTTTCACACTGAGTGTCTCATGGCCACGATACACTTGCACGTTCACTGACTTCTGCACAGGAGTAGCTGAGGGCAGCCACAGGATGACAAGCATAGCTGGTAGCCGGGTCCATGCCAAAGCCAAAGCGCGGCTGGGCCTCATGTGAAGGGGAGGCCTTAGTGGGTGGGTCCAGACCCCCCACCCCACTTCAACCACAGCAAGCCTGCCATTTCTATTTCCAGCTGAGAGTGGACATCATCATGGCATTACAACATGCCAGACCTCTGTCCAGGGCTTTAGAAGTATTAATTTAGTGCTTACCGCAATCCTATGAGATAGACACAATTATTCTTCGCATTTTAAAACTGAAAAAGTTAAATCTTACAGAACTTTTGAAATGTGCTTCTCAGAACAAGCACAGTGGCAGACCTGGGTGATTTACCCAAGACATTTATACAAAAATGCCTTTCAATTTCCATTGGGCAAAACTCTTTATCTGATGCCATTTAATACCTTATTATGTTAAATTCTCTAATCAGAAGCTACAGATAAGGGTCATCCAAAACTTTCTCCACTTGGTCTTTTAAAGTAAATAGAGATAGTAAATTCATGCTATTCAAATATTAAAACAGACTCCAGAAGACTTAATCTGAAAAGACATTAATAGCATATTTTAGAATAAAATGATACATATTTTCAACAATTTTATGGAATTTGTAGAGTGGCACTGGAGATAGGATAGAGCAGTGATTCTCAAGCAGGGGACAGATTCAGCCCCCATGGGATATGTGGCAATGTCTGGAGGCATTTTGGGTTGCCACGACTGAGGAGGGGGTGCCACTGGCACATGGTGTGCAGAGGTCACGGATACTGTTAAGCACCCTACCATGCACAGCACAGCCCCCACAACACAGATGTATCCAGTCCAAATGTCAACAATGTTGAGACAAGATGGGTCAGTCTGTAGGTATGAAGGTAGGGAGGTGGATGCGTGGATGGATGGATGCATGGATGGATGGTAAGACAGATGGACAAGAATATGCCCCAGAAGTTACTTTTGAGGCAAAGGCTGATTTAAAGTATTACAGTTATTCTAGTTTTGATGTGGTCTTGTCTTGGGGCTTCTGGTCAAATCGTTCCAACTTGATATGACCTTCTAAGCATGTCAGCATTATCAGTCCTGTTTAGGAGAAACTTATCAGTATATTGAGGACTGATGTCAAGTCTTACAGACACATCAAGGGATCGCCATCATCCAATATACAGGAAGGAAAAAATACAGAATATTGTTTCAAGGTTCTAAAACTACTCGGTTAGAAAAATAATGACACCATTCATGGAAATAAAGGCGTTGGAAAAGGAACCGAACTGTGTGGGAAAAAAAGAGTCCAACGGTGTTATGCCACTTTGGATGTGCTGAGTTTGAAATGGCTGTGATGCACCCATGCTAAGGTAATTGGAGAGCCATCAGAATGCAGGGCTGGACACAGAATAGATCTGGAGATGAGCATTTGGTTTTAAAGTCATGGCTCAAGCCTGGAGATGAAGGTTTCCTAAGAGCAAGAAAGTGGTCACACTGGAGTGATAACACTGACAGGGCACTGGGCTTCAGAGGGCACCCCAGGGGAGAGCCAGGAGAAGGGGGAGTCTGCAAAGAGACAGGGGAGGACCAGGAAGGGCATGACGGTTAAGGTTATCATGATTTGCAAAATGACCAGCAGGCTTCATACTTGCACAGATGCAGAGAGTTGGGAATAGATCCTAGAATAAAACAGAGACACTCTAGGTAGACCGCTTGTTAGAGAAGCAGAACAATGAAGAATAATGGACTTGGGGAGCATCTAGGCATTGGCTGGTTAAGCAAAAACATTTTTCCCTACAATGAGGGCTATCTAAATATGTCCTGGAAAAAAAAAGATGGGAGGAATAGCTGATAAAGAAAAAGTAATGATAATAGAATCAATTGCTCTTATGAATAGAAGGAAAAAGAAAAGAATGGTTATAACCGTTTGAAATCCTCAAGTAACAAGGAAAATTTTACTTTACCAATGTGCCTTAGCCAAGAAGGATCAAACACTGAAATTTATTTTCTAACTTGCCTGAAACGATCAGAGTCTTTTGGATCTATTTCCAGTTGAAAAAACAAAATGCTAGGAAGCTAACTGGATGGCACCAAAGAAAACTCTCTTCGTGTGCCTTGTATCAACATCTGTAAAAGTTGCTCCTACTTTCGTAGTCAGATTAGATTTTACAACTTCCAGGAGAAACTTACGCAAGGTGTTTGGCATGAACTTGCCAATCGATGCTTATATTTTAAAAGCAAGAGTGATGTATTAGCTTAGTAAATTTATTTTTATGCCAAAGGGGAAAATGGTAACATTGACCTGAAATGGTTCCAGTGACTGATGATCTGTATAAAAGAAAAGTGATGCAATTCAGAGTTATAATGACTATCAGTGATAAGACCAGCAGAGTCACTTGCTTGCTGCTTTGGCAAGGCCTGGCCCTGAGTCCAATCACATAAACATACTTTGTAAAACTTGTTACATTGTCAGGAAACCAAAATGCAACCACTGTAATTGCAGAAGTATTTTCCACATTTTTAACAGAATCCAGAAATCTGGGTCAAGGATGACCATCATCCAAATTTATTCTGTCTACCTGAAATAAAACTTTGTATCTAACCATTTGTTTATACCCGCCATGTTTCAAAAAGGATTTAGTGGTGAATTTATTTTCTTTGTAAATATATAGCCTGTCTTAAAATTCATGCATCAAATATGACTGAAACATGAGTAGGCATGGCATAAATAAAGAACATTTGAATTCTCAAAGGCACAGCCGCCTTTGGAAAGAAGCATCTGTGGAAGGTAGAATTCGTGTCTGACAGCAAGACGTGACCCTAGTGATCACCTTTTCCAATCACCACCCCCAATTTGTACAAGATTAGCCATCTGAGGCCAATATTGGTGAAGTGAGTTGCCTAAAATATTCCTTTAACTCCGATTTTATTTTTCTTTTGTTTTTTTATTTATTTTTATTTTCATTTTTGTGGGTACATAGTAGGTATATGTATTTATGGGGTACATGAGATGTTTGATACAGGAGTGCACTGTGAAATAAGCACATCATGCAGAACCGGGTATTTACTTCCTCAAGCATTTATCAACTGAGTTGCAAACAATCCAATTATGCTCTTTAACTCCGATTTTAAAAAGAACTGAGACCAGAGTTGTCATTGTTTTCAAAAGAATTTTCTTTCCACCTGAGAGTTAGCCTTATGGGTTGCATAGATTTCGTTAATCATAATGATAACGTTAAATCTTGGTTTTGTTGCTCTTGTTTGTCTAAAGTCATTTTGGGGGGATTGTTACTGCTTTTGTAGCAATTATCAAAACTGTTGATTCTCTCATAAGAGTAGGAGCGAGCTCATTTTCCACACTCACCCCCTGTGAATGGGAGTGGAGAGCAGAGCGTTCTGGTTCCCGAGTGCTCTGCTGAAGGACAGGCTGGAGATGACAGACAGCCGGTAGTAAGCCCTTTCCCAGGTGCCTGCAGAGCACAGCGAGCTGGGAATACAGGCACGCAGGACTCCATTCAGTTGAAATCACAAGCACGCTGGTCATCACATAGAATCTGAAGGAGAAGGTGTGTGGGGAGTGACACCAACGGCGGGGGTCAGCATAGGCCCAGAGAGGAGACTTCTCAGCCTCGCGTGGGCTCTTCACTGAGCCTAGATATCAGGCAGCTCAGGGAGGACCCCACCAGGGAAGTCTCAGGGCAAAGGAAGTGGCATGCAGTCCCATTACAGAGGCCTGGCAGTTTTCCACGGTGCTGTAAGAGAGCCATCAGTGGCACACGCTTCTGCACTAAGCAATGCCACCCGAATCAGCTGCCTAGAAACCTGGCCCGGCACCCACAAGACACCCAACACAGTGGAGCTCTGAATGCCACTGACATATGACGTCACCACTGAATAGTCCCCTAAAAACACAGACATTTTATTTCCTTTCCCCGAAGTTTCTCCTTTTTGAGGCTTGAATATCAAATGACAATGACTTTCATCACATAGAATGACCTTCTCTTTTTTTGTTCAGCCAAGTAATGAAAAGACGAATGGTGTTCTTCACTATATTCAAATTGTCTTAACATCTTAGAAAAATTATAAAACAACTTTCGTTACAGTGACTACTAGCAATTGCTCTAAGACTGGCCTCTGTCCAGCAATTGTACGACATTGGGTGTTTGGCAAGAATCTGCCATGCAGAAAATGGTTCTAAAAAAAAAAAAAAAGCAATCCTACAAAATATTCAAATCACACTGGATTTCAACTTTAGACCTCTGACATTTAATAACCCAAAAATAAGTTATGTCTTTCCAATCTGACTCTCCTCATTACTTGATTTTAGGCCCTTAATACAGTTCAATTTTTATTAAAGAAAGGGCAGCATTTAGGAAAAGAAGAGGATCATGCTGAATTATCAACTACGTTTAATGACAAAGCCGCTTCCTAGGTTCAAGAAAATGTATTAACTTGAATTATACCAATTCTGTCAGTGCTTTATTGATAGACCTAGGCAGTAAAGATGTTTTGATGACTGTTATGATCACTTTAGAAATTGCACTCAAGCAAATGGTTACTTCCAAAGCATCCTTTCCAAATTGTGTCAAAAGGAAAGCTAGAGCTGTTTATAGGTGCTTAATGGGAAACAAGGCTTTCACAGTCAGATGGAACATTCTGTTTGATATTCTCCCTCTTGGAGATTTCTAAGATGCATTGATGTATCAAGGGACGATTTGACCACAGAACCCCATTTCCCTGAAATTTTTCCTGAGACTCCAGGGGGCCTTGGTTTCTCTGGACACCAGTTGTGAAGCATTATTCCGAAGTCTCTAGAACATTTCACTCCTTTAAGTGGTTTAAAGAGTCTACTTGTGTTTTGTTTTCACTAGCGGTTTAATTGATAAAGTATTTCCTCATACATAATCCTAAAGCAAACTTTGGCCAATGTCTTAGGGCCCGAACCAAGGAGGGTTTCATGACATACATAAGCCACCACAGAAATGGTAGGAAATCCTCCCACCCATGCCCATAGTGGCACATTTATCTCCAGACACACCTAACTGCTTTTTACCTGCCCATCCCTGACCAAGACACAGCCAAACACCCACACCTGGTCACTGGCAAGGCCTTGCACTTTCTGAAGCTTGACTTCATGCTCTCTCCCCTTCTTCGCTCCTTCGTCATTCTCTACACCTCAACACCATCTCCTTCTTCTACTTGAAACATCTAGGTGGACCATGCCTGCTCACTTCCCTGGTCAAATCTGCTTTCAAGAAGAATCTAACATAGAAATCTCACCATGACTCAATTGTCCAAGGAAGCTTTAAATGTTACCTTTCCTAATGGTATTTGCTTTTTAGGAGGAACAGTTACATCAATTCCTACTTAAAGAATATAGAGATTTTCTTCTTATTATTATTATTATTTTGTAGAAATGGGATCTTGCTGTGTTGTCCAGGCTGGTCTCAAACTCCTGGGCTCAAGTGATCCTCATACCTCGGCATCTCAAAGCACTGGGATTACAGGAGTGAGCCACTGTGCCTGGCCCAAGAATGCAGAGACTTTAAGCTAAAGGGAACATAAGGGATGATCTAATATGACACCAAATGATATTGAGGACCAGAGAGCTAAAGCTGTTGGACCAAGATCACACAACTCAGTATAGGCAGCATCAGACACACATCAAATACCCTACAGGTGACAGATGAGTGACTGTATCTATGTGGACTATTTGCTTGTTTAATAAAGATGATTTGTCAGTTATTTTATCGCTGTGTTTGTTTCAAGGGCAAGTTGTTCTCACAATTTGGGCACGCTATGGGCTGAGCCAGTTTACCAGACTTTAGGACACGCTCCTTGTACATATTTTGGAGAAAAAGTGGAATTCCTGAAAGTCCCCACCCCGCCTACTTTTAAGACTGACCCCAGAAGGCTCCATGACAATGTGGTTCTCAGGACGGTTGAAATTGAAGCCCCTGGGCTCAGTTTTTCCCTTTGTATGTCTGAGGGGAAAGAATAGAAATTCTAGACCCCACATGTATCTGACAAGCACCCGCTCTGTCCCTGTCACTGTTCCAGACACCTGGGAGATGTTGTAGCAGAGACGGAGTCCCCGTGCTGAGGACCTGACCCTCTTGTGAGGACAGCCTGGAGGTAGCGAGGTCACACAGAAAGTTTGGCACGCAAACCTAGAACTCAGGGGAGAAAGAGCAACGTGGGAATCAGCACAGGAGGGCATTTAAGCCATAGGATGTAAAGTATCCAGGGAGAAGAGGAAGGTAAAGCAGAGACCAGGGCCTAGGCCTGTGTCCTGGAGCTCGAGCAACGAAAGATTAGGAAAAGGAGGGGGAACCAGGAAAGGAGACTGACAGGAAGCTACCCCGAGGCAAAAATAAAATTAAATTTAAATTAAAGCAAATGATAACAACAACAAACCACTTTCGGATGCCCCAGAAGCCGAGCAAGACAGAGTGAGTGGCCTGTACTAACGATGTCAATTACCATGCAGGCAGGCCTAGGATGGGAACTACGGAATGACAGTTCATCCGACCATGTGAAACTCACTGGTGAATACGGTAAGAACGGAGGAAGCAGAAATTGTCTAGAGAACTGTTTGTTTGTTTGTTTTTAATTGAGAAAACAGATTTTTTTTTTAGATTTATTACCCATTTAATGTTTTTTTTAATATACTTTAAGTTTTAGGGTACATGTGCACAACGTGCAGGTTAGTTACATATGTAGACATGTGCCATGTTGATGTGCTGCACCCATTAACTCGTCATTTACATTAAGTATATCTCCTAATGCGATCACTCCCCCCACCCCACCCACCCCACGACAGGCCCCAGTGTGTGATGTTCCCCTGTTTTAAAGAGCCTTGCTGTGAAAAGGAAGATGGAAATAAAGCAGTAACCGGCATGGAAGGTGAGCCAAGTGGGGGACTTTTCCTAAGTAGGAGAGAGTCCGAATGTTCGTGTGCTGTTTGAAAAGATCCAAAACAGGAGGTGAAACCAATGCGCGGCAAGAGGGCGGCCCTTGTTCTGGAGGGGAGAGTGGAAGGCCCGGCACACAGCCGGAGGGAGCCTCCTGCCAGAGGGGCAGAGGCGGCTCACCCAACAAGGAGGGGCAAGGAGGGGCTTCGGTACTCGATGCAGATGCAGGGATGAGCTTGCTCTGTGTCCATGGCTTCTGTTCTCTCAGCCAAATAAGAAGCCAGAACATCAGCTGGGAGTGGGGATAAGGAGGGACTCTGTCATTGAAAGGGGGGAACGGCATGAGGAGGATGTCCCAGAAGTGCCCAGTTGAAAGCCTTGGGTGTAACTTGGAGCAGAACTGTCTCCCAGGCAGATGAGGGGCTAGGGCAGGGAAAGCTTGGGGCGAAGCTGAGCTCTGGGTTTTTCCAGGAGCCTTGAGGGTGTGTGCAAAGGCATGCTGAGAGTGCGGCACTCTAAGCCGTGTGGGTGTGGGGGTGTCATTGTGCAGGAGTCAGGAGGAGCAGGGGCAGTAAGCAGGCTGCCGGGGTGGGCCATGGGGGCCAGGAACGGACAATGATGAAATCACGGGTGATGGCAAGTCTAAGGAGTCACCATGCAAAGCAAGGACCGACAGGTGGGTGGAAACGCCTGTAAGTGCAGAATCATCCATGTGTGGAGAGGTCTGCATGTTAAAGAATCGCCCAGTAGACTTGCAGTTGCCAGGAATGATGCCAGGAGAAGAGGTGAAGAAGCTGACCGTGGGACTCTATGGTGACTGCAAGGGGAGCCAGGCCTTCGGTAGGAAACCGTAGGAAATGGTAACATTCACTACAGGAGAATGGTGTAGTCTGAGGGGGTGCAATTCAAAGGAGATGGGATTTTTCAAGGCAAACAGGGAAAATGGTGGGGAAGCTGCTAGAAGGAGCAGGTGAGCATCGAATTCCAACTCCAGGAACCAAGGTCCTGAGGTTTGGGAGAAAAGGCATTGTATGGTAAGCAAGGTCCCCATGGGCCTTCCAGGTTACGAGTAAAATTAAATAATAATGGAGCCGGTGGTTTTAGAGGGAAGGGATGCTTCAAATTTGTATACCCCAAGGTTTCTCAAGCTCTGCGCTATTGACATTGGGGGCCAGATATGTGTTGGAGGCTGTCCTGTGCATTGCAGGATATTTAGCAGCATCCCAGGCCTCAACCCACTGATGTCAGTAGCATTCCCTAGTGACCGTAGCAACAAAAAGGTCTCCAGTTTTTGCCAAATGTCCCTGGGGGCAACAGCACCCTAGTTGGGCATCTCAGACCTGCCCTAACAACCACGGTGCTGTTCCTCTTTACCATGGAAAGTGTCCCTTGGGAGAAGCAATAACACACTCTCATGAAAGATAAGGTTTTCCTTGAAACAAACATCAAGATGGGGGCCCGTATTATCCCTGTTTCAGCAACAACCCAAAGAAAGTTGCATAAGGAAATCACTGTCCCATGGCCTAAACACTGGTAGAATTGGCTTACTCTAGACCTCACCAGTCTATGCAGTATTTACAGCTAAAACTTCCAGGATGCAAAATTTAAGCCCTAGAAATAAACATACAGGCCTCTAAGGAGTTCTATCAAAACCTGCCACCCGATTTCCTAAAAAGAGCTAGCCTTATCATGAAACTTACTCTATAGATTTGCATGGGGCGAGGTGCCTCATTATCACAGCTGTGCACTTGTGTGAATAAATGACAATAGGACAAGCACGCAGATCTTTCCAAACAGCATGCACCTGGGCCGCAGGCTGGCCGAGCGCCTGAGGGTTGCACCAGCCACAATATCATTGTGTAATCCAGTCCTCCCTCTGTCAGCACACCAGCACAATCTAGAATCACCAATTTCCAAATCACAATGTAATCACACTGTAATCTATGTGTTTAAAAAAGAAGCCACATACATACAAACAAGATCGCACACCATTTCCTTGAAGTCACCAGAACGGCAACATCTAGAACAAATAACCTCCTCTGGGAAGGTTCATTTCTCCACGGTTAACCATTGATGGGCTGGTATGATCCCTTTACACATGGGTCGCCAGAACTCAAAGCCCAGAATCGAGGGTTTATCTAGGAGATAGTTCTCCTCAGCACCGGCTCAAAAAGGGCGGATTGCCTGGAGCGCTATGGGCTAGCAAGGTAAACTTGTGAGTGGGTGGCCTCCTTCGACAAAGAAACTGCACTTCTGCCTTTCTTAATGCCTGGAGTTAATTCCATCCTCAGATTTCATTTGAACTCCCAATTCTGGCACTGAGGATCAAAGCCTGCAGACACCATTATCGAGTGGATTTAGATATTCAGCAAATGCACCCTTTCCCTGTCTCACACCTTTACCTGCTGGTGAGCCGGATGGTCATTGGAACCCAGCTCTTTCCAAGGTTGAGCAAGAGAAAAAGAGGCTTCAAAACCAGTGGTCTCCTGCTGGGTTAATGAACCACTCTTCAAAGAGCTGTGTGGGAAGCAAGCTTATACGCTGAAGCAATGCCTCAGATGATCTGTGACCTCTGCGTAGCTTGCCCTCCACCTCCCCATTGTGACAGCTAGCTAATGGTTTTCTGAATATTTCCAGCCTGGAATTCCCCAACTTTCTTGAGGATAGTAGAGCCCCAGAGGCAACAATCGCAGGGCACTGAGCAGAATTTTTTGCATCACCTCTCAATGACATTTCAAGAGACATGTTTTTTCCAAGTGCACTCAACGCCGATGCCTATCCAAACTCCTCACTCCCTCACAGGGCTCTCAGGGCAGGACGCGTACCCCCTCTGCCCCAGCCAGTTCTCCTTACCTGAGCACCCATCCGCTCTTCCTTTCTTTCCCTTTGTGAGTACGAGGAGGTTGGAATGGCGAAAATGTTTTCTATGCCAAACAATTCTGAGCAGAAAGAGGACCTTTTCCTCTGAAGCTGTGATTGATCTGAAGGAGGCTAGCTTCATTGGAGAGCAGGGGGTTCCAATTTGTCACCAGATTACAAGCAAGGGTGTTTCTCCTTTCACTCATTTCATCAGTTAACAATTCATCAACATGTGTTTATTGGCACCTGCTATAACTCTAGCTCTGTGCTATGGATTTCAGGTGGCAAAAGACAGGGAAGACACTGATTCTTTCAATAAGATGGACTGCCCACTATGTGCCAGGCACTGAACACATAAAGATGAACCAGTCTCAACTCCTGTGGATGAGGAGCTCAGCCTAATGGGAAAGGCATGTATGTAGACCAAGGTTTCCCAGCCTCGGCTCTGTTGGCACCTGGGGCCAGATGGGCCTGTGTGTGGGGCTGTCCTGTGTGTGGTAAGATGTTTTCAGCATCCTTTACATGCACCCATGGGAGCATGGCACCCACCTCTCCCCAGGTTGTGACAACCAAAAATGTCTACAGATGTTGCCAAATGTTTTCTGAAGAACAAAATCGCTACTCTCCCCTGTACTGGGAAACACTGATATAGACAAATATGTACAATATAGTGTAATAAGTACAGCAGTAGAGTTATATACAAACTGTGGTTACTGCACAAAAGACAATCTAAACATCTTTGCCTAGGAAGGGATCAGAGGAGGTGAGACTTGAACAGAGCCTTGAGGGAAAGAGTGGGGACTCAAGGGGTACACAAGAAAGAGCAGGGGTGACATCAGGTGGAAAAGTGGTGTGCAGAAAAGCTAGAAGACCCCAAACTGCAGGAAACTGCAAGCACTTGAGCAAGATGCAAGCTGAGAGCGTGACAGAAGGCGAGTGGAGGAGGGAGTCGGGAGGGGAGCAGCAGCCAAGACACCGATGCCTCGGCACCCACAGAAAAGGGTTTGGCCTCTCTTTGTAAAAGATGGGCACACAGGATGTTTTCAGCAGGACCTGATGTGAAGAATCATTTTTACTTTTTCATTTCACTGAGAAAAAGATATTGCCTTGCTCTAAGGAACACTGAAATCTAGCATAAAAAAAAAAAAAAAAAAAAAGACACACAGTAAATGTTACCAAACAGCCACATCTCTTACAAATACAATAAAGAGAACAGGGAAGAATAGTCACTACTGGTGTTTATAAAAAACAATGTGTGATTCTTCTTATGAATATTATTGCTGTCTGTATTATTGTTTTAAACAAAGAAACCTCTAATTTCTTCATCGAACATTCACCAGGCTGGGAATCTTTCCAAGTCAGGCACTGGGTCTGGCTCATCTCTGTGCCCCAACAGCTGGTAGGGAGCGTGGCATGTTGCAGAACCTTGGTGAGTATTATGGGATGAATGATGTTCCAGACCAGGGGTCAACAGACTTTTTTGTAAAGGGCCAGATCACAAATACTTTTGCCTTAAAAGTCAGGTGGTCTCTGCCCCACCCACTCAGCTGTGCCCTCCTAGTGCAACTGCAGTCACAGTCTATGTCTAAATCAATGAGCGTGGCCATGCTCCAGTAGAAATTTATTTATAAAAAGAGGAGGCAGGCTGCATTTGACCAGAAGATCATAGTTTGCCAGCTTCTGTTGCAGACAAATGTGTTCTCAATGAGTTAAAGAGGGGACGTTATTCAGAGTATTTATCCCAAAGTAAACATCCTCAACAAACACTGGGAAGACAGCGTCTTGGTCCTAAGTTCATGTTATTTATCTGCTCTTACAGATAGAGGTACTCACTTGCTCTAATAAACTCAAAGTAATAGAGTGCTAGAAACAGAGAAGTCTAAGCTAACTCCTTCCTTTTACTGCTGAGGAAACTAAATCCCCATAATCTAGAGTGCCTTGCCCAGAATTCTGTGGCTATTTTCCTCGGATGCCACAAATCTGGGGAAGAAAACTTAAACCCATTGCATCTGGGTGCAGAATTCCCTGCTCATCACTGCCTCACTCTTGTAGGGGGTGAGTGAGCCAGGCTTTCACCACAGAAGGGAGATACTCCAGGACTGGCAGTGAGAAATTCACTAAGCCACACTCAGGTGGGATATTTGGCAATGCAGTCCTATGTTGCATCACATCCACTCAGGTTGCAGAGCCAGCAGTGTCCACACTGGCTACGTCCAGGGAAGCACTTAACAGCAAAGCCAGAGCCGTTCCAGGGTTCCAAAACACACCAAAAGAAACGGAATCCATAGCATTTGATTTAGCAGTGAACACAAAGCACATAATAGTCACTTTTACTTGGATTCACTGATGAGGAGGGCTTGAACACCAAGGTCTTGATAGTGGTATTCCTTCCAATAACACTGTACCCAAGCCCCAGCTGAGAGATCTTTAAAGATCTATTTCCCATTGATTTGGGGGAGATTTCCCAAAGTACTATAATATAGCACACAGCAAACTTTGTAGCTCAATACAAGTTAAAAGATTGTCTGAATCTCTGAGGCACCTAAAGCTTTCCATAGGAGTCAAGATCGGGCACCTGTATTTCTTATGTTTCACCAATGAAAAGACCAGGGCAATGGGAGCTCGCACAGACAGTGGCTTCCCCAGGTCCTCCATGGGCCCCGCACTTCTTTCCTCCCTGAGCCTGTCACTGCACAAATTAGGTACATGTTATGGTTGGAGAAATGTGTGTTATATTTTATCAGTTTGATTTCGTTTTGATCTTGAGGTGCTTCCCATTCCAAGGTTCTCAAATAACTAAACAGACATGAAAAATTGCAGAAATGGCATTTCCAATGGAAAACACAGTAGGATTGTAGGACTGTGGTTTGAAAATGGTTTTTGAAACAGTTCTGGAGTCAGGAAGCCAGAATTAGAAAGTGCCAGCAAGTAAAACCCCAGGCACATTGTACAACAGAACAATAGAAGGTGATCTCTTCCTGTCTTCTATCAACAGCACTTGATTCGCTGATGCACACACCACCCCTCTCCCTCATGCCTTGGTTAACAAACCAACACACCCATCTTACATAAACTGCCTTACTCGAACCTACACACCCCAATTTACACTCGAGTGAGAGATTCTTGTTAGATGTTTAGAACAAGTCAGCACAATTACTCACATTTTGACTCAAAAGATTCTTCATGCTCAGATGACTTCTTCACAATGGGATGGAAGAAATACTACAAAAGGCTGCTTGTGGCATTTGAATGCTGGAGGCTGCTTGGATACATTAGGACAGATACACCTATTTTTTGAAAGTGCTAAATCATTAATTAATTTGGCCCCAAGAGATTCACAACTGTATTTTATTTTAAGATCTACCTGATACACACTGGAACACATTTCTTTCCTCTCATACAGTTTTTGGGATACATAAAAATGAACTCTATTTCCAACAGGCAGAATTTAGACTGTTAGGATTCATCATGTCTTACCAACATGTCACCCACCCCTTCTTTCTTACAAAAAATACCCTGGTTGTTCTATGTATACCAGTGGTTTTCAATAGGTAGTGCAATTTTGCCGCCCAGAAACAACCCAATCAAGGGGACATTTGGCAATGTCTACAGACATTTTGGGTCATCACAGTTGAAGGAAGCGGTGCTCCTGTCACCTGGTGGATAGAGGACAGGGATGTTCAAAACATCCTGCAGTACACAGGACAGTCCCCACTGTAAACATGCAGCCTGCCCCAATGTCACCAGTGTGGACATCGGTAAACCCTGACTTACATGTGTGGCTATTATTAACCACATTGTGAAACTGCTCAAAAACTGGGGGCAGTTTTAGGCTGCATTCACAGCGTCTACCTACCCCGAGAGGGTCCATGTTGTTCATGGATATAGGATTTGCCTCCCACCTTGGGAGAGAGGAGACCCTTGGCTGCCTGGGGATATGAAAGGAGAGGACACAGGCTGGGAAGATTCTCTGGGTCCATGCAGGGCCTTGATGGTTCTAGGTAGCTGGATTTTACTCCAAAGTCTGCCTGGATTCAGGGCCAAATTTCCAACAGAAGCATGGCATTGGCCTTTCTCTTAGGAAAGACTATGGAAGATGTGAATGAGAAAAATGTTGGTGATTGAAGGACATCTATCTTCAGGATCTTATGAAATCCGAGTACTATTTTAAATTCTGAAAGGGGCACACTAAGTTTCCTGGGAGCCAAAAAGTTAATATAAAATATGAAATAAAAGGCAGTAACTGTGTACACTGGTGGGTTCTTTCTGCACACAAGAAGTCATGTCTAAGGTTAGGGTCTTTTCTGAGCACTGGGTCTTCAATGTTCTAATTTAAAAGTATAATTGTGGCCGGGCGCAGTGGCTCACGCTTGTAATCCCAGCACTTTGGGAGGCCGAGGCGGGCGGATCACGAGGTCAGGAGATCGAGACCACGGTGAAACCCCGTCTCTACTAAAAATACAAAAACAAAATTAGCCTGGCGTGGTGGCGGGCGCCTGTAGTCCCAGCTACTCAGAGAGGCTGAGGCAAGAGAATGGCATGAACCCGGGAGGCGGAGCTTGCAGTGAGCCGAGACTGCGCTACTGCACTCCAGCCTGGGCGACAGAGCGAGACTCCGTCTCAAAAAAAAAAAAAAGTATAATTGAGCCAGGAGCAGTGTAATCCTAGCACTTTGGGAGGCTGAGGCAGTGGGATCACCTGAGGTCAGGAGTTTGAGACCAGCCTGGCTAACATGGCGAAACCCTGTCTCTACTGAAAACACAAAAAAATTAGCTGGATGTGGTGGTGCACACTTTAATCCCAGCTACTTGGGAGGCTGGGGCAGGAGAATCACTTGAACCCAGGAGGCGGAGGTTGCAGTGAGCCCAGATCGCACCACTGCACTCCAATCTGGGTGACAGAGGAAGACTCCATCTCAAAAAAAAAAAAGTATAATTGTATAAATTTACAATTATACCATTACAATTTACAGTGGTAACTGTAAAAGTAATGCATCCCTAGGGTGAGGTTGGAGAATGGACTCTAGGTAGAAGTAAGTGGAAAGGTTCAAGGACCACAAGCGTTCCACACCCTGGGAAGCAGGAGAACTCCAGGCACGTCCATGTGTGGGCAGGAAGAAGCCGGAGGAGGCTGTGGTGGGACCAGGAGGACCTCGCCTGCTGGCACCTCCCTGACCCAGGCACATCTGCCTGCTTCTTTTGAATAGTCCTCATTCTCAGTCTTTCTTCTAAGTGCGCTGACTGTGGCTCTGTGGACTCATCAGCTTCTTCCACCACCACAAAATGCAATCAACGCATCAGGATTCACGTCGCAGACTCACCCAAAGCCACCTGGGGCTTTCTAACTTTCTTCATCAGTCTAAGCTTCTGTCGCCTCCTAATCATGTTGGTGTGATTCGGTCACCTCTTAATCCCTTTGGGGCATGAAGATAGTTCTCCCTGATAGAGAGCTGGCTTTCTCCCATCTCCTGTTAGCATCACACCCTCTGTGATGTCAGGGGCCTGGCCCATCCTCATTCTTCTCTTTGCTCCACCGGTAGCTTTGGAAAACCTCTTTATACCCAGCCGTGACTCCTTCAGCAGCCTCGCTGCCTGGGAAACTTAGCCTTCCGGGCACTCCCCTGCAGCCTGTGCCTCTCTGGGCTCCGTCTCTGGCGATCTGCATCCTCTCCCACATCACAGGTTCTTTTTCTATCAAAGCCCATCAGAAAGTTCACAGTCGCCCCCCTTGGGCTTCTTTGCACCTCTTAGAGCACAGGTCCTTGGCCATTTAGCCAAGGGACATGGCTTCTAGCCTCTGAGCTCCTCCTCAACTCTTCACCCCAACACTTCCCCGCCTCCTTGAAGGTCTGATGGTCAAAATCTACACCTGACAAGGCCCCACCCAGCCATTACCATCCATCTCAAAAGCCATATACTTCCTTCCATTTGCAGTGTCTTCTTTGAGGCATCTGGAATCTCAATGACCAGAGGGGAAGGAGAATCCAGGAAAGAAAGGAGGTGCACAAGCTACAGAGGAACCAGGGTTGGGAGTAAGGGAGGTACCCAGCGCGCAGTGACACCTGGACGGGGGGTGAGGGAGGTACCCAGCGCCCAGTGACACCTGGATGGGGAGTGAGGGAGGTACCCAGCGCCCAGTGACACCTGGACGGGGAGTGAGGGAGGTACCCAGCGCCCAGTGACACCTGGATGGGGAGTGAGGGAGACACCCAGCACCCAATGATGCCTGGATGGAGAGTGAGGGATGTACCCAGCGCCCAGTGATGCCTGGATGCAGAGTGAGGGATGTACCCAGCACCCAGTGATGCCCGGATGGGGAGTGAGGGAGACACCCAGCGCCCAGTGATGCCCGGATGCAGAGTGAGGGAGGTACCCAGCACCCAGTGATGCCTGGATGGGGAGTGAGGGATGTACCCAGCGCCCAGTGATGCCCGGATGCAGAGTGAGGGAGGTACCCAGCGCCCGACCTCACGTGATTCGCCCGCCTCGTCTTCTCAAAGTGCTGGGATTACAGGCATGAGCCACCACGCCCAGCCAAGAGAGCCCTTTTTAAGCAGAACACCTATTAACATTGCAAAGAGTACTCCTTGGAACGCAGTTTGGAGAAAGCCTCTCCTGGCATTCCCTTGGTCTTGTGCTGCCTGTTTTTCGGGGTCTGTCTTGTCCCTTCATACGCGCCTCCTACTGCAATATGAGCTCTCTGAGGACCCACAATACTTAACTAGCTGGAAACAGCCAGTGACACCCATAGACGCACCCCTTGCGACGTTCTCTCCTCCCTCGGGCAGGTGCCCTCCCCTTCGATGGCTTTATGTCCTCCCGTATTCTCTAAATGTTCTGTCTCCCACATTTCATCTTTGCCATCTACTTTTCACCCTAAGAAATCGGAGCCTGGTGCGCCGTCGCTCAGCAGCGTTCACTTGCTCCCAACAATGCACCTCAGGCCCCTCACCCCATTCATTCTTCTTGGTGTGACGAGCCCTGCACCCCAGGATTAGGGATAGAAGGAGGAATAACATGGTTTCCCTGTGAGTTCCCAGCCTGGACAGGGAGTCAGGGCAAGAAAACAGTATGTGGGACAGAATGAGGAGACAAGGAAAGATGAAGAACTGTAGCTGCCCAGAGCGTGGGGAAGAGAGAGGTGCCAGCCACCTGGGGGGGCCAGGAAGACCCTGTGAGAAATGGGGCTGATGGATTTGTAAGGAAACAGAGGGAGCAGTGGGTCTGTGGGCCTAGGGGCCAGGTGGACATCGCAGGAGTCCCAGGCTGGAGGTCAAGAGGAAAGACAGGGCTCCAAGAGACGAGCTGGGCAGGGCCTCGCCAGGCTGTGTCCTTGAGAGGGCACACGGCAGCCTTTGGTGAGGGTCATTCACACTGGGGAAGTGAACCAGTGCACAGCCTAAAAAGATCACTCTGGCCACTGGGCAGGCAGAGAGCCACCTGATGAATCAGTCAGGAGCCAGGTGGTGATTCAGATCAGGGGTCCTAGGAGCCCACAGATGGGGGGAGAGGAGGGATCCCGGGGATGCCTATGGGGGAGCCAGCACCACTGCCCTGGGCTGCCTGAGCAGGATACCGCCCCTCTGGCCTCATACTGTTTGTTTATTCAAAATCACCCTCTTTTCACCCAACGACTCTCCCCTCTGTGTTCCCAGTTCCCACCGTGATTGTTCTAGTCTCCTGGCCAAGAGCTTTAGGACTGCTCTGCCTCCTCCCTCACCAAGTCCTGTTAACTCTTCCTTCCTCCATAACACCCTTTGCTTCTGTCCCTACTTCTCCCTCCCTGTGCCCCACCCTAGTCCAGCCCCTGGCACACCCAACCATCCCCACAGTCCCCCTGGGCCACCATCTCCTCCCTCCAACCCAAGTAACTCACTCTCCAACTGATGTGGCCTTTAGGTCTGTGTCCCCATCTCCATATACATCTTTGATACTAGCCAAGTCGATCTTCTCATGATTGCTCAATCTTCCCACGTGGACACTGGGGCCCCCACACCTCTTGCCCAGGGTGCTGTGCCCTCTCTCTGCATAGTCCTGAGGCCCAACCCAGTGCCACCCTCTTGGTACGACTTCTCCCTCCCTCCCCTGAATACTTGGAGCTCTCACTTTTGGCTCCACGCCTTGGACCCTCAGCATATACTATTATGTAGTGTTATTTATCAGCTTTCCATTTAGGTCCTATTGACCAGCTAGACAGCAAGCCCCTGAATGACAGAGACTTCATTCTGCATTGAAGCCTCTCCTCCACTAATGAGCACAGTGGCCTCTCCTCCACTAATGAGCACAGTGGGTGCATAATAATGTTGGCAATGGACTCCATGCTTCCCACTGACACTAGGGTCACTATTGGCCAACCAGGTTCTCCCGTGAGTGAACATGGTTTTCTGAGCTTCCAACTCCCTGCTGGGAAGTGATGCCTGCAAGAGGGAGAGTCTAGCTCGTGGACCGTTTCCACAGATAATCTCTATAAGTACTAGGATTTCTAGTTCTCTAACTTGCTAGAAAACAAGCTGAACTTGATCCGACAAATAGCAGCTCCTAGAGATTACATATCATAGGCATCCGTGTTCTAAGCTTGTTGTGAAAATATAATGACACTTACTGAAGGATTATCGTTTTGTAACTTTTAATATTCTCCCATCACACTGAATTAAAAAAAAATTCCTCCTTCTTTTCCTTGAAGGATCTTATTCAAGTAGCATTTACTAACGACTACAATGTTCTAAGTATTGTCCTAAATGTTTTTGCATTTTGTGATCAGATGTCTTCACAGTTTCAGCAAAACTGGATTGACTGTGCTTTATCATTTGTATTTGCAGTTTTAATTGAAGCCAGTCAATGTTAAGTTATAATATAAATTATGTAAATCATACAACCGAATCCACTGGGTTATATTTAAACAGGCAACAAGGAAATGATTGTTGAATTAAATATACTTTTGGAAGCAATATTGAATTTAAACTTCACTACAACCTTGCGAGGTAGGTTAGTTATTACCTGCACTTACAATGAAAAAACTGAGGCTAACAGAAACCGAATACCTTGCCCAAGGTTGCACAGCCAGCAAATGGAGCCGAATCAGAACCCTGAGCAGTCTGGCTCCAAGTTTCACTCTTGACTTCCTTCCAGCAGATAACCAAAAGAAAATACTTGAACAGCCCCCTGATCCCACAGTCACCCTCCCTCTTCAAATGAGCCTAGTGGGCAAACGTGGGGTGTGTCGCTCTGCACAGAGCACACACGGCCACAACTGTGTCAAAATACAGACCCTAAGTGGGAGACACAAGAAGCTGTGCGGGGCTTCTCCTCCTTCCCCAAGTGAAGAGTCTGCACGTGTAAGGCGACAGTGGGGTCCTACTACTGTACAAAGCAAGGCTGGTCACTCCACAGAGAGGACACCAAAACCCTGGTGGAGGCCAGTTCAGGCAGGGATTTGTGGGAGAGGGTCTCCTCCTCCAGCCCACTCTCCAAGGAGATGTCTTTGCAGAAGCAGACCAGACTTTCTTGAGGGCTTCTGTTCCACCACCACTCTTACCTCATCACATGCTGCAAGTCACCTATACTTCACGAGTACATGCGGTCCCAACATTATCCATAAGATAACGGTACTGTAAACAGTGTCAGAATCAACCACATTCATTCCATACTACACCCTCAAATCCCAACGTAGCCCCTCTTTTTAAATGAGAAAGGGGAAGTGTATGAGAACAGCCAGCATAAATAGCTACAGCTCTCATAACTATATTCTAAAATATAAGTAACTTCTAAAAGATAGCTATTGTGTTTTAAATACAGTCCATATATATATATATATATATATATATATATATATAGTCATTGTAAAAAGTCTCTATTTTCAAAGCAAACCTTTTACATAAAGGAAATAGCAGACACCGAGCTTTAAGGTGGAACCTTGATTGGGAAAATCTGAATTCACATATAAAGAAAGCTATTACCTTAATGTGAGTGATTCACTTATTAAGAAGCAGGAAGCTTGTTCTTAACAAGAGAACATCTATTCGTTGCTCAGACTTAATAATATTCACAGTGTTATTCCTTGTAGTTCTACAATTAGCCATTAGTCATACCATTTTTCTTACATAAGAATTATCTAGATTGTATATAAAACATGTGTATATCCGCATGGTCTTTGATCTGGAGCACCCATCCACACAGGATGAGTAACATATGATTGTGAAATTCTAAGAAGGGATGAAATTCTCTGTGATGTTGCAGACATAAAAACCATTACGTTTTGCTGTGTTATTCAGAGTGGTGGTGCTTTCAGTTTAATTAATGGTGGTAAATCGCTTAGCTGAGTGATTCTTCTAAGGATGACTATTACATTAAGACAAATGGATCTATTCTTAGGCCTGTTAAGTATAATATGTAAATGGCCTGAACATTTGATCAAATGAAATGGCTAATCCGCTAAGTGTCCATTGAGAGACTGTTGCAAGAATAATTACAGTACCTGGTCCTATTCATATGCATTTCTGATCCTTTCTGAAATCTTATGAAGTTATTAGGATCAACAATACCATGCAACTGAAGTTGTCTAAGGTTTGATAGACAATTGCTTTAAAATACTGCCCTGGACATACACATGCACACACACCAAAAAAACAAGTAAATTGGCTTTCAAAGTGCTCTCTGCATTTGAAGCATTTATCACGGATGTTTGCCTGAGTTCTTGATATATGTCAGCAAGCCCTTCGCTGGAGTAGGGGAGTGAAAGTGAATGAAAAATAGATAGACTGGGGAAGATGCACAGTCTCCCTAACTCTCAGCCTAGCTCACTCCTGTCTTCTCTAAAATGTATGTCTTAGACATCACCTCCTCCAAAAAGTCATTGTTGAGGACCCAAGTTGAGGTCTTGGCCTCCTTCATGCTCCCATTGTGCCCTGGGATTCCTCCATGAAAGCAATAGATGCTAGCGTTTTAGGGAAGTGAATAAGGCATGTCACTGCCCCCAAGAAACCAGCAGGTAAATATCTACAAAATAATGAGGGCTGTGTTGATCTTGACATAATGGAGGCCAGAAAAAGGGCTGAGCTGGGAGAAATCTGAAAAGGCTTCAGGGAAAGGCTGGGAAGGTAAGAGTCTAAACGGGAGAATCGGTGTCACCAAAGGTGGGAATAATTAGGACTACTTTCCAAAGAATCTCCTGCAGGCAGCCTCCTGGCATGGGCAAAAACTGGGGCAGCCCACAGTGATCTCTGACTTAGGCTAGAAATGAGTACAGCGTGTAAATGACATCTTAGCATGGGCTAAGGCTGGAACCAGAATGGGCTGAGGCTTTCCCCTTGCAGATCCTCTCAGCCATGGCAGAAAGGGTGGAGAGGGCAAGCAGAGGACTGGGCAGAGCTGCGTGGACACCTGGAGTTCTTGTCTGGCCACTTCCCATGTTAGCCTTTTTTCTCGGTTTAGGGAAGTCTTACCTCATGAGTTGTGATGGAAGCCAGGACTGTTCCCACTGTGGGAAGTTGATCCCTGCCTCCCTCGCAACTAGGGCACAGGAAGGGGACTTGGGCTCTGCCAGCCAGTGTCCCCTCTGGCCTGGCTCAGAAGCTGGCAGCACAAGCAAGAGAAGCCCGGAGCTCTTTGGCAGTAGCTCCCTCTGGTTTGCAGAGGTGACATTCTTGTGGCCTCCATCACAGGCACAATGGTGTGGTCATGAGACCCTGTTTCCAGTCTGTGATGTCATTTTGGAAACTGTTTCCAGCCCTGCAGTGTCTAAGGCTAATGCTCCAGCCCTCCTAGAGAGTCTGTGAGCTAGCTTTTATTTGTTAATACATTCCTTTTCTTCTAAAATTAGCCCAAGTTGTTTTCTGTTGCAACTGAGAACTTTGCTTGGAGAGAATGGATGCAGCCTTGGAGAGTGAACTCAGGGCTGTGCTGCTTCTCCCAGGTAAGGTCAGCTGTGGGAAGGGCTTTGCATTCATCCCAGTCAAGCCTGCCTCCATTTCCTGAAAGAACAGAGTCCCAAGAAGGAGAAAGCCCTTCTGCCTGCCCATGCCTGGGAAGAAGCAGAGCTGGAGGGCAGGAATTCTGTCCTGCAGCAGTGGGTAGCAGCATGCACATGACCCCACTGTCCCTGGAATGCACAGCAAGGCATTACGCCCCATGCTGCAGGTCCCAATGGGCTCCCCACACCCTCCACTGAGCCCATAGCAGGTTCCCAACAAGTGTTCTCTTTCCTACACCACATTTGTGCAGATGCATATCAGATCCAGGCCCCTGGAGGCCTGTGGCCCACCTGATTTGCCTCGCAAGTTCTATTTACCCTCCCCCATCCTTCTGCCCAAACATTGCCAGAATCCCATTCTTCCAGAGCCCTCGGCTTCTCCTGCCCATGATGCAGAATCCTAGAGTGTCCATCAAAGTTAGAGGGAACCAGGTCTGATCAAGGTCAAGAGAACATCGGAAATGAGGAGTGGGAAGGGGAACCAGCCCCCGCCACACAGGGAACCGGGTCTTTTAATGACTATGAAAACCAGTGTGTCTGTGAGAAAGAAGTTGTGGTAATAGAAGAATACAGTATAGAGGTTGTGGTAATAGAATACAGTATAGAGGCTGTGGTAATAGAAGAATACAGTATAGAGGCTGTGGTAATAGAATACAGTATAGAGGCTGTGGTAATAGAAGAATACAGTATAGAGGCTGTGGTAATAGAATACAGTATAGAGGCTGTGGTAATAGAATACAGTATAGATTTTGTGGTAATAGAATGCAGTACAGAGGCTGTGGTAATAGAATAATACAGTATAGAGGCTGTGGTAATAGAATACAGTATAGATTTTGTGGTAATAGAATGCAGTATAGAGGCTGTGGTAATAGAATAATACAGTATAGAGGCTGTGGTAATAGAATACAGTATAGATTTTGTGGTAATAGAATACAGTATAGAGGCTGTGGTAATAGAATGCAGTATAGAGGCTGTGGTAATAGAATGCAGTATAGAGGTTGTGATAATAGAATACAGTATAGAGGTTATCAGGGAAAAAAAATCTTTCCTTCTGTTGACATAAGCCTGTGAAGGGAAGAGAAGAACTATAATCTTGTATCTCCTACATACTCCGTAAAGTACAGATTAATTGTAGTCTCATGAGAGAATTGATTGTCTCTTAGGGATAATTATCCTGGGCACAATAGCTATTAGGTATGACAGTATGTGTCACATCGGATTTGTTGTTGTTTTATTTCATTACAATACCAAGCCTTGTTCTTGTGTGTTCCGCCTTCTCTGGTCCTGTTATTATGCTTATCCATTCATAACTTAAAACTCTGAGGTTACATTAGTTTAGCACATCCAGGTGGGCTCACCTCCACCTCCCCGGTATTCTCTCCCGCTTTCCCCAGCACTAGCCTTCATCTCCATCTGCACATGGGACGGCTTTGGAGAAAGACAATGTATGGAATAAATAGGTCAAAAGGGTAAATTACACAGATGATATATAAAGGTAAGAAAAGCTTCATATTCTGTAATATATAATATCTAAATATTAAGAAAAAATGAATTAGGAATGATGCAACAGGAAAAGTCTAATCAGAATAAATGACCCCCCGACCATCTCTCCTGATAGTTAAAAAAAAAAAAAAAAAAGCCCACAAAATGACAATTCCGCTCTTACTAAAGGAATAACCCTGGAGCAGGAAGGGTGGAAAGAAAGGAAAAGCGAGGAACTCCCGAATGGCTACAGACCCTATCCCTGTGATGTGTCTGCTGTGGGTGCTAATAGAGCAGCAGCCACCCACGGTCCCCACTTCACAGCTCCAGTGACCGTCTGACTTTCACATTGCCTTTCATTTCAGTGTTTTATGCTGGGGGAGAGGGTTGGGGGTGGGATGGAGATGGGGGCTGTGGGCCGGGAGGGACAGGGCAGGGGACCCAGGAATCTTCAGAAGGAGTATGGGATGGCAAAGTGGAAGAGGCACCAGCATAACCCTGGTCTACAACCTCCAACTCACAAGCCACTCTACACATTGCAGATGCCCAATGGCCAGAAGAGCCAAGCGCAGCCTTATTCGCCCCAAAACACAGTCATGAGGATTCAGGGGGATCAGATGGTCCTGGTTTCGGGCCATACCGGGGTGCTGACAAGTGACTTTCTCTGCATCAAACATGAACACTGCCCCATGCCTCCAAAGCGCGGACTCCATCACATTGGAAAGACCTAAGCGTGAATGAAGCCGGGCATGGCCTGAAGAGCTGCTGCTGACTGACAGCGGTGCTTCCATTTGTGGGAGGAGGGCAGGGTCACGTGGCCCTGCTTGGGAAATTAATGGGCTTGCGAGACGGAAGCCCTGAGCTGAGTTGTCAGCTCTGCCTAAATAATACCTTTACGACCTTTGGCAAGTTTCTCAGCCTTAATTTACTCAACTGTAAAACGTGGGTAATCCCAGTGTGCTGTCCTCATGAGGTTGCCATGAGGATTTTTATGTAAAGTGACACATGGTGAATGTGAGTTTCCTCCCTCCTCCTTACTTGAAATTCAAGCAAATCATTCATTCTCATCTAACTTTTTTGTGTTTTTAAAATGAGTATCAGTAACAACTGCTGCTTCTATTCTTCCCAGAGATGCAATGAACGCAGGCTGTGAGGCTGTTCTGTAATTTCTAAATGTTTATCTTCTCAGAGTGATCAGTTATGTTAGAAGCAGATGATTTTCTTCAAAAAACTAATAAAGTCTTATTATTCTACCTATAATTACCTGGTTGGAATAATATCACATTGTTACAGCCACGTTGCTCAACAGAGAATTGCTACTCAAAGCCAATGAATTTGAAAATTGATAAGATTTTAAGTGTTCTCATCACAAAAAAATGACTAGTATGTGAGGTCATGCATATGTTAATTGGCTCAAATTAGCCATTCCACAATGTATACATACTTCAAAACATCATGTTGTGCACCATAAATACATGCAATCTTTATTCAATGATTTAAAAAAAATGTTTTAAGAGACTAAAACATAAAAATAAAGCTAGTGAAATAGAGACACATCTGTTTCTAATTAGGAAAAAGTATCAAAGCTCCCAATTCTATCGCGGGAACATACCTGTGGTAACAGCCTCCAAGATGGCCCCAGGGACCCACACCTACAAGACACACCCTTGGTACTCACTCCCACGCTGTACCAGAGATTATCTGAATAAGCAGTAGAATATAGCAGAAGCCACGGTAAAAGACTGTGTCTGGCTGGGTGTAGTGGCTCACACCTGTAATCTCAACACTTTGGGAGGCCGAGGAGGGCAGATCACAAGATCAAGAGATCAAGACCAGCCTGGCCAATATGGTGAGGCCCCATCTCTACTGAAAAATACAAAAATTAGCCAGGTGTGGTGGCAGGTGCCTGTAGTCCCAGCTACTCGGGAGGCTGAGGCAGGAGAATCACTTGAACCCAGGAGGTGGAGGTTGCAGTGAGCCGAGATCGTGCCACTGCACTCCAGCCTGGGCAACAATGCGAGACACTGTCTCAGGAAAAAAAAAAAAAAGGTTGTGTCTGCCGTGAGCTCTCTGTCTCGAGTCACTTGCACTAGGGAAGCTGCCGCTCATCCTGAGGATGCTCAAGCCACCATGTGGCAGAAACTATCCTTCAGTTCAACTTCTATGTGACGCCAGCCATGGCTGACAGCAACTTGAGCTGGAACCACCCAGCTAAGCGCTCCCAGATTCCTGGGCCACAGAAACAGTGATATAATAAGGGTTTATTATCAGCTTAAGCTGCTGAGTTTGGGGTCCTTTGTTACTCAGCAGTAGGTAACTAATACATTAGATAATCAACACAATCACACACATACATATATGTGAACACACACACATTTGGTAAGAAATCTTTGGCATACCCTTTCAACCTGATAAATACAGTGCATTCTGGAGTCATGCCTTAAAGTTGTCCATACAAGAAGCTTCATCCTATCATGATGAGACTTTAGTTCCTTATGCCCAAGATGTACTCAACTCACATAAAATTCCATCGTATGTCAAAGAGTATATTACAGGTAGAAGACAAGAAACCCTCTTGAATTCTATATCTTTATAGGGAAGGACAAGTGTAATAAAAAGTATTTGCTTTTACTAAAGAGAAAAGGCCTCATTGGATAGAAAGAGAATTCAACTTTTATGCCCTGTGGATAGTCTGCTAAGCAGGCTGCCTAATAATTGGTTCAATAAGTGTTTGGTGTACTGTTTGTTAGTTGAAGAGATTTCTCTGAAACATAATATTGCTTCTTATTAAAAATAAATCAGAGAACAAAAATATATGGATGGTTATGCATATATTAATTCTTGTGCTTTTAAACAACTGGGAGATTTCATAAGTATCCAAAGATAATGGCTACTCAGTATTTCTGTAGCACCCAGTATATAAGTACATTCATAAAAGATTAAAAAGATTATGCCTCAGATCTGTCATGACCTATTAACTTCCACATCTATCATCTAGTTAATTCACAAATTCTTTACCATTACCATGAAATGAAACACCCTTTCTCAACAAAATGATTTGTTCATTTATATAAAATGACTCATAAAACTTTATTTGTGATTCAGACTACAAAATCCAATAACTGAGTAATGCTGTAATGAAATACAGTGCTGTAAATATGAATAATAATGATATTAACTAAAAACATTAGAAACGAGTATAGGAAAATAAGACAAAAAGTAGAATATGTAGGTGCACCATAACTTTTAATTTTGGAGAGGTGGTCTGCAATATGAGTTAGTAAAACTGTTTTCAAACAAGTTTGTCATACTTTATTCTGGACCTCATGCTATTACATAATGGAAATCTTCATGATAATGCTATTCAGAAATAGAAGAGCTGCCCATAGGCTTTTGAGAAGAAGAATGAGTGAATATAAAGAAATGTGGCATTGGTCTTTGGACTCTGAAAAGAAAAATGTCCAAATGCCATCAAACCAACCAAGTACTAGATAACTGCTCTTATTCTGTGGAAAATAAAATTTAACAGCCATTAATGATTTTTAAAAGCCAAAAACCTCTTAGCAAACTTGGAATAGAAAGGATAACTGATAAGGAGAATCTACAGACAAAACCTAAAGTGAAATATTACAGCTTTGCTTCCCCCTAAGATGGAGAATAAGGCAAAGATACCCACTTTCGCCACTCTACTCAAAATTGTAATGGAAGTCTTAGTTATTGTAATATGGTAAGAAAAAGAAATAAAAGGCATAAAGATCAGAAAGGAATAAACTGTCACTGTTTGCCAATGATGTCATGATTTATTAGAAAATCCTATGAAATGCATAAAACAATCACAAAAGCTTATGTGAGAATTCATCAAGGTCTCAAGATACAAGATGAATATGCAAAAGTCAAATGCATTTTTAATACTAGCACAAACAATTTGAAAAAGAAATTGTTTTAAATTTAATTTGCAATAACACCAAAAAACTTAGGAAGAAATTTAACAAAGTACACGATCTCTACATTGAAAACTGTAAAATACTAGTGAGAAAAAATGAAAGAAAAACTAAATAAATAAAGAAACATATATAATGTTGATGAATTGGAAGACTCAATACTGTTAAGATGCCAATTCTTCCCAAATTGAGACACAGATTCAATGCAATAACCCCAGCAGACTTTTTATAGAAATTAACAAGATTACTATAAAATTTATATAAAAATTCACATGACCTAGAAATCCAAAGCAATCTTGAAAAAGAAGAACAAATTTGAAGGCTTTATAACTATCTAACTTCAACATGTTCAGTATCAAGACAATGTGGGATTGGCACAAGGACTAACAATAGATGGGAAAATCATTTAATTTTCCAAAGGGGCCAAAGCAATCCAATGGAGAAAGAATCATGTTGTTAACAAATGGTGCTGCAATGACTGGACATCTGTGTGGGAAAAAAATTCACTTGACCCCCTTCTTACACAACCCATAAAGATTTATTTGAGATGGACAGAACAAACTGTAAAAGCTAAAACCATGAAGCTTTTATTTATTTTTTAAAATTTTAGGTTCAGGGGTACATGTGCAGGTTTGTTATATAGGTAAACTCGTGTCATGGGGGTTTGGTATACAGATTATTTCATCACCCAGGTACTAAAACTAGTACGTAATAGTTATTTTTTCTGATCCTCTCCCTTTTCCCACCCTCCACCCTCAAGTAGCCCCCAGAGTCTATTGTTCCCCTTTTTGTGTCCATGTGTTCTCCTCATTTGGCTTCCACTTATAAGTAAGAACATGCGGTATTTGTTTTTCTGTTCCTGCATTAGTTTGCTAAGGCTGATGGCCTCTGGCTTCATCTGTGTTCCTGCAACAGACATGATCTCATTCTTTTTTATGGCTGCATAGTATTCCATGGTGTATATGTACCACTTTTCTTTATCCAATCTACCACGGATGGACATTTAGGTTGATTCCATATCTTTGCTATTGTGAATAGTGCTGCAATGAACATATGTGTGCATTTGTGTTTATGGTAGAAAGAATTCTATTCCTTTGGGTATATATCCAGTAATAAGATTGCTGGGTCGAATGGTAGCTCTGTTTTTAGCTCTTTGAGGAATCACCATACAGTTTTCCAAAATGGTTGAACTAATTTGCACTCCCACCAACAGTGTATAAGTGTTCCTTTTTCTCCACAACTTCATCAGCATCTGTTATTTTTTTCACTGTTTGATTATAGCCATTCTAACTTGTAATTGTGTTTTTGACTTACAGATCTCTAATGATCAGTGATATTGAGATTTTTTTCATCTATGTGCTTCTTGGCCCCATATATGTCTTCTTTAGAAAAGTGTTCATGTTCTTTGCCCACTTTTTAATGGGATTGTTTGGTTTTTGCTTGTGAATTTGTTTATGTTTCTTATAGATGCTGGATATTAGACCTTTGTCAGATGCATAATTTGCAAATATTTTCTCCCATTGTATAGGTCAGTTGTTTACTCTGTTGATAGTTACTTTTGCTGTACAGAAGCTTTTTAGTTTAATTTGATCCCATTTTTCAGCTTCTGTTTTTGTTTTAATTGCTTTTGGCATCTTCATCATGAAATCTTTGCCCTTTCCTATGTCCAGATGGCATTTTCTAGGTTATCTTCCAGAGTTTTTATAGTTTTGGGTTTTACATTTAAATATCTAATCCATCTTGAGTTAATTTTTGTATATAGTATAAGGAAGGGGTCCAGTTTTAATCTTCCCCATATGACTAGCCAGTTATCCCTGCACCATTTATTGAATAGTGAGTCCTTTCCCGTTGCTTGTTTTTGTCAGCTTTGTTGACAATCAGATGGTTGTAGGTGTGCAGCTTTATTTCTGGGCTCTCTAATCTGTTCCATTGGTCTATGTGTCTGTTTTTGTACCAACACCATGTTGTTCTGGTTACTATAGCCCTGTAGTAGTCTGAAGTTGGGTAGTGTGATGCGTCCAGCTTTGTACTTTTTGCTTAGGACTGCCTTGGCTATCCAGACTCTTTCTTGGCTCCATATGAATTTTAAAATATTTTTTTCTAGTCCTGTGAAGAATGTCATTAGTAGTTTGAAAGAAATAGCATTGAATCTGGAAATTGCTTTGGCCAGTATGAACATTTTAGGGATATTCATCTCATGAAGCTTTGAAAGGAGAGCATACAAGTATCTTTGTGACTTTGGGAAATAAAGACTTATCTGATGAGATGTGGAAAACAATAAAACAATCATAAGTTTTTTAAAAAACTAGACCTCATCAAACTTTTGAAGTTCTGTTCCTCAAAAGATAATATTAAGAAAATGAGTAGGCAAGGCACTGACTTAGAGAAAATATCTGCAAAACACGTATCTGATAAAGAACTTGTGTTCAGATTGTATAAAGAACTCAAAACTCAACAAAAGCAAAAAATAAAAGCAAGCAAGATATTTTAACACTTTACAAAAGAAGAAATACACATGAAAAAATGTTCAACAACCCTGGTCATCGGGAAATGAAAATTAAAACTACAATGAGATACCACCATGTACCTACTAGAAGAACTAAAGTTAAGAAAGGCTGACAACATTAAATATTAGTGTGGATTTGAAGCAACTAGATCTGTCATACATTGTTGGTGGGAGTACGAAATGGTATGATCATTTTGGAAAAAGATCTTATAGTTTTTGCAAAAACTATACACCTATCCAATGACTCAGCAATTCTATTAGGTATTTGTCCAAGAAAAAACAGATCTTTTTTCCACAAAAAGATCTGTTCAAGAATGTTTACAATGGCTTTATTTATAATAGCTGAAAAGTGAAAACAGCCCAGGAGACCATCTGTATGAGAAAGGATAAAATAATTATGATTTGGTCATCTGGCAGAACATCAATTAGCAATGTAAAGAAATGAACTACACATTCACGTAACCCACATGAATGTTGAAAGCATTTTGCCAAATGAAAGAAGGTTCACATAAAAGAGCACAGACTGTATGGTTCTCTATATGAAATTCTACAAAAAGGAAAATTAATCTGAGGATGGTGGAGGCAGAGCTTAAGAGACATGATGAGACATTTAGGGTAACAGCAATGCTATAAATCTTAGCAGGGGTTTACCTTACACAAGTACCTACAGTACTTCTGCCAAAGTCCACAGGATGGTACTTTTAAGGTTTGCATTTCATTTTACACAAATTTTACGTCAAAAGAGAAAAATTGTCAATATCAAACTGTCTTCAGGCTAAAGTATTTATGGAAAAGAGTACACTCTTTAAATGCACTTTAAAAAACAAGATGATTGATAGATGGATACAGGAATGCATAGACGACAGATGTATTGTAAGTTAATTCTAGTAAGCTTGCCTGACTTGGTAGACTCTGTGTGTCTTCACCATGAAATTGGTTCAGCTTTGCTATATGTTTAAAATTTTTATAATAATGCCTTGGGAAAAATTTCTTCCCAGCCTATGCATTCCTAATAACACTTTTAGCTTCAAACTCCTAAACAGTGTGTGTTTTCTTCTTTTCCTGCCCTCATCACATCTTCCAGTGGTCGTAAACATGACACCCAGGCGGGCTCCAGTGCTGGGTGTCTGTGCCGCCGGGACGCCCGGGAAGGTCCAGCAAGCAAGCTCACCAAAGATGGAGAACCCGCATGCCTGGGGCACTGGAGGCTTAGGGACATTTGAACTAACAGCTTACGGAAAGGAGATACACGAGAACACACAGAACTTACTGGATCTGAATGGAAAGTTCTTTTCCTTTAAAGGCCAAACATTATTAGAAGACACATACAAGCATCCTTAATCAGAAAATCCAAAATTCAAAATGCTCCAAAATCTGAAACTTTTTGAGACCCGATGTGACGCCACAAGTGGAAAATTCCACAGTCGACTTCATGGGACAGGTCTCAGTCAAAATGCAGTCAAAGCTTTGGTTCATGCACAAAATTATTTAAAATACTTTATAAAATTACCTTCAGGCTATGCGTATAAGGTGTATATGAAACAAACGAATTGCATGCGCAGACTTCGGTCCCACCCGTAAGATATCTCTATATGTATATGTAAATAAATATTCCCAAATCCAAAAATATCAAGAATCTGAAACACTTCTGGTCCCCAGCACTTCAGATAAGAGATACTCAACCTGTGTATGCTAAGTTTTACTTCAGGTTAAATTATGAATATTTGAGGCAACCTACAAAACTTACCACAAATCCAACTTCACAAATAAAATGTTTAAACAACAATAAAAAAAATATTTCTAAGTATGCTAGCCCAGTAAAGTTTACAGAGGCAGTAAAAAGTCTGATTTCCTTTGCAAATAAATAATGTGGTAATAGAAAAGAAACTAACTCCCACACACCAACTAGGGAACATTGAGGTGTTGACCTGTGAGACAGTGGTGCAGACAGAGCTCTGTAAGACAGGAAACCTCACCTCAGCAGGGCGAAATGACCAGGAGGAAAGTAGGATTTAGACACACTGACAAGTTTCCTTATATTATGCAGCACTACGTGATTTTCTAAGTGCTTTCAGATATTTACTCTTGACTCCCATAAAATCGCTGTGAGCTGAGCAGGGCTTAATAGATTTCCACATTGTAGAAGAGCCTGAGATCATATGGCTGGGGAACCGCGGGGCAGGATGGAGTGTGGGTCCTCCGTCTCTTGGCTTCCTGGCTGTCGGAGCCGGGTGTAAATCCAAGCACCCACCCTGCAGCCTGTGCTCAGTCCACCGTGCTCCAGGCTGCTCGGCCTCTGTGCACGGAGTAGAGTCACAGCCAATGGAAGAGGAGGTGGCAGCCAGCACTCATGGGCCTGGGACCCTTGCTTGAGACTTGACATGAAATGGAAGATACTGTGAGAACTGGAAGAGATCACAGTAGCTCTGGCTTTCAGACACAAGTGTCTATTTCCTCAGTCAAGGAGAAGCCTTCCTCACACCATGAGAGGTGTGGACCTCGTATCTCCTACAACAACCAAGGCTGGACACCACCTCCCAATGTCGTTGGAAAAGCCAGTGCTCTACCTTATGACCCAAACTGACTGAGAGAATGTTTGCCAGGCCCGTGGCTGTCTACAAGGAACGGGAGGTAAGGGTGAGAGGTAGATGTTTATGTAGAGTTTGGCTTTAGTACAGCTGTGGCCAGGCTTACAGCTGACACTCGGTGAGGAACGGCAAAACAATAACAAAACGCCCTTCGTTTGAGTTCATAGTAATTGCTTAATTACACTGTGCATTATGTTATTACACTGCTCGGGCTTCAGACCTCCTGTTATGCTGGTGAGCCTCCTGCCCTGTTGCTTTGGGTGTGGCCCCCAGAACCTTGCGGTTTGCTGAATGATTTCGACGGTTCCAGGTTCTCTACCCTTGACAATGGGGCGGCCTGTCAAACAGAGGCTCAGAGAAGCCCCACCCCAGAAGACTTGCGCAGTTGCACCTGGAGCCAAAACGTGGAATAAAGTTAGAATTTAGAGAGGCCTTTAGTTTGGTGGTAACATCTCTGCCTGTCTGTGAAACGTTGCTTTCTTTTATTTTCTTTCTAAACAAAAATGATTTCTTCTGTGTTGCTTGGTTGCTCAACAAGGAAACAGGAACTGTTTCTATTCCTTATCATTTGCTGTTTACTTAGTGTACAAGGGTAGAGTCTAATACCTGTGGAAAATTTTGTGCATAAACTGGAAATTCTGGCTTCTTCAGTAATCTGTTTATGTAATTTTATTTGGGGATGTGTAAATTTTCTTTTCACTGATTGTCAAGAGAAAGTTAGATATTGAAGAAGTCATGTTTTTTCTTTAAGAGAACTGCAAAGTTATGTTAGAGCAGTTAAGATTAAGGTAATTATTTTATTTTTTGTATTTTATTGTATCTTTTCTTGTTTACAAAAGAAAATGTGCTAAGGGAAAACTCAACACAAGAACTTTAAATAAAAAAAGATGTTAGTGGAGTTAGGTAGTTTCAGACAAAGTTGTCAGGTAGGTCAGTAGAAAATAGAAATGAAGAAGAAAGGAATATTACTTCAAAACTTAATTGTAAAGTTGGTCCTGTACTTTTTTTTTTTTTTTGAGATGGAGTTTCACTTTGGTTGCCCAGGCTAAAGTGCAGTGGCATGATTTTGGCTCACTGCAACTTCCGCCTCCCGGGTTCAAGTGATTCTCCTGCCTCAGCCTCCCACCACGTCAGACTCATTTTTGTATTTTTAGTAGAGACAGGGTTTTGGTCAGGCTGGCCTCCAACTCCTGACCTCAGATGATCCACCTGCCTTGGCCTCCCAAAGTGCTGGGATTACAGGCATGAGCCACCATGCCCGGCAGTCCTGCACTTTTTAATGCACATTCTCTAGAATGCTCACCAACAGGCCTACAGAAAGAAGGTGCTCTGCTCTGTATTTTTGTGAGGAGATAAAAAATAAAAGAAGGATAAAAAGAAACACACAGTAGAAATAATGGAAATATTCTCAAATTAGTATGATATTTGGAGTATACTAAAGCATTTTTCTGCTAAAATTAACCTAGTGGCTGATGAATTAAAGGAATTAATTTCTGATGCTGTCTAATTTTTAAGTTCATTTTAAAATTTGTTTACAAGTCATATGCTTTTTTATATAATTAAAGTGCCTAATTTTTAAGTGACTAGTACACAGTTTAGACCCAAGGAGAATTAGAAAACCCAACTTCCTAGAGATAGTTTGCTATGAAGAATAAAACTTCCCCCAATGACAAAAGTCATGACCTATGTGTTTTTTGTTGTTGTTGTTGTTGCTTGTTTGTTTTTGAGACAGAGTCTTGTTCTGTCGCCAGGCTGCAGTGTAGTGGTGCTATCTCGGCTCACTGCAACCTCCACCTCCCGAGTTCAAGTGATTCTCCTGTCTCAGCCTCCTGAGTAGCTGGGACTACAGGTGCATGCCACCACACCTGGCTAATTTTTTGTTTTGTTTTAGTACAGACGGGATTTCACCATGTTAGCCGGGATAGTCTCAATCTCCTGACCTCGTGATCCATCCACCTTGGCCTCCCTAAGTGCTGGGATTACAGGCATGAGCCACCGCGTCCAGCCCCACATGGGTTTTAGAAATTGTGTTGGACTCCAAGAGACTCCAGTTCCAGTTCCATGTCGCCCACCAACTCCAAGTGCAGCTTTGGTCTTGAACTACCTGGACTTGTATTTTCCAATCTGTAAAAGAGGCAGTTCTACTAGCTGGCCTCCACAGCCACTTGCAGACACTTAAATATACTGTCATTTACATGTTTATCAATGTCAGTTACTTTTTGTTTGCCTTTTATTTCAACGTTGAATGCTTGGGAATATATCTGATGGAGACACAAAAACAGACACTGTTCACTCGTTCCTTCAGCCACGTTGTGGGTCATCTCAGCAAACTTTCTCTTGTCTGGCTTTGGCAAGCCCAAGTCCATTTAAGGATCCAGGTTTGGGAGCCTTGTAGCCCTTTTCCTGGCCCTTGAGATCCTGTCCTGACCATCTTAGAATTCTGACAGCCGTTTCAAGAAACGTTTCAGGCTATTAACAAAAATATCACGCACAGAAGGAACTCCCATCTGAGGCTGAGGGTGGCACTTGCCATGATGCAACCACAGTGTCGTTTCCTGCTATGGGAGCTGTAATCCATTTGCACACACTGGAAGGGATCTCTGCTGGCCTAAAGAGTGGCTCTGTCCTCCTCTCATCCGCGACCTAATCTGTTTGACATTTCTCCACCTGTCAGGGTCAACCCCCTGTCCAGTTCGCCTCCTGCCACCATGCTGTCTACCTCTGTGCGGCCCCAGGGCACTAACAAGCAGCCAGATCAGCACAGGGAAACCGGGGAATCAAGGCAGTGGGGAGGGGGAGCTGAAGTCCTGTCAAATAAGCAGTTTGACACAGACAACAGATTAATAGCTGGAATTTTTACACAGTGTTCCAGGCTGGATTATCTTCCCCCAAAAATCCTCTTTTGAAGCTGTAGCACACGGTGCCTCAGAATGTGGTTGTATTTAGAGACGGGGTCTTTAAAGAAGTAATTAAGGTTAAATGAGTTTATAAGGGTGGGCCCTAATCCAATATGACAGGTGTCCCTATAAGAAGAGGAGGTGAAGACACAGATACACACAGAGGGAAGTCCCTGTGAGGCCACAGGGAGACGGCAGCATCTGCAGGCCAAAGAGAGAGGCCTCAGGAGAAACCAACCCTGTGGCACCTGGATCTCGGACTTCCCGCCTCTAGGACCGTGAGAAAATACATGTCTGTGGTCTAAGCCCCCAGTCTCTGGGACTTGGTTATGGCAGCCCTAGCAGATGATCCGCTTATCAAATAATTGTCTTGGTGGGCATTTGAAGATAAGCTACACGAGGACATTTGGAAGGATCCAGGAGAGCTGCTGCCAACTGGGTTATCACTATTCATTCATCAGTGGACTCATCTGCTACTCTCCTGAAATCTGGAGGGACTTTTGCCCCAGAACCACCCTCACGGTGACAGGGCCTAGAATGGAAATGGAATTGCTACTCAGTGGCTGGCCTGCTGAGTCAAAGTCAGAGTGAAGGCAGTGTGATTGTTTGTAGGATGACTTTCCACCATGATACCAGAACGAGGGAGGCCGCAGAACTGATGCTCAATAAATATGTGTTCAGTGTGTGAGCTAAGCTTATAAGAGCCTGAGCAGTTCACTTCTCCAGCATGGAGTCTTCCTACCCAAAAAGCCTGTCTGTGGTCAGAGCTTCTTCCTGCTTTCCTGGAGCTGCATCTCCCCTGCTCCCCACCCCTCAACTTCACCTTCTAAAACTATGCGTGGATCTCCCTTCACGGCAGCCTTTCTCTACTGCATCTTTCCACTCCCTTGCTCTTTCCAGTAAGAAACTCTCATCGATTACATCCCAAAGGACAGGCTATTTTGTCTCTAGGGAGATCCGTGGCAGGTAAATATCTTCCTGTAAACTGTGGGCTACATCCAGGCAAAGAAGTGACATTTCCGGAAGCTCTGGCTCACCTTTTCTCCAGGGTCAGTTTTCCTGTCTGAGGATAATAATAGTAACTGATGTTGGCACCATGCACTGCAGTTTACAAAGCACATTAACACACAGGATCTCGTTTAATCTTCACAACAACCCAGCAAGGCAAGTAGATCAGTAAAGATGGTTTGGAGGCAGGAGTCCAATCCTAGTGGGCAGACGTGGGATCCACTGACTCCTTTATGCAGCCCCACCACCATTCTGCACATGAAATTGGTCAAATTCTGTGCAACAATCAATTATAACAAGACTCCCCATACAAACTTCTAAATGTATTGTGCTGTTTCTCTGTGTAAATCAGTGTTTGCGAGACAGCCCACTCTGCTCTGATCAATTGTTAAGGTATTCATTTGTACATTTTGCTGCTGCAGGTAATCTGATGGCCAGCTGTCGAGTGCATTTGGGAATGCCCATGCTGATATGTCATCATTATGTTTTCTTATTTTGCTGGGGATCATAGCCAATGGGCAACATTCTCTTTAAAAGCATCCAAAAAATTCTTGCCAAGCAAAGCCTGAACCAGAAGCTGATGCACTTGACAAATCGAAGAGCTCCCCAAATAACTTAGCTATGACATCGTCATAAGCTGCTGGAAGCAGTGAAGAAACACAGTTACATCCTCTCCTTGTCAGATGCGCTGCGTCTTCCCATGAAGTCCGGTCTTAAGAGGTCCTAAGAGGAGCTGCCAATCACATATGCCTTGGGAGGAGGAAGTTTTTTTTTTTTTCCCATTTCTAAGCATAAATCATGGAGTACAAAAAGCACTAACAGTTGAGACACCATATGTGAACCCCTCTGCTTCGGGGCTCCATGCTGATGGAAGCCACCTGCTTTCTTTGAGCACCCTCTCAGCAGCATCCCAGGAGCTGCTGGAAACTGGTGTTATCTCAGATGGCTCTTCTGTCGGGATGACAGTCTTCGAAAGGTGGCTTTTATACAACACTCCGGACCAGGAGGATGCCAGGTTATCAGGGAAAGAATGGAAATGTATATGGCTGGATATGCATCTCTCTCCTTACCCAGAAGGGTCTTGTTTAAAGTATTCTTCATGATATCTCTGGTGCTGAGGTCAGCAACCAAAAAAAAATGAATGTGACTTCTTACAAATCAAGAAAACTTTCAATTCTGTTACCAGTTTCATCAGCTTTTGTAATGTTTTGTGTTTGATCAAAGAGGACAACCTTGTACAGTTGGTTCTGAGTGTTTGGCTTGCCTGGGGGATTGCATATAAAGTGCCTTTCACAATTGCTTATTTCATTCCTAATTCTCATGGACCTGGCATTCTTAGAAAGAAGCTGAATTTTGCAGCAAATTGATGGCAGGGGCTCTGCAGGGCGGATGTGTGTATCTTCAGCCTCATCCACACAATGCCGTCACCAGATGAACCAACACCCACTTGGGGGCGGACCTGGCCCAGACTCTCTAAAAGAAGGCAGCTCACCCAAGCAGTACTCTGGGAACACATAAAAGCTACCACAGGAGTGCCACCCCCAAGACACACACACATGCATACACACATGTGCACATGCACAGATACATGGACACACACATTCAGACTGCCTCCCCCTGCCCATCCCAATGAGCTGGGCCTCATTCCAAATTGTGCTTCTTCTTTGACCTCCATTGGACTTTAAATCACTTGGAAGTTGGCCCTGATTACTTTTACCGAGATATAGGACTCAATTTAGCACTGCCCACCAAAAGGAAATGGCCCCAAGGGACAGGCTGGCCAGCACTAGTGGCCGCCAGCTTCCTTTGCAAGAGAGCAATCAGCATAAGGGAATGGGTGGAATTCAGATGTGAGCATTGAAATAACCCACCAAGGCCCAGCGCGGTGGCTCACGCCTGTAGTCCCAGCACGTTGGGAGGCCGAGGCGGGTGGATCACGAGGTCAGGAGATTGAGACCATCCTGGCTAACACGGTGAAACCCCATCTCTACTAAAAATACAAAAATTAGCCGGGCGTGGTGGCAGGCGCCTGTAGTCCCAGCTACTCGGGAGGCTGAGACAGGAGACTGGTGTGAACCCGGGAAGCGGAGCTTGCAGTGAGCCGAGTTCACACCTCACACCTGCACTCCAGCCTGGGTGACAGAGCGAGACTCCGTCTCAAAAAAAAAAAAAAAAGAAAGAAAGAAATAACCCACCAAATAGAGTAGAAGCTACAACCCTTCACATAAACCATCGCTAATGTCTTCACAGGGAAGAAAAACAACAGGAATGAAGAATTAAACACTCAAACAAATTAGAATAACTTCTTAAAATATTCTTAGAAACATTTTTACTTATTTTCTCTGCTGACATAAGCCTTACCATTGCTTTCTAGAACCACGGCCTCTCCACTACAGTAAAAACTACAGTAGCAGCCAGGTGTGGTGGCTCACACCTGTAATCCCAGCACTTTGGGAGGCCAAGACGGGCAGATCATTTGAGCTCAGGAGTCTCAGGCCATCCTGGCAAACATGGTGAAACCCTGTCTCTACCAAAAATTACAAAAATTGGCCGTGCGTGGTGGCGCGCACCTATAATCCCACCTACTTCAGAGGCTGAGGCAGGAGAATCATTTGAACTCCAGAGGCAGAGGAGGGTGCAGTGAGCTCAGATGGAACCACTGCACTCCAGCCTGGGAAACAGGGCAAGACTCCATCTCAAAAAAAAAAAAAAAAGTAGCCCCTCATCCACGGTTTCACCTTCTGAGGTTTCAGCCACCTGAGGTCATCACTCTCTAAAAATATCACAGCAAAGGCACACTCTGTTTCCTTGTGCTTCACATTATCACACTTTGCTGCTATTGTGTTTTTTACAAATTGAAGGTTTGTGGGAACCCTGAGTCAGGCAAGTCTCTCTGCACCATGTTTCCAGCAGGATGTGCTCACTTCATGTCTCCGTGTCACAGTTCGGTAACTCCTGCAATATTTCAAGCTTTTTCATTATATCTGATATGGTGATCTGCGATCAAGTGATTTTTGATGTTACTATTGTAATTGTTTTGGGGCACCACAAACCACAGCTATAGAAGACAGGGATGTGTGCATTCTGATTGCTCCACCAACCATCTCTGTCTCCATTTCTCTCCCACCTGTCAGGCCTCCCTGTTCCCTGAAACACAACAATTTTGAAATTAGGATAATTTGTAACCCTTCAATGACCTCTAAGTATTCAAGTGAAAGGAAGAGTCTCATGTTTCTCACTTTAAACAAAAAGCTATAAATGATTAAGGTTAGTGAGGAAGGCATGTCAAAAGCCAAGATAGGCCAAAAGCTTGATCCCTTGCACCAGACAGTTAGCCAAACTGTGAATTCACAGAGAAACTCTTAAAAAAAATTAAATGCTACTCAGTGAACACGCGAATGATAAGAAAGTGAAACAGCCTTATTGCTGATAAGGAGGAATTCGGAATGGTCTGGATAGAAGATCAAACCATTAATAACATTTCCTTAAGACAAAGCCTAATCCAGGACAAGGCCCTAACTGTCTGCAATCCTATGCAGGCTGAGAGAGGTGAGGAAACTGCAGGAAAAAAGTTAGAAGCTAGCAGAGGTTGTTTCATGAGGTTTAAGGAAAGAAGCCATCTCCATAATATAAAAGTGGAAGCTGAAGCAGCAAGTGCTGATGGAGAAGCTGCAGCAAATTGTTCAGAAGGTCTAGCTAAGAGCACTGATGAAGGAGGCTACACTAAACAATACATTTTCAGTATAGATGAAACAGCCTCCTGTTGGAAGGCAATGCCATCTAGGACTTTCCTAGCTAGAATAGAGGAAGTCAATGCTTGGCTTCAAAGCTTCAAAGGGCAGGCTGACTCTCTTGCTAGCAGCTAATGCAGCTGGAGACTTGAAGTTGAAGCCAATGCTAGTTTACCATTTTGAAAATCCTAGGACCCTTAAGAATTGTGCTGTATCTATTCTGCCTGTGTTCTATCGATGGAAAAATAAAGCCTGAATGACAGTACATTTGTTTATAATATGGTATTGTAAGTATTTTAAGCTCATGGTTGAGAACGACTGCTCAGAAAAAAAAGATTTCTTTCAAAATATTATGGCTCATTCACAAGGCACCTATTCACTCAAGAGCTCTGATGTAGACGTACAAGGAGATTAATACATTGTTTTCATGCCTGCTAACACAACATCCATTCTGCAGCCCATTGATCAAGTAGTAACTTCTACTTTTAAGCTTTATTATTTAAGAAATACATTTCATAAGGCTATAGCTACCATAGATAGTGATTCCTTTCATGGATGTGGGAAAAGTAAATTAAGAACCTTCTGGAAAGGATTCACTATTCTAAATGCCATTTAGAATATTCATGATTCATGGGAGGAGGTCCAAATATCAACATTAATATGAGTTTGGAAGAAGTTGATTCCAACCTTTATGGATGACTTTGAGGGGTTCAAGACTCCAGTGGGGGAAGGAACTGCAGATGTGATGGAAATAGCAAGAGAACTCAAATTTGAAGTGGAGCCTGAAGATGTGACTGAATTGCCACAATCTCATGAACAAATGTGAATGGATGAGGAGTTGCTTCTATAGATGAGCAAAGAACATGGTTTCCTGAAGCACAATCTACTCTTGGTGAAGATGCTGTGAACATTGTTGAAATGACAACAAAGGATTTAGAATATTACATCAATTTGGTTAAGAAAGCAGTGGCAGGGTTTGAAAGAATTGACTCCACTTTTGAAAGAAGTTTTACTGTGGACAAAGTGCTATCAAACAGCATCGCGTGCGACAGAGGAATCTTCAATGTAAGGAAGAGTCGATCGATGAGGCAAACTTCTTTGTTGTCTTATTTTAAGAAATTGCTACAGCCACCCCAGTCACCACCCTGATCAGTCAGCAGCCATCAACAGCGAAACAACACCCTCCGCCAGCGAAAAGATTGTGACTCACTGAAGGCTTAGATAATCAGCATTTTTTAGCAATAAAGCGTGAGCAACAGGTGTGAGCCACCGCACCTGGCTGCTACTGTAATTTTTACTATAGTGGAGAGGCCGTGGTTCTAGAAAGCGATGGTAAGGCTTATGTCAGCAGAGAAAATAAGTAAAAATGATTCTAAGAATATTTTAAGAAGTTATTCTAATTTGTTTGAGTGTTTAATTCTTCTTTCCTGTTGTTTTTCTTCCCTGTGAAGGCATTAACGATGGTTTATGTGAAGGGTTGTAGCTTCCACTCTATTTGTTGGGTTATTTCTTTTCTTTTCTCTTTTTTTTTGAGACGGAGTCTCGCTCTGTCGCCCAGGCGGGAGCGCAGTGGCTCGAACTTGGCTCACTGCAAGCTCTGCTTCCCGGGTTCATGCCAGTCTCCTGCCTCAGCCTCCTGAGTAACTACAGGCGCCCGCCACCACACCCTGCTAATTTTTGTATTTTTAATTAACTTAAGTACATTTTTAGACATACTGCTACTTATTGCACATTTAATAGACTACAGTACAGTGTAAACATGACTTTTATATGCACTGAGAAACCAAAAGTTTGTATGACTCACTTTACTGTGATATTCACTGTGCTGCAGTGGTCTGAAAGTGAACCAGCAATATAACTGAGGTATGCCTGTATTTTGAGAGGGAGACACAATCACATGCATAGTAATATGTAAGAGCTATTACAGTTTATTGTTATAATTATTTGATTTTATTACTAGTTATTGTTGTTAACCTCTTATTGTGCCTAATTTATCAACTGAACTTTATCATAGGTATGTATGTATAGGAAAAAACAGACAACATAAAATATATAGGGTTCAGTGCTATCCATGGTTTCAAGCATCCACTGGGGGTCTTGGGATGTATCCCCCAAGGAGAAGGGGGTGCTCCTAATGTGGTTGTCCTCCCAGTCTGCTGCAATTGATCTCAAAATACAGAAGAGAAATTCAAACAAAAAGAGGCCAACGTCCAAAAAAAAAAAAAACGGCGGGACCTTGGGTGCAGATCTTACAGTGGCAGTTAAGACATTACCTCCTAGACCCCTTTCTTGATGTATATGAAAGAAGGAGGAGATCGCAAACTGTCAGCACTTTGCAGAGATTGCAGCACATGGTGATAAAGGGAGTAGAATATATGAATTAATGAAACATTGTAGGGAATCCTGTCCAACTTCCTAATTTAGCAGAGGATAAAAATGAGATGCAGAGGATTGAAATGTTCTGCTTAAGGTCACTAAGATAGTTTGTGTCAAAGCTAAGCTTAGATCCTCGGTTTCCTGACTCGTCATGGACTCATAGAATCCCAGGGTTTGGAGGAATGGCCCAGACAAACCAGCCCTGAAATACTTGAAGCACTGTTTCCACATGCGGCAGGTGCAGGCCCAGTTTACTTCCAAACTTCTGAGTGATGACATCTCATTGCTTCCCAGGACAGCCCATTCTGCCTTTGGACAGCTCTGAATGCTGGAGAATGTCTTAGTTTCCACCCACTCCTGCCCTTGTAGTCTTACAACATGAGCTTTGCCCTGTTTTCCTTGGTCCTCAGAGTCGATGGTAGCTGTGAACCCTCTAGGTTCTCCGTCATTCTTCTGGAGGCAGTGTCAGGGCCTTTTGCAATCTGATCCCTGTGCTTTGGGCCTATTCTGTCCTTGTCTTCTTAAATATGATTCCTAAAACTGAATGCCAGTGCTCCAAAAGTGGTTACCGTAGCCCAGAGAAGACAGGGGCAGTTCAGCATTCTAGGAAATATTCCACCATAATGTAGCCAAAGATGGACGGAACAAATATACGAAAACTACCTCCTGCCCTAAGCCCTGGATTCTTCATCCTCACTGCTGCTAAGCGCCATGGCACCCTTCGGGTTCTAGTGCAGTTAATTCTTTGAGCTCAAGTGAAGAGCCTTTTTATTTGACCTTTTAAAATGCCATTCTAATACAATATGATAATAATATTGTAGATATTAATAATAATACTGTATTATATACAGGATATTTGGCAAGAGAGCCGATTTTAGGTACTTTTATTACAAAAGACAGTGATGACATGAGATAGCAGATATGTTAACTGGCTGGACTGTGGCATTCACTTCATACGTATATCAAAACATCATGTTGCATGCCTTAAAAATATCCAGTAAAAAATAAATAAAAATTAGAAAATAAAATGGCCTTCTGTCTTGTTCAGCCTTTTCTTCTAACCTGCACTGTGAGGCCCTTTCGGCTCTTGATCCTGACTGTGCTTCAACACGTGTGGTTTACCATTGAGCAGGACACAGTTAAGGCTTGCAGCTCAGTACCAGAAGTGTCTGTGCAAACCGCTGCTGGTCATAGCTTAGACCAGCCTTTGTTGGGTGTATTCCCTGGACCTGCCAGGGAACGGCCACCCCAACCACCTCTGGCCCACATGCCTTTATTTTGTACACAAGGATATCATCACTAGAGACTGTGCCAGATGCAACCACTGTGGCTCCAGCATTTCCTTGACCTACCAGTCTAGCGGCCCCGTCAGAAGAAAGATGAATTTGCTTTCACGTGATTTGTGTCTGTGAACCTGGCGTTGTGCGTGTGTCACAATGGCCCCGCCACTCTAGCAAATTATTGATGAATATGCCTGTGCCCTGCTGGTCAACCCTACCACATGAAAGGCTGAAGAGCACATACAGCCAATTTAAAGCAGGGGATGGTCCCTGATGAGGCCCCTGGGTTCTAATGCCCCAAGACTCATCTGGGCGTGATCTATGGGAGCTAGACTGCCCTTTGCTTCCTGGACTTATGGAGGACAGAGGCCTCTATCCCCCAGTGGCTCACACCTGTAGTCCCAGCACTTTGGGAGGTCAAGGCAGAAGGCAGGGGGCACTCCAGAGCTGCTGCCCTTACATGGTCCCCAGGGAGGAACTTGTCCACTGTACTCCGAGCACAGTCCCCAGCCCTTTCTCATCTTCGGGACTCTTTGCCCACTCCCTGAAACAGGCCTTGGCCCTCGCCTACCTTTTCTTCCCCTCTTGGCTCCCTGCGGGGCTGCTGCCACCTCTCCCTAGTCTCCACCAAAGCTAACAGGAAGCACCGGCTCTCAGGTTTCTTGGGGTCAGCTTTATGAACTTATGGTGCTGAAGGACTCCACTACAGCCACAGAATTCCAGTCTGTTCATTCCAATCCAGTAAAGCATTCCAATCAAACCAAAGGAAAAAATCTACGGGGCCCATAATCCTGCCATAGACCAACAAACGTGCCACTTATCAGTTTGGATTCCAGAGGAAGGAAGGGCTCCCCGTACAACAGTGACGGAAGAGCCTTCTGTGTTTGCAAAACCACAATCTCCCTGATCAGAGTGCCATCTAAAATTGTTACACATAGGTCAGTAATCTCTGCCTTCAGCACAGAGGGGTCCTTTTACATTTTTTCCACGGTTTGTTGTGTGTTATTTTTGCCATCATTCTTCAGTGTGAAGGTGGCATCGTCGCCAGGAGGCAGAGACAGTGATAAAGGAGCTTTCGGGTGTTGCCACTCTTTAAAAAGAATCCTCTAACGAGTGGTTCTGAAGGCTGAGGTCATTGTCAGGTGCAGCCTGGGAGGAGGAGAGCCTCCTCGGTGGGGATCTTGAAGGAACACTGTCCACTCCAGCGTTCCAGGCCATGAGCAGCACAGCAGCCCTCAAGGAGGCTACACATACCGTCCACATGTTGGATCCAGCTGAATCGAACACAGCCAACCCTTTGAACTGCTTCAGCAAATAATATTTGACGCTTGGAATGCAGATAGCACTGTACATATTGTGTATGTTTCAAAGTGGCAGAGCATACCTTACTTAATCTGTCCTAACAACATACCGTAAGCACAGACCTTTTAACTCTTTCTGTTTAAAGATTCAAACTCTGAGAATTTGAGGGGGTCAAGGTTGCTGGGCTAATTAGCAGACAGGCCAGGATGAGAATTGAGGTTTCTTGAACCCAAGACATAGACTTTCCAGGGAGAGAATTAAGGAAAGAAGATGGAAGAACTATGGTGTTGGACCCAAACAGACTTGGATGCCAATCATGGCTTTCCTTGTTACCAAACAAAACAGCCTAGGACTAGCTACTTAAGTGCTCTGAATTCTAGTCACCTTAGCTGTAAAATGAAAGTATTTCCACCCGTCAGGACGATGGTGAGAAATGGCACATGCAGCCTGCTTGACACGTGCTAGTTATTACCACAATGGCACCGAGCTTCTACTTAACGTCTTCCTCACTGCGCGACAGTGTTATCCAAAGGGCACCAGCAGGCGCGGTGTCTCACACCTGTAGTCCTAGCACTTTGGAAGGCTGAGGCGACGGGACAGCTGAGCCCAGGAGTTTGAGACCAGCCCAGGCAACATAATGAGACCTTATCTCTACCAAAAATATTTTTTAAAGTTAGCTTGGTGTGGTGGCATGTACCTGTAGTCCCAGCTACTCTGGAGGCTGAGGTGGGAAGATCACTTGAGCCCAGGAGTTCAAGGCTGCAGTAAGCCATGATCGTGATACTGCACTCTAGCCTGGGTGACAGAGATCCTGTCTCTAAAACAAAAACAAAGTGCACACCACAAGTCACGTGTGAAAGGAAATGTTTTCCCAAGAGAGTCTCCTTTCATTGTTAAGCATTTTGGGGACCTTGCCTACTTTATCACCCTCTTTGAAATTAGCATCTTATGAGCCGCACCGGACTTCAGTCTCCAGGAAGGCCGGAACATGCTGGTGTTTCTTATACAAAGCCTGCACACAGTCCACACCCAGTGAAAATTGCTGAATGAGCAATTGTGAGGAGTCCTGCTCCAGGAAAGAAAAAAGAAGAACTAACTTTGTGGAATCAAATTTCCAAAACTTGCATCGCAGAGTCCGTCTTTCTCTGAATACCTGAAAACTGCTTTAAAAATGCTGTTCTGGAGGGTCTGGTGTGTTTCCAGCCGCTCTCTGGCTAGGGGAAGTCTGCGGGGAGGGAGAGGGCGTTAGGCGGAACCCAATGGGTTTTCCATTCCGGCCATTCCCAATTTTATAAGCCCGCTAACTCTGGGCTGACTTTTCTCATACCCAGGGACATCACTGACTTCCTTTCTCTGTCCTCCAGTTCATTTAGAAAACGCAAATGCTAGTTTCACTCTTAGTCTATAAGGAAAAAATAATAATTAGGAAGGTTAGTACAAGGCACATTTGCAATGTATTTCAAAAGTAAATTAGAACTTTATCTTATAGGCATTAATGGATTAACTGAATCCTGGCTCCTACATGTTAGCCTGAGGTCAAGAGTTAAAACAACATTGAAATATCTTCCTAATCACAAAGAAATTCCAAATCAAGTCATTTCATTTGCACAGAAGCCTTGTAAACGCGATCTTTGCAGAGGGAAAGCACTCCATGGGGCGAAGGGGAAGAAAGAGCAAGGGTACGGGTCCCAGCAGTCCCAGCCTGGACTCTTCCTAGCTGTTGAGCACAGCTGAAAGAACAGAGCAACACTTGAGGCCAAGGTGGAAAGAGCTTCCTTTCCTTGTAGGCCACTGACCTTACACGGGAACGAGCACTGCCAGCAAACACCTGTGATGCCAATCGTCTTGCAGGTAGGAGAGATCCATCCAAGAGTGGGATGGACTCGACATAAGCTGCAGGTGTGATTCCTAAAGGCCGTGCTACTCAAACACCACGGAGGCTCGGCAGCAAAAAGCTGCTGGCGGGGTTGCAAATTGCCAGGCACACCTGACACTCATGGCCCTACACGCTCATTCAACTGTTGAGAAAAGATACAGAATCGAAATCTACCCCCCGGGCAACCCGTGTTCATTAACAGATATAAACAAAATGTGGTCCATCCACACAACAGAATATGATTCAGCCTTTAAAAGGAAGGAAACGCTGACATGGGTTAGTTACCACTGGATAAACCTTGAAGACATAGTGCTCAGTGAAATAAGCCAGTCACAAAAAGATGAGCGCCGTGTGATTCCTCTTACAGGAGGCACTAAAGCAGGCAAATCCATAGAGACAGAAAGTACAGTGGGGGCTGCCAGGGTTACGAGAGGAAGAGTTACTGTTCAATAGGTAGAGTTGCCATTTCACAAGACGAAAAAGCCCAGAGATGGGTGGTGGTGACGATGCCCCACAGTGTGAATGTGCTTAACCCCACTGGACTGTGTGCCTAAAATGATTAAATGGTTAATTTTATATTATATATATATATTACCATAATTAAAAAGAACAGCATCAGTAGGGCCAGCACAGTGGCTCACACTTGTAATCCCAGCACTTTGGGAGGTCAAGGCGGAAGGATTGCTTAAGCCCCGAGGTTAGAGACCAGCCTGGGCAACGTGGCAAGGCCCTGTCTCTACAGAAAATCAGCTGGGCATGGTGGCATGTGCCTGTAGTCCAAGCTACTCCGGAGGCTGAGATAGGAGGATCAGCTAAGCTCAGGCAGTTGAGGCTACAGTGAGCCACTGCATCCAGCCTGGGCAACAAAGCCAGAGGACCCTGTCTCAAAGGACAAAAAAATAGCACCAGCTATTTTTTAAAAATCCCCCATGGAAGTCAGGAACACTTTTATTCGCTGCTTCCTCAGCATCACAAAAGGTGTTTCTTCCCTATCCTGGTCTCCCAACCAAGGATAACCATTATAAATGCTGGTGCTTTGAGAGAAGTTGGGCTATTTCTAAGGTGGTGGTTTCTGTTTAAGCCTGGAATTTGCTCTCTCAGAGGGTCAAGGACCATGTTGAGGCAGTCGGGCTGTGCAAAGCTCTGTGGCATCCCAACACACCGTTTGATTTCAACAGCATTGTCTCCAGCCGTCAAAGCATCCCTCTTTTGGCAGAAGTTTTCGATGACTGGCATTCTTTGACAATTCTTGCTCTATCAAATGTTTTTTAAAGCACCTCTGCCCATAAATGCAACACAAACAAGTTGCCCTGTGAGTCACACGGCGCGAGCACATGCTAAGTCCGCGTCACGATCTTTATGTAATTTGCTCCTTAGTCACTGTCTGGCCCATTAGGTAAACAGGCAGTGTGCATTTCTTTGAAAATAAGGGTCTCTATAAAAACTACCATTGTGAATAGACCGAGCAGTAAAGCGCCCCACAAGGTGGTTAACTGAAAGGAATGTTTTAGAGATAAAAGCAGGTTTGTTCTGAAGTCATTCAGGATGAAATATGAAACAGGATTTCCCCAAGTCCACCCTGGACATTGTTTTTAAATTTCAGAGGGAAAAATAATCACTGTGGCGTATCTGGGCCTTAGGGGCAAACGCTGAAGTCTCTCAGTGGATACGGACTTTGCACAGGAAAAAAGGCACTGACCCCCTGCAGGTGGGGCATGGAGCCCCGCCGCCTCGCTTCCTCTGTGAGCTCCGCCCCGGCCGGCCCTGCCCTGCCGCATTTCTGCACAAAAAGATGCCAACGAGGGCTCGCAAGAGAGGCACGTGCACTCGGCACACGCAGTAAGAGAATCAGGAACTGCTTTTTGCTCACAAAGTGTGGGGCAGACTTAATGTCGTTTCTGTACCTACCTTTGGCATTATTCAAAGTTCCTTCTCCTCACACGCTGTGTAACACAAGAGAGCTGAACCTCCCAAACGGGAATTCTGGTAGAAAGGGCCCAGAAGGCTGAGAGGAGGCAGGCAGCGTCACCTGCACGGTAAACACACACGCCTACATTCTCTCACACACATGCACTCACACATTCACACATGCTTACACACCCCACACACTCACACAACACTTTCACACACATGCACTCAGGCATTCACACTCACATACTTACACACCCCACGCACTCACACAACACTTTCACACACATGCACTCAGGCATTCACACTCACATACTTACACACCCCACACACTCACACAACACACTCTCACACATTCACTCACACACATACACGCCCCACACATACACATACTCAATACACACACGCACTCACACACATTTACACTCACACACACTCCTAACTCTCACAGACACACATCACACACATACACATACTCATACATTCACACACATTCACTCACACTCACATACTTACACTCCTAACACACATACACACATAACACACATTCACACACACTCCCACAGTCTCATATATAGACGCACTCACATATTCACATAACACACACACATACATTCACACACACATACACACACATAAATTCACATATGCACACACATACATGCCCACACAGATAACTCACTCCCACACACATACACTCACATACATTCACACTCATTCAGTCATACACTCTCACATACACTCATACACACACATTCACACCCATATTCACATACATACATAGACACATACACATATGACACAGTCACATTCACACTTGCACACACTCACATATTCTGTCACACACACAAACTCGCATACTCACACACATTACACACACACACAGTGACACGTAACACACACAAATACACATAACAGACTCACACATACATTCACACCCACACAAACACACATCATCTCACACACATACACGCACACAGGTAAACACACAACACACATACCTTCACTCTCAGCTGTTCTGCCCAGGGTTGGTGAGTATGAAACACCAGTATCCCCTGCCCTCCGGAGCCCTGGCAGGTGCTGTCACTGACCAACCATGACAGCCCCATTTCCTTCCAAGTCCAGTCTTGCCCCTCTGCTCCGCAGCCGCTCAGCCCTCCACGCAGCACCTGCCCATCCATCTGAACCGTCACTTAAACTGACACCCATGTGCCCCAATCTGTGCTTCTTCATTCTTGAATCCAGAAATCTTAAAAGCCTGAATTGAGCACAAGTGAATTTCACATTAATGGAGTACAATTCATTTTTGCACATCTGTCTTGAGGAGAAAAGACGTATTCATGTAAAGGATGGGTCATACAAACCTTCTTAGATGTTTACCTGAATTTTCCAGTGGCTTATTATTTAATGATGCATTACCTTTGAAATATCTCCATAAGTGGGCATGAGACCGAATGTTCCAGCGGGGCTCTGACTTGAGCAGGGACCTGTGTGGGGTCATTCCAGACTTTGATTCCCTGGCCTAGAATTCAATGAGCTACGTGGACCCATAGTCTGAATCTTGAACGTGCAGGGATGGAATGCCGCGGCTATGACCTCTAGAGTTCTTCCCAGCTTCCTGTATGTCTCTTTTTCCTGCAAGAAGAAGAAAACCATGTTGTCTTAATCAATTCAGTTAGGTGAGTGGAATTAAAGTTAATTCTACTGAATTAACTCCAATAAATTTGGGCGGCTCTCCTTCCTTTTTCCTACTCTGTGTGTGTGTGTGTGTGTGTGTCTGGGTGTGGAATGGAGGAGCATATATGTGTTTTTCAAGAAAGCGAAGGGAGGGCTGGAATATTCTAGTTGAGTCAACTTCATAGAAATTTTTTTACAAGGGAGTTCTGTCAATCTTCCACCATAGCTACTTCAAGCTTTCTCTGTCCAAGTGTAGTTTTAACAACAAATTGTCAGCAAAGTTAAGGGCCTAGGTAGGACAAAAACTAATCCGAGAAAATCAGAACGTTCCATCAAAGTGTTTTGTTGAAGAAGCATCACCTGTAAGTCTCCTTTCTGCTGTGCTCACAGAAGCCAGACATAGCCCAGAGTCGCCCTTGGTGTGGGACAGTGGATGAGGCTCTCTTGCTCCTCTCGCTAGTTCCTCGCCAGGAATAGAAAGGGTGATAAGAAGAGGGACAATGACCTCTACCCACATCTGCACGTGGAAGGGGAGAGGTGGGAGAGGCTGTGTGACCCTGGTGGGGCTCGGCCATGGAGAGTGGCATCCCTGGCCTCACAATGGGTTCCATAACCTTCTCTCCGCACTTCGAAAGAGTGGCCAAAATCACCCCATCTGCCGGCAGCCACCGGCACCTGTGTTCTGTGCATTCCTCACATCACTGCTGGCCCTTGAGTAACAGGCCCCACACTTTCATGAATATAATAGAAAGAAAGCAGAAGTTGGTCTTAAATGTAGTTGAAAGTCACATCGAGGATGATGTGGTGAAATACCCAAGGATATGCACTGAGCTTCAGAACGTGCACTGTGTGCCGGGCCCTAGCCCTCCCCAGCCTCCTCCTGGTGAACTCTGGTTTCCTCTCATCCTTCAAGGCTTAGCTGGGCCGGGCACAGTGGCTCATGCCTATAACCCCAGAGCTTTGGGAGGCCGAGGTGGGAGGATCACTTGAGCCCAGAAGTTCGAGACTAGCCTGGGCAACATAGTGAAACCCCGTCTCTACAAAAAAAAAAAAAAAAATTAGCTGGGTGTGGTGGTGCACACCTATCGTCCCAGCTACTTGGGAAGCTGAGGCAAGAGGATCACTTGAGCCCAGGAGTTCAAGGCTGCAGTGAGCTATGGTCATGCCACTGCACTTCAGCCTGGACAACAGAGCAAGACCATGTCTCTAGAAAAAAACAAAAGGCTGGGCTGGTTTAAAAGTGAGCTTCTCACCGAGCCCTTCCCAGAGGACTGTCCTCATCTGGGCCTTCCTTAGTCATACTAATCACACTGCATTGTAACTTGGCTAATCGGCTTGCTCCACTGGAACTTGAAGTTCTTTGATAGAGGGAATGTCTTTCATCTCTGTATCTGCAGTCTGACGCCTGGTGCTATAGATGCTAAGTAAATAAATGGTGCTGGACTTGGACCTGAATCAATCCATCACCAAGTACGTGTTGAGTGTCTATCTACAGGCCCTGCTATGGGAAAGGAAGACCTGCTTGTTTTCCCTAAAGAGCTTATAGCTTTGTTGGAGAAGCACTACATAGGATACTCTATCAGGCAAGAGAGGACACATTTGGATGACAGTTGCACACTGTAGACAAATTTCTCAAGTAACCCAGAAGAGATGGATGGGAGCTTTTTTCCTGAAGGTAGCTGTATGGAACACTGATGAGGATCTTGAGCATTTGGGAGCCCAAAAGAGGGACAGGCTTGGATTGAGAGGGAAGGTAATGGGGAAAGGAACGCCATGAACTGCAGGACATAGAACGCGGGGTTCTTTTGGCTTAGGATTGCACTGTGGTCTGAGAGACAGTTTGTTATAATCTCTGTTCTTTTACATTTGCTGAGAAGAGCTTTACTTCCAAAGCTGGAGGCATCACGCTACCTGACTTTAAACTGTACTACAAGGCTACAGTAACCAAAACAGCATGGTACTGGTACCACAACAGAGACATAGATCAATGGAACAGAACAGAGCCCTCAGAAATGATGCCGCATAGCTACAACTATCTGATCTTTGACAAACCTGACAAAAACAAGAAATGGGGAAAGGATTCCCTATTTAATAAATGGTGCTGGGAAAACTGGCTAGCCATATGTAGAAAGCTGAAACTGGATCCCTTCCTTACACCTTATACAAAAATTAATTCAAGATGGATTAAAGACTTATATGTTAGACCTAAAACCATTAAAATCCTACAAGAAAACCTAGGCAATACCATTCAGGACATAGGCGTGGGCAAGGACTTCATGTCTAAAACACCAAAAGCAATGGCAACAAAAGCCAAAATCGACAAATGGGATCTCATTAAACTAAAGAGCTTCTGCACAGCAAAAGAAACTATCATCAGAGTGAACAGGCAACCTACACAATGGGAGAAAATTTTTGCAACCTACTCATCTGACAAAGGGCTAATATCCAGAATCTACAATGAACTCAAACAAATTTACAAGAAAAAAACAAACAACCCCATCAAAAAGTGGGCAGAGGACATGAACAGACACTTCTCAAAAGAAGACATTTATGCAGCCAAAAAACACATGAAGAAATGCTCCTCATCACTGGCCATCAGAGAAATGCAAATCAAAACCACAGTGAGATACCATCTCACACCAGTTAGAATGGCCATCATTAAAAAATCAGGAAACAACAGGTGCTGGAGAGGATGTGGAGAAATAGGAACACTTTTACACTGTTGGTGGGGCTGTAAACTAGTTCAACCATTGTGGAAGTCAGTGTGGCGATTCCTCAGGGATCTAGAACTAGAAATACCATTTGACCCAGCCATCCCATTACTGGGTATATACCCAAAGGACTATAAATCATGCTGCTATAAAGACACATGCACACGTATGTTTATTGCGGCACTATTCACAATAGCAAAGAGTTGGAACCAACCCAAATGTCCAACAACGATAGACTGGATTAAGAAAATGTGGCACATATACACCATGGAATACTATGCAGCCATAAAAAATGATGAGTTCGTGTCCTTTGTAGGGACATGGATGAAACTGGAAACCATCATTCTCAGTAAACTATCGCAAGGACAAAAAACCAAACACCGCATGTTCTCACTCATAGGTGGGAATTGAACAATGAGAACTCATGGACACAGGAAGGGGAACATCACGCTCCGGGGACTGTTGTGGGGTGGGGGGAGGGGGGAGGGACAGCATTAGGAGATACACCTAATGCTAAGTGACGAGTTAATGGGTGCAGGAAATCAACATGGCACATGGATACATATGTAACAAACCTGCACATTGTGCACATGTACCCTAAAACCCTAAAGTATAATAAAAAAAAAAAAAAAAAAAAAAAAAAAAAAGAACGCGGGGTTGTGAGCCTAATTTTGAACATTCAGTCCTGTGTTAAAAGGCTTGCTAGTAAAAAGCTTGTTTACTTATTAGTAAAAGGTTTTACTAACTACATGAGCTTAGGTAAGCTGGGTGGAGGCTCCCTGCCTCCATCTCCTCTATAAAGTGGGACAATGATAGTAACAACCTCAATTTGTTTGTATGAGAATGAAATGGGACACTGTACAGGCACCCTTAGCATGCTCTGTGGACAGAGCTCTCTTCCTTACTAGCTGGTAGTATGTGCCAAGAGGGGATGAGCCCAGCCTATCTGTGGGAGAGTCATCAGGGCTCTTTGAGTATTGGTGTCCACCAAGAAGTGTGATGGGCCTGGATTATGAAGGGCTTCAAAATTTGGCAGATGAACCTCACCATGAAGGGGAAGAAACGGGAAACCCTGGGAGGTATTCCCCTTGCCCCACTGAGGGTAGGGAGCTCAAGCCAGCATGGTCCAGGCTCTCCTCCCGTTATTCTTGACCATGTTTAATGCATTCCTACCTAGCTCACCAACATATCCAATGGGAGTTCCCACAAATTAAACGTTTTTCACTCAGCCTGTGGTGCTTTGATTACTAGGTGGGGTTTTGTTTTGTTTCCATTAACAAAGAGTGCCTCAAATAGGCTAAAATAATAAAATCTTTTCTCATCTCTGACTTTGACTCCTTAACCTCAGCATAAATCACAAGACCCTTCTCAATTTTCTCATCTTCAACATATAAATGATGCCAGCGCCTCCCAGGGCATTAGAAGGATTAGCTTCTGTCAAAAATACTGGAAACCTTGGGACCTATCGCCCGAGAAGAGGTTCAGCACGTACTTTATTTTTTAAAAGGAGCCAAAACAGGCTGACTCCCTCTGCGTCTTGCTACTTCTGAGGTCTATGCAGTTCTGCACTTTTCTTTTCTCTTTTCTATTGTTATGTATTTGATTATCCCTTACAGAGTGAGGTGGTTTTCCGGCTAAACACCATCGTGCATGCAGTTATTTTCTTCCCCTCAGCTCCCCACAGTATTCCTCTGCTGTTCCAAATGTCCATGATTCTTTCAAATCATGGAAACTAAGATCCTGTCTGTCACTAGCTCTCAAAAAGTTTTAATTTCTGCCTGCACGGGTGGTAGTCTGGAACCAGCTCCTGTGGGTTCAGGAAAGCCAACTATTACATTTTCAAGAACCTGTGCACTGGTTGTGAGACAGTCACTTGAGATCACCTGTGCATGCATGGGAATATTTACACCATGAAGAATGTCACATGCTACACATCAGGGTCTGGTTTGTTGTTTTGTGAATTGTCTAGACATAAGAAAGTAATAAAGTGTTAATAGATTAGGCTATTAAAATAATAGATTGGAGACTGAATTTTAAAATGTATCTTGTCTGGAGACATCAGATTGGGAATAGCACAAAATAACTAAGGAGATATTCCTCTAGAATTTGAAAGCCACTGTTGAATTCTGCAAAGAGACTGTTCACATCGTGTCTTCACTGTTTCACCTTCATCTCACTTGCTAACAATAAACAAAATATCAACCAACATTCACACGGGAACCACGTGCTGGGAGACATTTGGTAACCATTTATCAGCGTGCCACTGCGTCTGCTGCCTTTGGGTCCTAGGGCAGAATTCCTTGGGGAAGGATGGCATTGTTCATTTCATTCCCCTGGGGCCGGCCCTCCTCAGCCTGCATGCCCAGAGCTGACCCTTCCCCTGGCCACAGACCCAACCTCTAGGCATAAGATCAACCTGGCATTTCAAGAAGCAAATGGGGCCCCTGAAGATCTCTTGTGGGTACCATCAACTCCTGCCTTCTCTGCTCACAGGCTTTGGAATTTGAGAATTTCCTAACAGTGAGATGCCTCTGAAATTATGAAATGAATAGGAATAGATCTTAAGCAAGTAATGTATAAATAACGGGAAGCAAAACATTCCCTCAGGCTGGGCATTATCAAATATTTAAGACAAAATTTAACGACGGTCAACTTGGCCTCATTTTTCTATGTGCTCTGTCTGACACATTCAGAAAACTTGCGCCTGGGCACAAAGTTGTTCGTCCAAACTCACTGCCCCTGTAATTGGCTAATTGGAAGGGCGAGGATCCAGCCGTGCTTGGAATTAGGCACTTGCCACTGTAATTCCTTTACTAAGAACAATGACCATTTTACGTCGCACTTACAGTTTTTCAGGTAGGTTATAGGCAGCGTGTATTTATTCTTTTCAATAACCTCACACACACCACGGCCTTTTTACAGATGATGAATGGAACAAAGAGAGCACTCAGCCAAAGCAGAGGCTGTCTAGTCAAGGTCTCCACCTGCCACGGGACTGGGGAGAACGGTGTGACCTCAAGCATATAGCACCATAGCACTCCTGGGCTGAAAGCCAGCAGCAGCCCCCGCTGTCCGTTAGATGAAGTCCAAATTCTTTAGCAAGACATATGAGCAGTTCCTTATCAGATGCAAAAATATATGTTATGTATATTTTACCATCGTTTTTTAAAAAGAGTTATTCAAGAGATAGAATCAGAAGCATCTGGGGCTAAATAGGATTGAGAGGATTCCCCCGTGCGGGGTTTTCATGCTACACTCCTTTGCAGGCTTTTCCCACTTGTCCTCTCACATTTTTTACTGCAACCATTAATGTCCATTTTCCTCATTATACTCTAAATTCTAGAAGGCTGGGACATGCCTGTCTTGCTGACTCTTACACCCAGTATCTGGTACACTGCCTGCCACTTACAGTATCACCCAGATGCCCCAGTAAGAGTTGGTGAAGTGGATCAGTTAAGCCATGGGGAGAAAACATTTGAAGGAGTAAGCGACCCCAGACCACCAAGCTCTCTGAAAAGCTAAGTAATATTATTTGGCCTAAAAAATATCCACTGGTTTAGAAACAAGTAGATAGCTTTTTAAAAGTTAAGGGAGTCTTAGAATAATAATCTTGGTCATGAAAGCGAGAAGGAGACAGTGGAAGGTCCAGGGAAAAGAGGCCTCAGTAGTGTAGTGGGTGAGTGGGTGACAGGTCTGAGAAGAGCACTGTGGTACATTTTCTTTAAAATTTCAAAGGTAGAACAATTCCAGGTAAGGACAAGGACTTGCAACGGCCCCAGAAAATGGTAGCTTGAGTGGGGCAGAGGGGACAATTACTATTACGGAGGATGTCAAGGAACCAACAGGCCAAGATTTGGGTGGGTCACTCAGAGGGACACTGACGTCACTCAAGGTGATTACAGGAAGACTGCAAGTCAGGTATTAATACGATCAGAGAAAACCCCAGGGAAAATATCTGCTGAGGAACAACACAGTAATTCCGAGCCCTACACCACAAGGAACAGTGAAATCCAACATGGCAGCCACTAGACAGATGGGCTATTTATATTTAAACTTGAGCCAGGCATGGTGGTGTGCATCTGCAGTCCCAGATACTTGAGAGGCTGAGACAGGAGGATTGGTTGAGCCCAGGAATTCAAGACCAGGTTGTGCAATATAGCAAGAACTCATCTCAAAAATAATAATAAATTCGAACTAATCATCTACCATTAAATGAAATTAAGAAGAGTCAGTTGTCTACCTACATTTCAAGTGCCAAGAGCCACCTATGTCTTGCAGCTACCATATTGGACAGCCCAGGTCTAGAACATTCTGTAACTGCAGGAGATCCTACTGGACAACACCACTTTCGATGTACCTGGAGGGAGGAGCAAGAAGCTGTTCCAGGCTTTTCCTCAGTGGTGCCTCCTCATATCTACCCCTCTTCAAGGCAGGCTTGTAAATAGCTCATCAAAAGAAGAGTTCCCAAGCAGCCCTTTTCTGGGGAAGGAGGATGTGATCACAGCAGGCTAGGGACAAAGGGATTCTGTTTGAGAAACTCCTCCAAGGTAAGGAGCCACTACATAAAAGGATTCAGGAAATCCAAGGGCTCTAGACCTACTCTGGAATGAAGTGGGAACCTGGAGGGACTGGCTCAACAACTGACCCTCAGTGAAATAATCTGTACAACAAACCCCATGACACAAGTTTACCTATGTAACAAACCTGCGCACATACCCCTGAACTTAAAAGTTAAAGAAATAAATAAATAATTTTTTAAATGATGGTTTGAAGCTCTGTAAGTAACGTAGAGAAATCTCATCGGGTTGCACTCTTCTGGTTTTTAAGAAATATTTTGGAAATTGTCTGCTGATGTTCAATATTGTTCTTTATAGAAAAATATATATCTGTGAGCATATGAGTATGTGTATATACACATACATACACATATTATGATGTAAACAAGGTCATTAATAACACATTTATTCAACCTTAAAAACAAAAAAGAAAGCAAGCTAAGACCCAACATGAGAGTATTAAGTGGTGGAGCCTTTAGGAGATGATTAGGCCATAAGGTCTCTGCCCTCATGAATGGGGTTAGACCCTTATAAAAGCACTCAAGGGAACTATCGAACTACCTAGGTCCAACTTGCCCTTCTGCCTTCTGCCATGTGAGGACACAGCAAGAAGGCACCATTTCAGAAGCAGAGAGCGGCTCTCACCAGACATCAGATCTGCTGGTGCCTGGATCCTGGACTTCCCAAGTATCCAGAACTATGGGAAAACAAAATTTCTGCTTTTATAAAACAAACAGGCAAACAAAAAACAACTGATCCTCAGTAGCTTAGGGCGGAGGAGGTGGTGACTGTTAAACCTGGCAGTTCTCAACGCTGGCTGCACATGAGAATCCTTTAGGGGTGTCCACACTCCCTCCCAGATCAAGGAGATCTGAGTCCTGGAGGCAGGGCCCGGGCGTTGACTGTGTGTTACAGCACCCTGGTGATTCAAATGTGTCATCTGGATTGAGAACTATCAGTTTAGTCCAACAAGACATGACTCCTGTTTTGGTCTTCTTTCCCTTCCATTTTTCTCCACAGGCATATACTAGTAACAAAAATGGGTAGAAAATCAGAATTCCTCTCTCCTAATTGGATATAAATCCTTGGTCAAGTATATTAATACAAAATTGGTGCTGTTGATGATTTTTAAATTGCTCTTAAAACAGTTTGTGGACATTTCTTTAGCAACTTCCTCCTAGAAGCACTTGTTCTCCAGGTGGAGAGGGTTCATATATCCTCTCTGTCTCCACTCCCCACTCTGCCTTCCAGCCACTCTGCTCTGGAAAGCATGGCTACTGCATTTGTAGTTCTTTCTGTAGACTTGTACAGTTTGCACACATGGTTGACTCCATCACCAAAATTTACCTTCGAGCATTTGTCAGGATCTACTCATGCTGAAAAAGTAAATAAAAAGTAGTTTGTTTTCTCTCTGCTTATGGAAACTATTTTAAGAATAACTGAATTGTGTACACACCAAAAAAACTACCTGCTGCCACAATATTGGGCTGACCAGCAGTGAGTTGGAGAGCTATTGAATTTTGTGGCTTGAAGAGACCTTGAATATCATAGGCCAATGACCTCATCACACAGATGGAGCCCAGGGGCCCGAGGGGCTTGCCCAAGGGGAACTGATTAATGCTAAAGCTGTAACCTGAGCAGTTTCCCACCTCCCAGCCCTGACCTGCCACAGTGGAGGAGGAGGGCACTACCGAATTACTGAGGAAAACAAGGGTTTGCACTGTTCTTTACGCAGTTTAATTTTAAAGTTGAAACTGTCAAGTTTTGCACTGAGCCATTTAAATGCTCTCCTACCCAGATCCTTTTAATGCAAATGGCAACTACCATTCTTTGCCGTCATCCTCCGAGAGCATTACTATTATCGCCTCCGTTTTGCGGGTTAGCAAACTGAGGCTTACAGACATGTCAACGTGCCCAAGTCACCCAGCTTGCAAGTGGCAGAGCTGATATTTGAGGCTTGATCTACCTAGTTTGAACCCAAGCTCCACAACTACCAAGATACACTGCCCAAAACTCTATCCTAGAACGTTACCTCCCAGAGCATTACTAGGATGTTCCTAGAGTAATCCTAGAACATTAACCTCAATCCTTTTGTTCAGAAGTTCCCTACTCCACCATAGGTCTGAAAAAGCTCCTTAAAATGCTTCAATTTATAATTTACAAGCCCCCCTCACCCTACCCCCAATGCAGGGTAAGGACCCTCCATTTCCTGGTCCTTGTAACTACACCCTGTAACCCTGTTCCATATTTAATGAAACTATCTAAGTAATCAAATTTGATCAGCACCCACAGAAGAACCCACTGCCCTGACCCAACACCAGCCTGCCTAGACAGCCCGTTAGTTAGGATGACGGCACGTCCACATAGACAAACGCCATCCACATACCCAGGCCTCTTCCTGCTGTGAGGACTAAACTCTCACAATGACCTGTGCTTCACAGAATTAATCCCTTTCACTGTGAGGCTTGCTAAGCAAAATAAGCCTCCAGTTTCTGTCTGCCGGGAACTTACCAAAACAATTAATTTGGGAGACGTTTCCCTCTCTCTTGACTGATTCCTCACGTTCCACTCTAAATTTAACCGGGAGACTCACTGGTTGTATTTTGACAGAACTGGTTTAGCACAGCTCCAGAAGCATGAAGGTTATTCATTTTAATCATTACATGGTTGTTCTTAACGTAAGACAGATATTGCACTGAACACGTTCATTACCAAAAAGAAACCTGATCCTTCAACAACAGATCAACAGACTTGCTAAATATAGGTCCTCCATAGCTGTAGCAACCCTCTTTTCTCAGAATCCTTTGTGACTAAATAATATGTTATGGCTTTAAGCATGTTCCCAAATGACTTTGTATTTCAAGTTATAATGATGCAGAGTGAATCATGAAGTAGTTAGGTTACTTAGAGTAGATCAATCTCATAACACTTTTCATTCATTTATTCATTCAAAAATCTTTCATGGAGTCAGACCCTGTGTGGCTCACACACACACACACAGAACTGTGTATTCACACACACACTCTCACAGACACAAAGTGCTCAGTTTATCCTTAAAGAGGTCACTGTCCAGTAAGGAAAGCAGGCAAATATCTGTTATTACAGTGTAATAAGCACATACGCCAGCATGAGTCCTATGGGAGTGCAGAGGAGAGACACTGAACCCGGCCTAGAAGTTTCCCAAGGAGGGTGCCCAGGACTGAACGCGTGTGTTTCCCTACAATTCTTGTGTTGAAATCCTCACCCCTAATGTGGTGGTATTAGGAGGTGCGGCCTTCTAAGGTAATACGAATGGGATTAGCACCCTTATAAAAAGGACCCACAGAGCTCTGTTGCCCTCCTTCTACCATATGAGGAGGCACAAAGTCAGTCATCTGCAACTCCATAGGGCCCCTCACCAGCACTCACCCTGCTGGCACCCTGGTCTCGGCTTGCAGCCTCCAGAGCTGTGAGAAATCATGCCAGTCATTTATAAGCTGTCTGGTCTTTGGTACTTTGCTAAAGCAGCTAAGGCAGGAGAAGACATCTGAATTGTACCTCTTACAGCTAACACAAAGAAGAAAATTCACTCTAAATCAATTGAATGAATGGATAAATTAATGAATGAATCCACAGAGGGCTGATGTGGAAGGTATGCAAACAATGGAAATAACTATAAGAGAGTTTGCCCAAGGCAGGTCAAAAAGAAACAAAGGTAGGCACTAGCAAGAGTGGTCAGGATAGATGTTAATCAATAATGCACCATTGCTGTAGGGAGGAGGGCCCCAAATGAGCTGGACTCCGCTTTGATTTGTGCAGAGAGGACCGGGTGTTTAAAGGGGGAATGAGGGAGGAGGGAGAGGGGTGAGTGGGGGCCCAGTAGAGTCAGAGAAGTTAACATTTCCAGAAAGCAGGAAGGGGGCATGGCCTGTGTGAACCCATCTGGGTTTGCTAACTGAGCTTATAAAGTCAGGCTCCCACCACCTGCAGAGGCTGGGAGTCAGAGCCCGTATCTTCCACTTGTTGGCTGGAACAAACAGTAGATTCTTTTAGCAGCCTTGAGTTTTCTCAGGCAGGCACTGTAAGAGTCATAGGGTCATTCCAGGGATGTGGCCTTAAGCTGATAGACACCATGCTAGTGTTTGTTCAAGTCTTTGTGGATCAAGATTGAAGCCGTCTAGAAGGCACTCAAGAGAGTCTGGCTGGAGTCTGGTCAAGGAGGGACTCTTTGTTAGGCAATATGAGATTGTGGGGGCCCCCATCTAGGCTCTGCAGAACCCCAAGAGGGCCCTCCAGGGGAGAACTGCTGAAACCGGGACCAGGGGGAGGTGTCCAGGAGTGGAATCTTCTGCCTAGCAGCATGGGAGAGCATGGTGAGTTCTGGAAATATTTGATTTTTCTAAAGCAGGGAATGAGTTGGGGAGAGGGGCTGAGGGGGGAGGCTGGTTGTGTCTCCGAAGCCACAGAACATAAAGAGCCAGCAGTGGATTTGGGATCTTTCCTGGAGGCGATGGGGAGCCAGGGAAGCAAGATGGCTGTGATCAGCTGGTGGCTGAGGGTGAGAGGTCTGCAGTCTGAGGCTGTGGCAATAATTTCTGGAGAAATGATGAGGCTCTCAAAGAGGCCTGCTGCTGGGGGTCCAGGAAGACTGGGTTGGATTTTTAAAGTACATATTTAAAGGACTGTTAGCTTGGGTGGGAATGGGAGGCATGAGTGTGGATGGGTGGAGGGCATCGTGGAGAGAGGAAAGCCGGGAGAAGCCAGGCTGGGGGATAATGAGGTCAGTCTGGACCTGCAGCTCTCACTGGAACATCCCACTCGTGTAGGCTGTGGGCTGCGCAGTCCCAGGAGACGGCTGGAAGCTGAAAATCCCTCCACGTGCATTTTTCACACCCTAGAAGGTATTCACCTCCAAAGTCATGCCAGCTGAGAAAACTGCCTTGAGCCTGGGGAGAATTTAAAACTGCCAGTAAAGACAATGTGACTGCAGATTTCCTGACTATTGTACTATCCTGCTTACCTCTGTCTCAGCCACAGCCCACCGTCACCTCAGAAATTACCAGTGTCCTGTGATTGGCCTCATGATGCTGGTATCGATCTCCCTGTTGTCTCTCACACTTTTAGTTATCAGGGACAAACTTAAAACCCTAATCCTCGAGGGCAGTGACATGAGGGCCATTTTCACTGGGGAAGGACTGGTGGTGAGGAGTGATTGGGAAACAGCAAGCAGAGAACGGCAGCATGTCTGTGACTTTCCATCAAGAGCGCCTGGAGCCGCACAGCGGATAGAACAGGCAATGGTGGGTGCTGCTGTGATGGCCCCCACGCCCACCCCCGACCAGCAGAAGCCTGCCCTTCTGCAGAAGGCTTCCAGCTCCCTGCCCCATCTTTGCTCCCAAGTCACCAGGTGTAAAAATGGACGTTTATTGAACAACTACATCTTGCCAAGCTCTGGGCTAAATGCTTCATATACATCACTCCACTCAATTATATAATCATAATACATAAATATATGCATTATGTTGCATAATTATAATTGTTATATATATGTTATGAACATATAATGTATTATATACATCACCTCACCCAATTCTAATATATAAACTTAGTATATATACAATATATGTCTATAATGTATTATATACATCACCCCATCCAATTCTAATATGTAATTATAATTAGATTTTATATATATGATATATATGTCTATAATGTATTATATACATTACCCCACCTAATGCTGCCCAAAACCCTTAGGTGGATATTAGTCCTCCAGTTGTGTGGATGAGAACATGGCGGCTTCCAGTAATTGGCCAGTACCACACAGCAGATCCAAGTTCAGAGTAATCTTAAGGCATTTGGTAACCACCACAGTAGGCCACTTCACCAAATGTTGTCTCCCTGGGTCCTGTCTCTTCCTCTCTCTCACCAGATTCGTCACTCCTACTCTTGGCCTTGGTCAGAGCCACAGAGTGGCAAAGGCTGCACCCACCCACCTGGGCAGCCATGGCCGTGGTTGGCTTTGTGGACTGGTGTCCAGGCTCCTGACGTCTACCCTCCCAGGGCTTCACATGACGCCCTCCAGGCACCACTTCTGGCTGGGACAATCAAATCCCAGGAACCGTGTGGCAGAAACTGAGGCTGGCTCCCGAGTGTCAGTTCTCCCCTATTCCTTCATGATAGAACCCCCAGTTCTTCATCATCCTGGTCCTGTATAAAGACCACATTTATTAGCCTCCTTCTGCCTGAGTGTGGCCATGTGACTAAATTCTGGCCAATGGGGTTCAAGCAGAAGTGTTACATGCAAATCCCAGAAACTACTGCATACAAAGAAGGGAGACGACCCTTTCTTATCCCTTCCTCCATCCTGCTGGATGGAATGTGGAAGCCATGGCTGGAGCTCAAGCAGCCAGAGCCTGGGTCTTTGGGGAACAGCAATAACAGGCTGGACTGCCCGCTTTCCAACCTTTTATGGGGTGCATCAAACATCTTGTGTTTGACCCACTGTTCATTCATGTTTTCTAGCAGTAATCTTATTCCTACCTGATACAGGCAATGATGGTGTGTGGAAGCTATTGCTATTTCTCCTATTTTCTCTAAATTAAACATTTTTCACCTGCTGAGTGACTCATGCTGACTCTCTTAGAACAGAAAAAGCTGCCCATGCATTAGGGGACATTTATATTCCTTGTCACACTGCATTTTGTTATACCATGGGGGGATGACAAGAATAGAACACAGCACATTTTGCAGCTGAATAAGCAAACTGTCCAATCCCAATCATTTGTGCTCTTATTTCTCATGGACTATTTATGACTTTTGTTCTGCATCATTAAACATTAACCAAAACTCAACTTATCTTCTGGCCCACAAAAGATCCAGAACGCTTTATCAGTGACCAGTCTCCCCACTGAGGCAATAAAAACCTTCCTCTCTCAGACACTTTGCCTCAAATGACAAGCCCCGTGTAGTGATCTAGAATCTTCTTTTATTCAGTGCACTGACTCTATCTGTCTGCTTTTTCTTTCCTGTTGACTGTTCCCAAGGCAGACCAGAAGAGAGGCAGTAATCTGGGAAGGCACGGGGTAGACAGACCCCTCGCTTACCCTCACGGCTGTTATACAAACTATTCCCAAGTTGTCCTTCCCTGACCATGGTGTGCTCTCTTTTTAATTCATGTATAATTCCGATGGCTGGTCCTTTTTATAAACTGGGAGTTGATAGTTTTGCAAATGCCCTTTGGTATTAATTGACTACTATGTGTTCCAAACTATTCCTTAGAAGACGTGGAAGAAAACTACAAAGGATCCCTCTCGCGAGTACCCAGACAATAGCCACGTGGGTTTCTTTATGATTTTATGAAAAGCACATCATTTTGAGTTTAAAATATGGATTTTTGCTGTATACTGGACCGGAAATCAGGGCCGGAAATTATAAATCTGTTTAAATGTAAATTAACAGGTAATAATAGTAATGGTCTGTACAACCATCATTGTACCTTATTCACCCATTGCAAGAGAAAATACAGCTGTAGGTGAACAGTTTGACAGTTGTGTTGAAACAGCTTAGATTTACTGTAAGTTTTACATGAGCAAAACTACAATGTTTATATGAAATTGTAGTCTTTCTGAAAGTAGATATCCAAGCAGTCCAGTAACATGAAGAGATAGAGTTTAATTTCGACTCTACCAGTTTAGTCAAGCAACTTAAACTGCTTTCTTTCTGAATGCTCTCATAGCAGCAATGGGTTAGTAACGCTCACGTGTGGGACTGCCTAAGGCATGAAGTGGGCCAGCATCTCTGGGGATGCCTAGCACAGTGTTCAACAGGTAGAGCATTCTCTATAAATATTGATGAACTCTGAGCCCAGACCTATAGCTTAATATGAATAAATAGGTACTGAGAAAATGCAACATTCATGGTTAGCCACATGCTCTCAAAATCTAAAAATCTAAATTAAGAAATATATCCTGACACTGAATGCAGGTTAATTAACATAGCTCATGGATAAAATTTCAAAATGAAGGTAGCAGCCAATAATAATGATAGCAATGACAATAAATATTATTCAACACCACTATGCATCAAATATTGTGCTGGACATTTAATCCTCACAATGACTTTATGGGAAGGTATTATCACCCCCATTTTACAGATATGGATGCAGATCTAGAACAAGTGGTGGCTGTAACAAGAGATGAGGGAAAAGCTGGAGCCCTTAAGTCTAGGAGGCAGTGAGACCCAGCCAGCCCCAGGTATGCTTCCTGTAAGTGGCCCTTCCCACAATGCAAGTGCAGCTGAGCCCTTCCTTCCTCTAATCAGGTGTCAGCATATTATAAATGGCGAGAGAGAAGAGGAAAACTTGCAAGGTATTTAGGAAAGAGTATGGAACTGAAGAGGGCCAATTTTGTGAAGCCAAAAGCAAACAGATAGATGCACTCAATAATCTGGAGAAATGAGTTGGCAAGGAAGCATTTCTCCTTGTGAATTCATTTACTGGCACCGTTTTCTCTAAATTTTGGCCTGTAGGATTCTCCAGGTCAACACCCTCTTCCAGGCTTCAAGCAAGTCATTGGCTTCAGCATCTGTGAAACCCAAAGAATGTCATGTAATTGTCTCATTCACGTGCATGTGTATGTTCATATGAGGAGAAGGCTCCCAGTGTTCATCAGATCCCAAAGTAATCTATGAGCTGAAAAGGGTAGAAGTCCTGCTCCAGACTGCCCCTGCTGAGAGCCAGGCATTGCTCTGCAGGGATGAAGCTCCACTTGGATCCTGCCCATGGCCAGCTGAAGTTCCTTCTGCCTCTTGGAAGTCCTGGAGCCACTTATTTTAAGAACGTGGCCTGTAGTGTGGATCTTCAACTGCTGATTGCAATAGATTCAATGTCCCTTGACTGGGCAGTGTGCCAGGGAAGCTGCATTTCCTCCTCAAGGGCTGGCAGAAAAACTTAGGCCCCAACTTACCAGAAAACATGAAAGAGCCAAAGTCAGCTTTCCTTTTATAGTCAAATGTTCCCCACACTGGTGGTGAATCCTCAGCACAGGCGAAAAACAGGAAGGCATAAAAATGAAGCAAGTCTCTTGGCCAGTGGTCTTGAAGTTTTCCTTCACACCTGCCCACCTCAGCCCGCCTGTGGGCACCCTCTCCTTTCTGCAGAGGTTACTTGCAGTGCATCTCAGCCTTTACTGGAGTTCCATTCTCCACTTAGGGCCAAGCAGCCTGTCTAACCCACGGGGCACACAGGAATGCAAAATATCCCCTGCTGTGTGCTGATGCCTCATGCAGCAGGAAGCGGTCCCAAGGTGTCCCGAAATTAACTTACCAAGTCGCATGCAGCATTTCCTTCGTTTTATTTTCGTTTTGAAAGAGAATGGAATGGAATGGAATAGACAGACTAGTCTAGAACATATCTGAGTCATTGTGTGGTAATGACTTCTTGAAACTTTTGTTTCAGTGTGTGTGGTGGGGTGGGGGGATCACAATTTAAAATGTTGCCTCTCAGTCAGAAAACAACTTGGAAGGATGAATCTCAGGCCATCCACGGAGCTTGCACATGATGTCCAGGCCTTTCTGAAGGGCTGTGAAGTTGCAGGGTGAACAAAAACAAAAGCAGCAGGACAGAGGGCCTTGATTCAGGTCCAGGATGTGCTGGGCCCTCAGTCAAGTCCCACCATCCCTTTGAGCCTTTCTTCTCATTTGTAAAATGAGGATAATCAGTCTCACTTTGCCTGCCTTGAAGGATTGTTGTGCAACTCAAATAGAACAGTGTTTGCTAAATGTGGTGCACATCACAGGATAAGGCTTATGTAAGGCATTTTGGAATTTTTGTTTATAGTGGGAAGTTCAAACCAGGAAAAGAAGAGATGGATAATAGGGTTGTTCAGGAGGTACAGGGGATGGCACAGGGTGCTATGGTTTCAATGTGTCCCCCAAAAATCATGAGTTGGAAACTTAACCCACAATGCGATGGTAGTGGGAGGTAGGGCCTAATGGGAGGACTTGCATCATGATGGCTCCACCCTCATGAATGGATCCATGCCTATTATAAAAAGCCAGACACTGCGAGTTCAACCTCTTGCTCTCTCTCACCTTCTCTTTGCCATTTTGCCGTGGAATGAAGCAGCAAGAAGGCCCTCGTCAGATGCCAGCCCCTCAATCTTGGACTTCTCAGCCTCCAAAACTGTAAGAAGTAAATTTCCTTTCTTTATAAATTACTTGGTCTGTGTATTCTGTTATAGCAACACAAAACAGATTAAGACAGAGAGTGTCAAAGATTCCTCAAGTCATCTGACATGGCAGTCTCAGCAGTCTCCTAGTTCTCCTGCGTGTCCAGCCAGATGAGACTATCCAGGTAATGCCTCAGGAATCCTCCTACTGCAGTGATTCTAAGCAACACAAGCAACGGAAGTTTCAAGTTTGTTTTGTTTTTAAGTGTCATTGGCCCTAGGGCTGGTATTTGATAGCACCTGAATGTCTAGGGCTGACCAGTTCTTTCTGGCTCACTCCACCCCTGCAGAGCCGTAGGAAACCCATGCAACTTCCTCATTGCTGATGAGGCAAGGCAAGTTGTAGTGCACGCCTCTTATGGAGTGAACACTGCTGTTCTTTCTACTTCATGGAAAGGTCTTGCAAAACATTGGTTCTGTCTTCTTGCATGAATCATAGACTAAAGAATGAAGAAATACTTCTGAGTAACAAACAAGGAAAAAAGAAAAGAAAGCAAGCTGTGATGATGTGTTCTTGGAACATAATTCCAAGTCAGTTTATATGAGCAAAATCAACGTGTAGATCTTTGTGTAGGGTTTGCTGCTAAAGGACAAAAAAAAAAAAAAAAAAAACTTTCCTTTTCCTTTTTTTTCTGACATTCATAAAAATCAAATAACGAAATTAGATCCCAAGAAGAGCACAATGTAAGCAATTTAAAGCACATTTTTCCAAACTTGTGTCTTTTACTAAACTAAAAGATTGATATACATACATGGGCACAGTATAGATGTTATTTTCCACTCCACATTTTCTTACTCATCCACCTGACAGAGAGCTTTATCCATGATGGTGGATGAAAATCTAGAACACTGCTATTAGTAGTTGCATTCTGTCATAAAAATGAAGCAGGACTTATTAGTCAATCTCACTGAAGGATGTTTAAGTTGCTTCTGAATTTTTGTTTCTATAAAAAAAATGCCAGGATAAACATTCTTATATATTCATTATTGTGTATTTGTCCAGTTATCTCCCAGGAATAAGCTGAGAGAAGAATGACTGAGTCAAAAACTATCAGAATGTTAAACGTTAATGTATATTGCCAAATTGCCCTGCATAAATGGGGCGTCAGGTCCTACCATCCCAGAATTGTACAAGACAACCCATCTCTCCACATCTAACCAACAGTGGTTACTATCAATCTTTTCACCTGTTTTCCAATCTGATAAGTAACAAATAATATGTATTTGTTGTTTTAATTGCATTTCTTTGATTGCAGTGAGATGTTAAATTACTAATTGTTAATCAATGCAAATATACTACTAGCAGTGACAATTGCTAATGTGCATTGAAAAATTTCTCTGCACCAGGCACTTTACTAAACCCTTTACAGAATTATTTTCTTTAATCCTCACAATAACCCCTCAAGGCAGGGAAAATAAGTATCCCTATTTTACAGATAAAAACAAAGGCTTAGAGAGGTTAATTTGCTGAAGGTCATGGAGCTAGTAAATAGTGAATCCAGAACTCAGCCCAGGTAGATCTGCCCCCAAAGCCCACATTGGGTAGCAAGCATTATCCTTCCATTTATTTCCATACACACACTCACTAATTCTGTTTCCTCTATGTATGTTTCCATAGGTGAGTTTTATATCTTTATGTCCTTTGCTCATTTTTTTCAATTAGAGTGCTTATGTTTTTCTTATCAATTAGCAATAACTTTTGGATATCAAGAATATTAATTGCCATTTTTAAATCTCCTTTTTTCTCTATGAAATGTAATTATACACAATTTACAACTTTCACTTCTGTTTGTGATTAGTGCAATGATGTGAGTAATGACTTCGATAAGCCCTGAAGCCTGATGTCATACTCCTCAGGTATAGGCTAGCGCAAGAACCTCAGCCAAGCAGATGGGGTTAGATTTTGCTGGTAGCGCAGCCATGGACATTAAGAGGGTCGGATAAAAGTGCACACAGAAACGGGAATGGGGGAAGAAGTGACAGAGAAAGCTGGCAGACAGGGTCGCACAGCTGCAATTTCCCCTTCTGTGAGCCTCTATAGGAAAGGGGTCTCTTTTTAAGTTTTTCTCACCTTGCAGGACTTTTTCTGACACTTTCCCTTACTTCTGCCACCATATCCCAAGAACAGGAGCTTTGTCACACAGTACAGTTTTAGGGCTTCAAAATCTCTTCTTTTCATTCCAAAATTTGAATTAATCCTTTATCAAAGCAAAGATTAAGCTTTGACCACAAACCATCTTCCCTAAAGCAGGACAGGTGCCAAGGGGGAGATGGGGGATCGGGGCCCAGCTTGGGTCCCACCAGGCACTGACTGGCAGTGTGACCATAAAGAAGTTGTTTTTCCATCCCCTGGCGTTGGTTTTCTCACTAGTAGAATGGGGATGATATAGCCATGTCACAGATGGCTTTGAAATTATATAAGAAAATGTTTACCAAGTGCCAATGCCTGTGTGACCCTGAGTGTTTAGAAGCTGGGCCTCTGCCTCCACCGGTGTCCTTAGAGATGGTGACATCAAAGTCCTCTAGGGCTTTCACTGGAGAAATGTAAAACATTGCTAGGACTCAGCTACCCTGCTACTAAACTAGAACTTCAGTTGATGTGTCTCCAAGATTGTCCCAAGAGACACTTCCAGAGCTAAACAGCAGGACAGCAAGATATTTCCTCGCTCCAGTTGCCATTTTCTCCTCTGTGTGGGCACCAAAGAAAGCCCTTCACCTGCTGCCTGATCCTAGAATCCACAATTCCTTGCCTCAGTGACTATTCTTGAAATATCTGTCGTCCCCAAAGCCTCTATCTTTGGCCTGGATTACACAGGATATAGTTATACTATAGAGTTATAGTATAAATGAAGCAATACCAGGATTCATTCAGAGAAGATTCCCTGGAACATCAGAACTCATTGGAAGTAATAGATGAGAAAGGCAATCCTCCTAATTTCCTACAAGAGCAAAACAATCCCTCCTTTGCTGATGCTGGCCAGTTAGTTCCCAGCCATCCCTCTCCACCCCCAGCACGCCCCTCCTTTGGCCTTGGGGTAGGTTTATTGTCATAGCACCCTTCGTTTGTAGAGCAATGTAGATGTAGAGGAAACGGAGCTATGTGCATGGAGCCCCACTCTTTGTCAAGCACTGTAAACACACCTCATCCTCACAGCAGCCCAGTGAGATCCCTATCATCACCTACTTAACAAAAAAGGAAGCCAAGATTCAGAAGTTTGAACAGTTCTCAAAGCCACATAACTGGCCAATGACCAAAGTGCAACTCCAGCCCAGCTGCATGTGCCTCCAACGCCCCCATCGCCCCGCCATGCACTCATCCTTACAAAGCACTTTCACGTGTGTTTTCTTCTTGGTCTAACCCCAAATCTTTCAAAGTAGCACAGCTCCCTTCCCATTGTCTCCATTTATTGATGTGGGGCTGAAAGAAGCTGCAGAATGGATTCTTATCCTCACCAAGTGGCATGCACTGCCTCTGGAGCCAGGACCCCAAGCATGGGCCTGCACCCCACCCAGGTAGCCTCCTATAGCCAGGCCCGGGGTGGACAGCTCCCGCCTGAGAGCTCCAAAGTCCTCCATTGAAGGAAGACAAAAATACTTACCTTGTTTCTGTGATCAAAAATATTCTACTTAGAAATACTTCTGGATATTTCAACAAGATCTAAGTCAACACTGACCAACTCACTGGGGAATCCTGACTTCAGGGGCCCCGGACCGCCAACCTTCCTCCCCAAGAGGATCACTTAGCTTCAGCAAGAAGGTACTGCTGTATAGGCCTTCAGCCCCAGCTGGAGGTCATCTCCACAGCTCCTTTTACTTGTAAAAGTTTATCAGTACAACCAGCCCCTGAGGGCCACAGAGTTAGAGATAAAACCAAGCATAGCTCTGAAGGAGGAAGTATCGAACTGCAGCCAAAACAAATGTTGCCTGAGATGAGGGATTAGAATAAAACTACAAGAAGAGCTGGCACAATAAACACACTTAACGCTGCATTATTCAAGGGCATGAGGTATGAAGGGCAGCTCGCCTTGGAGAATGCAACAGTCTGGTCAGCTCACAGCCATTTTAAGCTGTGTTCAGTGAGGTGTCATTAAGGCTTTGGAACATTCTTACTGGTATCATAGACTTTTTGAACTCAAAAGGATCTTTGAGATAACCCAGTCCCATCCTCATATCTAACAGTTGATGGAACTAGTGTCCAAATAAGTTCAAATGACTTACTCAAAGTTATCTAGCTGGTCAGTAACAGAAAAGTGACCAGAAGTCAGGTGCAGAGCTTCAATAACATCAACACAGATTGTCAAGCCCTCAAAGACACTGTTTATGTGCACACACACAGGCACATGTATACACATGCATATGTGCACACAGACACATATGTGATGCAGATGTAAGCACACATGCACATACATGCACACACATATACTCACATACACACTTCACTCAGACTCTACACATCATGTTTTTATCAAGCCTTTCTGGGCATCCAAGCAGGATATAACTTGGGTAATGTGGCTGAGCATGCAGCTGACTGAGGCACACTGCACGGGGAGGGACCTTGCTTACCATTAGCTTTATATTTATACCTGTTGTTCCTTGACAGCCAGGCCAATAACAGCACTGACCTAGTGGACTGTACTAGGTTTCCCAAACACTGTGTGGGAAAATGTCTACCAAGGGCTCTGAATGGTGCCTGGTACCTAACAGATCCTCATTCATGTCCTACATGGGGATGTGTCATTTCTTACAAGGCAGGAAGCAAATGCAGGGTGTAAGGAGCAGGGCTTCTGTGGTCAGACCACCCTGGGCCGGGACCCCTACTCTGCTCTTAACTCTGGGCAGCTTGCCCACCCTTGCTTGGCTGTGGCACCCATGTATACATGAATTGTTTTCAGGAGTGAATGAGGTGATGGCATTGGCTGCCCAATTGCCAGCAAATATGAAGTGCTCACGAACAGAAAGGCAATCCAGGGTGCAATTTGCATGTCATAGAGAAACACATCGGTCTTCCTCTTCTTTTCCAAAAATCCAGGTCTACAGTTTCCTCCTTGAGGGTGAGTTTTGTAATCCTGCAGCACCAGGATGTGTTGGCTGTGGCCTGGAGTCAGAGCTCCATGAACTTCTGTAGAAGGAAAGTTTCTCCAAAACCCTTTCAAAAGTCACCTAATCAGGAAGTCTCTGCAAAGGGATTTGGAACTGACTTGGATGGGTTCTTTCCTGGTAGACACTCAGCACTTGATCTTCACTATATTACTCTCCACTTGTTGCTAAATTCCTTTCTAAGCATCTCAAGTCATTTCATCTAGGTTTGCTATTCCCAACTCCATCACAATGGCCTGGGGAACAATAATTACCCTTGTCAGCTAAGACAGCATGTTCACCCAGTAGGAACTCAAGAGCCTGCTGCCAGAATATCTTTCCTTCCACCCTATGCTAACCGTGAAGTGAGGCCCTGACATTCTTTAAGGAATTCTTCTGAAGTCACAGTTTCCCAGAAGCTCAATTTGATGCTGGGGAGAGGGGCGGGATGATCATCCCCCTCCCACATCACACATTCTGGACGAGAGCTCCTCTTCAGGGGCCAAGTGCGTGAGGCCAGATTCCATCAGGAAGAACAAGGCAGAGACTTCGCAGGATGGCCTGGTCCAAGGACAAACTCAGACCCCCTGAGGGTCTCACACACTTGTCATGTGCCTGGTGAAAAAGCTCATTGCCATGGTCAGCCCTCAGAGCTAAAAATATTAGAAGCTAAAGTGGTAGAGAGACAGGAGAAAGAGCCATGTCAACTGAGGTGGGAAGGTTCCTGCCAGAAAGGGTTAGTGTCAAAAAAGCTCTGTACCCATCGCCCTCACTGTACACACACACACACACACACACCCTTTGCTGATGTGAAATGGCAAAATGGCCAGATCAGACATTTGGCCTAGACTGAGCATCTTCAGTCTCATACCACACACACCATGGAAGCAGCCTCTGGTGAGGGCATGTCACAATTCATTGACTTGTTGAGCCTCCCCACAGGAAAAATACAGAAAACTGCCAAGGAGTCATCACCCAACATCATATGGCTCCCATAAATCACGTTCTTATTCTCTAAAATCTTCATTATTTATTGAACAACGGTCCTAGGAAGATTTTTTCAGGAAATTAAATTCATATTGAATTTAATCCTGCCTACAACTCTTATTTTCCCAGTGAGGAAACAGCTACTGGGAGATGAAGTAGCTTGACAAGATTACACTGCTGGAAAGAGATAGAAGACTTTAAAAGAGACCACAAAGCTATAGTAACCAAAACAGCAAGGTGCTGGCATAAAAACAGACTCATACACTAATAGAACAAAATAGATAGCCCAAAAATAAATCTCCGCATTTACAGCCAACTGATTTTCAACAAAGGTGTCAATAGCATTCACTGGGAAAAGGACAGTCTCTTCAATAAAAGGTGCTGGAAAAACTAGATATTTATATGCAAAACAATGAAACTAGATACCTATCTCTGAGGTATCTAGGTATCTAGGTTGACAAAAGTCAACTCAAAATGGATTAAAAGTTGAAATGTAAGACATGAAACTATGAAACTACTAGAAAAACAACATAGGGAAAATTATTCATGACACTGGAGTGGGCAAAGATTTTTTGGAAAATACTTCAAAAACACAGGCAACAAAAGGAAAAATGGACAAATGGGATTACATCAAACTAAAAAGTTTCCATACAACAAAGGAAACAATCAACACAGTGAAGAGACAACCTACAAAATGGAAGAAAGTATTTGCAAACTATGCACCTGACAAGGGATTAATACTCATAATACACAAGGAACTCATACAACTCAACAGCAAAAATAATCATCATCATCCAATTTTAAAATGGGCAAAGGGCCTGAATAGACGTTTCCCCAGAGAAGATTTACAAGTAGCCAGCAGATATATGACAAAATACTCAACATCATTAACCAGGGAAATGCAAATCAAAACCACAATCATATATTGCCTCACCCCAGTTAGAATGGCTATTATTGGAAAGACAAAAAGTAACAAATGCTGGGAAGGATGCAGAGAAAAAAGGGACTCTCTCATACACCGTCAGTGGGAATGTAAATTAGTGCAGCCCTTATGGAAAATAGTATGGAGGTTCCTCAAAAAATTAAAAATAGAACAATTTTTAAATTTCAATAAAAATTTAAAATGTGATCCAGCAATCCCACTACTGGGTATCTATGCAAAGGAAAGGAAATCCGCGTGTCAAAGAGCTATCTGCACTCCCGTGTTCACTGCAGCATTACTCACCATAGCCAAGATTTGGAATCAACCTAGGTATTCCTCAATGGATGAATGGATGAAGAAAATGTGATACTGTATCACAGGAACTTGTACAAGCTAACCTGTATTCAACTGGTTTTATTCTTTTTTATGGCTGAATAGTATTCCATTGCTTACATACAATCCTTAAATGGCCTTTAAAAATAGTAAAAGATAAAGACAATATCGAAAAGGACCTACAATTTGCTGTAATTTACATCAGCGTCAGAGTAAATCCTGCAGCCCTCAAACCCGTTACTGTTGAACTGTGCATTCCCCATGGGATCCCGCACTGCTTCCAGTGCCACAGCCAGATCCACACTAAACCCTTAACACATGGAAATGGAATGCCAGGGAGGGAGCTGCTAAGCAGCACTATTAATGCCAATGCTCTCTTCTTTACTCAGCTATCAATATAAATTGAAATCTGTAAAAACGTGAGACGCTTTCAATTAAACAGACGTATGCTGACATTTGCTTCCCCTCCCCCAAGGAAATATCTAACCTCTCTGTGGCAACTACCACAATTCACTTAGCCCACCTCATTCTAGCCTCAGCCCACCTCATTCTAGCCTGAGCCTACTTCTCACCCTAATCTTCCTCATCTGGTTGTAACCTCAGCCCACCTCTCATTCCAGCCTCTGCTGTGACCAGGTCTTTGTAGGTGCAGCTCCTCAGCACCTCGACCCCAGCCCTCTCTGATGTCTTCCAGGACCTCTAGGTGCTCACACAGGAGGAATCTGGAAGTAGAGGGGCTTAACACCCACTAGGCCACTCTTGCCAAATGGGAGATGGAATCATGGAAAAGTCTTCACCCCTCTAGGGAAAAGCAGACAGCTCCTAAATCCATTTCTTAGGGCTCCTCTATTCCCTCCCCTGCCTTCCTCTCCCTGCTCCTGACTTCTGCTCCCTGGCATCATTTCCCACATAAACTACCTGCAGCAGCCCCTCTCAGGCTGTCTCAGGGAAACCCCAGCCAAGACAAATCATTTCATGCAGTAAAATTTAATGACCATAGTTTTAGAATCAACAAACGGGACATGGCATCTTACAAAAGATGTTTCTGTGCCATTTCTCCTCCAAGGAGGCAGACAGGTGGGAAGACCTAGACAGAACATTGAATTGTACAGAATTCCAGAGCATCTCATTAGTTTGTGTAATTAGTCAGAGAATTTGAAGTAAGGCTAGTCCCAAAATCGGGGCTGGATGGCTGCTGTACTTCTTCATGATGGTGAAAATAAAGTCGAGTTTTACTTCCCTTAAGAGAGTGAGACAAAGAAGTAAAGAAAATCAGGTCTCATGTGGCAGTATGCCAAGGCCTAGCCACATCAATTCTGAGAGGTTGTCACCACACCTTAGCTTAGATGGCTGAAGTAGCTTTTAAAACATAGGTTCCAGAAAGTTGAGACAGAAAATCCCACACTAAACAAATATTTTAACTTGGAGAGAAAAAGATTGCCCTCTAAGGTGTACCTGGAGTGTGTGGAGGAAGGAATACTAATACCACAATACTCCAAAAACAAACAACACAGAGCTTGAGAAACCAATATTGTGCTTTACCAAATAGACAAAAGATCTTGGGAGCATTCCAGAAGGACAAGGGATACCTGTAGATTAGTATGAGGAACCAGACAGACTGCCCGCACAGCTCAGAACCACTTTCGGGAGTATGCCTACACACATGACTTATTAAGCGGACCAGTGAAGACGTCAACATACAGGTTGGTTCTTCTGCACAGGTGTGGTGAGTGGGGAGACTAAAGAGACCTTTCCCACTGTGTTTCAGGGCATGGGGCACAGGCGTGACACCATCAGGAGACTGAAGGAGGGAACCTAGCTAAATGACCTTCTCCAAGTCCCTGAATCTTCTGAGCCCCAGTTTCTATGTCTTACAAAATTAGGCTGACAGTATCAAAGAAACATCCTAAGGAAGGAGATGTGAAAGGGCATTAAAGAAAGTGCTGTGTAGAAATAAATAATCCCATGCTTACTAGCACGAGAGCTGGGACAGACACTCACATTTGCTTGGAAAATCCGTTGTTCCTAAATCAGCCCCATAAACTAGCATGAAAGGAAGTCCTTAAGTAAATTTAGACTACAAACAGCTCGTACATACCCTTAAGCACTACAAAAGCATCCCTGTCTTATGACTAATATGCAAAGCCATTCTTGTTTAACTGAAGGCGATCTAAGGGTGCCTTCTCTCATGGCAGTACTTGAGCCCAACTTTAGCTGGAGCATAACCTTGAAAGTAACATATGGATTCATATAATTGAGGCTGGCCTCCAGCCAATTGGTAAAAATTGGCCAACTTTTTCTTGAGCTAGTTAAAAAAAATCTACTTTGTATTTGAGCTCCAATTTATCATTGTAATTGCTATTCTGAAAACAAGTGCATAGCTAGAAATAATAGTGCCATTTGCATAGTCTAGAAATGCAACCCAGCTAAAGCCCAATGTCTGATAAACTAGCAAATTAAAAGCAGTGCTTTGATCTAGTTATGGAGAATCAGCAGCTGCAAAGAGTACAAAAAGAGAGACAATATGGGCTCCTTTTGTGATGGAAAGACAAACAATACCTTTAATATAGTTTTATAAAAAAAATCTGATCTGAATATGATCAAGGGTCTAAATCCAATTACCAATTAACAGGAAATGTATGTGGAGGAATATGTTAAAAGACATCATGGGAATGCAATCAGTAAAATCCAGAATGTTGGAAACTGTACAAACATTTCAGGTTTTGTTCAACAAAAAACGATGGAAAAAAAAAGAGAGACAGAGAGAGTGAAAGGTAAAGGATTGACTTAATTACTTATTAAATAAAGGTAGGAAGAGACACTGACCAATATAAACATGCATACTTTATTTGAGTCCTGATTCAAAATGCATAAACGGTTTTTAAAATGTGTGACTTTGATTCTTGACCATGAAGAAGAAACTGGTATAGAAGTTTCTTCTCCTCCAAAACAAAAATATAATTATACAAAAATGTTTAAAAACATCTTTTTCAGACACAGGATATCAAACAATGTAAGACTATGATCCTGAGAAAAGAAAGCAAAGGAGCTGAGTCTGACAATCGTCCTGGATTTCTGCCTGACAGCGACTTTTAAACAGCATGAAAGGGACACAGGAGGCCAGGAAAAGCACCACAATCTCCCTGAGTTGAAGAGAAACAGACCAGGCTTTGGAGAGGCTGATCCAGCTGGAATTGGTAGAGCCAAGTTCAGAGACGAGTGAATTGTGCAAAGAAAGAGTTACAGAGATCTACACAGGTGGCCCCTTGAGTCATTGGCTGAATATTAATCTGTACATTCATAGGGGGAAGATCCACAAGGCTAGATAAAGAACTGAAGAACTATAATCAAAACCATTCCCAGACTTGCACAAGGCTGAGAGGCATGCAAATTCTAACCAACCAGAGCAGACACACCTTCTTGAACACTCAGAGCAATATGTAGAGATTTCAGAAGGATCATACCTTAATACTAGAGCTAACTTAGCCCTAAAGAACAGCCTATTCTAGAATTGCTCTAAAAAGCTTTAAAAGCAAGTCTAGTAAAGATTAATCAGTAAACATATAACTTACATATAACTTACCTGTCTGCCAAAACAAATTTCAAAATTTTTTAGGAAGACAACTGTATATAAATACTAAACAATATAAACTCATGATGTCCTGCATCCAATAAAAAATTGTTAGACATGCAAAAAATCACCAAATTATGACCCATAGCAAAAGGAAAAATCAGTCAAAAGAAACAGAGATAAATAACAGAGATGCTGGGAACAGCAGAAAATGATTTATTATTATTATTATTATTATTTTATTTTATTTTATTTTTTGAGATGGAGTCTTGCTCTGTCACCCAGGCTGGAGTGCAGTGGTGTGATCTCAGCTCACTGCAACCTCCACCTCCCGGGTTCAAGCGATTCTTCTGCCTCAGCCTCCTGAGTAGCTAGGATTACAGGTGTGTGCCACCACATCTGGCTAATTTTTGTATTTTTAGTAGAGATGGGGTTTCACCATATTGGTCAGGCTGGTCTCAAACTCCTGACCTCGTGAACCACCCACCTCAGCCTCCCAAAGTGCTGGGATTACAGGCACGAGCCACCACGCCCAGCCTAAAATGGAAATTCTAGAAAAAAAAAAAATACAAGTTCTGCAGGGAAAAATTCACTGTACAATCATAACAGTTGATCAGATTCTACAAAAGAGAGATCAGTGAACACAAAGACACTATAGTAGAAAATATTCAACTAATGAGCAGAGAGGAAAAAAGACAAAAACAAAAACAGAAACTCAGCGACCTGTGGCATGACATCCATCAAACATACACGTAGTCGGAGCCCAAGAAGATAGGAGGTGGCAAAATAATTTTTGATGAAATCGTGACTGAAAATTTGCCATTTCTGATGCAAACAATAAACTCACAGAACCAAGAAGCTCAATGATACCCAAGATAGATAAACACAAATAACATCATAATCAAATTGCTAAAAATTATTTATAAGCAGGAAAAGTTTTAAGTGGCTATATATAAAAATATAAAATAACATATGTATATTATATACGTATAGGTACACACGCACACACATACATGTATTATTTGTGATATATAATGTAACAAAAAGCACATTCACTGTTGCCTGGGGCTAAGGATGGGGCGGGGAGGTGGAATTGACTACAGGAAGATGAGGCAGCTTTTTGTGGAATCAAAATATTCTCTTTGATTATGATGGTGGTTATAGGAGTGTACACCCTTGTCAAAGCTCATTTAAATGTACTCTTAAAATAAATAGATCTTATTGTGTGTAAGACATAACTTAATAAAATTGATTTTTAAACCATATAACATTTTTGGGATAAGTGACAATTTGAACATGCACTGAGTATTTGATGACATTAAAAAATTACTGTTAATTTTATAGGTATGAATATGTTATTGTGGTTATGTTTGTTTTTAAGGATTCTTATTGTGAGAAGTGCAAGTAAAAAATTTACAGATAAAATTATACAATGTCTGATACTGGTCTTTTAAAAATGTAGGCAGCAGGGGAAAGAGAAGATAAAGCAATGTCGGTCATCAGTTGATAATTGTTGAAACTGGATATTGAGTACACGGGAACCCATTAAACTATTTTATCTACTTTTATAACAACTTGAAACTTTCCAACATAAAAAATTCTTTTACATGCTTTAAACACATGAATTATGTGGTAAATTATTCAACTAAAAATGTAAACTGAGTAACTTTTTTAAGTGATAGACGCTACAGGACATATACAAGCAAAAAGAATGATCTCTACCATCATGGAACTCATGATTTAACTCACAATCTATGAAATGCCAAGTAATAAAAAAATTATACGATAAGAGTAGATGAGACCTTTTATGAGTTGGGATTAGGTTACAAGAGAATTAAACTCCACAATAACAGACATTTAGATAAGATCGAGGTTTCTTTGGCTCTAAGATAAAAATCTGGAAAAAGGCCATCAGAACTGGTAGCACTGTCAGAGCCATCAGAGCTGGCAGAATCCAACCTGCAACAATGCAGTTCACAATCATTAACTCACTTAACCTTTTGCCAGCCCAGTAAAGAAGGTACTGCCCAAGGTCAAATCTAAATGTAGGATTTGATTCTGGATCTGAAACATTTTCCATGAAAAGAATTATAACATCCTCATATTTTTCCTTATTGCTTCACTATCAATACTCAGCTTAATTTCACCAAGATTAAAGAATTACAGGCTTTGTGGAAATTCTGAATTTTTGAACACTCTTAAATACACCACTATTCTTCATTAAGTCCAATTGCATATCATAATTTGCACATTCTTCTCTATTAATGTAGTATCACTAGCACTAGTCTAATATTTATTAACCAAGATTAGGATAATTTTCCAGCTCAAAGAAAATTATCTAGCTCAAAAAACAATAGAGCTTAAACAAAAATAAAAGGGAAGGAAAATAATTCAAACTCCCTGATAGATAATTTTTAAATGATAAAACCATTGATTGATTACAATCATTCCCTGAGAGGGCATATTGGTTCAACAAAGAATAGCTTGATTATAATTTGGCCTGACAACAAAGTTGGCCCCACAGACTATAAGTGAATGGTAAAGGCAATGTGAAAAAAAAAAAAAGAAAAAAAAACTTACATGTAAAGGACTTTGAAAGTTAAGGATGTAAACTTGAGATGTAATTCTATTTGTATATGAAAGTAATAGTAACACAGATAGATGTCTGCATTCCTATAGCTTGAAAATAACTTGGCAAAGAAGTTATAGTAATTTCACTAAGCTCAAAAGGCAGAATTACAGCAAAATATTGTCAGTATTATGTAAGACAGGTTATTTTCATTTTTGCAAGCAAATATAATGCTAATTCAGTCTGCCTTGCCAGCATGGATTCTGAGCATTATACTCAGTGTTAAAATTCTGCCCATTTAGTGATGTAGCCTTATATAATTCTGTCAACCCTTTCCAGGTAGTCAGAGTGTACCAACAGATTGGTGTACAGTCTACTTCAGGTAGTAATACAACCTCCATCCTTGAAGGTTGAGTTAATTACAAAGTAGCTGACAACTTCTTGAAAGACAATCACAAGTCTTCTCCAGGCTAAACTTGAACCCTAAAGTCCAAGGCTCACAGGATCATTTATGAAAGGGATAAAGGAGACCTCAGGACATGAAGATTTGGGCTTAGCATCAGAATTTGCCAAAGAACTAATTAGGAATAGTGTAGAACTCAGATTTCAAGCCATGCTTAGAAAGCCATGCCCTAATATTTTTAACACAGAGACCATAAGTTTATTTTTTATTTATTGGACCTCTAAAACTAGGGTGCCTATAGAATTTATTGTCCCAGGATGCTTTTAAAAGGGGAAGGGGACCATCTTAATAATGGCACAGAGGCAACATGTGGACATTGTTCTGAGCAACTGAGATGTATGGTCAGATCATCTAAAACCATAGCATGCACTATGATCAAGGTGGATTTATTCCAGGGATGCAAAGATGGTTCAATATATTCAAATCAATGAATATGATTCACCACATAAACAGAATTAAAAACAAAAACCATATGATCATCTCAATAGATGCAGGAGAGCATTTGATAAAATTCGGAATCCCTTCATGATAAAAACTCTCAACAAACTAGGCATAGAACAACAAAACAACAAAAGCCATATATGACAAACCCATGGTCAACATCATATTGAATGGGGCAAAGTTGAAAGTATTTCCCCTAAGAATTAAAACTAATGTGTACATACAGACATAGTAAAATTAATAGACATTGGAGACTCAGAAAGGCAGGAGGGAAGTAGGTGAGGGCTGAAAAATTACCTAATGGGTACGATGTTCACTATTTGAGTGATGGTTACACTAAAAGCCCAGACCGCACTGCTACGAAATACATCCATGTAACAAAACTGCACGTGTACCCCCAAATCTACAAAAATAAAAAATATACAATTTTTAAAAAATAAATAAAACTACAAAATGTTCTCATGAACAACTGGGCACATCATTTTACAAAGACCCTCTGTGTACCATGCAACATGTACCACCCACTACACAGGTTCCATTTTCACTTGCCAAGGTCTTCATATTGTGATATCGATGCCCAGATAGCATCACTGACCTCTGATAAGGTCAGAATACTGTCCTACCTCATGTATGCACAGCATGTCTCTGGGCCAAGCTGTTCTTATGTATATCTTGTCTCTGGTTTACATGGGGAAATAGGCCATGTAACAAGAAAGGTCATGAAGTCAGAGGACAGTACACATGAGGACCTCAAGGGCATTCCAACCATACATGGTTGTCCATTTTTATGACTCATGTATCTCTTCTACCATCTTTGAAGTCATAAAGCTGAATGAAAAAATCAACACATTTCCTTCAATGTCAGAAAGTTCTGTGCTCAATTAACAGTCAAAATATTATCTTCCAAATAAGAATATCTCTATATACTGCCATGGAGTGAATTCCAGGATTTTTTGAAAAGTTAAGAAGATAAAAGTAGATAGAACTAACTGTATATAAAATTTTAACACTACCTACGTGGAGGGATATATAAATACATCTATGTTGGCTTAGTTATTTTAAATAGAAGTATGTTATGGGCTGAGTTGTGTCCTCTCAAAACGTATATGTTGAAGTCCTAACCCCCAGTACCTCAGTGCTGTATTGGATTGGAGATAAGGTCTTTAAAGAAGTAATGAAATTAAAATGAGGGTTCTTTAGGGTGGGCCTCAATCCAATCTGACTGCTAGCCTTATAAGAAAAGGAAATGTGGATACACAGAGAGACACCAGAGGTGCACATGCACAGAGGGAAGACTGTGTGAGGACAGCCAGCCAAGGAGAGAGATCCCAGATGAATCCAGCCCTGCCAACACCTTGATCTTGGGCTTTCAGCCTCCAGAACTGAAAGAAAATAAATTTCAGTTGGTTAAGATACCCAGTCTGTGATATTTTGTTTGGCAGCCCTAGCAAACTAATATAAAGGATAATTTGAAAAGTTTTATCAAATGGTTACCTTAAGGGTGGAGGAAGGAGCAAGGTGGAAAAAATATGGATTAAAAACTAAATTTCCCTGAATATGCTTCATGTTATAATTTTGACTTTAAAACCAGGTCAATATTCAAGCCAGGCACAGTGGCACATACCTGTTGTCCCAGCTACTCAAGAGGCTGAGGTAGAAGGATAGCTTGAGCCTAGAAGTTTGAGACCAGCCTGGGCAACATAGAGACATCCTGTCTCTTAAGGAAAAAAAGTCAATATTACTTACTTGTTAAATAAATGGAGGAAATAAAAAATGAAATGGACCAGATGATGCTAACTAAAGGCTATAGTTTGAATGTGCTCCCAAAGTTATTGTCTTGAAAACTTAATTGCTATTGCAAATACTGTTAAGAGGTGGGGTCTTTAAGAAGTAAATAGACCATGAGGGCTCTGCCTTCATGAATGGATTAATGCTGTTATTGTGAGAATGGGTTCCTGATAATTTTAGCCCCCTTCTTCCCTCCCCTCCTTGTGCTCACTTCCACCTTCTACCCTTCCATCATGGAATGACTGTTGCCAGATGTTAATGTCATGAACTTGGACTTCTCAGTCTCCAGAACTGTAAGAAATAAATGTCTTTTATCAATTACTCAGTCTTAGGTATTCTGTTACAGCAGCAAAAAGTGGACTAAGACACTGAATATCAAGTTACTGGCTTAATCACTAGAGAACAATTATCTCAAGTTACCTTAAAATTTGGTAATTTGACTGTGTAGATGGTGGAATATATACCCTAAGGGCCAAAAAACAAAAACAAAGCCCACAAGTAAAATTCAAACTGTTTTCAGTTATCACATTGTTAGTAATAAAACAGAAATTGAGATTCTGAAATAACAACAGAATGATTGAGACACATACACACACACACACACACACACACAGGAATGATAAAGCAAATAAGTAATCGCATTGATGTGACTGATATTCAGCAGAGGGACACAGGTAAAATCAAAAAATGTCCTAGAAACAATAAACCACCCCAGGGTCAGTGAACCCTTTTCTCAATGAACACTACTTTTCATGCCATTCTCTTTACTTTTATACATACTTGAAATCTTGCCTAATAAAAACTATAGAGATGGATGGATGAATAGATAGATAGACAGATGAATAGATAGCTATTCTCCTCACATTGTTCCTACATGATTTACCAGCATGGGTTTTACTCTGAGTAACCCAGCTGTGCACTAAACTCCTGCTCAAATTTTGAATAAGGGGCTTGTTCACAATTGAGGCAAGGGGTTCTGACTTTTCATTTCTGGAATACCTGCTAGGTATTGGCCATAGACTAGGATTAAATGACCCCAAGAAATTTCTCATTCCTCCAGGAACTATTTTTCACTTTTCCAGTTTTTACCCAGAAAGTTTACTTGGTTGATTAATTCTGAAGAATTTGCCTATCTGGGCTTACAAAGATAGTATACCCCTCTAAAATAAGTTTCCAAGTATGAAACGGAATGAGAGACATAAATAACATTTAATAAGGGCCTAGAACCTAGTAGTTCAGTTTTTAAAATCCTTGCAACTGTTATTCTTCGAGATTTAAAAAAGGCGAGGTCTGGTAACTTTCCTGGTAGAGCAGAGCTACAAACCCAAGGTTATCTGTCTCCAAAGCCCACACCTACCTAGAGTGGCAATGCCTTCTCTGGAGTTAAATGGGAGAGTTCACACCCCGTATCCACTCCAAATGCATAAACCTAGACTGTGGGTCCAGGTTTGAGGGACTACTGGCCAACACAAGGGACATAGACCCTTCCCCGGCTCTTGGAAAGCCCTGCAAAGACCCTGGTTTTTTTTGTACATCTTAATATTCATGTATCCAAACTGGATCTCATTTGGCACTTGCCCCTCTTTTGCCCAGAGTTGTATGACAGCATGATGATGGAGCTCTCTCCAAGGATGTGAGTCAGTACTCTTCATAGAAAGACAGTCTCCTTCTTTGATACATGTCAGGAAAGGTCTGATTTCTAATTTATTGTGGATGGTTACAGGCTCAAAGTTAAAAAGAGAGGACTGGATCACTCATTGCAAACAGAAGTTAAATCTCCTTGTTCTGCTTGTAAAACTTAAAATTTAAAGAACTTCAGGTAATAGAAAAACTGGACTAAAACTAGACAATGAGGGTTCCTAAGATCTAGCCAGTTCTGAAGAATGGACTCCATGACCCCACTATCTAAGCTGTCACCTTGTAATAAATCAGCCCTGGGGCTTTCCTTCCTACATTGGTATTTTCACACACGGTGCTAGAGTGTGCAGGATTTTGTCTCTGAGTGGCAGAATCAGGTGGCATTCTCAATGACCCCCTAACCTTTGTCGTACTGTAGGTGATCTAGCTTTGTATCTGCACATCTTTGCTCCTCCTTTTATCCTTCTGAGAGGTGACAGCGTGCTGGCAGCCTTCACAGCCCTCACTCGCTCTCGGTGCCTCCTCAGCCTTGGCGCCCACTCGGGCTGCGCTGGAGGAGCCCTTTAGCCCACTGCTGCACTGTGGGAGCCCCTTACTGGGCTGGCCAAGACCGGAGCCGGCTCCCTCAGTTTGCAGGGAGGTGTGGAGGGAGAGGCACGATCGGGAACCCGGGCTGCGCGTGGCGCTTGTGGGCCAGCTGGAGTTCCGGGTGGGCGTGGGCTCAGCGGCCCTGCACTCGGAGCGGCCGGCAGGCCCCACCGGCCCCACCAGCCCTGGGCAGTGAGGGGCTTATCACCTGGGCCACCAGCTGCTGTGCTCAATTTCTCGCCGGGCCTTAGCTGCCTCCCTGTAAGGCAGGGCTTGGGACCTGCAGCCCACCACGCCTGAGCCTCCCCACTTCTCCGCGGGCTCCTGCACAGCCCAAGCCTCATCGACCAGAGCCGCCCCTGCTCCAGGGCGCCCAGTCCCATCGACCACCCAAAGGCTGAGGAGTGCAGGCACAGGCCGGGACTAGCAGGCAGCTCCACCTACAGCCCCTGTGCGGGATCCACTGGGTGAAGCCAGCTGGGCTCCTGAGTCTGGAGGGGACTTGGAGAACCTTTATGTCTAGCTAAGGGATTGTAAACACACCAATCGGCACTCTGTATCTAGCTCAAGATTTGTAAATGCACCAATCAGCACCCTGTGTCTAGCTCAGGGTTTGTGAATGCACCAATCGACACTCTGTATCTAGCTACTCTGGTGGGGACTTGGAGAACCTTTGTGTCTAGCTCAGGGATTGTAAACGCACCAATCAGCACCCTGTCAAAACAGACCAATCAGCTCTCTGTAAAATGGACCAATTAGCAGGATGTGGGTGGGGCCAGATAAGAGAATAAAAGCAGGCTGCCCCAACCAGCACTGGCAACCCACTCAGGATATTTTCCACATTGTAGAAGCTTTGTTCTTTCTCTTGTTGTAGGAGATTCTTGTTGCTGCTCGTTCTTTGGGTCCGTGCTACCTTTATGAGCTGTAACGCTCACCACAAAAGTCTCTAGCTTCACTCCTGAAGCCAGGGAGACCATGAACCCACCATGAGGAACAAAGAACTCCAGATGTGCTGCTTTAAGAGCTGTAACACTCACTGCGAAAGTCTGGAGGTTCAGCTTCACTGTTGATCCAGTGAGACCACAAACCCACCAGAAGGAAAAAATTCTGGACACGCTACCTTTAAGAACTGTAACACTCACCACCAGGGTCCGTGGGTTCGTTCTTGAAGTCAGTGAGACTAAGAACCCGCCAATGCCGGACACTTCCTTTTTTCCACCATTATCAGGCTTGCCTCCCTGCGTTTCTCTGCTCCCCACAACCCATCACCCAATAACTACTTAATTCAATGGGGACCGAAATGGCTTTCTTGCTGCTTATAATCCCTGAGCTCTCAAAAGAAAACTTCAGGCGCAGACCTTGGTTTTTGCACGTGGTGGGTAATGCCCAGCCAAATTCTGAGATTCTTGGATTGAACCGTGCCCATTGCTCAGGAAACCAAGACTGTTCAAACATGGTAAATGTACAAATGAACCTGACCCTGTTAAAACATTCTTGGAAAGAAGTAAAAATACAAATATGTAAAAGTGCCTTAAGTTTTCTCTGTCTACTCCCACACCCACCTTCAATCTCTGCAGGATTTTTCCAGTGTTCAGCATTTACCAAAAGAATCAACCAGACCATGAGATGGGCTAGAACAGTTTGACAAAGCACTCGTTTTCTTCCCATGTGTTTTCACTAAGAGGAAAGAGAGCTGGGCTTTATCGCTGTAGAGGCCCTTTACTGCCACCTGACCTCCAGCCCCAAGTCAGGGCCATCTCCATGCGCCTAGGGAGACACTGCAAGGATTCAAAGCCATGCATTTTGCCCTGGGACTCTCAACATTGGAGTGGTCTTTAAGCCTGAGGCTCTGCAGTTCTTCACAGCATTATACTGTGGATTTAGCCAGAGTCCCAGGTCCCCACGGGAAGGTAATTTTAAGTTTACCCTCTCTTCAGATCCAGAGGTTAACATGACAAGACATTCAAAGCTGTTTCCAGGTTGCTGGGTGGATGTGATCAAGATTGTTGCGTAGCCCCTTTGGGCTGGGAGCCTGCGTGATCTTCTAATGCATAGGGCAAGTCATCAGTATTTCCACAGGGAGTCACCCTAGGTATTTTAGGAATTAAATTATTTTCTTCCCAAGATTAGTGTTTAGGAACTGGGTCAGTGAAGCACTATCAAATTATGGAAAGCGTTAAATTTGCAGAAGTTTCCACAGTGAATTAAGTTCTTGGTGCCCGGAGATACATGCACTATCTCCCTTTGCCTAAAATCACTTCAGAGAGGTCACGAGATCATGGAAATATGAACTTATCCTTTGCCATAGTTTATTCACTTATCTCCATGGAAATTAAAGAGCAAGGGGGAAAATGAGCTAATAAGTGTTTCTCACCTACAAGTGTTTGGTCAAGCTCCACCTCCAGGCACTTTTTATTAACCTATCAATGTACTCCCCAAGGAATGAGAATTAAGGGGCAGAAATACCCAAGCACTTCTGAGAAACTTTAAAAAAATGCACGTGACGTTTGGCAGTGTCTGGTCTCCTCAGCTGTACTCAGCCTTGAGGGTGTTATGGATAGACATGCCCTTCTCCATACATTCTCGGTTTCTCTGATAGCTGCAAAAGGTGAATGATTTCCCCGCTGTAAAACGACAGCTAAAATTGATACTGACATCAACCACGAATGGAAAAAGCAGTGTTATTTCTGGTTTCAACAGAAGACAATCATGTTATCCTCAGCAAATGGCACATTCATATGGCAAGGATAGGGGAATATAGCCATGAAGAAAAAAGAAAAAAAACGCTGCTCTCATGGAGCTTCCATTCTAGCTGAGGTAGGGTTTTTTTGTTTGTTTCTGTTTTTGTTTTGTTTTGTTTTAATCTTATCCAAGTGGTCCACGGCCTGCCATGCCATCTTCCTTCTCAAAGTCCACTTAGGTGGCTGCAAGCAACCTCTCACCTGCCCATTCCCTAAGTCACTCTAAAAATAGCAAAGGGTTTCCAGCTGAGAATTCACTCACCTCCACCTCACTCCCTTGCCCCCAACCTTTTCAGGCTCCAAACTTGCAGACAGCAGCCCACAGGATAGGCATAAAAGGTGGAGCAGGTCCTTGCCCCAATGAAATCAGGGTAAGGAGAGGGTCCCCTGCAGCTGGGGAGGGGAGGAGGTTGGGTAAGAAAGGGGGAAAGTGGGACATGGAGGTGGGGTGAGCCACCTTCCCCGGCGGCGACCAGCATTCCTTGGTGGCAGGACACCTTGGCCCTGGAGTCTGGAAGAGGCCTCCCTCGGACTCTGTAGCTACCACGGGTCCCACCTCAACCCTCCTTGGGTTTGCCTTCCCCATCAAATAGTCATGTGCCCTCCTGCCCTGCCCAACCCCAGAGTTCAAGAGAGAATAACATTCATTACGAACGCCTTTTATCCCTGGCCAAATCCAAGCCTCTTTACCTCGCGCTATATATATATATATATATATATATATATATATATATATATATATCCCATCCCACTTCCCTCTCCAGGTCTAGGGAACCATCACCTCCAAGGCTAGAGCTGAGCAGACCCCTCCAGAAAGGCTCATCTCCCACAAAGAAGCCATTCCCCACCTGGCTCCCGAGGCCCATAGTCCGTCTAATCTCCGAACGCGATCCTTCCCCAAATACAAAAATAACAGAGCTGTGGATGGAGCTGTCATGTTGCCCGCCCCATTGTGAATGCCTTCAAAACTCCCTGAATAAAGATAAGAGAGGATTGTGTACGTTTTCAACACAAATGGTGGAAAGTAATAAAATAAACATCAAAGGTGAGCTCCCACCTACTAGCGGCTCCGTCGCTTTTTGTGCAACAAAGGCAGGAAAAAGGAGGAAACTCGGCGTGGCAGGGCAGCGGGCTGGGCTGGAAGTGCACCTTCCCCGGGCCGAGGCGCCCGCTCCCTGGACTAATGACGCCGCGTGGGGATCACGCCCCGAGCGCCCTGGGGTGGGGAACGGTCCCCCCCTTTCGAGATTGTCCGACCCTGGTGCCAGTGAGGTCACAGCAAAAGTCCCAAAGGAATATTGGAAAGAAATGGCCGTGAACCGGTTGTGTTCTTGCCCCCGCCCCCGGGAACACGCCCTCCCCGTCGTTCCTGTTGACTGTCAGATCCCGGGAACCAAGCGGCGGAGCTCGGCGGCGTCTGAGGCTTCCGCAGGGACACAAGTGCAGGCAGAGGCCAGCACCCTGCGCCAGACACAGCCGCCCCAAGGGGAGAGGAGGACGCTGCTGTCCTCCCCCAGGAGTCACCAGCCAGGTAAAGAAAAAGATAAAGACGAAAAGTGAAAGTCGTAGCCCATCTAGTGAGCAAGAGTCAAGGTCATCCAAAAAGGCGCACACAGTTTCCAGCCCAGGAGCGTATTCATTAAAACAAGAGGAAAAGACAAGACGGTCCTTGAAAGGAGCTCATAGGAAGGGGCACAGCACAAGGCTCCCGAAAGAGGTCACTGCAAAGTGTCCTGCGCAATTTCTGTTCAGCACCTCTGCAGTGACGACAGGGGTTTGCTTTCGTAAGCAGCATCGTTTTCACTACTACAGAAGCACATACGCCGCGTGCAGCTTAGGCCCGAGCACAGTCCCTGCTCCCCTAGACCCAGTCCCTTCAGGTGTCCCCCTAGGGGAACTGTGGCGTGTCCCCCCAACCAGGCGCACTCGCCTAAACTGCTTCCCCGAACTCCAGGGCGCAGGGAGCCCTCGCGGGCTGCCCGGGGCTGGGGCCCACACCTGAACGGAGGAGCCGGCTGGCGGAGCCGCCCCGCGCGCGCACACACACGCACACTCACAGACACGCGCAAACCCACAGCGGCGCGCGCGCGCTCCCCATTGGCGGGAGGAGGAAGGCGGGGCCAGCAGACCCAAAACAAACAACCTGCGCCAGCGACTTTGCCGCCGCGCTGCAGTGTGGCCTCCGCTTGGTGCGCGCCCGTTGGGGAGCTGGGGAGCCGCCACCACCTCGGTCACCTCGTTCCCCCACCCCTTGCAGTCCGCGCCCAGGCCCCGCCCCCGCGGAGCCGCCGCAGGGTTATATTGGGCCGGCCCGAAGGTGGAGGCGAGACGCAGCCGCGGCAAGCCAGCCGGGAGATGCTGCCCCGGAGGCTGGGGGCGGGAAGGCGGCTGCGGGGGCAGCGGCCTCGGGGACTCGCCTCCGCGGGTGCTCAAGGCTGAAGGCGCCGGACCCTTCCCCACGGTGGCACGCACATCATCCGGCACCATTTCCGTGCCCCGAAGACGCCCGCACGGGACCTGGGACCGCCAGTGAAGAACCCCTCCTGGGCTCTTTAAGGAGCAGCAGATGCGCATGCTGCTTCTCTCCAGCAGGAAAGCCTTCTAAGGCCGGCGTGCTCGGGCACCCGAGGGTGGAACCGCGGCCCCTGCACACATTCACCTCAACGTCGAACCGAAGGCGACACCCACCCAACTCCTCCCTCTCCGCCCCACAGTCCACCCAACACTTACCGCCCCTCCAAAGCAGCCCAGCGGAAGAGGACTCCGGAAAAGTGACTGTCTCGGAAGACCAGGGTAGACCTCCCGGGAGAAAAAGGCGAAGATCCCGGCCCCGGATCGCCATCCCCTTCCCTGGCACCAGCTTCTCTAGGCTGCGCGAAGGAAGAGGGTACGACGCCGGGGAGGGACTGGGTGGGCGGGCATGAAGTTGGAGGTGTTCGCCCCTCGCGCGGCCCACGGGGACAAGCAGGGCAGTGACCTGGAGGGCGCGGGCGGCAGCGACGCGCCGTCCCCGCTGTCGGCGGCGGGAGACGACTCCCTGGGCTCAGATGGGGACTGCGCGGCCAACAGCCCGGCCGCGGGCGGCGGCGCCAGAGATCCGCCGGGCGACGGCGAACAGAGTGCGGGAGGCGAGCCGGGCGCGGAGGAGGCGATCCCGGCAGCAGCTGCTGCAGCGGTGGTGGCGGAGGGCGCGGAGGCCGGGGCGGCGGGGCCGGGCGCGGGCGGCGCGGGGAGCGGCGAGGGCGCACGCAGCAAGCCGTACACGCGGCGGCCCAAGCCCCCCTACTCGTACATCGCGCTCATCGCCATGGCCATCCGCGACTCGGCGGGCGGGCGCTTGACGCTGGCGGAGATCAACGAGTACCTCATGGGCAAGTTCCCCTTTTTCCGCGGCAGCTACACGGGCTGGCGCAACTCCGTGCGCCACAACCTTTCGCTCAACGACTGCTTCGTCAAGGTGCTGCGCGACCCCTCGCGGCCCTGGGGCAAGGACAACTACTGGATGCTCAACCCCAACAGCGAGTACACCTTCGCCGACGGGGTCTTCCGCCGCCGCCGCAAGCGCCTCAGCCACCGCGTGCCGGCCCCCGCGACCGGGCTGCGGCCCGAGGAGGCCCCGGGCCTCCCCGCCGCCCCGCCGCCCGCGCCTGCCGCCCCGGCCTCGCCCCGCATGCGCTCGCCCGCCCGCCAGGAGGAGCGCGCCAGCCCCGCGGGCAAGTTCTCCAGCTCCTTCGCCATCGACAGCATCCTCAGCAAGCCCTTCCGCAGCCGCCGCCTCAGGGACACGGCCCCCGGGACGACGCTTCAGTGGGGCGCTGCGCCCTGCCCGCCGCTGCCCGCGTTCCCCGCGCTCCTCCCCGCGGCGCCCGGCAGGGCCCTGCTGCCGCTCTGCGCGTACGGCGCGGGCGAGCCGGTGCTGCTGGGCGCGCGCGGGGCCGAGGTGCCGCCGGCCGCGCCGCCCCTCCTGCTTGCACCCCTCTCGGCCGCGGCCCCCGCCAAGCCACTCCGAGGCCCGGCGGCCGGCGGCGCGCACCTGTACTGCCCCCTGCGGCTGCCCGCAGCCCTGCAGGCGGCCTCAGTCCGCCGCCCAGGCCCGCACCTGCCGTACCCGGTGGAGACGCTCCTAGCTTGAGTCGCGCCGCGGGGCCCGGGAACGCCGAGTGCGCGCCGTTGGGGAGGCGGGAACGCGGGCGCGCGCGGACTTTGCACTTTCAATCCAGAGGAAAATGAATTTTTAAAATCTCCATCAAACGTGCCTTAAAGCGAAAGCATTTTGACAGGAGTATTTGAACTTAGTCCGGGCTATTTTCCTTTGTCTTTTATAACTTTACAGAGGACCAAAGCAATTCTTGTTTTAGTTTGTTTGCGAAGCCTGCCCCTCCTTCCCTTCATAAGGACTTTTTTTTGTCTTTCTTTAACGCCCAGGCTTCGTCTTATTTCTACTGTTTTTGTCGCACCTTCCATTGATTTATGTCCCTCCCCTCCCCCCTAAGTACATCAGGGAACCTTTCCACACTATAAATGATATGACTACTGTTTGGGGTTTCTGGGCCCCCATCCGTGTACGTATGTGGCGTTTCCAGGTATGACTGAGTGTGAGAGATATGTCAGAGGCTCTTCAGTGATTTCTCGCTATTGACCAATGCTTCACTGTGCCAAAAGAGAAAAAAAATGTTGGGTTTTGTAATTAAATTATTTATATATTTTTGAAACCTGAATTGAAAATGTTGCAGGCAACGGGCTACAGCTTTATTAGTGGTTCTCTAACTGTGGTCTCCTTGGGCCAAGCAATTTCTTTAAAGGAAAAGGTGATTATGTGGGGTGCCAGGACCACTGCCACTTGAAAGCAAGTGTGATTTTTATTTTTAATATTATTTTTATTTGTGTGTGTGTACATATTCATGTATAAATTTTATGAAACCCAAGCATAGTGCTTATTTTTTAATAAAACTCACAACTGACTTAACACATTGTGATGATGGGTTGGAAGTGGAGAGATTTTTATGTCTGTCCCCCCTCCCAAAAAAATGGGCTCAGGTTTTGGCCTCAAGAAACTTCCTTTGGAGATAAAAATATTTTCCTGAATAATTCGATAAAAGTATTATAGAATGGGCTTGCAGATTTCCTTAGGAGATACATTGCTAGACAAATTTTCAGATAGACTTCCATTCATGGGCTTTTTAAAACTTGAAAACCAATTACTCCTCTAATTAGTCACCTAAGCGCTTCCAGAACAAATGAGAGGGAAGCGTCCCTCTCTCTCCCAAGGATCCTTTAGCAGGCAAGTTGAGCTCTTAACAAGCCTAGAGTCAAACAGATATTTTCAGGTAAATTGGTTCTGATTCGGGGCTCAAGTTGGAGCCCCAACTTTTTTGACAACTTTTTTGTCATAAGACTATCTTAAAACATCAAAGGTGTCTTCAGGGCAATTTCAAGAGCAATTTAAATGTCATAATGTTTTTGTCAAAACAAAACCATCCACCTTTTTAGGAACGCAAAAGTTCAATTGAGTGTGAACCAATGGGTAGTATTTTTTTCACTCTTCCCTCATCTGTAAAGACTTCACTTGAAGCGGTGGCAGTGTCCTGCGTGTTTCAACTGCAGTCTGAAGGGAAAATGCCACCTGGAGAGAGGGAGCGACAGTTTTCCATATTACAAATGTAAGGGAGGATTTTCATCAGTGAGAGTACCAGGGTGAACAGCTGTTCTTCAGTAGGTTCCTAGGCAATACAGTTTTAACAGTGCATGGATTGCAAAATTCTAGAGAGTGATACAAACTGTGGGAAATGCAGAGACTAGAAACAGGCCTCATTGCCATGGCTGCCATTCTTGGGTAGATCCCATCTTACCCAGGACAGGAGGAGGATTTGAGCTCTACACATAATGAGGTGGGGAAGGAGGGTGGCGTTTATTTCGGGATGCTCTCTTTTGGCAGGAATGGGAGAGAAAAAAATCTTCCTTAAGTCCGGTTAACAGATGATGAGTCTTGACTGATTTGGATTACATCTACTTAGTAATCATAAATAGTGATAATAATAGGGTTGAATTACGGCAAGAGGTAAACATTTGCACCCACAGGGCCAATAATCCGACCCCAAAATAAACCTGAAACAGACCAGCAACTAGGGGCAGGGGACAGCGGGTTCCCAGAAATGATCAGGCCTCAACATGTTGCTTTCCTCTTCAAAACACATGGAGGAGAGAACGCGGGAGGGCAGGGAGTCAGCCAGCTCTGTCCTTCCCACCTCTGGTTCCAGGGGACCCTGTCTCTCCCACAGTGTGCCTCACCCACAGAGGCAAAGTGCAGCCTACTTGAACATCTGTTTTGTAAAGTCACTTGTTTTATTTTCTGCACTGATACGTGAAGACAGTCCTACAAAGGGAGATTTAAAGTCGCTTCTGATTTATTCGTGTTAACACACAAACAGCAAAGTGAAAGACAAAGGTAGTGTTCCAAAAATCACAGCTGTTCCGCCCTCCCCTCAAAAGAAAAAAATAAATCCTTCCTTGCTAATGAACACTCTGGAGTCTGGTAGAATGCTGTCCCCTCCTAGCTTCTGGTCCCCTTCCTTGTTTCCCCAGGGACTGTAAGGGTTCCTAAAAAAATTGTCGGAGTCGCATGAGTTTTGCACCCCTATTTCATGACCAGTTCCAAGCTCAGTATCCCACGACTAGAAGGACAATCACACTGGGCGGGCGGGGCGGGGGAATTGGAGGGTCCTGGGCTGTCGCCCCCTCCCTGTCCCTCCTTCACACGCCCAGCCCCGGGGAGTTTCGGTTTCTCAGTGCTGGGTCGGAGGCAGCCCAGAAGGAAAGGCGACGGCACAGCTCCCGCTTTCTCAGTGAACGCAGAAAGCTGCACAGCTGCTTTTAGTTCAGGCGAAGCTGGAATTCCGCGGAACCGCACGTCGCGGCAGGCGTGTCGGCCTTCGGGGGGCGGCTGGGTCCGCCTGCAGGACCCTGCCCTCAGGCAGCAGCCTCGCGGTGGCGGTGGGACCTCTCGAGCCCAACAGCTCCTTCCAGCATCTGCCCAGAAAACTGCATTCCTTGCAGGCGCGGGAGGAGGGCTCGGGGCTCACAGTGCCCAGGCCCCCGGGCCTGGCCGCGCCCAAGTGGCCCCCCACGCCAAGGGCAGGGCTCGCGCCCTCCCCCAGCGCACGCCTCCTCCCGCCCCTGCTGCAGCCCACCCCTTCCCCCGCCCGCTCCTCTCTCCTCCCCTCGCCCCAGCGCGCCCGTCCCGGACAAAGGCACCCGGCCTCAGCTGCGCAAACACCAGGCCGAGGGGCACCCGAGTGACCCTCGGCCGACGCGGGGGGCGCGGGATGCGGGGTGTGGGCGAGGGGTCTGTTTGGTTTGGGAATCGCCCTTTGACACCTGTCAGTCCTGCCTGGAGCTGCAGCTGCGGGGCCAGGGCTCGGTGGGTCCCTTTTCAAAGAAACCCGTGCTGGCCCCCGACAGCCGCCGCCAACCCGCCCTGTCGGCGCCTTTAAACTGCCGCAGTTCCCTTCCACCCCGTCGAAAACCCCTCCAGGCCGCAGTGGGCAGCTGGGTGGGGAGAAGCGCACAGCGGCGCCGCCGTCCCCGCCCCGCCTGGTCTCTGCGCGAGCGCCTGAGGCCTTTCTGGTCCGCCCGGCCAGGCCCTCTCTGCAGACAGGGACCAAGCCGGCTGCATGTGGGGGCTGAACACATCTCCGGGAAGCGACGCACTCGGTGCCATCAGTTTCCTCAGTTAGAAGCCTCCTTTCTGCTTAGAACACGGTTCCCGCCAGTGCGGGAAGCATGGGGCTGCGTGGCCAGCGGGCCCTGGTCACCCTGCGCCTCCGCTGCCTGCGAGTGAGCCCGGGTGGTGAAAAGCTTCAACCATCCCGGGGTGGACTCTAAGCCCTTTAGCTGTGGAAAAAGAACCTAACTAGGTCCCCTCTAGAATTGTGCCTCAGAGTCTTGACCCCACATAAATTCTCAAAAAACAAACAAACAAAAAAAAAAAACGGAAAGTCTCACCCCCAACAGATAAAGATGCGCTCCTGGGGTCCCCCAAGGTGTAGCCCGCTCATTCTGAAGCATCCCTAAGGAGAAGCATCTGTGCCCACTCCGGTTCCCCTGTTGCACAGTTTCACAAAGCTGGAATTTTTTCTGCCTCATGGAATGTGTTTTCACACACAAAATACAAAGCTAAACTCATCGACTGTCTTGGATCAACGCACATACTTTCAAGCTCAGTAAGAAACCCTAATTTTGCACCGGAGAAAATGGGGTCCCACAGTGTGTCTTTATATATTCCTTAGTGGCAGACGGGGTCTGAAACCCAGAGGTTCCAGCTCCCAGCTCCGAATTCTTTCAGTAGTAACACAGTGATACGGAGAGTGCAGACCCAAACATACCGTGCCCTGAACTTAGTTGAACTATTCAGATAATCGTCTCAATTCACTTTTATTACAATGGTCGGCAGATTCCCCATGCGGATAAATGGTTTCTGCCGCTATAAGAATTTGTCTCTTGTACCTCCCGCTTCACTCAGGACTAGCTTTTTCTAGAGGAGACTACATCGCCCTGGGAGACGTGCATGTGGGCATCTATACCCTTAAGCTTCCATGTATCAGGCGATGCAGCTCCCTACAGGGACGGTGACACTGTTTGCTCTCACTTCTGCAGCGTGCCAGATACAAACCCCCGCAAGGGCTACAAGCAGAATTATGCTTAGAAAGGGGTCTGCAGAGGCCGGGCGCGGTGGCTCATGCCTGTAATCCCAGCACTTTGGGAGGCCAAGACGGGCAGATCACCCGAGACAGGAAATTCAAGACTAGCCTGACCGACATGGAGAAACCCCGTCACTACTAAAAATACAAAATTAGCCGGGCATGGTGGCCCATGCCTGTAATCCCAGCTATTAAGGAGGCTGAGGCAGGAGAATCACTTGAACTCTGGAGGCAGAGGTCGCGGTGAGCCGAGATCGTGCCATTGCACTCCAGCCTGGGCAACAAGAGGGAAACTCTGTCTCAGAAAAGAAAAGAAAAAGAAAAGAAAAGAAGAAAGAGAAAGAAAGAAAGAGGGGTCTGCAGGGAACCTGGGATGACCCCGTAGTTCCTGCTCTCTGGTGACACACACTCACAGATGGGGACTCCTCATCAAACAACCCTCCTGTTTTCCCACAACAGGCCCCAAACAACAAAAATGGCCTTTTTCCCATATTGAGGAGAAAGGAGAACTTCTTAGAATAATTCGCTTTCCTTTTTTAGCTTAAAAAATGCAAATTCAATGCATTCACATGACTGATAACTTCCTAGGTATTAGGAGACTTGGTTGGCAACCAATGTACAAAGATTCTGCTTTTCTCTTTACTAATTTTTTAAAAATTCTTTTGACTACAATAGCTGAGTTGCCTCAGTTCTAGCAAGGAGACCAGGAAGAGTCCTTCAACAATTCTTTCCTGATTTTAAACAGCACAATAGTTTCCTCTTAAATATCAGACTTTATAGTTCTCTAATGAAACGATTCAATTTTTGTTATATTTAAGAAGATATTTGCTAATTCTTAATATTGTCATCAACAAATGGCCCTAATAAGTATCTTCCAAGAGGATCATGATCAAAAACATAAAGACGTAACTCTCCCTGGATTCAAGGACCTCTTTCAAATGGGTGAGGATTCTGATGTAATGAAATGCTGGTGGTTGTGCAATAGTTTCTGCACTGTATCTGTTCGACATTATTAAGATGGATGGGTGATTAGAAGCAAATGTTGTTCCTGTCATTTGCCAACTTATACACAGCCTGGAAAAGAGAATTGTATCAACCTTCGTTTTTGGTGAACTGCAGCCAAACATAAACATTAACATAATACCACATTTCCCTTACCATTCCTGGACCCTCTTTGTCACTGTTTTCAGGAATAGTTTAACTTTGAAGCCTTGCCATAATTGAACGTTTTTATCATATCTGTTTGAAACCCAAAATGCTATACAATCCAACATCTTTGACATGTATTTGTTATTTCTGATCACCAATTTCTAGCCATTAAGGAAGAAGTAGAAAAGTTTTGCAACCTTTGGCTGGCTCTACCCACTGTAGTTAAATGTCTGGTCATGCTCAAAATCACAGAAGTTGCCCATTCAAAAAAAGAACTCAGAATGAAGACACTAAAGAGACCCTAGTCTAAATTCCAGCTGTGTCTCACACAGCTGGGTGACCTTAGGGAAACGGGTCATCCCTGCAAGCCTCATAAGGACAAGGGTTGGGCTGGAACATGTCTTGCAAACCTCCCTCACAGTTCACAGCCATGAAAACCCTCATATAATGTCAAAAATAACATGCTAATGTGTTTTTTTTTCTTTTCCCTAAACTCAATCAACTTGAGATCAAGTGTGAATCTCAGGGACAAGTTTCAGTATACCATTCTTCAACATGATTAAAGTACTTACAGACACAGCAGAATATATTGGATGCCTTAGGGTACAATGGATATATACAACTTGTCATTCTAATGGGTCATAACATGTATTTCCAATTATATTTCCCCCAGTGTGCTCCTGACAACTTAAGTTTCTCACAAAATCCCAGCTTTGAGAATTAGAGGAGCATACTTACTTCACAGGCAGGAGACAGAAGTTGGGCTATTTTCAAGAGATTTCATCATAAGCAAGGCATTTAGGGCTGGGTCCCATGGTGGCTCCCAGGCCGCTGCTCTGGGCTGACAGGATCAGCTCAGCCCTTTGTTTATTTAAGAACAAAGTCCAAAGGCAATTCTCAGGGTAGCAGAGTTGATATAACCTAAACATGCAATAGCCTGGGTGCTCCCAGCATTTTGGGAATCCAAGGTAGGAAGATCATTTGACACTAGCAGTTCGAGACCAGCCTGGGCAATATAGTGAGGTGTCTTCTCTACAAAAAAGTAACAAGAACAACAAAAAATTAGCCAGGCATGGTGGCTTGTGCCTGTAGTCCTAGCTACTCGAGAGGCCGAGGTGGGAGGATCGTTTGAGCCTAGGAGTTCAAGGTGCAGTGAGCTGAGGTGGTGCCACTGCACTCCAGCCTGGGTGACAGAGAAAAACTCCCGCCTCTAAAAAAATAAAGAAAAGTGAAACATAAAAATAACAATGTAATTAGCACCAAGGGCCTCAAGGCATGGGAACAAATGTATATGTGTTCGTACAAATATAACATGAGAATACTAATGCTAAATGTGGAAACACTGAAGGAAGATAAATACGGCAACTAGAGAAAAGCCCTCAAGAAAACAACTCAAATAAGAATAAATATTACTATTTAACACAGTGTATTCCAGGTAAGTTCTCAGGCCCAGGGAACGTATGAATAATAAGGGTGACACTATCATCCCCGCAGATAGACCCACCCTTACTTAGGGGAGCTGGTATTTTTCTGGGGAAGTCAACATTTGTAGGAGGCATGCTCTAGTCCCAGCACCCCGACTCCCTCTGGGGAAGCCACCATCCATGGCATGCAGTGTGGGGGTTGCCCTCAATTCTCCAGGACTCTGAGCCTTGAGCAGGGGGATTCAGGGGCCAAACACGAGTTAGATTGATTTGCTCCTGGGGTCCTAGTGAAATGGTCCACCAGCTTCTGCTGTGGGCCCTGGAGCTTCCTCAGCTCCTCTCCATTCTGGAGAAACTCAGTTGAGTCTTCCTTTGCTCATTCGTCCAGATCTGTTTCTGCTGTTGGTTACCTCCTCAGGCCTGTGCAGTCAGCCAGACACAAGGTGAGGAAGCCAGCATGGTCGGCCCGCTCTTGCCCCCGTCCTCCATGAAGGCTTCTCCTCCTACTGGCCCTTTTGGCAATCTCTGTGCCCAGCTGGAGGATGGAGGGATGCAGAAGCCAGGGGCCGTGCAAAGCAGGAGCAGCCATTCTGCAGGCAGCAGCTCTCTCCCCCTCTCTGGGGGACAAACACCACGGCTGCTGGTCCCCAATACGAATACCCTCTGAAGTCTCAGGCTGGGTAAAAGGTTACCTCTTTAGGTTCCATGTACACGACATGCTGAAAAAGGCAGAAGGAAGAGAAATCAGATCCATGGTTGCTGAGGGCTATGGTGGGCACAGCACTAAAGGGCACAGGGGACCTTGGGGTGAGGGAAATACTCTACATCCCGATGTGGCTTCAGGACTGCATGCACTGGCCAAACTCAGTGCCTAGAAAGTGGATGCTTTTGCTGTATGTGAATTATACCTCGACAGCCCTGACTCCACAAACCCATTCTCATAGAGTGAAGGGTAACACTTGCTGAGTTGCCCAAACCAGGGCACCTTCCCAATAACAGTTTAAGTAAAAGGAGATACAGCTTTATTTGCAGCATTTCAGCTAACTGGGGCTAGTTAGGGGGGTGTGTTTTCAGGGCAAAGCTAAACTTCCCAGCACCTCTTAAATCATGCACATATGTCGCAGCCCCTTCCCACTCCGGGCAAAGCCGTCTGTGGCCCTGGTGCCTGCTGCACTTCAATATGGCATGTGTCAAGCACCAACATCTAAAAGGGGAACCATGCCAGCACGAAGCCTGCCTCCACCCTCCCCACATTCAGTCACACCGTCTTCTTCAGCAGGTACCTAGGCCGAGGAAGCAAAGCGGGACTCAGAGCCCACGGCCCATGTGAAAGAGAATGTGGCATTTCTGCAGAATCACGTGTTTCCAGAAGCCTGGATTTGCTCACAGGGTAGTTCCTGGGGGATGCTGCCAACTTTTAAGGCCTGGATGAGCACCCTGCAAGGAAAAGTCCCCAGAGGGGGACCGAGATTTAACACCCACAGGACTCTGTGGCCCCACCCGAACTATCCAGCACACTCACCTTCCCCGTGCTGGGTTTCAGAAAGCAGCTCCAATGTGAAAAAGATCAACCACATGCAATTCCCTCTGCTCCGTGAACCCTCCCTGCACCCTGATTCCATAACCACACGTGTGAGAACGCCGGGGAGATGTTGTGCAAACCAAGCACTTTTGACCCCTTGCGGCAGTTACACACAGTCAGCAATCTGAAAAAAGATAATTATTAGTTCTCCTATTTATTAGCTGAGCCCTTTTGAGTAATCGCCTCTGGGGACATTTATACATGCAATAAAAGACCTCATCATGGTTAAGTGCAAAATGATGTGGCTCATTCTAGATTTTTGCTGAAACGAACCCTCAAGCCCAGGTAGTTCCTCTCCCTGGGGTTGAGAAAGGCAAAGACTTTGACAAGCACCTTCTCCACTCTCGTGTGACTTCAGCATCTACTTCAGAAATATTTGTTGAGCTCATTCAGGGGGTTGAAATCAGTAGGCTAAGTCAGCCAATTTGGATCCAGCAAAGATGAATCTGAGCCCATGTTTTCTAAAATGCAACCTCACGATGAGGTGTGACTGAAAAGAGCTGTCTGGCGGCCCAAGTCCCCTCTTCCGTGAGCAAAGTTGAAGTGTTTCAGCTAAAAGATTGGGGCCTAGAACAAATCTTGCCCAATAGGGCTCTTTCATGAGTCACAGGAAATGAAAACTACCGTATCTTTTAGTCACAGTTGATTCAATAGAATCAAGACCCAGCCCACATGCAGGCCCAATGGCTGGCTGCTTGCACAGAGTGATTCATGAAGGGAGCCCAAATTCTCTGCCCGATAAGATCTCTCTCCACACACTTCTCTGTTTGCCTCACCGATCCCAAACCCCCACCCCATCTCACTCTGCTGCCTGAAATATCACCCTTTGAGTCATTCTGTTGAGTTACATAATAAAAATGGGGCATAAGTTCTACAAAAAGGAAAAAAATGGGGGAAGGGGGAATGGGCGGAGAGACACAGGGAATCATTGATCCATGACAAACACAATGTCCCCTTCCTCACACCTGTTAATTGCAAGGTCCAGCTTGTAAGCCTTGGAGGACTCAGGGTGTGTACTGAACACAGCTGTCCGCAGACAAACATAAATGGCAGTCTGCAAAAAGAAAACCCTGCTGTCAATCCTTAGCATTGTATTTTCTGCACCTCACTAGCAGAGGTGTTGGGAGTGAATGAAACAATCCATGACACTTGTGGTGACCAGCAGTACATTCAGTTCATACAGCAAATGTGATGTTAAGTTCTGCCACCCATAGGTCACAATCAGTTTTCCCTTCTGGGGGTCCCTCTTCCTTTGTCCCAGGATGTGAATCAATGCCAGTGTGTAGATACTCCACAGCTCACAGTGGGGTCACCACCCAATAAACCCATTGCAAAGTTGAAAAATTGTAAGTTGGATCATCATAAGTCGGGGACCATCTGTACGTAAATAAATGTGCTTTTAAATTCCTTTGACAGATCATTTTGCTGCTGCCTACAGCTTTTTACCAAAATTATAAAGCAAACACAGGCTTAATAAAATACGCAATCTATGTTTAGAACCCAGGCTCCAGGGGAATGGGAGTGATGCAGAGCAAACAGGTAGGATTGCAGTGAGTCGGGGAAGAGACTCCCACCCCCGGTGCCCCTGCACAACCCTCCAGCCGGCTTCCTCACTCCCTCCCCTCACTTCCTCTCTCAGCCCTACTGGAGAAGGAAAACACTTTGTTTGTGCTAAGCATGCCCAGTAGCCAAGGCCAGGCTTTAGCTCTAAGTCAGAAGAAATCTAAAGGATAAACAGGATCCATGTCCTCAAACGTATCAGCTCCATTCTCCGTTCCCTGCCAGACCCAGAGAGCAGACTGGTTCAAACAGACAGTTCCCTGATGCATCCTACTAGAGAAGCCTTGAGTCTTGCACCTCCAGCAACATTCACGCTGCCCTCCGGGAGGAGGCTCAGGGGACGCTGAGGAGCCGAAAGCCCAAGCCCTCTCAGCTGTGTCAGGATGATGAGAATGGGTGCACGTCACTCCTTTCCTTAGGAACTCTTTTAGACTTTGCCACGTCTTCCCTGGAGAAAAGGGTTCTCCTCTGGCCTGTCATGCAGTTATCTCCAGAGAGGCAAGGAAGGCATGGTGGGCGGGCAGGGTTACGTACCATGAAACCCAGCAGTGGGGCAGCAAAGCCACAGTATGAAGTCTTCAAAATAAGGAGCAAGAGGTGCAGGGGCAGCCCCGGCATGGGGAGAAGACAAATGGTAGTCTGCAAAAAGAAAACCCTGCTGCCGTTCTTAGCATTTTATCTTCTTTTTTTTTTTGAGACAGAGTCCTACTCTGTTGCCCAGGCTGGAGTGCAGTGGCGCGATCTCGGCTCACTGCAACCTCCACCTCCCTGGTTCAAGCAATTCCCCTGCCTCAGCCTCCCACCTCACCAGCAGAGGTGTCAGGTATGAATGAAACAATCTGTGACCCTTGTGATAGCCAGGAGTGTCATAACAAAATTGCTAAGAGGGGAGATCTTAAATGTTGTCACCACAAGCAAGTGAAATTCATACAGCAAACGTGATTTTACGGCAGCTAAGCTTCCTGGCCCTGAAGTGGAGATCGAGCCGGGCTGCAACCTCCACTGCCAAAGGACTCCCTGCCATGCATGCAGGGGGACCCGTCCGCTCAACCCCTCTCTCAGTAAAAGAGTTGGAGCACAAGTTAATTTGGTAGGTGCCAGAAATAAGTAGGGGAGGAGGGAGGTGAGCTGGTGAACAGAAAGCAGTGGACACAGGGCGAGCTGTCCAGCCCGCTACTGCTGAGAGTGACCAGTGCTGAAGGCCACGAGGAAACTCTGGGAATGGTGTGATACACCTGCCTGGGAATGATCCCAGCAGGGACCAGAGAGACCGGGGGTGATTGGTTGAGAGGTCCCCGGGTTGGTGGGGACATGTCTCAGCTGCCATGCATTGGAGCCGAGCACTTCCTGTGCCTTCAGAGAGAACCTTCTAGCAGATAGGGCAGTTGAAAGCATTTAATACTCACCCCCATCACAGTTCAGCCCTGCAGGCTCTCTGCATCCACACCAGGCCCTTTCAGTCAAGACTGGGATCCAGCAGTAGGGACAGTGATCTAGGAGATGGCTTCTGACTTCCGGCATTTGCTAAATTCCATGGTGAAAATGTACCCACAATGGCCCATCTCAAACCATCAGCAGCCAAACACAGGATGGGACATTCCTGCACATGCAACCCCGGGCTGCTGTGCCGTGAGCTAGAAGAAGCCTGCTCCAGCACACCACAGAGGCTGAGGTGGGGATCCCCTTGCCTTGAGGCTCAGGTGTTGAGCCACTGGCTTTGCCTGGGGACACGGGCCTTTGGTTCCGAGGATCCTACCATGGGATCTTCAATCCAGTAATAGCTCTCGTGCCTAGAGCTGACTTCTAAAGTTAAAGATTCCACAGGGAAGAGACCATGTAGTTCGGTGATGAAGAGCGTGGGCTCTGAGGCCAGCCTGCCCACATTTGAATCCCAGCTCTGCCACGTGTCATCTGTTGTAACCTTGAGCAGGTAACCTCTCTGTGCCTCAGTTTCCTCTCCCATAAAATGGGGATAATAATAGTAATGACCTCACAGCGTTCTTGTAAAGGTTAAATGAGTGATTATATGCAAAGTTCTTGGAACAGTGCCTGACACATAGTAAGCACTACTTAAATTTAGCTGTTATTATTTAGGGATGGAAATGAACAGTTGATAAACCTGAACTCTAAGAGCATAATAAAGTTGTCTGGTTCGTCCTGAAGACCCTGCATTTCTATCAGCTAAAGTTACACCTAGAATTAATTCTGGGAGACACAGGAAGATAGAGTGAGATAGACAGAGATTAATAGTCTCCTTTATGAGAGGAACTTTTTAATGCCACAATAAATGAAGCAGGGATCATAGAAGGGCAGGTCTCCCGTATTTGAGGGTTTGTACAGCAGCAGGCTCAGGTTAAAGATTGTTCTTTATTTTATATATGATTGTATACAAAGTGATGATTTGATAGGCACGCATTATGGAGTGATTAAATCAAGCTAATCAGCATACCCATCTACACATACTTATTGTTTGTTTTTGGTGAGAACATTTAAGATCTCCTCTCTTGGCAATTTTCCAGCATACAATGCATTATTATTTACTATAGTCATCATGCTGTATAACAGATCTCCAGTATGTATTTCTCCTAACTGAAACTTTGCACCCTTTGACCAAGATCTCTCCAACACCCCACACACCGTCTTTGATAACCACCGTCTAGTTTCTGTTTCTATGAGTTCAACTTTTTTAGATTCCTTCCACATATAAGTGCAATCAGGCAGTATTTGTCTCTGTGCCTGGCTTATTTCACTCAGCCAAATGTTCTCCAAGTTCACCCACATTGTTGAAAATGACAGGATTCCCTTCTCTTTATGGCTAAATAGTATTCCATTGTGTATTTATACCACCTTTTCTTTCTCCATTCATCCACTGATGAACACTTAGGTTGATTCTATGTCTGGGCTATTGTGAATGGTGCTGCAATGAACATGGGGGTGCAGAGATCTCTTCAACATACTGATTTCATTTTCTTTGGCTATACACCCAGTGATGGCATTGCTGGATCCTATGATAGTTCAATTTCTCATTTTTTGAGGAGCTTCTATTTATACGGAGGAGTAAGACAGGGCAATGGTGCAGTTCCTGCGGTGTTGAGAAAAGTGCTCCTGGGCAGAGGGAGAGGGCGAGGGAGCCAAGGAGGTGACAGGTGTTTTGAAAACATGAGTAAAGGAATCTGTGAAGAAGAGAACTGGGGAGGGTGGAATCATGAAGGCAAAATACGTGTGTTAAGAAGAGAGGAGGTGAATTATAGGTCTATCACAGCAGGGAAGTCGGGGATAATGAGGTCTGATGCAGCAGCTGGACCAACAGTAACCCTGGGGTGCATCATTGTGGAGAAGTGGGGGGCTGGGATAGACGGGGATGGGCTGAGGAAATGGGGTGTGGCTGGGGGATCAGAGCAAGGACTGTGACAAAGATGAACATTCCCCTCAAGAACACTGACTACGAAGGGAGAAGACAGACTGGGGAGAGCTGGAAAAAAAACAGAAGGCATAGGGAAGCTTACCCTGCCTTTATAAGAAAAAATGCTTGAACCTTCTTAAACGTTGCTGGAAAGAGTCAGGAGAGAGCGGGGGCTGCGGGGCTAGACCAGGGGGTGGTCACAAACAAGAAGGGAGGGCCCCACCAGGAGGATGGGCCCCTCAGCCACACTCAGGCAGGAGGGTGGGGGTCTGAGAGCCTTGGCCAGGCCTCTTGTTCCCTGTCCCCTGGTCCCCTGGTCCCTTCATTTCAGCCTGAGCTGAAGGTGCCCAGGTCGAGAGAGGCTGCCCACCCTGCCCAGGGCTCTCTAGGGACTGCCTTGAGAGAGTTGGAATACAAGTTGGAACACCAGTAAGGGGCAAGGATGGAGGGTCCTGGGACCCTCAGACAGGTGGCTTCCATAGCAACAAGTAGACAGCAGAACTGATGGAGGGGGTAGCAGGAGGAGAACATGTGGTTGATTTGGACTCCCTAAGCTGATGTGAAATTAAACTTCCACTGGAAATTGTCCTGGTACTCATTGCATCTGGGCCTATCTTTGGGGCAAGGGATAGACAGTGTGAAATCATGGAAAGGACACAGAGTTTGAGGTCAAACGTCTTAAATTAGGCCTCAACTGTGCACTCAGTAGTTGTGTAATCTCACACTAGGTAATTCGTCTATTTGAGCCTCTGTTTCTTCACCTGTAAATTCAGTGGACCTGGGTTTGCATGCCTTGTAGGAGATTAGGATGAAATTCTAATTTATATATATCTATATATAGCTATTTATATACTGCACACCCAAACCTATTTGTTGCGTATGCTAAATATTTAGTATATGGTACAGAGTGGATACTCAACAAATGGTAATCAGCATTAATAATAGTAAAAGTGCACCTTAACCTTTAATGAGGAAGTCAAATCCTCATCAATCAACCTATAATTGTTATACAAATTACACAGTTTACCATGAGGTAGACACTTGGGGGAAAATACCTTCAGTAACTTTTAACTAAATTACCTGGAATTTGATCTACAGGATTATACTATTTATGTTGCAAATCAAAGTCATATAGGTCTTTGCCAACATGCATATCATATCATTCATGCCAAGAAATATAAACCTCTGATACTACTGATTAGTGCAATTAACTTACTTGGTCTTTAAAGGGAAAACACCCCACACATTTAGAAACTAGAGGAGGAACACTAAAAACCTAGGCTGTATACTGAATGAGATGTCTTAACTCTCCCATAAGAATTTTCATCTGTTGGCCAGGTGTGGTGGCTCACACCTGTAATCCCAGCACTTTGGGAGGCCAAAGCGGGCAGGTTGCCTGAGGTCAGGAGTTCAAAACCAGGCTGACCAATATGATGAAACACCGTCTCTACTAAAAATACAAAAATTAGCCAGGCATGGTGGCATGCGCCTATGGTCCTAGCTGCTCAGGAGGCTGAGACAGGAGAATCGCTTGAATCTGGGAGGAAGAGGTTTCAGTGAGCTGAGATTGCACCATTGCACTCCAGCCTGGGCAATAAGAGCAAAACTCCATCTCAAAAAAAAAAAAAAAAATCATCTGTTAAACCAAAAAAAAAAAAAAACACTGCAAAAATCTTACTGAAATGAGACTAACAAGTTTTTAATCTCCTTATTTTCTTTTCAAGCATAACTAGATGGAAAAAGATAAAGATAATTCATCTGCTCAATTGTTTTTTCAGCTCAGTGATTCTCTGTCTTCTAGGTTTACATTGTCAAAATAGAAATAGGTCCTATTAGCTCTAAGGTTTATGCACATAAGTGATTAATCCCATTTTAAGTTTGTGTTTCTCCCTTTCCTCCACAAGCCCTCAGTTTTCCATTTTTCTCTCACCATCTTCTTGCTATCTTTCCCTGTACTCTGAGACCTCCTTCGAAGGCCAGCCAGAATAAGAGCAGAATATTCTTTTTTTTTTTTTTTTTTGAGACTCTTGCTCTGTTGCCCAGGCTGGAGTGCAGTGGCACAATCTTGGCTCACTGCAACCTCTGCCTCCTGGGTTCAAGTGATTCTCCTGTCTCAGCCTTCTGAGTACCTGGGACTACCGGTGCGCATCACTGTGCCCAGCTAATTTTTGTATTTTTAGTAGAGACGGGGTTTCACCATGTTGGCCAGGCTGGTCTCGAACTCCTGACCTCGTGATCCGCCTACCTCAGACTCCCAAAGTCATGGGATTACAGGCGTGAACCACCATGCCTAGCCCAATAGCAGAATATTCTATCCAAGAAGAAGAGAGTAAGCTTCTGCCGGATCTTAAAAAAGCCTGCCCGGATCCTTTTAACTTCCAAGGAGCCACCAAACGATCCCTCAGCAGCATGTCACTGGAGCAGCAGGTTGATTTGCAAAACCATGTGGAGCCAACAAAATCTTCTCAAACCCAGTCCCCATCTCACTCCACTCACCAGAACACATGTTTAAAACAGCAAAGATTTCTATGTGTAAAGCGAGCCCATTAAGAACTCCGGGAGAAAGCATGGAAGAGTCGTAAGTCTTTTCTGTAGAAGCAGGGTTCATCTGTGCATGGCACAAACCCCAAATGCTTTCTAAGAAAAGGTGGGTAAGTGTGAGTCTTCAAATAATGTAAACTTCTATTTGTTTAAGCAATAGACAAATGAGAAACATATTTGTGGCCTATCTGACAAATAAAAGTAATGATAAAGCTTCTAAAGTCAATTTTTAAAACAAAAAAAAACAAAAACAATAAAAATAAACAGTAGTCAAGGCCAGATTCCAGAAAATAATGCAAATAGTCCATAAACATGCAAAAAAATGTTGTCTTCCATACTTGAAACATGAATTATAACAATAATTATTTGCCATTTATTGCCTATTGGCAAAGATTTAAGAGTTTCATAGCACATGGAGTTGGTGAGGTTTTGAGGAAATAGGCAGTTCATATAATGTTGATAGGGTTGTAAATTGGTACAACTTTTTCTCAGGGCAATTTGGCAATACCTATTAAAATGTAAAATTTACATACCCTTTGACCCAGCAATTTCACTGCTAGGAATTCAGCCTAAGGGTGTGTTCTCTCATCTGTGCAAAGAGTGCAAGGGTACCAGGACACGTGTTGCTGTATTGTTTGTAATCTCCCCAAATGGGGGAAGAAAACTTGCTAATATCAATTTAAGAAACTGGTTAAATTCATTATGATACAAACCACACAATGGACTATTAAGCATGGGTGGATTCTTATGCTCTTGTGGAAAGGTTCTGAGACACACTGCTGAATGAGGAGAAGGGTGCTGGGGACAATACATCAAGTGTGACCGCGTTTACAGTGAAGGTTACATAGATACATATCCGTCTGTGCGAAAGTTTGCACATGCAGAGGAAATTTTCAGAAAGATTTTAAGAGACTTAACTTGCAGTTACCTCTGTGTATCTGGTAAAGCTGGAGAGGTCTTTTAGCTTTGGAAAAACATTTGATCTTTTACCTTACACTCTTTTATTCTACTTGGCAGTAGTCATTTTTATCATTAATGTGCATTACTTTACTATTAAGACAAACATAGTTTACTATTTGGGGAAGAATACAAAAGGGAAAAAGGAGGAGAAAACGAAGGAAGGGAAGCATAAAGGCTTAAAGGAGGGAGGAGGGAAGGAGAAAGGAAAGGAAAGGAAGAGAGAAGAAACCTCCTCATTCTTTTGAGTCGAAGGCCGTTACCTGTTTCAATGGAGACAGCTAGCAGCACATTTTTAAACTTTAGCAATTTTACCCAACTTCACAAACACGAACTTGTTGCTTCTTTTATAAACGAAAACAAGGAAGTCTCTGGGGTTGGCTTGGTCCACGCTTTTTCTTGGGCTACGCAAACCACTCTGGGATAAAGTCCTCACTGCGTGTAAGCCAAGGGTGTTTCCAGGGAGCCAGACGGCATTTCCTTCCATAATACACAAATTTGTATTTTGCCTGATGTTTTTGTCCCTGAGCCCAGATCCCACAGTGATAGGCGCCACAAAAGTACACAGACCAACAGAGGACGCGCCCTGATTTTGCAGAGGAGACAGATGCTTGGAGGTCAAGAGGCTGCCTTTCTAAAGGCCACCAATTCAGACTGGAAGCTTTGGCCGTCTGAGCAGATTAGAGCATCAGGCTTTGTCGCTAGTGCATGCAGGCGTTTTAATAGATAAAAATCTTTCTTTCTTCCCCTTAAGATTCTGGTAGCTAACCAGAAGCTACATGAATTTTTTTTTTTACTTACTTTTTAAGATTAAAATCATACATGAGGTCTCTTTTATAAGATAATGAGTATTGCAAAGGATTTAAAAAAAAAGAATTGGTTTTTAAAAATTGAGAGACTTTAACAGGGCTTGTATGTTTGTTTTTAAACTCCTTTTCTATGGTAAAGGAGGAAAGCTTAGGCCTACCACAAGGCCAAGGCTTGCAGAAAGACAAAACTGTTCTGAAAGCAAATGGGACCCACTTCTTCACCTCCTTCCCCTGCCCTCCCTTTCCTCTCTCCTTGCCCCGAACTGAACTCTGCAACCATTACTGAAGCTTACAAAATATTCTGCTACTACTCGACAGTTTAAAAATTAACAAGCATGTAAAGCTACTGGGGGTAAAAGCCTGGAGCCTGTGGCAAGAAGCAAGCCCTGGCTGGATTCTGTAATTATTTCTTACGCAACTCCAGGTCGCAGTCACAGCTTTCCGAAGATTACACACTTCCAGCCACTCAGCTCGGCTGGGGCAGGAGGGCCTGGCTCTGCCAGAGTTGCATATGCCTCTCATAGCATCATAATTAGTCATTAAACAGCAGAACAAAGGACCATTCTGACCAAGGTGGCACTACTGTATTCCTTTGCTTGCAGGAAAGGAGAAATTTCTTGCACATTCTCCCCTGGAAGGATGTGAATGGGGTTGGGAAGGGAAGACCAAGATGTGGAGAGAGGTGGACCGAGAGTTAGTTGCAGAAGGCAGACTTCATGGGGATTTTCTGTCCCTGCTGCTGCGTTTCTTGTTTGTGTTGCTGTATAAACTCCACCAGACCAGCACGCTCTGACTGCCCCAGCCCGGGCTGATCAATGGGAAGGGACCTCTTGGAGGGCCTCTGTGTCTGCCAGGTTTCCAGCCCTACCCCAGGCTTTTCCTTATTACCAAGATTGCTGCCCTCATGTTCACACATTTTATTTTTTATCAGAATTTTGTGAAATCAGAGTTCTAAACTTCTGAGGCCCTAGATACTTTTAATGAAGCATATACCTAGAACCTGAATCTTCAGGGTAAAGAATTAGCCTTAAGTATAATCATGGCTAGCCCACGGATTCTGCAGATGGAGAAACTGAGGCCAGAAAGCCCAGCGGTGAGCTTTATTACAAACATTGTGGGGGCTTCGTGAAGGCACTTGGCTTTACTTTATTCTTGGAACTCAGAGCTAACCTCCCATGCTTCCTTTGTCGGCTCTATGAATTCAGTGCCTACCTGAAACCTCCACCCAACCTGTTTGTACACTTGAAAACCCAACCTGGTGCATGGGCTGGGTGATAATCATGGCAACACTGCAGCCTGCAGGTAAGTGTGAAGATAACAGCAAGACATCTGGAGAGTGCTGCCTGCCAGCCCTGGGCACACACAGTCTCAACCCCTAAGAGACAGCTGCGCCCAAGAGAGGAGGGATGTCAGTGAAGAGTCACACCTTCAGTTTGGGCTGAAATGAGTGGGCTAAAGGAGTGGTTTGTTATTCAGAATTACATTTGCCAAAGTGTACTAGGGAAAAGAATTAATTTCCCACAGCATCAGTAAGAGGATTGGGTCTTTTTGCCTGGACTTTATAGAAGAGGTCAAGAAAGATGGAAAACGGCCCATGGGTCATCTTTCCTGACTCCGCCCACAGCGGCCTGCCCTGCTCAGCTGTGGCACTCAGTCACCACTAATAGCCACTCCAAGATGACAAGAGAAAAACAGGCTTTTCACATTGATCTCATTTCCCTGTGTGAGAGTTTCACTAGACTACAACAGGGAAACACCACAGACGCTGACTATCCAGTTCTAATACATCTGAAAATATCTTCAAGGATGGTACAGAGAAATGTAGGTTAGATAATTAAGTTACAGAAAAATTCCGTGGATTAATCAGTTGTAAACCAAAGGTGCCAGTTAATGGATTAACATCAACCTATAGGGACATCTCTAGGAACACATCAAAGAATTCTTTTCCACCATTTTTTCCAATGAACTGGACAGAAACATCTTCAGATCTCAGCTCAAATGTTACCATTTCCTCTGAGCTTTTCTGTAGCCACCCTATCTAAAATTGGGGGGGAAAAAAGTCCTCTCCTCTTTTATCCCTCTCCTCTGCTTTATTTTTCTCCTCAGCACTTGGCATTACTGAGTTTACCACATGTACCTATCTTTGTTTCATGTCTGTCTTTCACACTTGAATGAAAGCTCCAGGAAAATACGGATTTCTTCCTGTTTTGTTCACTGCTGTATGCCCAGATCTTAGAATGGTGCCTGGCAGCTGGGCGCCGTGGTTCACACCTGTAACCCCAGCACTTTGGGAGGCCGAGGCGGGTGGATCACCTGAGGTCAGGAGTTCGAGACCAGCCTGGCCAACATGGTGAAACCTCATCTCTACCAAAAACACAAAAATTAGCCAGGCATGGTGGCACTTGCCTGTACTCCCAGCTACTTGAGAGGCTGAGGCAGGAGAATCTCTTGAACCCAGGAGACGGAGATCGCAGTGAGCCAGGATCGCACCACTGCACTCCAGCCTGGGCAACAGAGCAAGCCTCCGTCTCAAAAAACAAAAACAACAACAACAAAAAGATGCCTGGCACGTCAAAGTGCACTCAATAAATAGTCACCAAACGAACCAATGGATGGCAATAACGTGCTTGCTGAATGTGAAGATAGCATAAACCCAGGCGGGTGGGGGAAAATATTAGATGGCAAAGTCAACAACCAAAATTATCATGACAGGTGAGAACAACAGTCTGAAGACAGCAAGATGGAATTTAACAGGCTATGCAAATCAATCCCACACTTAGATTTCAGAAAAACAATTGCACAAGGACAAGATGGGAAAGATAATGTGGCTAAATAATAGCACACGCAGAAATGACAGGGTCTCGGATGACTGCCAGCTCAGTCTGAGTCAAAAATAAAACCCGCCTGTCAAAAAAGTGTGATCTTTGCTGTCATCACTAATTAAAACAATCATAGTTTTCAGCACAAAAGTGTGCCATACGCATTCCTGCACTTGAAGTCACATCTTTTCATAGATACATGCAATATGCCTGCGATCAAGTTTATTCACTCCAGCCTGGTTTGTAAGAGCAAAGATGAGAGTCCACCTAACTGTCCATCAGTGAACAGGGGACTGGTGACATAAATGAGGGAAAGCGAATACAGCCTTCAAATAAGAAGGAGGAGCCAGGCGTGGTGGCTCAGGCCTGTAATCTCAACACTGTGGGAGGCCAAGGTGGGAGGATCTCTTGAGCCCAGGAGTTCAAGACCAGCCTGGGCAACATGGTGAAACCCCATCTCTACAAAACATATGAAATACAAAATATTTGTATGGCAACACATGCCTGTAGTCCCAGCTACTCAAGAAGCTGAAGTGGTAGGATCACTTGAGCCCAGGGAGGTCGAGGCTGCAGTGAACCATGATTGCACTACTGCACTCCAGACTGAGCAACAGAGTAAAACCCCATCTCACAAATATAAGAAGAAGGAGGAAATTCTTAATGCATTGGTTCAGAGCAGTCTCTAAGGTAAATAGGTAGGGGAGACAGAGATTTAACACAAAAGAAAACAAATATCCAGCTTTATTTAGATTTCACTGGGAGCCTTGCTACCCAGGCTGATCCTTGGCCATTAGTGTGGGCAGGCTGAAGGCTTTTTAGAAGTGCAAAGTGGCAGGACCCATCTCAGACCTATGAAACAGAATTTGCATGTTAATAAGATTCCTAAATGATGCCTATGCACATTAACATTTAAAAAGTATGTTTACTTTATCATCGTAAACTATGCATTACGTAAAATTTGCCACTTTAACTATTTATGCAATTCAGTCGCATGAAGTCCATTCACAATGTAGTTCAGCTATCACCACACCATCCATCTCCAGAACCTACACAGATTTTATTGGTAGTTTTGAACTACTTGGATGAACAAATTTGTAACACTTTTAAAACATATTTGTTCTTAAAGGCACATCTCTCATCTGTTGATTCATTCATTCATTTAATGTATACCCATTGAGTGTTTGTGCTAATCCAGATATAATTCTGGGCACAGAGGACTACAGTGATAAGTAGAAAGACATGAAGTTTACAGCCTAGTGAGTTGGCTGAAGTGATTTATTTGTCTTTTTTTCCATCTTCACTGAGGTAGGTATAATGACAAATAAAACTGGTATGACCATTATGAAAAAGAGTATAGAGGTTTCTCCAAAAATTAAAAATAGAAGTATCACATGATCCAGCAATCCCCCAGCCAAAAGAATTGAAATCAGTATGTTGAAGAGACAGCTGCACTCCCATGTTTATTGCAGCACTATTCACAATAGCCAAGATATGAAATCAACCTAAGTGTCCATCAACAAATTAATGGATAAAGAAAATGTGACATATATATACACACACACACACACACAATGTAACACTATTCAGCCTTTAAGAAGAAGAAAATCCTGTCATTTGTGACAACATGGATGAACCTGGAAGACATTATGCTTAGGAAAACCATTCAGACAAAGACAAATACCACACGATCTTACTTATATTAAAGGTCTAACTCATAGAAGCAGAGAGTAGAATGGTGGTTACCAGGGACAGTGAGGTGGAGAGACTGGGGAGATGTTAGTCAGAGGGGACAAACTTGCAATTATAAGTTCTGCAGATCTATTGTGCAGCGTGGTGACTATAGTTAATAATAATGAACTGTACACTTGAAAGCTGATAAGAGAGTCAATCTTAACTGTTCTCACCACAAAAGAAACAAAAATGATAACTATATGAGGTGATGCATGGGTTAACTAATTTGATTGTGGTAATCATTTTACAGCGCATACGTACGTCAAATCATCATGCTATACACCTTAATACTGAAATGCTGCTGTGGGGAATGAATTTAACCCAGCCTGCCTCATGCCGTCTGTACCCTTCCCTCTAACCTCACTTCTTGTAGCCCTCCTTCATGTTCTGGAGGCCAGGGAACTAGTAACATTCCCAACAGTTCTGAGTCCACGCCCAAAAGGCTCTCCAGGATCTCAGGGAATCCTGGATTTTGCAGGATCCTCCTCCATGATTCACTCAGAAGAGTACATGGCTGAGCTGACACCAACGTCAGCTGATTTTGCCCCAACAGACTCTGCTGACTGAAGGGATTTCTGCAGCTGTGAGTCATTCACTCTTCTTTGGTCACCGTGCTGAGGTCAGGATGCAGGCAGTCCCTTCTATCTGAGGGTAATTTTCAGTAGCTACCACCTAAGTGTTCGGCCCAGCTGGCACAATCCCAGCCTCAGCTGCGTATTTTCCTCCAAGGCCAAGGGTGATATCAAAGCCAGCCCAGGAATTCTTTCCAAATTCAAGGTTACTGTTGTTGCATCACAGTGTGACATGGGTAAGATCTTGCCCTTGGATGGTGCAGTGTGGACTTGGTGTGGTATTTTGTTCATGTTTTGTAGTCACTGGCCAGAAGGATGGGGTTCACATTTTGCATGAGGTTGCTGGGGGTCTTAGAGGTCACACTAATTTGGCACCATTCTACATGGTCTGCAGATGAGTGACTGAAAGTCCCCATTCTGCCCACACATGCTGCAGCCACACACAGTACGTGCTCTTCAGCATCACTTTGCCTCCCTTAATACTTCAAGATGTATTTTTAAGTAAAAAAAATTTAAAAAGTGAGATGTAGAATGGCATTTCAGCATAGTACCTTTGCACAGGGGGAAGGGCACCCACTCTATTACAGGCACTCAGGTGTGTGTGTTATCATACCCGGAGGGCAGCCCTGAGCACACACATGCAGGTGGCCTGGCTGACTCCAGGGCTGTGGTGATGGAGGCAGCAGTGCCAAGAGGACATGCCATCACTGCCTCTGTCCCTTTTGAATTGGCAGCATGTGTCAATATTCATTTTGAATCTGGCACCATGTGCAAGTATTACCTAATCAAAAAGTTAAATCTGAATTATGAATAAATTTAAAATGGGTTTTCTATCTTACCAAATATAATGTTATACTTTATTTAACCAATATGCAGTGCCAGTACTAAAGAAGTGACTGCCCTATTTTTTACCATGTAATAGTCAAGACTTTCTCATGTGTAGAATGTTCAAATTTGAGCATCATACTTCCAAAAAAGTATATTTGATATTTATATAATAAAGGTACTTTCTTGTCTTTCCTTCTTCCTCAAAACAAGAAGCAAGCCAAGGGAGATCTCATCTCTAGGTTTAAATTGTTTCTTTGCAACCTGTTAGCATGTCTTCAAGTCATTCTTTTAAGCCATTCATTTCTGTGCATTGTTTCACAATGCCACATCCTCTATTCTCATAAGATCCTGGACCAGCAAATGACACACAAATTCAAGAGAATGTTCTAAGTATAAATTCAGATAGTAAAAGCATATGTTAGCCACAAATTTTGTTTATTCATGTTTTTACAACTTCAATAATAGAAATAGGTAGGTGATTTCCAGTTTCCACCCCATTGTGTAGGCAGCTTGGAAGCGATCACTTCCATTCTCACAACAAGAAAAGAGTTAAACAAACTGAAAATCAACAACTCTTCTTAGATCCATCAGAGAATTGCAGTCCCAGGGAAAACTGCCGCCCCCCCCAAAATGGAGAGACAGATAGGCAAATACAGAGATTCACATTGTACTGGAACAGAGGCCCAAGAAAGAAAACAGCTTCAGGAACCAGTACCAGTGTCTTTTACCCAGCACATCATGCCTCTGGCTTTTAACAAGAGATTATGAGGTATATTAAAACTCTAAAAACACAGAAGAAACAGAGCGAGCATCAGAACCAGACTTGGATATTGCAAATATATTGGAATTATCAGACAAGGAATTAAAAATAACTGTAATTAATATGCTAACGGTTCTAATGAAAAAAGTAGGCAATATTCAAGAAAAAATGGGTAATGTAAGCATAGAGATGGAAACTCTAAGAAAGATTCCAAAGAAAATGCCGGAAATCAAAGATGCTACAACTGAAATGAATGCCTTTGATGAGCTCATCAATAAACTACATGGCCAAGGAAAGAATCAGTGAACTTGAAGATATGTCAGTAGAAACTTCTAAAACTGAAATGCAAAGATCAAAAAGAAAATTTAAAGATAGAACAGCATACCCAAGAACTGTAGGACAATTACAAAAGCTGCAACATACACATAATGGGAATACGAGAAAGAGACAAAAGAGATAAAGCAACAGAAGAAACATTTGAAACAAGAATGACTGGTAATGCTTCAAATTTAATGACAGACACAAAACTATACAGCCAAGAAGCTCAGAGAACACCATGCAGAGTAAATACCAAAAACTGTACAGTTAGGTATATCCTGTTTAAGCAGAAGAAAATCATAAACAAAGAGAAAAATATTGAAAGGAGAAAGAAACACTTTATCAACAGAGGAGCAAGGATAAGAATTACACAGGACTTCTCTTCATAAACTTTGCAAGCAAGGAAGGTGTAGCGAAATATTTAAAGTGTTGACAGAAAAATAACAATAACAACACACCAGAATTCTGTACCCTGCAAAATTGTTCTTCAAAAGTAAAAGAACATAAAGACTTTCTCAGAAAAATAAAGATTAATTTATCTCCAGTAGGCTTGCCTTGCAAGAAATGTTAAAAAGAAGTTCTTCAGAGAAAAGGAAAATCACACAGGGAAGAAAGTCATTAAGAAAGGAAGAACATTAGAGAACAATTAAGTGAAGGTTAGTTTTTTAAACTTTTCTTAGGTCTCACTTTGTTGCCCATGCTGGACTGCAGTGACACAATCTCAAGGCTCACTGCAACCTCCCAGGCTCAAGCAATCCTCCCACCTCAGACTCCTTGGTAGCTGGGACTACAGGTACTTACCACCATGAGTACCTAATTTGGTTTACTTTTTGTAAACATGGGGTCTTACTGTGTTGCCCAGTCTGATCTCAAACACCTGAGCTCAAGTGATTCTCCTGCCTCAGCCTCTCAAAGTGCTGGGATTACAGGCATGAGTCACTGCACCCGGGTTAATTTTTATTATTCTTAATTGATTTAAAAGATAACAGTTTGCTCAAAAAATAATAGCAAAAAGGCATTCTGTGATTGTAGCTTATGGAAAAGTGAAATGAATGACAGCAATGTTATACGAAATGGGAGAGGAGAATTGGGAATACTCTAAGGTACTTGCACTACCCATAAAGCGGTATAGTGTTACTCAAGAATGCCTTGGAATAAGTGTACCTATATTTTGTAAACCCAGGGCAACCACTAAAAAAAGTTGTTTTTTAAAAGTATAAGTGACATGCTAAGAGAATAGGAGAAAATAGAACCATATAAAATGATCAGTTAAAACCAGAGAAGACAGAAAAAGAGTGAAAGACAAAAAAGAAAAGAAAAAAGAAAGGATAAACAAGGGCAACAAATATAAAACAGTAACAAATATGGCGGGTATTAATCCAGCTATGTCAATAATCATTTTAAATGTGAATGGTCTAAATGAACCAATTAAAAGAGAGAGACTGTCAGGACCCAACTATATATCATCTGTAAAAAACCCACTTTAAATAAAAAGACACAGATGGATTAAAAGTGAGGGGATGGAGAAAGATATACCACACTAACACTAAGCAAAAGAAAACTGGCATAGCTATGTTAATTTCTGTAAAAGCAGACTTCAGGACAAGGAAAATTATCAGGGATAAAGTGGGGCATTCCATAATGATAAATGGGTCAATTCTCTATGAAGACATAACAATCCTTAATGTGTATGCACTAACTACATAGTGTCAAAATACATGAGAACAGAAGTGATAGATCTGCAAGAATAAATAGGTAAATCCACTATTATAGTTGCAGATGTCAACACCCCTCTATCAGGAGTTGGAAGATCCAGCAGGCAGAAAATCAGCAAGGATATAGTTAAACTGAATAGCACCATGAATCAACTAGATAGAATTGACATTTATAGAATACTTCATTCAACAACAACAGAGAACATATTCTCTCAATTTCACATAAGAGTTCACCAAGATGGACCACGTTCTTGGCTATAAAACACACCATAACAAATTAAAAAGAATAGAAATCATAGAAAATCCGCTCTCAGACCACAATGGAATTAAACTAGAAATTAGTAACAGAAAGACAAATGAAAGCCCAAAATCATACGATTAAATCAGTAAATGAAGAAAAAGCATTTGACAAAATCCAACAACTATTCATGATTTAAACTCTTAGCAAACTGGAAATAGAGGAAAAATTCCTCAACTTGATCAAAAAATTCACACACACAGAAAACTCTATAGCTAAAGCCATGCTTAATAGTGAAAAACTAGTTGTTTTCTCACTAAGATCAGGAAAAAGGCGAGAATGTCCACTCTTAACATCCTTACTCAGCATCATACTGGAAGTCCTAGCTAATGCAATAAGACAAGAAAAGGAAATAAAAAGTATGCAGATTGAGAGAGAGGAAATAAAACTGTCTTTGTTCACAGATGGCATAACTGTCTATGCAGAAAGTCCCAAAGAACTGACAAAACACTCCTGCAACTAATAAACAATTATAGCAAGGTTTCAGGATGCAAGGTTAATAAACAAAAATCAATTGCTTTCCTATATACCAATAAGAAACTATTGGAATTTTAAATTGAAAACACCATGCCATTTACATTAGCACCCAAAAAACATGAAACACTTAGGTATAAATCCAGCAAAATATGTACAAGATCCATATGCAGAAAGCTATAAAATTCTGATGAAAGAAATCAAAACGCATGTAAATAAGTGGAGGGATATTCCATGTACATGGATAGGTAGACTCAATATTGTTAAGGTGTTACTTCTTCCAAACTTCATCTACAGGTTCAAAGCAATCCCAAACAATATTATTGCAAGTTTTTTGTGGATATAGACAAATTGATTCTAAAATTTTAAGATTGACCCATTCACACAAATTTGTCTATTCATCTTTCAGTGGACACTTGTGTAACTTCCACTGAAAGACGGATAGACAAACACAATGTGGTATACGCACACAATGGAGTATCATTCAGCCCTGAAAAAGGAAGGAAATTCTGGCATATGCTACAACATGGATAAACCTTGAAAACATTATGCTAACTGAAATTAGCTAGTCACAAAAGCACAAATACTGTATAATTCCACTTATATGAGGTACCTAGAATAGGAAAATTGATAGCAACAGAAAGTAGAATGAGTATTGCCAGGGATTGGGAGAAGAGGAAATTAGAAATTGTTGAGTGGGTACAGAGTTTTGCTTTTGCAAGATGAAAAAGTTTGGAGATAGATGGTCGTGATGGTTGCAAAACACTGTGAATGTACCCACACTACTGATCTGTATCATTAAAAAAAAAAATGGTTAATAGGGAGCTGGGAGTCATGGCATATGCCTGTAATCTCAGCGATTTGGGAGGCCGAAAGGGGAGGATCGCTGGAAGCCAGGAGTTCAAGACCAGCCTGAACAACATAGTAAGACCCTCATCTCTACCAAAATATAAAAACAAAAAATAGCTGTGTGTGGTGGCACATGCCTGTAGTTCAAGGTACAAGGAAGGCTAAGGTAGGAGGATCACTTAAGTCCAGGAGGTCAAGGCTGCAGTGAACCATAATCACTCCATTCCACTCCAGCCTAGGTGACAGAACAAGACCCTGTCTCTTAAAAATAAAAAAAAAACAAATTAAAAAAAAAGTTAATATGGCAGCTTCTATGTTATGTGTATCTTACCACAAATAAAATGTCAAAAATTAGTAAGAGGATAAGTAGATATTTGACAAAAACTGACAATATAGTTACTTCTGGGGAGAAGGACTGAGGGCCAGAACCAGAAAGATTTTTCACACATTTTTAACTCAGCATTTTTTAACCATATGTGTTTCTCAACTTTTCAGTTTAAAAGAGTGTAAGGGGATTGCCAACGACCCCCACATCCCTTTCAAACAGAAGGGGTAGTTAAGAGCCTGATAGGGGTTTTTGTTTTAATACACATGTGTTAATCTTTAAATGGAGATCCTGTATTTAGGGCTTAATTCTCTTATTTACATCACTGTAAGTGAAACTTTCTCAAAATTTAGGAAAGCCACTTATTCATAGGAACCCAAAGGCTCAGTCTCTGGCACATGAAAATAATAAAGCTTGTCTATCCACGGTATTGTTCCTGTTGTTTTTAATAGTAGTGATAGAGTTTTGCAAATTCATCTCCGCCCTGTCCACCAGGCTTGTGTCCAAAGATAACAACTGATGTTTATTGAGGGCTCACTATTTGTTAAGCAGTGTTTAGTTCTTTCACATATCTCCTTTAATATATCTCCTTTTAGATAGATAGATAGACAGATAGACAGACAGACAGACAGACAGATAGATAGACAGACAGATAGACAGACAGAAAGATAGACAGACAGACAGATAGACAGACAGACAGATAGACAGACAGACAGATAGACAGACAGACAGAAAGATAGACACACAGACAGATAGATGATAGATAGATAGATAGACAGACAGATAGGCAGGCAGACAGAAAGATAGACAGATAGATAGACAGGTGATAGACAGACAGACAGACAGACAGACAGATAGATATAGCTCTCCAGTAATAATTGGATAATCCTAGGGTCCTAAGCTACTACAGTCTTTTACACATAAGCAAGCTGGTACATAGGAAGGTAAATAACTTCGCTGAGGCCTTGCTGCATTCAGATACAATTTTGCAGCCACTCTGCTATGAATCCGACGCCTGTGTGTTAAACCATCACACTGTGCTGCCTCCAGCAGCTTTTCAGGGCAGGGATGGCTTGAAGCCTATTGCAAGGACCGCTGGACCACAAGCCTTCCAGCTTGTTCCCTGTGGTGTCCCACAAATCACACAGCATCTGTCACTAAGTACGTGAAAGACTTAGTGAATTAGCCAGGCTTACCATAACCAAGAGCTATTTACCTAAGAGTGCAAGTAAGTGGATGGCTCTGGAGGAACTGAGTGTACAAATCCCTCTGACATCCTAAGTAACTAAGAAAGGACTGCTGGAAACCATCCATGGCACATCTGCCACTCTTTCACCCCAGCTCCTTGCACTCATTAGCAGGACATTCTAACTAGGGCAAGACTTGTATAATCCAACTGTATCTTTGTAGGGTGTGCTCTTAACTTCTCACCAGTGATGAGTCATTACTAATCGCCAATCATCACATGAAGCCAAGATGCCCCTTAAAGGAGTAGTTAAGTATTTTAGCAAATGCTATCAACGTAGCATGTTTGACAAAAGTAACGTAAGTGGAAGGACACACTTATCACTGCCTTCTTCCCTTGACCCACAGAAGGGTCCAAAGTGGAAACCTCTCTTGCATATAAAGGCTGCAACCAATGCCCCCCACCCATAGCTTGTAAATAACACAGCACATCTACCTAGTGTTCTGAGGCAAGGATGAACACACACAGTTGTGCACATACTCAGCTTCTCATCTAACCACTTCCCGCTTCTGTCCCTCCACTCAGCCAGTCCCCTAATGTCTTCAAGGACTCTTAACAAAAAATGCTCAAAGCAGGAAGTTAAACATGCCAGACACATCATCAGCACCATGTGGAGCCAAGCATTTGCTAAAGCCGCAGCTTATAATCAAGGTGTTTTTAAAAAGCATTATTACTGGCCAGGCATGGTGGTTCAAGCCTGTAATCCCAGCACTTTAGGAGGCCAAGGTGGGTGGATCACCAGGTCAGGAGTTCGAGACCAGACTGGCCAATGGTGAAACCCCGTCTCTATTAAAAAATACAAAAATTAGCCAAGAGTGGTGGCGTGTGCCTGTCGTCCCAGTTACTCAGGAGGCTGAGGCAGGAGAATCGCTGGAACCCAGGAGGCAGAGGTTGCAGTGAGCCAAGATTGCACCACTGCACTCCAGCCTGGGCGACACAGCAAGACTCCACCTCAAAAAAAAAAAAATTATTGTTACTGATGGCAGATTACTCTGCATAATTATCCGGTTTCGCTTCGGTCTTTTCTCTGATGGAGGAATACTGAAACTCTGACTTTCCTAAACACACGTATTCACTCATGTTCATGGAGTTCTCTTCTGATTTTTCTAGGAATATAGGTTAACTCATCATGCCCATTAACTTATGAAAGATCAGCGCTGCTATACTTCCACTGCCTAATGCAAGACATCCTTATCTTTTCTCAGTTCTACACACACAACACACACACACAAACACACACACACACACACACACGTGATGCTGCCTATGCATTCTTCCAAGCAGGGCTGGATCTTCACTCATGTGGGCCTGTGGACGTGAGTGGTCTTCACTCATGTCTTGTCAGTGATAGTACTGTGACCACCATGCCCCACAGCCCACAATGCCTCCGTGCCTTCTCACAACATCACAACAGTATCAGAGATGAGGGACGAGCTCCAGGCAACATGATAAAAACATCATTGTCCTGAATATAGCACCATTTGCTGTAATCAAAAGGAAGAGGGTAGGTGAGCTTGGTTGAAAAAGAGATAAGAAAGAGTGGCAAGAAAAGCAACATGCAAGAGTAATAGCCTGGAACCCCCAAACAAAAGTGTCAGGCCACACACCTGTCCTGGAGCTTGGGAGAGAGTGGGTACCCCTGTCTGTATCATGCTCCCACACACGTCTGCTAAGGATGAAGGTTTAGAGACAGCCATATGGTTGGGAAGTGTTACTACTCATATTAACTGTCTAGGGAATCGGGGGAAGCAGAAAGAGTCCGAGAAGTTGACCAAAGACCACCAGCCAGGTGCAGCAGAAACCCCCTGTGTCCGTGCTAAGACTGCTGTAGGGCCCTCCAGGATCTCTCCCTGAACTTACAGGTCATTCAGCACAGGAAGGACACCGACATAGCAACAGCAAGGCATGAGTCAGATAGCAGAGGGCTTTGGGCTTCTCCTTACGCTTCCACTCAAGAGTAAAGAGCTCTTCAAAGTCTTGGGTGACTAAACATTTTAGAGTGGCCACTTGAGGCTGAATACACAGGACAATAGAATGTCTCTTAAGAATCCAAAAGGACTTCCACAACACAGCAGTGAGCCTGCCTGCAAAGCTCTCCCTGCCCTTTCATCACATCCTGAAGGCTTGTGCTTGGCAGGAAGCAATGGCTGTAGGAGGCCCTGCCAATTGTTTCAGCCATCACCGCTTTATCATAAGCACAGCTGCATGTTTTGGCATCCACTGAACAACTCTTCTCTCTTGAGTCTAAAAAATAGTCCTAGGAAACATGGAGAGCCAGTGCAACATTTAATTTTTTAAACTATGAAATAGTTTGGTTCACATGAAAAAGAATACTAATGTATCTTTGCTGTGACTATGAAAGTATATTTATACGGCTGTAAAAAGCAAAGAAAAAAGAGAAAACTTTAAATGTAAAATTCTTGAGGATTGTAGAATAATGGATGGTTTTGTCCCCCAAAAATACTTCTTAAGATGTCACCTTCAAAAATAACAAATGTAACACATGCTCACCACAATCTCTGAAACTATGCAAAGATAATAAAGAAAAAGCTAATATGCTTTTCCACACATCCTCTCCCCATTTATTCCAAAAATCTCACTAGAACCAACTTGACACCCCAGGATTTGCCTTATACACCTGTCCCCATACTCAAAGGAAAATATAGACACATAGGAGCTTTCAGTTGTTATAATTTTAGGAAAATTGAAGATAGATGGGCAGATAGAGACATAGATACCCACATTTATGTGCTCACTCTCTCTCTTTAACTATAATTTTTCTCATTTAAAACATTGCCACTCTCCTCCATGTCAAGAGACAACTAAAACTCTTTCTTCTGAGTAGTTTCACAACATTCCATGGTATAAATGTTCTTGTTATCAGGTTTTCACTGTTAAAAACAATGCAGATAGCACTGTGATGGCAATAATGACCTCCAAAAATTCTGCCCTTCATATAAGCAATAAATACATTGGCAAAACTGTCACAATCAACTTTTCTGACCTCTGGAAATTAACCAAGCCTTGCACTAATCCAAGGATCCTTTGCTCATGTAAAACAGCTGAATCTAGGCAAGAACAGAGAGTTTTGAGACATTTTTAATTGCCTTATTCCCATCTCCTCTTCCCTTGATCCTTGGTAGCCTTAAAAACCAATAGCCAGCAATCACAGTGAAAAACAGAACCACTGAAGAAGGAAGAAAGGGATTGAACTTCCTTGAAAGCCCTGTTCCCAGAGAATTATCATTATGCAACTTGTCAGGTGGGTCTTTGAAATATCCCACTCCCAAAGCTTGTCTTTATTTGACCTGAATCAAATAAGATACAAACAGTGCAAATAGCCTTTTCTAGGATGAAGGGGGAGGCACTTGTAGAAAACAGATCAGTAGCAATTGTTTCACATCATGACTGCCTGAAGCAGTGATAACAGGTGGAACAAAAAACAGGCTAACTAAAACAATAAAAAGTAAAAGCTGAGTAATGAAATGTCCACAGAAGGCTGACATATTCTTGGGACTCTAGGAGGCTACATGCATGTGTAAGGCTATGTGCATGTCCAGGGCTGTGAGCATTCTCAGAAAAGACCTGAAAAGTTCCCAAATTCTTGTCTCTGGCTGACCTTGAGGCTCTGTGCAAGCAGCAAGTGATGGCTAAGGTGGACACGAAAACCACACAACTGACTAATAAAGGCATGCCCCAAAACACACAGAGCCCCTTGGCAGAAACTAGAAAACTTATTGGTTCCAGATAGTTAAGGGATTTGCTATCCAATCATTAGCTGATCTCCAAACTAACTGAGCAGAGATTTCAGCAGCCACACGTGACAAAGAATCTGGACTTGATGCAATTAATTCTGAAAAGCCACTAAACAAACAAACAACAACAAACCCTGGGTGAAGAAGGGGAGAAAAGTTGATTTATAGAGCTGCCGCATTACATAATTTAAAATGTCCAGTTCTTAAGAAAAAACTATAATACATGTAAAGAAACAATAAGTTATGGCCTAAACACAGGGAAAAAAGCAATCAAAAGAAACTATACTTGAGGAAGCCTAGACTTTATACTTACCAGAGAAACACTTAAATCAGCAATTTTAAATATTTCCAAAAAACTAAAGGCAACCATATCTTAAAAAGTAAAGGAAAGTCTGAAAATGATATCTTACCAAATGCAGAATATCAATAAAAAGAAATTATTTTTTAAAAAAACAGCAAATAGCAATTCTGGAATACAAAAATTATAAAAACTGAAATGAAGATTCACTGGAGGAGCTCAACAGCAGATTTGAGCAGGCCAAATTAAAAACCAAGATTCTGAAATACACATTAATAGGGGTGATCCAGTATGAGGAACAGAAAAGAAAAAGAATGACAAAAAAAAATGAACAGATTCTCAGAAACTTCTAGGACATAATGAGGCATATAAACTACATGCATAATGGGAGTACAAAATGGAGAGTAGAGAAAAATATAAAAAGCATATTTGATGAAATAATGACCAAAATAGCTACAAATTTGATGCAAAACATTAATCTACACATCCAAGAAAACTCAGCGAACTCCAAGGAGGATCAACACAAAGAAACTGAGACCAAGATACATTGCAAACAAACTGTCAAAAGACAAAGACCAAGAGAGCATCTTAAAAACAGCAAGAAAGAAGCAACTTATCATATACATGAACTCCTAAATAACATTAACAGCTGATTTCTCATCAAAAATGATGGAGGCCATAAGGTAATGGAATGACACATTCGAAATGCTGAATGGAAAAGACTGTCAACCAAGAATTCTACATCCAGCAAAACTATTATTCAAAAATGAAGGAGGCATTAAGATAAACAAAAACTGCAGGAATCTATAGCTAGCAGACCTGTCCTACAATAAAAATTACAAGAAGCCCTTTGGGCTAAAATAAAAGGACACTAGATTGTAACTCAAATCCACATGAAAAAATAAAAGTACTAGTAAAGTTCAATACACAGGAAATTATAAAAGAGAGTATAATTGCATATTTTGTTTGTAACTCTCTCTTTTTGCCTACCTAATTTAAAATGCACTTCATAAAGCAATAGCCATAAATCCGTGCTGATGGGCATACAACATACAAAGATGTCATTTGTATAACAATAACAGGACAAAGGAGGGGAGAGTGAATGGAGCAATATAGCAGCAAACTTTTTATATATTACTCTATTAGTCCGTTTTCACACTGCTGATAAAGGCATGCCCAAGACTGGGGAAAAAAGAGGTTTAATTAGACTTACAGTTCCACATGGCTGGGGAGGCCTCAGAATCATGGTGGGAGGCGAAAGGCACTCCTTACATGGCAGCAGCAAGAGAAAATGAGGAAGAAGCAAAAGCAGAAACTCTTGATAAACCATCAGGTCTCGTGAGACTTATTGACCATCACAAGAATAGCACGGGAATCATGGACCCCCTGATTCAATTACCTCCCCCTTGGTCCCTCCCACAACATGTAGAAATTCTTGGAGATACCATTTAAGTTGAGATTTGGATAGGAACACGGCCAAACCATATCATTCCACCTCTGGCCCTTCCAAATTTCAGGTCCTCATATTTCAAAACCAATCATGCCTTCTCAATAGTCCCCCAAAGTCTTAACTCATTTCAGCATTAACTCAAAAGTCCACAGTCCAAAGTCTCATCTGAGGCAAGGCAAGTAAGTCCCTTCTGCCTATGGGCCTGTAAAGTCAAAAGCAAGCTAGTTACTTCCTAGATGTAATGTGTGTACAGGTATTGGGTAAATACGGCCATTCCAAGTGGGAGAAATTTGCCAGAACAAAGGGGTTACAGGGCCCGTGCAAGTCTGAAATCCAGCAGAGCAGTCAAATTTTAAAGCTCCAAAATGATCTGCTTTGACTTCAGATCTCACATCCAGGTCACACCGATGTAAGAGGTGGGTTCCCATGATCTTGGGCAGCTCTGCCTCTGTGGCTCTGCAGGGTACAGCCTCCCTCCAGCTGCTTTCATGGGCTGGTGTTGAGTGTCTATGGCTTTTCCAGGTGCATGGTGCAAGCTGTTGGTGGATCTACCATTCTCGGGTCTAGAGGACAGTGACCCTCTTCTCACAGCTCCACTAGGCAGCACCTCACTCAAATTAATCATCTAAACTTCCATCTTAGAGAGCTATAAAAAAGGAAAACAAACTAAAAACAAAGCAGAAGGAAGGAAATAACAAAGACTAAAGTGGAAATTAATAAAATAAGAAGTAGAAAAACAATAGCTAGCTGAAATTAACAAAATAAAAAAGTTGTTTCTTCAAAAGATCAACAAAATTAACAAACCTTTATCTAGACTGACCAATATAAAAGAGAGAAGACTCAAATTATTAAAATTAGGAATGCAAGAGGGGACATTACTGCTGGACCCCTTCCTTACACCATATTAAAAAAAATTAACTCCATAGACATCCAAATACAAGAAGCTCAGAGAACACCTGGGAAACTCATCGCAAAAAGATCATCACCTAGGCACATAGTCATCAGGTTATCCAAAGTTAAGATGAAAGAAAAAATCTTAAGAGCCACAAGACAAAAGCATCAAATAACCTATAAAGGGAAATCTATCAGAATAACAGGAGATTTTTCAGCAGATTGGGGTCCCATCTTTAGTCTCCTGAAACAAAATAATCATCACCCAAGATTTTTGTATCCAGCAAAACTAAGCTTTATAAATGAAGGAGACATAAAGTCTTTTTCAGAAAAACAAATGCTGAGAGAATTCACCACTATTAAGCCAGCACTATGGGAAGTGCTAAAAGGAGTTCTAAATCTTGAATCAAAACCTTGAAATACACCAAAACAGAACCTCCTTAAAACATAAATTTCACAGGGCCTATAAAATAATCACACAATGGGAAAAAGGCAACAACTAGCATATCTAATAGAACAGTACCTCACATCTCAATACTAACGTTGAATGCAAATGGCCTAAATGCACCACTTAAAAGAGACAAAATGGTAGAATGGATAAAAATCCACACACCAAGTATCTGCTGTCTTCAAGAGACTCTCCTAACACATAAGGACTCACATAAACTTAAGTTAAAGGGGTGAAAAAAGATATTCCACGCAAATGGAAACCAAAAGCAAGCAGAAGTAGCTATTCTTATATCAGACAAAACAGACAGTAAAGCAACAACAGTTAAAAAAGACAAAGAGGGACATTACATAATGATAAAAGGATTAGTCCAACAGGAAAATATCACAGTTCTAAATATATATGCACCTAACAGTGGAGCTCCCAAGTTCATAAAACAATTACTACTAGAACTAAGAAATGAGATAAATGGTAACACAGTAACAGTGGGGGACTTCAATACTCCACTGACAGCACTAGACAGGTCATCAAGAGAGAAAGTCAACAAAGAAACAATGGGCTTAAACTATACCCTAGAACAAATGGACTTAACAGATATTTACAGAACATTCTACCCAACAATTGCAGAATACACATTCCTTTCATCAGCACATAGAACTTTCTCCAAGATAGACCATATAGTCGGTCACAAAACAAGCCTCAACAAATTTAAGAAAATCGAAATTATATCAAGTATCCTCTCAGGCCACAGTGGAATAAAACTGGAAGTTAACTCCAAAAGGAACCCTCAAAACTATACAAATACATGAAAGTTAAAATAAACTGCTCTAGAATGATCTTTGGGTCAACAATGAAATCAAAATTAAAAGTTGAAAATTATTTGTGGTGAATGATAATAGTTAAACAACTTATCGAAACTTCTGGGATACAGCAAAAGTGGTGCTAAAAGGAAAGTTCACAGCATTAAATGCCTACATCAAAAAGTCTGAAAGACAAATAGACAATCTAAGGTCACACCTCAAGGAACTAGAGAAACAAGAACAAACCAAACCAAAACCCAGCAGATGAAAAGAAAGAACAAAGATCAGAGCAGAACTAAATGAAATTGAAACTAATAAAAATACAAAAGACAAATGAAACAAAAAGCTAGTTATTTGAAAAAACTAAATTGATAGACCATTAGTGAGATTAACCAAGCAAAGAAAAGAGAAGATCCAAATAAGCTCGATTAGAAATGAAATGGGAGATATTACAACCGATACCACAGAAATACAAAAGATCATTCGAGGCTACTATGAACACTTTATATGCACAAACTAGAAAATCTAGAGGAGATGGATAAATTTCTGGAAATACACAACCTTCCTAGATAAAATTGGGAAGAAATAAAAACTCTGAACAGACCAGTAAAAAGCAGCAAGAGTGAAACAGTAATTTAAAAAAATTATCAACAAAAAAAAGTCCAGGACCAGACGGATTCACAGCTGAATTCTTATCAGGCATTCAAAGAAAAATTGGTACCCATCTTACAGAAACGATCCCAAAAGATAGAGAAAGATAGAATACTACATAAGTCCTTCTATGAAGCCAGCATCCCTAATACCAAAACTAGGAAAGGACATAACAAAAAAAAAAAGAAAACTACAGACCAATATCCCTGATGGATATAGATACAAAAATCCTCAACAAAATACTAGCGAACCAAATCCAACAGCATATCGAAAAGATAATACACCATGATCAAGTGATTTCATACTAGGATGCAAAAATCCTCAATAAAATACTAGCGAACCAAATCCAACAGCATATCGAAAAGATAATACACCATGATAAAGTGATTTCATACTAGGACGCAAAAATCCTCAACAAAATACTAGCTAACCAAATCCAACAGCATATCAAAAAGATGATACACCATGATCAAGTGGGTTTCATACCAGGGATGCAGGTATGGTTTAACATACACAGGTAAATAAATGTAATGCATCACATAAGCAGAATTAAAAACAAGTATCATATGATCATCTCAATAGATGCAGAAAAAGCAGTTGACAAAATCCACATTAGAAGGAAGGAAGGAAGGAAGGAAGGAAGGAAGGAAGGAAGGAAGGAAGGAAGGAAGGAGAAAGGAAAGGAAGACAGGGAAGGGACGGGAGGGAAGGGGAGGGGAGGGGAGGGGAGGGAAGGGAAGGGAAGGGAAGGGAAGGGAAGGGAAGGGAAGGGAAGGGAAGGGAAGGGAAGGGAAGGGAAGATAGCCCACAAAATGGAAGAAAATATCCAGAAATAACATACCTGATAAAGAACTTCTACTCCCAGAATATATAATGAAGTCTTACTACTCAATAATTTTAAAAAACCATTTTTAAAATAGGCAAGGTATTTGGATAGACATTTATCCAAATATATACAAATAGTAAATAAGTACATAAAAGGATGTTCCATATTACTAGTCATTAGAGAGATGCAAATCAAAACTACACTTTATACGCACTAGGAAGGCTAGAATAAAAAAGACAGACAATAACAAGTGTTGATAAGGTATGGAGAAATGGAACACTCATACGTTGCTGGCGGGACAGCCACTTTGGAAAACAGTTTTCACGGTTCCTCAAAATGTTACACATGGAGTTACCAGGTGACTGAACAATTCCACTTCTAAGTATATACCCAAGGGAGTTGGAAACATGTGTCCACACAAACGCTTGCACACAAGTATTGATAGCAGCATTATTTATTATAGCTAAAAGGTAGAAACAACTCAAGTATCTATCAACGGATAAACAAACAAAATGTGATACTTCCATAAAATAGAATAGTATTTGGCCACTAAAAAGAATGAAGTAGGGCCAGGTGCAGTGGCTCATGCCTGTAATCCCAGCACTTTGGGAGGCCGAGGTGGGCAGATCACCTGAGGTCAGGAGTTCAAGACCAGCCTGGCCAACATGGTGAAAACCCATCTCTACTAAAAATACAAAAATTAGCCAGGCGTGGTGGTGCGTGCTTGTAATCCCAGCTGCTCAGGAGGCTGAGGCATGAGAATTGCTTGAACCGGGGAGGCAGAGGTAGCAGTGAGCTGAGAGTGAACCACTGCACTCCAGCCTGAGTGACAGAACAAGACTCCATCTCAAAAAAAAAAAAAAAAAAAAAAAATGAATGAAGTAAGGCCAGGCATGTTGGCTCATGCCTGTAATCCCAGCATTTTGGGAGGCCAAGGCAGGCAGATCATCTGAGGTCAGCCTGGCCAATATGGTGAAACCTTGTCTCTACTAAAAATACAAAAACTAGCGAGGCGTGGTGATGTGTGCCTGTAATCCCACCTACGTGGGAGGCTAAGGCAGGAAAATCCCTTGAACCCAAGAGGCAGTGGCTGCAGTGAGCCAAGATCGTGCCACTCGTGCCACTGCACTCCAGCCTGGGTGACAGAGCGAGACTCTGTCTCAAAAAAAAAAAAAAAAGAATTAAGTACCAACACACACTGCAACATGAACGAACCCTGAAAACATTATACCACATGAAGGAAGCCAGACATAAAGTGCCAAATAGTGTTTAATTCCGTTTAAATGAAATGTCTGGTATGGGCAAATCCATAGAGACAGAAAGTCAGTTAGTGGCTTCCAGGGGCCGGAGGCAGGAGGAAATGAGAAATTATTCCTAATGGGTACAGGGTTTCTTTTTGGGGTTATGAAAACATTCTGGACCGGGCGTGGTGGCTCACGCCTGTAATCCCAGCACTTTGGGAGGCCAAGGTGGGCAGAACACCTGAGGTCAGGAGTTCGAGACCAGCCTGGCCAACATGGAGAAACCCCATCTCTACTAAAAATACAGAAATTAGCTGGGCATGGTGGCACATGCCTGTAATCTCAGCTACTCGGGAGGCTGAGACAGGAGAATCACTTGAACCCAGGTGGTGGAGGTTGCCGTGAGCCGAGTTCGCACCATTGCACTCCATCCTGGGCAACAAGAGCAAAAATCTGTCTCAAAAAATAAAAATAAAATAAAATAAAAAAGAAAATATTCTGGAATTACATAGTAATGGTGGTTGCACACCTTTGTGAATACAGTTGGCCCGTGAACAATACGGGTTTGAACTGTGCAGGCTCACTTACTTCCAGCTCTGCCACCCCAGGACAGCAAGACCAATCCCTCCTCTTCCTCCTCCTTTTCAACCTACTCAACATGAAGATGGTGAGAGTGACAACCTTTATAATGATCCACTTTCAGGTAATGAATAGGAAACATTTATTCTCTTCCTTATGATTTTCTTAGTAACATTTTCTTTTCTGTAGCTTACTTTATTGTAAGACTACAATATATAAATATATATTCTAAATGGGTGAATTCAATGGAATGTGAACTGTATCTCAATAAAAGGAAGAATGCAGAAATAAACACTTTTGTACATGTATTGTTATAAATTGGAGATTTTCTTTCTCAAGGATATATTCCCAAACGTGCGATGGCTGTGTCAAAGTTCTAACGAGTTTTTTTCCCCCAATTTTAGATATTGCCAGGTTATTTTCCAAAAGTGATATTCCAATTCACACTCACAACAAAAGTCTATTGGAAATTTTATTTCTCTGAATTCTGTCTGTCCCAGTGTTTAATTTTTGCCAAGCATATGGGTGAAAACAGTATCATTATTACTTAAACTGCATTTCCCTCTTTCATTGCACTTCTTTTCGTATTTATGTATAATCTGGATTTTTCCAACTATGAATTCCCAAATTGTATTCTTTGCCTATTTTTCTATTAGGTTTTTGTCTTTTCCTTAACAATGTGTGAGAGCTCTTCATACACTGGACGTATTAACCCTTTATCTAGCTTATGCATTACAGATTTTGCCCCTTTTTTGTTTACAGTATCTGTATCTTGAAATGTCCATTTAGATCATTACAATATGGGTTGAGTAATTTGAAAAAACAAGAAATAAGACTACTTCATACCTATTCTTTTCTTAAACCTCCATACCCAGCTGGTCTTGAATTCCTGGCCTCAAGTAATCCCCCACCTCAGCCTTCCAAAAGTACTGGGGTTACAGGCGTGAGCCGCCACTCCTGGCCCAGGTTTTCCAAAATTCTAACTTTGACTAGAAAGCCCATATTTTACCTTGGCAACAAATACTGTCAGTTATTGCTTCCCTTGAAGCGACAAGCTCACTTCATTTATTTTAAAGAAAAAGCCACCAAACACCTCAGTCAGAACAACCACAGTTTTTCAGTCCTCCTTTCAAGTCGAAATGGTGTCCTATGAAACAAGCAATAAATTCAGCTGGCAATTTAAATAACCATATGCACACTTTGTTCAAAGCGACCACTGTAATTGAATATGCAGTGGAAGGGATTGATATATACTTCCCACTTCATCACACAGAGTACTCAAAAGACACGTAACGAAGGGCCAACATTTTACAAAATTAATGGCTTCTACCTCTTCACCAAGACATTCTTCAGGAAAGCCGACTTTTTTTTGACTGTGAGTGTGTGACAGCAAAGAAGCAAAGAACACAGTGGTTACAAGTACAGTACAGTTTGGTATCACTGCCTCAATGTGCGGTGAGACAACAGCTGTTTGACCCACCACCTCAGGTGCACAGCGGTGTAAATGTCAACACAGAATAAAAGACATCTGAAAAGTTATTCATCACTTTGACTATTTCAGCACCGTGTGTCATTCCCATCAAAGAAGCCTCCTTTGATGAATCATTTATCTGATACGAGACGAATACAAGAAAATGCACACGTATGTTTATTGCGGCACTATTCACAACAGCAAAGACTGGGGACCAACCCAAATGTCCATCAGTGATAGACTGGATTAAGAAAATGTGGCACATATACACCATGGAATACTATGCAGCCATAAAAAATGATGAGTTCATGTCCTTTTTAGGGACATGGATGAAGCTGGAAACCATCATTCTGAGGAAACTATTGCAAGGACAGAAAACCAAACACCGCATGTTCTCACTCATAGGTGGGAATTGAACAATGAGAACACTTGGACACAGGGTGGGGAACATCACACACCGGGGCCTGTTGTGAGGTGGGGGGAGGGGGGAGGGATAACATTAGGAGATATACCTAACGTAAATGATGAGTTAATGGGTGCAGCACACCAACATGGCACATGTCTACATATGTAACAAACCTGCACGTTGTGCACATGTACCCTAGAACTTAAAGTATAATAAAAAAAAAAAAGGAAGGAAATTTGGCTGGATGCAGTGGCTTACACCTGTAATCTCAACACTTTGGGATGCCAAACTCAGTGGATCACCTGAGGTCAGGAGTTCAAGGCCAGCTTGACCAATATGGTGAAACCCCATCTAAAAAAAAAAGAAAAGCAGTAAGTCCAGCCTCCATCTATAAGCCAAAAGTACAATTGTGCAGACAAGCTAGTAATACAGTCTTCATGTTTGCAGCCGAGGTTTTGATTCAACAGGTCACAGTATTGATGGACGGTGGCAGCGCCATGGCTTCTTTGCTGACTTTGCAGCCAGTAGACGTTCAGCAAAGCCCCCTCTGCAGGGCTTCATTCTTCGCTCAGCTGTTGTGCTCTTACCCAGCCTATGAATATGATAACTTACTCCGTAAGATGCTTCCGCAGTTCTTTCATGTCTAGTTTGGAAAGCTGTTAACAATTTTGGGGTTTTCAAGGAGCTCATCAAGTCTATGTTTAAAATACTCAACTCCCTTTTTCCTTAAACTCTGAATGTTTTGTCCAAAAATAATGTCACAATTTAACTAGCACCATAATATAATTTGGAATTTTTTCTGTTGTGTAAGACACAGTAAGGTAAATTCTTAACGTCTATAGAACTGATGTCCGTCACATTTTCGTTGCCTATTTACAATTTCACACAGTTTCTTGGGATTAGACTTCTCCTCTCATGACTGAGAGAATGCTCTGATACAGCAATTCTGTCCTTTTCAGCGTTTTTACACATGAGATGCTGCACACTGAGAAAGCAAATCTTCTAATGTCCCTTTGGAAAGTCCATGACCCATCCTTAAATATAACAAAAAATGTGTTACAAATAAATTTCATTTTATTTTAGAATAAGATATTAGATTCTAGAATTCTAAGAGTTTTAGACAGAATTATAAAATTTATAAAAGGGTTCAGAAAAAATAGGAGAGTGCTATTGAAACAAGACAAAAACCATACTTACTTTTTGTCATATTTCTGCACAGTTGCAGAGAAACTGTTGGGACTTCAAAATAACAATTTATAAAGATGATAGTAGACACAGGGAAGACAGACAGCAAGAATGCAGTGGAGGTACTGAGAACAAGCTGAGTTCATCTCTGAAAATGTGCCTCGAACACATCAACCCTACTAACTTAGAAGGTTCTGGAGGACATAAGAACACACAAGCCCATGTTTCACCAGCCATTGTGCAATATCTTCACACGCCACGTATCGTAGCCTCTGGAAAACCCTAGGGCACTCTCATGCGAGAGTGATGGTGAAAAGAGGAAATACTGTCTTAGTATTATTATGAAATAGTTTCAACCTCACAGACCCCTGAGAGCGTCATAGAGACCCCAGGGATCCACAGACCACATCATGAGAACACTACTCTAGATGACTTCCTTTGATCTTGAAGGCAGAATCCAGGAAAAGAAAAAAAAAAAAAATCAAGGCCCAGGGAGCCTGGGCTTTCCCACAGCCTTGGGGCTTCCAACCAGGGTTGGGAGGTGCATTTTTACCAGGAAGAGCCTCCTCCACACTCACAGGCCTTCTGCAGCTGCAGGCTTCCAAACCAGAAAGGACATTCAAGGCAGCCACACGGCACGCTTGCTTCTCCACAGCTTTCTCTCCATTCCTGGGGACATGTTCCACCTCACTGACAACCCCTCACATGTGCACGCCATTCTGGAGATGGGTCATAAACATTTGAACTATATTGGCTCAATAATGGGGACATTTTGGCTCCAGACTGTGCTGAACTTTGCCCATTCCAGAAATATCCCGTAAGACATTCCCAAGGCACTGAATGATGCAAACCACATTTATCCACTTACCATGGACAAAAATGTGACTGCAAAGCAGAACCTCAGCTTCTTCCCAGATAAAAGAGATGATGTGGACAGTATTCATAATACAAAACTTCCCTTTCCCCTTACTTGAAAACAACTTCCCACGGCTCACGACAGACTCCTGCAGTTTTAAGAATGATTTAGTTTAGATCAATATCAAGCACCTCCTCTACCCTCTGCCCTTACGCACGGGAGCAGGATACGGTCCAGCAGATGGCGTCGTCCCCATGCTTCAGGAGTTTTGCAAATAATAATATTAACAGGCATAGTAGAAAAGCAGTAGTAACATGTCTGCGTCACTTATTATAGGCACAGTCATCAAGCATTAGCATTTACTCTGCACATACTTTTTTAAAATTCCGCAATTTATTGGCATAGGACAGTGAGCAGTCATTCAACCCAGTCTCCTTAAGCAGTATTCCTCTTTCTGTTTTATTAGTCAGCTTTCTATCTGGATTCATGTGCTCTGGCTTCCGTAACAAATATCAGACACTGGGGGCTTAGACAACAAGCATTTATCCTCTCACAGTCCTGGAGGCTGGAAGTCAGATACCAAGATGTGGGCAGGGTTGGTTTCTCCTGGGGCTCCTGTCCTTGGCTTGCAGATGGCGTCTTCTCTCTGTGTCTTCAAATGACCTTCCCTCTTTGTGTGTCTGTGTCCTCATTTCTTCTCCTTATAAGGACAGCATCTAAATTGGATTAGGGCTCACCCAAAGGCCTCATTTTAACTTAATTGCCTCTTTTAAGACTCTCTCTCTAAATATGGTCACATCCTGAGGTCCTGAAGGTGAGGGCTTCAACATATGAACTCTGGGGAGGCCAAATCCAACCCCTAACATCATCTTCCCTGTATCCTTCAGTGTTCTCTTACATTTTCTCAGGGAAGGCTGGGCAGCAAACGTTATCAGCCTTGTTCACCCATGAATCAACAGCCCTTGGCAAATATTTCTGGCATGTAGCAATGGTTCCATAAATATTTGTTGAAAACATGAAAGTTTTATGAATGTTCATTTGTAGATCCATCAGCATCACAAACATAAAAATATTAAAACCTAAGGATCCTATTCAAGTGACTCCATTCTATATTTTATAGTAAGAAACAGTCATTTATTCTCATACAAAGTATCCCAAATAATTGGATCCAAAAGACTGTTACACGATGCAGTTATTAAGTTTTAAATTATTTTCTGAGTGGTAACTCAAAATAATTCTATGAATTTACTTAATGTCTTTACCTTTGTTAAGGTAAGAGAACTAAATAAACTTTTAAAATATGATTTTCAGAATGAATAATAATTTACCATGTTGCTAACTGAGTCAAGTTTATTTTAAACTGTGCTGTCCATGGACTAAAGCCTTCCATATTGATAAGTAATTCTGCATGTGAACACACACTTTCACAAATCACGGCATGTGCAGATTAAAGGAAAAGAGTTTTTGGTCAAAATTTCCCCACATATGCTCCCAAGCAATATAATTTATTATGTAAATGAGCTCCTTTAAAGCGTAAATGTTTAAAGCAGGAAATTAAGCAAATCTGGGTTGTTGGGTTTTTTTCTCTCCCTCTCTAAATAGAAAAAGGGATGCTTCTCAAGGCATACAGCAAAGTCAGGACATTTATATCTCCCATTCCATGAACTCATAAACATCTGGAGTTACATGGCCTGCGTATCTAAACCGAAATTCACTCGCATGCTGTATCTGGAAAATTATTCATCAGAAAGAAAAGTATTGCAAAATGTAGCTGGCTTCTTGAATGTCATGGAAAAAATTCTTTTAAAAAATAAATAAATAAAAGTTGTTCTGAACTCTGCAGAATTGGCAGGAAACCGAAGAAGTCCAGGATTTTTCTCCGCTGGTTTTAGTCTTCTTAAATACCAGGGAGCCTTAAAATACCTTCATTGGGGGCAACAGAGAGAAACAGAAATAGCAGCATTGTGTCGGCCACAGTGGGCCGTCCCATTCACACAGCAGCCTGCAAACAATCTCTCGTGCCACATTTAGGGAAAAACACAATTTTAGGAAATCCAAACAACCCGTAAACCCACTGACCTACAGATAACCTATGCAGCAACAATGAAACTTGAAAAAAGTAAAAGGGAAAAGAAACTCGCAAAGGAAAAAGAAGGCTTTCCTATCTCAGGAACTAAGTCAAAATCCCAGATATGTCAAATCCCTGCCTTCATGGGTCTGCTCTGGTTCTGAAGTCCCGTTGGGTAATTTACCTGTGCTGTGTAAGTCGCTATGGAGGACAGCTCAGCCCCGTGGCTCTGAAGTGCAGGGAATGCCACACACACGGCTAACACAGAGCAACAGGTCTCCAGGACACAGATGAACCTTGAGTTAAATTTCACCTCAAAAGCATAGAGGAGCATCGAGATTGTTTGCTAAATGCTCAACCACCACAGGAAATCATGCAAAGAAAACTGTTATGGAGCTTGTAGGCCCTTCCCAAGTAAGAAGGCACCTCAGAGAAAGAAGACTGTCATAGCTGATAGTGCAGACCACAGAAGGCAAAGATCCAGATAAAAACGAGGTCAAAAATCAAATATGTGTGGACTTTTCCTAGAATCCTCCTTCGGCTGTATGAAAAGGCAGATGCCAGATGCCCCTCCATTCTGAATTTCATTCAAAACAAAAAGTATTTCAGAATTTTGTTTCCACAATCAAACTGTGATGACCTAGAAAAGCACGAAAACTTTGACTTGTTTGTTTTACTTCTCTCTTTGTCCCAGGGACAGAGGAATTTTTTTTAAATAAGGAAAATAGCAAAGCATGGTGGCTCATGCCTGTAACTCTAGTACTTTCAGAGGCCAAGACAGAGGGATCACTTGAGGCCAGGAATTCAAGACCAACCTGGGCAACATAGTGAGGCCCCCATCTCTACAAAAAAAATTAAAAATTATCTGGGCAGGGTTGTACACACTGGGAGTCTCAGCTACTCATGAGGCTGAGGCAGGAGGATCACTTACGCCTAGGAGGTTGAGGCTGAGGTGAGCTAGGATCGTGCCACTGCACTCCAGCCTGCGTGATAGAGAGATACCATCCCTAAAAATAAACAAAATAAAATAAGGAAATTAGCAAACTTTCATCAAGGTATTAATATCTATACCAAAGTAAGGAGGCCAGCTCTAGGCCTTGGAATAACAAGCCTAAAGAAGCCGTGTTCTCTCAAAATCAAAACAGGAAAACCTAAGAGTTTCTTAAAGAAGCTTTTTACACGAGAGAGATTTGAAGCAAAAATGAGGGTGTCCAGAGAACAGAGAAGACTCTAGAGGAAAAAGCATTAGTTGTGTCATCACAACTAAATACTAAAGACCAAAAGAGGGAGCAGACCCCTCCAGGCTGTCTCGTGGGTGGTGGAAGCCCAACACCACTGACCCCTCACCCTAGAAGATTCATCTCTGAGAAGACCAGGCGCACAAGACAGGGCCTAGCCCAGGCCAACCTACAGATGCTCAATCCACTGCAGGAAGGTGTTCGTCTCTGAGAAGACCAGGTGCACAAGACAGGGCCCAGCCCAGGCCAACCTACAGATGCTCAATCCACTGCAGGGAGAGAGCGTGCCAAGGTTCCAATGCCCATCCCCACCCCTTCCACTTCTGATGAAAGTGTGTCCTGAGCTAGCCTATCACCTATCCACACCTCACCGAGGTCTCCTTAAAGGATGATCCCCCACTCACAGCAGTCTCCTTAAAGGATGGACCCTAGGGCAGACATCTTCCATTTTATTTATCTTTTATTTATTTATTTATTTATTTATTTATTTTTGAGACAGGGTCTCTGCCACCCAGGCTGGGGTGCAGTGGCACAACCTTGGCTCACAGCAGCCTCAACTGTCCAGGCTCAAGTGATCTTCTTACCTCAGCCTCCCAAGTAGCTGTGGCTACAGACAAACGCCATCATGACTGGCTTTTTAAAATTCTTTGTAGAGATGGGATGTGGCCATGTTGCCCAGGCTTGTCTCAAACTCCTGGACTCAAGTGATCCTCCCCGATCAGCCTCCCCAAAGTGCTGGGATTTACAGGCATGAGCTACCATGCCCAGCCACATCTTCTAGTTTAAGAGGAAGATACTACAATCTTGGAATTGTAAAACACAGACCTTCTGGATATTATTTTAAATGAGAAGCACTCTCAAGGTGGGAAAGAGAAAAAAGGAGAATTTATGCTCACTCCACAATAAACCAATGTTTATATTCTAAGCAGTTTATTGGTAATTGTTAGACATTTTGCGACTGATGGTCCACCCCGTGCAGTGGAACCATAAAACAATTTCCCCGATCCCCCTTAAGTTATAATAATTAAGCCAGATGGATCGTGAATGCCTCATAGATACCAATAAGACTCACCGTCATAAACTGTAACCTGTCATCAGCTCTCTCCATCCATGTGCCAGAGACCCTCAGGGACAGGAAAACGAACCTCCATGGTAAAAATCAGAACACACCAGCCCTCTCTGTGCCCTCCTTACTATTGCTTCTAAAATGAAGTTTTCTCCACTCACAGGAAAATTATTACTTTTCTGTCTTAGTTTCTTTGAAATCTTTTCAACTTGCCCAAAGGAGACACATTAAGAACTAATACTTCATCCTCAATTTCCAGCCTCTCCTCCCTCACCTATTTTTCAATATATTTCCTTCACTCACTCAAATGAAATTGCCAAAACTTCACAGGTTCCAGGTCAGGATGAATGGCAAGAAGGAAGGTAGAAGTCACCAGGCGTTGCCACAGAGATCTGAGAAACTTGCTCATATTCTGTCACCCTCTGTAGATGAGGACTACCCAGGTCTCCTGGAAACCATGTTTTGCACCCACAGTCAAAAAACTGAGGATGACCCAGGCTTTGCATAATCTGACTGCATCGCATTCTGACAATCCTCAAGTAGAGGGGAGAGGAAATTACTTGCACCCTGAAAAAGCATCTTTGCTGAAGACAGGGAACGCCAGGGCAGGTTTTATAGTAAGGTCTATAATAGAATGCTGGGACGGGCTGGGGTAGTTTTCCGCCTCAGGCTGTGCTGCTAATAAAAGCACAGGCCAACCTGCTGTTTTTAAGTGCCGTGGACTATGACGTCAGAATTCATTATGCACACAGGGGCTATTTACTGCCTCATAAACTTGTAGACAAGGAAATTGTTGGAGAAAAAATGGTTTCCAAAGCTTCAAAGCAATCATTCACTGGGCAGTTCCCCCCAAGGAGCACCAAGTCCATCTCCAAGGACTTTTCTGGCCGAAAGCAAAGTCCTGTGTCCAGAGTAGTAAAAACTCCTGGGCTGGTTCTATTTTGAGTACTTATGCCATATCTAAGCCAGGGTTGGGCCAAGTTGAAGGGTGCATCTTTAAGGGAAAGATGCTTTTCCACAGCCCCATGGCTGTGACCAGCAGACACTCAACATGGCTAAGGTGAGAAGGGGGAGGAGGAGAGAGAAGAGTAAGAAAGGAAGGGAGCAGAGGCAGAACATCCCCACATTATTAGTCCTCTTGGTATGGGGGCAGGCAGATAGCCCCTCATCAAGGCCAACTCTTTAAAACTCAGTTTCAACTAACATTATCTATTAGGCACCACCATGCAGTGTATTGGAGACACAGAACTGGTACCCAGCAGGCACTCAAAACATATTTGCTGAATGAATGATGAACAAACAAATGCCACCCCTATTCTCCAGCCTAAAGTAAAGGTGACTGTATTAGTCCATTTTCATGCTGCTGATAAAGACATACCCAAGACTGGGCAATTTACAAAAGAAAGAGGTTTAATGCACTTACAGTTCCACGTGGTGGGGGAGGCCTTCCAATCATGGCAGAAGATAAGGAGGAGCAAATCATGTCTTACATGGATGGCAACAGGCAAAGAGAGAGCACTTGTGCAGGGCAACTCCCCCTTATAAAGCCAACAGATCTCATGAGACTTATTCACTATCAGGAGAACAGCACAAGAAAGACTTGCCCCCACAATTCAATTACCTCACACGGGGTCCCTCCCACAACATGTGGGAATTCAAGATGAGATTTGGGTGGGGATACAGCCAAACCATATCAGTGACAAATATATCCAAATATCACCCTTCTAAGACAGGCATGGTTGCACACACCTGTAATCTCGGCAACTTAAGAGGCTGAGGCAAGAGGATCACTTGAGCCCAGGATTTTGAGGATACAGTGATTTAAGATTGTGTGACTACACTCCAGCCTGGCAGGCAGAGTGAGACCCCATCTTTAATAAAAAATACTACCCTTCTGGGAGAAAATGCAAGTGCTTTTCTCCAGCCATCAGCAGTGTTTTTGAAGGAGCACTGGAAATTATCCCTAGTACATCAAAAATACTATCTATTTACTGAACGAATAGCCTACCACTGGATTTTCCCCTTTGTTTGATAAGCTGATTCCTTCATATTCATCATCCATTTCTGCTTCTTTAAGCAAGAAAATAAGAAATAAAGTATTCCTATTTGAGATAATAAATAATATCTGTGTCTATCTTAAACTCACAGCCAACATAATACTTAACAATCAAATACTAGGAATATTCTCATCAAATCAAGGGACAATAAATACCTACTGTCACCAATATCACTAACCACTGTCTGGGCCAATGCAGTAAAATATGAAACAAAAATAAGAGGCACAATGCTTGGCAGAAACTCCCAAAACATATTTTTTGGAACACTACTTTTCTGGAATGTTAAATAGAGTCAAACCGTTTCTTTGCTGTAAGACTTCTCAAGGCCTTAAATATCCCAACATTTGCTATGAATCTCCAAGAGGGGAAATGTTATCCAGTGTTTCCCAACTTTTTCAACATTGAATTGATTTTTGTCCCAGAGAATATTAAAAGTCTCATGTTCCATGGAACACTCTTTGGGAAACTCCAACTACATCTGTTTTTGATCTTCAGATATTTTCATCTATGTGTTTAGTCAGATATACCTATCTTCTGGGAATAAAGGCTGTAGTTAAGAACAAGGGCTTTAGAGTCACAAAAACCGGAATTTAAATCTACATCCTCTCCTGACTAAAGGACTGAGAGAAGGTAGTTTCATCTTTTTTAACCTTCAATTTTTTCATTTGTGAAATGGAGATTATGATAACTACCTTACAAAATGTTGTGAATATTAGCTTAGATTATACATAGATGACTGCTTATCCTTGGGCATTTTTAAAAATTTAACTAAAACAGCAATGAGATACTACCTCTGTTATGAAATAATCAAAGCCAGAAAGGATGCAGGGAGATGGGTCCTCTCTTATCAGGACTAGCAAGCCTGGAAATTGTTACCATTGTTGGAGAAAGAAATTTGACAGTTTAATCAAAAGCCTTAAAATTATTCACATCTGTTGATCCAGTAATTTCATGTCTAAGAAACAAAAAGATGACAAAGATGTTTATTGAAGCTTTTTTATAGTAATGAGATATTGGAAAGAACATAAATCAATGACATAACTCACACTCCAGGTACTGGATACTTGTCACTTGTTGATGACCCCACCCACCGAGGTATTTCCTGTTGTGTGCAGTCTTATAGGAAGGCAGTGCCGGCCCACCCAGAAACCAAGGGGGCAGAGCCTTTCTTCTCCCCAGAACAGCCCAGGGCAGGCATCTAAGGCAGATTTACCCAGTCACTGTCTCTATCCCAGCACTTTGAATTCTGAGTAAAGGTTTCCTAGTTATAAATTATAAATCCTCTATCAATTTCCTGTATGTGCATGTGTGTAATAACACACTTTTGTAACTCTCACGGAGGTGTATCTAAGGATTCTTTTCAAAAAATCTTTTGGTTCTGTAAATAATTATCTCAATAGTACAGAGGGAGGTTATCCATGTCATTTATTTCTGTCCTTATCTTTATTACATCCTTCCTTCTCAAAAGCAGAAGACATTAACCATGCACCCCTACCACCTCCCCACTATCTTGGGAATTTTCTACATGAAGAGTTCTGTCTCCCAAAGTGGAACCCAGAAACTCACCTTCCCAACCTCCTGCGATTAGAATTCACACATGCAACCTAGACTCTGCCAGTCAGACCCATCCATGTGAGACTTCTGCTGGAAAGAAAGCAGCATGAGGAGGCAGGCACCATCCCTGGCATGTGGAATCTCCATTGCTGGCCAGGGTGACCTTAGGGGACCCTGGCACTGACAGCCAGTGTTCATGGTGCTTGGTGGTGGCAATGACTATAGAGGGATATTTCTGCAGCTGTTTTGTGGTCGAGTTTGGTGTTATTCCTGGTGATGCAGACTTGAAAACTAACTCTCTGGTCCTCCCAAAGAATCAGAGCATCTTTGTCCTTTAATAAGTGCATTTTCTGCTGAATCTAGCCAGTATGGGCTCTGTTGCTTTTAAGTAGGAACTCAGACTAACGCATTGTTTCTTTGGGTTTGTTCTGCTGTCTTTGTTCTACCTTCTGGATTTAATATTAGCTTCTTTGTCATCAATTTTTCTTAATTTCTGATCATTGGTTTCAAAGCTATAAATTTCCCTTGAAGTAAGGCTTTAGCTGCACTTTGACATGATGTGTTTTCTGTGTCAGCAGCTCTTAATTTCCCTTGTGATAAGCTTTTTAACTCAATTGTTATTTCATAATTTGGGGACTTTTTGATGGAGGAGGAGTGCTCCCAAATGTGTTTTTAGGCTGTTATTTTTATGTCCTTGTAATAAGCATCTAAATTTATTGCACTGTGATGAGTAAATGTAGTTCATATCATGTTAATTCTTCAGAATTTATTGAGATTTCCTTTGTAGCCTGGTACATGGTCAATTGTTTTGAGCGTTTCTTATGTGCTCAAAAAAATATGCCTAGTCTGTATTCATTACCACTGGTTTCCAAATTGAGTTCAGCTGACAGGCTACATCAGACTCATATGAATCACTGTTTAAAAATAGAGTGCCCTAGACCTCACCCGAAACTACTGCATCTCAATCTCTGAGGTAAGGCTCTAGAATCTGTGTATAACCAGCACCACAGGGAACTCTAATGGCAATTCTAGGGGGCAATCTCCTTTACTCCTACCCCACTAGGCCCTCATCTTCAGACAGGATCAGACTTCAGATGTATAATTTCAGACAAATAGGATCCTAACATCTTAAAGAAAGAGATTTCACTTCCCCTTGTGCTAAGTTTTTCTGACATTCAAGGTCATCTGTATTAGATTACTCTTCCTTATCTCCACCCTAAATGCCTCACGCTAATATATCAGCCCACCACTGTCTATTTGACATGCATGGGTGCATGCTCCTTCCTTCCTGAAGACTCAGATTCCATTTATTAATCCCAAGAGACATGTAAGACCCTGAGACTGTGTGATTTAGGGGAGGTTAACCCCATTCTCCCCTCACAGGAACATCCTGAGTAGCTCAAGTCAGCTCCACTGCACTTGCCTATGATTGGCATAGGTAATCTATAAGTGTCTTTTCCCTGGAGACTGTCACTTGTCCAGGGAGAAGCATGGATCTAAACTGGCCCCAAAAAATACTAAGACAGGAGAACCTTCATGCCACTGTTAAAGGATAGAATCTTCTTCTATTTATAACCTTTTGGATATAAACAATAAAAGCACATACTTTCACTGACACTATCTTACAACCAGAACATAAATGAGTTCTAGGATGAAATGGATTCTGTAGCCATCAAAGTAGAAAATTAGAAAGAATTTGAGTCCTTGGTGATACCATTGAGCTGCTAACACAACCCACTCCAAAACTTGTCCAACTCCAAGACTTCCTGCTACGTGAGATAATGACTTAGCGTTCCTGCCTCCATAAGCAAGGATTTCTGTTGCTTGCAGCCTAAAGCATCCTACCTGATACTCTTCATTCTCTTTCACTGTGGGTTAAAAATTCAACAAGCCACTTTGGATTCAGGAGGTATAAATCTTTCACCTACTCAGATGACAACTAAAATCCCTCTTCAGCCTTCTCAAAACCTAATGCTTCTCGACCCTGTAAGCTTTCATCATAAGTGCCCTCCTTTGTCCCTTTAATCAGTCACAATTCTCTTCTGTATCATGCAAGGTTCCAGGTCCTTCCCTAGGATGCTGAATTCCAGACCTGGATGCATTATCTAGCATGGTTTGGATACTGCCAAACTTTATAAGAATTTCTTCCAATCTGTCGCATACGTATACTAATGCTATGGCCAGATTTCAGGGGCTACAGAGTTTAGCAATAATGTGACTATGTCTGAAACGGAAAAAGTCAACATATCTACAAACAGGTGCCACTTAAATGTGAGTGGCTCATGTGGAAATGGAGACAGTCAGGTGCTGTGGAAAGCACAGCAAGCTACTGTGGCTGTAACAGAATGGTGGGTATTTCAGGGGTGAGTGGTAGGAAAAGAAGAGCCCAAGAGTCAGACACGGTCACTGTGTTATCAACACTCTCTCTTTCTGAACAACTAGCATCTAGAGTGGAGAAAGGCAATGGGGGAGGCTCCCTGGTCCTCTGATGTCCTTTGAATATTGCAAGGGCGTTTCTTAGGCTCTTTGCATGTCCTGCTCTCTCTGCCTCTGACCTTCCCATAGCTAGCTCCTCTCCATTCTCAAGTCGCAGACCAATGTCTTCCCAGAGAAGGCTTTCCGGATCACCCCCAATGTCCATTTGTCTATCACATCACTCTCACTTACCATCATCATGGACTGGCTTTCTTGTTTATGTACTGTCCGTCCTCATACCACTTCTCTCTATCTGAAAGCTTTTGAATATTTGCTTGTTGTCTATCCAATCCCCCAAATTTAAGCTTTGAAAGTGGAGACCTTGACTGTTTTCTCTGAATGTTTCCCCAGCACTTAGACCAGTGCCTGGCCAAGTAGGCACTTAAAAAATATTTGTGGAACTAAGGAATTGGATGGTAAAATGAGAACCCCTGGGCCTGGGGCAGCCCCAGCCTCCAAAAATGTTGTCAGCACCCCGTGTCTGTGTTCTCTGCTCCCTCCTGTACACTAGCCCCCGTGTCTTCCATTGTAAATGGGCTTCACCTAGAAACCAGAGAAGTGATGATGTGGCCATGCAAAGTTCAAAGTATGTATCCTTAATGCTCATAATCCCAGAGGGAAGAGTGAGCCTCTCTCTCATTGCCTTTACTAACAATCCCAGGGAAGGACTCTATGTGACAGATGGTGACCCTGTGCCTAGACTTGGACAAGTACTGTGGCCAGAGGACAGGTAGGATAGACAGGCATTGATCACACGACTCTCTACGTCTAGGGTGTCATAGCAGTGTGGCTACACTAGGACAACACTGAGAGGGAGAAACAGAGTTCTCTCTAAGGATATGAAGATGCTCTCGCCAGTAGAAAGAAGAAATGTCAGGCAAACCAAAGAACCAAACATCTGCAAAATTCTCCAGGTGTAGCAAGATATTTACATTTGTATCCTATCTTCCAGCATACTGCCCTCTTTCCAAATTCCCCATGATTAATGACAATACCAAACTGCATTGGCCTTAGGACTGACTTTCAATCGCCCAATGACTCCACTTTTCTTAGTTCCAAAGAGCAAGGGTGACTTCTACCTCTTCCTCTTTAAAAGATTAATATGAAGGTTAACAGGAGATTTGCCAAGTTGTTTATGTTTTCTAGAAAAGACAGCGAATAGCAAGTAAACGCCGTGCAGGTGATCACATAAAAAGAAAAATAAATTTAGAATCTTTAAAAATAAATTAAATTCTCAAAGTAATATTTAAAACTTTAAAAACTAGTTAATATTTATGATATTTTGTTATGTAAGAAAAATAGGTTAAGGAAAGATGGAGAAAGAATCCTACTTTTTTAATGTGTTTATGTTTATATGCAGAAAAACAAAGAATAAATCACGGCTTCATTATGACTCTCATGGACCAAGGCACTTATGCCTTCATGGGTCACTTCATCCCTAGAATATTAAAAGTCGCATATTTTTGAAGGCGTTACTATAAAGACAAATATATTAATCTTACTCTAAGAAAAGAACTCATTTAAATGGCCATCTTGAAGGTAACGAATGATGCAAATGAACTCCTTGGCATTATTTGAGTAACCTCATTTCCTCTATTTTCATCAACTGAAATTCCACTTTTAACTCGAGGTATAAAAGTAAATTGCACTACGTCATTGTGCTAGGAAAGTTTTAAAAAATCAGAAAAATGAATGAAAATTTGAAGAAAAAGTGCAAATAATAAAGGCCAGAAGAAATGTTTTCAAGTGGTATTACCAACACTGCCAGCTCCAATTCTCACTTTGTAGAGACATCCAAAGTCTAGACATCAATCAAATTTGGCCTCAAAATAATATCCTAGTTAGAAAGGGTTCAGGAATACACTATAATGAATTTGAGACACCCCAAATTGCTTATTATTTTTCCCTTGCTATAAAATTACACATTCTGTTGTTAGAAAATAAAAACAAAATGAAACAAACAAAAAGAATAAATGTATTCTCCAGTCATGCTTACCTACGCTATACAGTCATATTCTTTCCCTTTTTATTAAATTCCTACTGCCATAAAATGCTTCACTCAACTGCATATTTTTTGTAACTGGTCTGCAAATGGAAAGGTTTCCTGTCTTGGATCTCTTCTGAGAGCCCTCCAACTGCAGAAAAGTTTTCCATAGGTAGAAACCACAAAACAAAAGAAGTTTATTAAATTCCTTTTTAGCCGAGCTCAGTAAGGCAGATTCCCTCAGCCCAACGCCAACATACGCCCTTCCACCTACACCAAGCATCTTACCAGAGATGGGTGATGGATGCATAAACCTCCTTTCCAGATGGAAAACTCTCCTGAAGAGAATCTGCCACTCCTTGCCTCTTTTGCTGGCCCCTTTCTCTGACACCAGCACAGAGTGTCATTCTGTCCCCTCACTCAGACCGGCACGGCTGCCAACAGATTCTACAGAGTCCCCTGCCTCCCTCAGCCTCCATCCCCAAATCCTGTCTGCCCAACTGGCCTGCTTAGCTTTCCACACCCATTTTGTTCCAAAACATGGGTTTCTGGGGGTTTTGTTTATATTTTCAGGTCCCCAAACAGCCTTCCCTTTCAAGGGAGAAAATAAACTTTAGGAGCCCCCCTCCCCTATTGCTGAATGAAAAGCTGACATATGGTAACCGCTCACAGCTTCTCAGATGTTTGACATAGTTTATAATACGTCTAGAGACTTGAAGAGTAAATAGGTGAATATCTGGCTCATCAAGCAGGCCAGTCTTTTTTATTTATTGATTTCTATTTGTTTATTTTTTGAGGCGTTGTCTCGCTGTGTTGCCCAGGCTGGAGTGCAGTGGTGGGATCTCGGATCACCACAACCTCCGCCTCCCGGATTCAAGCGATTCTCCTGCCTCAGCCTCACGAGTAGCTGGGATTACAGGCGCGCGCCACCATGCTGGCTAATTTTTGTATTTTTAGTAGAGACGGGGTTTCACTATGTTGCCAGGCTGGTCTCGAACCCCTGACCTCGTGATCCGCCCGCCTCGGCTTCCCAAAGTGCCGGGATTACAGGCGTGAGCCACCGTGCCCGACCGGACTAGTCACAGCTGCAACACTGTTAGGCTGCTGCTGCTAAAGGCCCCACCGGCATTCTCCCTCGCTAAGAACCAACGAGGACCAAACGAAGGGGACATTTGCTTCTCCCAAAAATATATTACCCACCCAGTTGAGAAAATTAAGTGTTGAATCTATTCTGTGTCCATGTTGATAGGGAAAGTTACTGCGGTATAAGGTACCATAGAAGAGATGGCCAAGTTGAACATAAACACACTTTGGCCACCAGCCTGGAGGTGAAACCCAAGCTACAAAAGCCAGTAATTAAAAGAAGAGTGAAAATGATCTGAGATAAAAGCTATTTTGTGCGGATCGTTTTAAGAGTAAGGGTTTATGTGGATGGTTTATTTAAATGGCTATAAAACTGCAAAGGTGTTTATATATGTAAAATATGCATATTGGAGGAAGTCGGCCGGTAGCTTCACCCTCCTGCGGGAAAATGCAAAGTCCATGACCAGTAGTCGGTCTACCGCAGAGAAGTCTGCAAATCCCAGGGGCCTGGAACTCTAAAAAGGCCATTCAAGCCTCAGGTGGACTCCGCGTTTCTCCATTTCCCTGCATTTCCGCTTTTCTTTCCTTAACAAGCTTCTTATAACATTTGCATTTGATGAGGTTCAAGAGGTCACTTCCCCTCTCCCTCTCCGCCCTCCTAGCTCGGCAGAGCGGCGCGTCCGGACCCCTTTCTGAAGGCCGTCCAAGCCCGCGGTGCCTGAGGTTTCGCGCCTCGCGCCCGGCGGCCGCTGCTGCCGGGGCCGCTTTCGCCCACGGTGGGGTCAGCCTGCCCTTCCCTGCCCTGTGCCGCCTCGCGAGCCCTGGAGAGGCCCGCGCCGGCCTCGAAGCAAAAGACGACAAACGCGACCGTTGATCGCCTGCTTTTTCCAGGCAAAACGTGGAGACAAATCCCACTCGGCGACGAACCTGGCCAAGGGTCAGACATGGAAGAGAAGACGCTAAAACAGAAATTCCCTCCCTGCTTTCCACCTCCAGCTTCTAGACGCCGCCCTCGGTGACACCCCTCGCGGAGGGCGTTCTCCCACACCGGGGTCGCCACTGCGCCCAGCTGCAGAAAGCACTCCGCACCCCCAGCAATTCCGGGCATGGAGCCGGCGGGGGTGGCGCGGCCGGGGCCTGGAGAAGCAGCGCTGAGTCCGACGACGCCCACCAGGCCCCTCTTGGAGAACTAGACAGGCGACAGCACGCAGGACCCCGGCTGCGGCCAGCGCCGCGGCAGCCACGCGCTCCGGCCCGCGTGCACCTGCTTCGCTCCGCCGCGCTCCCGGCTTAAGCCGGCGGCCCCTGGGTCCTGCCCCGACTTTTCGTAGTTTCTCCCTGCTCCGTGCCTAACTGAATTCTTAACCAAATCCTAAAAGCACAGGAGTTTGGTTGGGGCTGGGACAGGCGCAGGGACCCAGTTCTCCCCAAGCTCTGCGGGCCGCGGCCGAAACCACCCTGGGGAAAGCCGCAGGGCCGCGCCGGCCCACGCGGGACCGAGTTCAGAGGACTCTGCACCGTCAGTTTCACGGCCGACGTTTATAGAGCGCTTCGCACGTGCAGCACGCAGTTCTAAGAGCTTGGCTTGTATTAATTCGTTTAATCCTCCCAGCAACACTGTTAGGCATTATAATAATCCCAATCGTCGAAATCACAAAACGGAGGTGCAGAAACAAAGTAACTTGTTCCAGATCACGTAGGTGGTAAGTGCAGGGTATTCTGGAGCAGGAGGCAGGGTGGAAAGCACAGAAAAAAAAAATTAATTGGGAAAAGCGTTGACGACCTTAGTATTTCATACTGCAGGTTCCATTTTCAGAGCCAGGCTGCGCGCCTACAGGGTAGAGTAGGGATGCCGGGCGGCGGCCCCTGGTGTCCTGGCGTACTTGGACAGAAGACAGTCGCCGGCCGCCAGGCTCCTGCGAAGCTGCGGCGCGCGTGGAAGGTGAGGGTCCTCCGCCGTCCCGCCACCTCCCACAGGGCGGTCCAGAGCCTGCTTCTCTTGCAAAGGGGACATAGGATGGAGAGAAAGAAAGTCCCGCCTGAAACAAGCAAACGCGGTGGCGGCTTTGCGGTCGGCCACGTCCGCTAGGAACCCGCGAGGCGCCCTTGAGAGCTGCGCGGTCGAGTTTTCTTTCCACGGCACTTTCACGTTCTGCCGGATGGGATTTCGGGGGCAGAAGACTCCTCGAATGCAGCCCGGCTGTCTGTGGCTGGACCCCCAGTGCTGCAAAGGAATCTGATGTACCTGGAGGAACCAACCTCGAGGTCCAACCAAGGAAACATCCCCTCTCCCTCTTCCTCTCCCAGAGTTCCCTCTTTGCAGTGGAGCCCTAGAGACCCAACCCACCCGGAGACCAGGGACCCCAGTTCTCATAGGCAGGCTTACACTTTTGGACAATGGACCCATATTTTCCTCATTAAATATAAACTCAAATCCGCCTATGAGAGATTACCCAGGGAAGGAGAGATCCCAAGTACTGTGAAACTTAGAGGGTGCCTTAAAACTAAACAGTGTTTTTAATGGATTGAACCAAAAATAACTATAAATGTGTGTATGTCAGAATGTTAATACCTTTTTTTAACCGTTATTTCACCTTTATAATAACTATGGGAGGGGGCATCATTTTTTCTTACTTTTATTTTCCTGATCCCCATTTTACCATAAAACAGAAACAAGTCCAGAAACATTATTAAGTGACTTAAGGTAATCAGGAGCAGGTGCACTTCTCAAACTGTAAACGAGAGCTACTCGTGACCACTACATCGCCACTCATCTGCGCAGGGTGGCATTGGGGGTGAGGGAAATGCTAAGAGCACACCATGGATTGTTGGAGGAGCAAAAACATCAATAAACAATTATTTGTGAAATATGTGTACAGAGTCCTGGGGCAGGGGGCTGGATATAAAGCCAAACTTATCTCCCATGCTCCGTGGTCCACTCCCCATGACTCCTTCACCCCTCCAGCCTAGTCTGAAATTCTCCTTCAGGCACTTTCAGATGATATGAAAAATTCTTCCACAGCTAGCCACTGTCAGGAAAAAAATGATTTGGAAACTGCTGTGCAGTGCACATGGACAACGCATACCTGCAGATATATTCAAAGGACGTGTGCTTCTGTGATACATTATGTTGTCGGGCATATATGGAAGGCATCCCGGGATTAACTCTGGTGACTGAAGGAAACAGCACTCCTTTGCAGTTTACAGCCACTGCGTGCACTGTAAGTGAGAGTGGGGGAGGGAACATTTGCCAGCCTTTCTGGAGATCCAGCAGCCAGAAGAAAGCCAAGAAACTCAGAGCTGAAAGTCACCTGGGGAAATGGAGAGTTCTGTTTGTAAAATACACATCCAGAACAATGTCCCAGCCCTATTTTGAACTTCCTCAGGGGAAGGTGTTGCGTGTATAAGCCAAAATGTAATCTTAGGTATGAGAGCTAGAACCGGAGATGTGGAGAGGAGTTGCAAAGTGCACTTTTAAAACATGATGTCTAGATTTCCTCTAAAATATTTCAGCAAGAAATGAAAACAGAAAGATGAATGAAGCAAGTGTGGCAAAACCTTGATAATTGTTACATGTAGGTGATGAGCATATGAGACGGCTTACTGTATACTCGCTCCACGTTGGTATACTATGAAACTTTTTCCATAATAACAAATATGAAAAAGATCCTGCAGCCTGGGCTGAGCCACCCCTATCCACCTGGTGCCTCCCCTTGGTATCAAGCCGGCCCCAAAACGACCCCTCAAGCTCCTTCCTGTCTTGCAGACTTCTACCAGGACGAGTTTAGACAGCTGCAAGGGTTTTCTTAAGAAGCTAAAAGAAATGAGAAATCACAATTTTAAAAAAAACCGTTGTCTTTCTGTCACTGTAGCCACCGAAAGACGAGGTAATTCCTCAGGGACAGAATGCGGACGCCGCGCAGAGCCAGCTGAATGCAGCTTCTCCAGGGGCAGGTGGGTGGGATGATTTGTTGATTTGCCTGTTTTCCACCAAACCGCAGGACACCTCCAGGAGCTCCAGGACAACTTACAAATGAAGACACAGAGCCCCTGTCCCTGGCTTCAGAGAACCAAAATAACGGAACTGAATGATCGTTTCTTCAGCAAAGCCTAAAGACGCTTGTGTCCCGCGGAGAGGTGCCCACACGTGCCCCTTCTTCTTGCGGGTCCGGGGAGGGTAGGGCAGGAAAGCAGGACTTGCCCAAAGCGGGCCAACCGAGTGCGAGACAGGCGATATTGCAGGAATCTGTCCGCCTGCGGGTCACACACCGGCCGGCCCCGCGCCGGGGCTGGGGCCTCGGCTGCAGGGGTTGCGGGGCCACGGGTCGCGGGCGTTGGGAGCCGCGAGCAGGTGACGGCCGCGCCGGGCAGCCCCGCGGGCCGCGATTCCCGAGAGCCTGGCGCCACCCCGCGGAAGCGAGAGGAACTGCGGCTTCTTCCCACTCCCGCGCGGACGGGAGAGGGAGGCGCAGTCCGGGGCGCAAAATCCCAGGGCTGTGGCGGGAGGGAAGGTGACTTGAATGTGACGACTCCAAGAGGCCAGGCCCGGCCTTCGCAGTCCACCCACGAGGATACCGTAACCAAGCCACCAAAGCACTCTGGCCAGGCCGAGACCCTTTTCCCCCTGGGCCCCAAGAGAAAAAAGCACTTTCTCCTAAAACACCAACTCCCCGCGGAGGGGCCCGGGGCTGCCTGGCACGGGGCAGGGTGTGCGGCGGCCGTGCGGGCGCGGGCGAGAGTCACGTGGGGGCAGGCGGAGAGGGCGAGGGGGCCCCGTAAATCATCCTGAGGGATTTTTGGCCCGAGTCCCTGTTTCCGAAAGGTTGCGGGACGGCTGTGACGTTGATTATATAGCTGTTCTCTTTTCAAGTGCGCGCCCCTCCCCACCGCAGCCCGTCTGGTGTGCGAAGATTGTGTTTGAAAGGGAGGAAGCATTCTTGAAGTGGTGGGTGATGGATTGTCTAAACCCTTCTGGGACGTTCTGGGCGGGGGTTTTCGAGGCAGCTCATCAATAAAGACCCCCCTGGAGAGAAGGGGCGGCCAGAGACCAGCCCCCACCGCGCAGCCCCGAGGCCCCAGGCCTGGAACACAATCCTCGGTGTGGGGCACAGGGCGTGAGGGGAGGATGAGCTGCCCCTGGGCAGATGGAGATTTCTCCTTGCCTGGGCCCTTTGACCCCCAAAGCCTTGCAGACTGGCCGCGTGGGTGCCATGGGGGAAAGGGGGGCAGCAGAAAGGCCCGTGGGCTCTCAGCGCCTTGGAGTCAGGGGAGCAGGAAGGGGAGTGGAGGTGCGGACACGCCTCCAGCCACCGTGCTCCCCCAGGATTTCACTTCAGCCCCTGTAGAACCCTACATCTCACCCACCCTCGTGCATGTGGTTTACCTTGGCATAGATTTCCAAGCCGCTACAGAAAACCTGTCCACCTCCCCCAAGTTGGAGGAGGGAGTTGGGAGGCAGGGGTGGTGGTAAGGGTCACCTGGCTCAAGCCGTCCCCAGGTCTGGCGGGCCGCGAACCTCGAGAGCCACGCCCCAGGCCAGTGGTGTCCTCTGAGGTCGCAAAGCCGACTGGCTTCTGGAGGAGCAGCAGCCTCGGCCTCGGCCTCTGCTGGGAAAAGACGCAGTCGGGGCCCTCTCTGCTCCAAACTTGAACTACTCTGGGTCCCCACGAAGAGGAGGCTGCCCTGGGGTCAGAAGCTCCGACGGAAATGAAGGGGAGGGGGCGTAGGTTCCCTGACACAGCTCGGCCCGGAGGGGCAGCCTTGGGGCCCAAACTCATCTAGGGCGCGCCCGGAGCTTCCCCGGCCTCTTCCGGCCCATCGCGAACGAGCTCCCCTCCCCGCTTGGGTCGGCCTCGGGCGCCTTTCGCCTTCCCAGGCCGCCGGGGTTCCGCGGAGGGGTTGTCTCCCTCCCTCCCGCCGCCGCAGCCCGCCCGAAGGTCAGGCCGCATCCGGGGCCCGGGGCCTTTGGCCAGGCTGCGGGGAGGGGCGGGGTGGGGGGCTCCCCAAAGCAGCTTCTCGGAGGCGGCGTCTGGGCGCCCTGAGGTCCCTAGTCGGCCTCTGGGCGCCGAGCACGTTTTATTTATCCCCACAGAGGATGCTGGAGGACAAAAGAAATATTTGGACGTCAGAGCTGATTTATATTTTTGGAAGAGCTACGTTTCCTTTTCTGAAGAGAAGCGAGCGCGCCCCATATCCTGAGCTCGGCGGGGAGGACGAGAGGGGAGTTTTGATGCGCCAGGAAGTTCATCTATCGCCCAGGCGCTCAGGACCCGGCGCCCCGCCGAGTTCGCTGCCCTCGGAAATATTTATTTATTTGGGGGAAGGGAGGGCAGCGGGGAGGAGACCAGCCAGACGGGAGAAGAAAGCCCTGCCCGGGCTGGGTTGGGACCTCCAGGGCGCTTCCCCGCGCGGCCGCAGCCGGCCAGCCTCTGGTCTCGGTTGGAGGGCATCGGAGGAACGGCCTGGCGACCTCCGGGCGCCTTTGCTTGGTGTCTTACGTAGCCTTCGGCGCGCACCCTCCCGCGTGCAGTGCCCGGAGTGACCTCTTCGGGCCCCGCGGGCGCCTCCTGGGTGGGCCCCGCGGCCCCCGCCAACCCTGCCCAGCATGTGTGCGCGCGGCCTAGCCATCTTCCTCCCCAGCCTGGGAAGGCGGGCGGGAGGAGGGGATCCGAGGCCTGGGGCTGCGGAGCAAAAGGCACGCGGACCCCTAAACGACCCCCGAGCGTTGCGACAGCCGTGAGGGCGGAGGGAAGGTGTGCAGAGCTCGGGGGACTCCCAGGACGCAGCTTGGCCCCTACCGATTTCCAAGGCATCTGCAAGCTCTGTCCTGCGACCTAAAGCATGGGGACGTCCCTTCCAGCAGCATCAGTGGGCGAAAAGTTAACATGCTGAGGGCCACCGGCACCCACACTTGCTTCCAGAAACACTTGTGGTACAGGCTTCCCAACTTATTTTCTTTAGCCGCTGGGTGCCCCCCCTTCTTCCCCCGTTGGGAGACGCAGACCGACTCTGTTCCAACCTAAGCCCCTTCTCTCTGCCTTTTAGACAAAGCAGTCGTCTCTGCTCTCCACCCACGCCCCCCAACCCCGCAACTCGCCACCTCTAAACGCAACGGGCTGTAGGCGAAGTCGAAGAGGCGCTTCGCCTGGTACTGCCGCCTCCGCACTGGGATCGGGGCCTGCAGGCCGCTGGGCTGGCTCCTGGGATCATCCCAAGGTTTTGATCTCGCAACCGAAGGGACCCGCGCCCGGCAATTTGGGAAGTGCGGAAACGGGGTGAGGCCGGTCTTCGCTTGAGGGTCTCGTAGATTTTGGACCCTTTTTTCCCCCTTCCAAGCCCCTCAGACCTGGCCAGTGGGTCATCGAGGCCCACCGCCGAGGCCAGGAGATCTGGGGCTACTGGGGGATCTCTCAGGAAGGTGGCTATAAAAAGAGCCCTGACCGGGACACAAGCCTTTGGAGAGCGGAAGACTCTATCCAAATAAACATTGGGAACTGGGTGGCTGGTGTTCAGACCCGGAGGTCTGGGGGTTTCTGGACCGAGCGAGGAGAGCAGACCCCAGGAGAGGTGTAAAATTCCCACTCCTGGCCACCTTGCTCTCTCCAATCCCTGCCTCTGCGCGTCCTCCTAATGCTGTTCCCGTACGCATTTTCTGTTGTTATTCGAAGTTTCTAAAGAGGCCTCTGCAGCGTGCAGGCTGGTGCTCTTCCAGCATTTCCTCAATCACGCTGACACCCCCAGGCCCCGGCACTGAGTCTCGCCCTCCACATTTAGAAAGGCCTCGCAGGAGTTCGAGAATCCTCTACACGACTTAACTTTGCGCCTAAATACAGAGCGAAAACAGGGGTCAGTCTCATTTTGAATTGGGAAGAGGCTTCCCTCCGCCCGGGCCCAGGCGGAAGGAAGGGAGGGGTGCCGCAGGCGCGAACTGCCGGGAGGAGACGTCTTAGATGGCCGCAAACAGCGCGGTGCAGATGCGTCTCTCCTGTCGGTAACTGGTTTAGTCTAAGCCATTTCATGTAAAACCCACGAAGCAGAGGAAGCATGCTAAGAACACAAAATTTAAACCGCAATAATGAGGAGATTTCCTAGAATAAAACGCCGATTACAGAACAAAATCGGAGAAACCCAAGCTTGTTGAAGTTTACATTCCCTTGCGCTGGGGCAGGGGTGGGACCTAAAGGGTTGGAGGGGAAAGGAACCCGCAGCCCAGACGGGACAGTCAACCAAAGCGGGATGGAGAGAGGACCCAGCGCGGCGGAGGCTGCATAGTTTTGGTTAACCAAGGACTGCCTGGGCTGATCTAGACTCATTTATATGAACCATACCTTCCCTTCCCGTAAGAAAAAAAAATTTCAAGATTCGTGTTATTTATAGGGAGTGAAAGTGAATGAAAAGCTCGCCCCCATAAGAAGGAACCCCAGTAGGGGGGTGGGGGAGCCATCCTAAGCAAGGCTCTGTTTCAGAGACAAACACAACTTTGCTTTTAAACCCTGTCTGCTAACCAGAAATTAAGGTATTCCTCCCAGGGATACAGAAATTGACATAATTTGCTATCACATACATTCTTCCTCAAGAGATTTGTATATATCAGTGATTAAAACAAAGCTCAGAGAGGCTTTGCTGTAATGCAGTGCAAGGAACACTGACTTTGGAGTTCCAGGCCCAGGCTGCTGGCCGGCTTTGTCACTTGCCCGGCGTGACTTGGAGCCAGTCACCCAGTCTCTGAGCCTGTTTCCTCACCTCAAAAGGAAGAGGATGATACCTGGGCCACCTGGTGGGTGACAAGATGGTACCTGCAAGGTCTGCAACAAACAGATGCAGGGTTTAGTCATTGTAGAAGATGGTACCTGCGAGGTCTGCAACAAACAGATGCAGGGTTTAGTCATTGTAGACCTGGTGGTGGTCTATGCCATGAGAAGAGTTTCCAGAGGCAGAAGTGGGGTATCCAAGAAAGAGTTTTTGAGAGGAGCCTTCCTGCTGATATAACTTAAGAAGGCCCCCAAGCTGCTTATCTTTCTGGAGTTCAGGGTCTACAGGGGCAGTATGCAGACCCCTGCAGAGAGGGAAGGCTTCCAGTCAGCAGACCGCCTCCTGGCCCTAACTGCTCTCCAATGTCCACTGCCTTTCCATGACCTGGCTGGCCCTCATAACACTCACCACACTCTAAGTGGGATTTCTTGGAAGTTTAGAGTTTAGGTAAAATGGATACTGCTGTTGCTTGGATGGAGAAAGGAGCCTTTTAAAAAAATCCCTCATAATTTAACCAGCTGAATTGGTAGAAGCTAAAAGAATCTGGGGCTTTTTTGCTTATTTGTTTGTTTTAATGAGTACCTGTGGAATTCCTAAAATCTCAGGCAAATTGGAAGCATTTTTCTGGAAACTGGCTCCATAGCTTCCATCCTATTCTCAGAGGATGACCCCATAACCCCAAAACTGGGAGCTACTAGTATAGAAGGTTATCACTGGTCCTGCCTGGATTTTAGGGTTAGCGCCTTTTATTCTTCAGTCTCCGGGTGCTAAAACCTTTAAGGCCTGCTCTTAAAAAGTTAGATCTGTATTCCCTGAGATCCAAATACATACAATTTTCAGGCACAGAGAATCAGAGAGAGTCCATGGCGAAGTGACAATGAGTGCTGAATGTTTCCAAAGTCCATTGCCCACCACCCCCACCTACAAATAAGATAATTGTCCTTTCCCCCACAAGCTTCTCCCCTGGGCTCTTTCCATTTAAAGCGCGCGGGCGCGCACGCGCACACACACACACACACTGAACTCTATGTCAGTAGAGCTCCTTTAAGATCCTATCTGTCCTCCCCACTCCAGCTTCTATTTTATGAAAATAATTATATTTTAGGCACTTAGAGCATTGGTTTAGTGAATTTACTTTTTAAATTCATACTTACTTTTATATTTAATTACGTATTTTTAAGTTACTCCACAGAAAATGACAAATGAGGGCAAGAGAAAAAAATACCATGAAATATATGGGGACCCACCCCCCAAAAACGCTCAGCAGTCAGTCAGAAATTCTTAGAAAGTGCAAACAACTGCAAAGCCCTACCCCAACCCAATCAAAACATCCCACCCGGAAAAGAGCGACTTGTTTCTTTTTTCTATTGGAAATGAGTGGTAAACTGAGTTCGCTTTGGCGGTGTTTTCTTAGCTGACTCTCGGCTACAATCAAGCCATTTTCGGACACATTCCCATGTAGGTACCAGGGGCGCTCTGGAGGAAGCTGTCGACGCCTGTTCAGCTAATTTAGGTTTTCTTTGTCTAATTACTGTGGAGCTTAGGGAGAAGGAGCCGGCTCAGGGCAGTAAACTGACACTCGGTCTCTGTGTGTGGTATCCAGGCAGGGTTTGATGGAAAAAGCCTGCTTCCACTCAACCTCAGGTCACTGTCTGGGGCCAGCCCCGGCCCACCCCCTCCCACATACCCCTCCCCTCCTCACCCGCCCTCTCTGCATCTACAGCCCCACCAGCACACTCAGCCAGGAGCAGTCCCCCAGCACTCAGGGGACACACAGGGCTCCTGCCGCCCCAAGGGGCCTGCCTCGGCTGTGCGGCTGAAAGCTGAAGGTTCTTTGCCTGGTGTCTCCCTCCTGATTACTGCACAACCTCCCTTTCTCCTGCCTCCTCCAACTCCCCAGGCTCCCCAGCAGGCACACCCGTGCACCTCGGTCCTTTCAGCCTAGACGCAGCGGTGTGCCCAGCTCTGCCTCCCGTTTGGTCCGCTGGACTGCAGCACCTTCTTTCTGGGCCTCCCCCTTCAGCCCTTGGGAGGCCCCGCCAGCTCCGGCCTCCTGCTCTCCTCCTCCCTCTCCCAGCTCCTATCCCTGGTCGGACTACATTTCCCTGCACGTGTAATCCAATAACTAACTGTCGGGTCTCATTGGAAATGATTGCTCCCAAGGGCACATCTCTCTCAGAGCCTGACTCTTACTCAGGGAGGAATTAGCCACAACTGGGGAGAAGTGTTCTCGGACAGGAGTTAACTGAGACCTGGCACAGTTTTGGGTGGGCAATGTTAAGACGGAGGATGTAAACCTAGTGACAGCTGCACACCCCTTCAGGACTGAATATAAATATAGCTATCTCGCTTATCTCAGGGTCTTTCTTTCTTTTTCTTTCTTTTCTTCCTTCCTTCTTCTTTCTCTTTCTTTTGCATTTTTTTCTTACAAAACACTAACTGGGGCGTGGGGGTGGGGGGAAGAAGTGGAAGCAAATGCAACCGTGAGTCCCACGAGATCCAGGTTTCCAGAGTCTTTAAAACTTGGCCTAGGTTTCTCAGTCTAAATCCCTTTGCTCAAAGTTCCGAAAACGTCCACAACGGCCCGCAACCCTGCGGCGCCCCCCAGTCGCCCTAACAATTGTTGGGGAGCCTGCAGGCCCTGCCAGAAAGAGAGAGGATTGGCACGTTACCTTTGGGCGTCTGGCACCCCGGCGTGTGGCTGAGGGCGGCAAAGTCTAAACGAAGTTGACAGATGGAGTCAGTATCGGCCCTGGGGAGGGCGGCCAGGGAGGCTCCGAGCAGCCGCACCCGCAGCAGCACCACTCGGCCCGGCGGGCCAGGAGGAGGAAGGGGGGGCGGAGGGGCGGGGCTGGGTCCACTCCGCGGGGGGCTGCAGGGTCCTGGGATGGGAAGCAGGGGTTGCTGTAGGGGGCAAACAGAAAGAATATTTCATGAAGTCAGAGGTGGTCGAGTTTTGCTAGGGGCGGGGGTCGTCCCCCTAGCAAAACGGGAGTGAGTCTGTGATCCCTCAATTTGCAAGAGGGTGGGTGAGGGAAAGGGGAAGAGGCCGAGAGAGGAATGAAAAGAGCGAGGAGACCCTGGAGAGCGGGCAGCGAGATAAGAGAGGGAGGCGGCCGCCAGGTTGGGAGGGGGAGGAGTGAGCGCAGCGGCCCGAGCGCGCCCTCCCCGCGGCGGCGCGGAGCGAGGAGGGGGCAGGGCGGGGTAGGGGGAGGGAGCGAGGAGGGCGGCCGGGGAGGGCGAGGGAGGGAGGAAGTCCGAGAGACAGAGCGAGGAGCGCTCCTGAAGGGAGACGTCGGGCTCGTCCCCGGGGTCCAGGCCGCGGTCCCACTCGCGGGCGCAGTTGCCCGGCGCCGGCCGCTCGGCCCCGCGGCCTGGGAGGCCGTTGCGCAAGGCAGGGCCCGCGGCTCGGGGAGTGATGCGCCGGGCGTTGTCTCCCGCCTGCCGCCGCCGCCGCCGCCAGAAGCCCCAGAGGAGCTGAGGGAGGCGACGCCGAAGCGCTGGCCCGGAGTGGCCACGGCTGCAGCCCGGGCGGCGGGCTAGGGCGCTCGCCGGGCTTCTGGGCCGACCCCGCTCCGGCGCCTCCGCTCCCTGCCCGGGGCCCGCCCTCGCGGCCCGGCCTCGCTCCCGGGTCCCAGATGACCACCGAGGGCGGGCCGCCGCCGCCCCCACCGCGCCCGCCGCCGGCCCCGCTCCGCCGCGCGTGCAGCCCGGTCCCCGGCGCGCTCCAGGCCGCCCTGATGAGCCCGCCGCCCGCCGCCGCCGCCGCCGCCTCCGCCGCCGCGCTGGAGACCACCTCCTCCTCCTCGTCGTCGTCCTCCGCCTCCTGCGCCTCGTCCTCGTCCTCCTCCAATTCGGCCAGCGCCCCCTCGGCTGCCTGCAAGAGCGCGGGCGGCGGCGGCGCGGGCGCCGGGAGCGGGGGCGCCAAGAAGGCGAGCTCGGGGCTGCGGCGGCCCGAGAAGCCGCCCTACTCCTACATCGCGCTCATCGTCATGGCCATCCAGAGCTCGCCCAGCAAGCGCCTGACGCTCAGCGAGATCTACCAGTTCCTGCAGGCGCGCTTCCCCTTCTTCCGCGGCGCCTACCAGGGCTGGAAGAACTCCGTACGCCACAATCTCTCGCTCAACGAGTGCTTCATCAAGCTGCCTAAGGGCCTCGGGCGGCCCGGCAAGGGCCACTACTGGACCATCGACCCGGCCAGCGAGTTCATGTTCGAGGAGGGCTCGTTCCGCCGCCGGCCGCGCGGCTTCAGGCGGAAGTGCCAGGCGCTCAAGCCCATGTACCACCGCGTGGTGAGCGGCTTGGGCTTCGGGGCCTCGCTGCTGCCCCAGGGCTTCGACTTCCAGGCGCCCCCGTCGGCGCCGCTCGGCTGCCACAGCCAGGGCGGCTACGGCGGCCTCGACATGATGCCCGCGGGCTACGACGCCGGCGCGGGCGCCCCAAGCCACGCGCACCCTCACCACCACCACCACCACCACGTCCCGCACATGTCGCCCAACCCTGGTTCCACCTACATGGCCAGCTGCCCGGTGCCCGCGGGACCCGGGGGCGTCGGTGCGGCCGGGGGCGGCGGCGGCGGAGACTACGGGCCGGACAGCAGCAGCAGCCCGGTACCCTCGTCCCCGGCCATGGCGAGCGCCATCGAATGCCACTCGCCCTACACGAGCCCTGCGGCGCACTGGAGCTCGCCTGGCGCCTCGCCTTACCTCAAGCAGCCGCCTGCCCTGACGCCGAGCAGCAACCCCGCCGCCTCTGCAGGCCTGCACTCCAGCATGTCCTCCTACTCGCTGGAGCAGAGCTACTTGCACCAGAACGCCCGCGAGGACCTCTCAGGTAACGCAGCACGCTCCAGCGCAGCTAGCTGGGCGCATCGCTTCTAGGCCTCCAGGGCTGGCGGCCACTGCCACTCCCACAAACAGGGACCCCGAAGCTAGGAGGTCTGAGGGCACTGGGAAAAGCAGATGCTCGGGAAAGCCGGCATCTTATTCGTGGGAGCAGGGATCAGGGTCTTACTGTCCTCCCGGTATCCCTGGCCAGCAGCTGAAGCTTCAGAATTGTCTGGCTGCTGTGAGCATGGCGTAAAGTCCCCTGCCTTCCTGGACTGTATGGGGATCCCTGTGCAGGAGACTGCAGGTCTCCCGTTCAGAGTCTGACTTAGCTTTGAGAGAAGGCATGTGGCCTTTGGGGCACTTGGCCAGGAAGCTGTGTCTAGTTCCTTTTGTCCCTTTTGTTCCTTGAGTTCATTTTGCTGTACTTTTGTCCCAAAGTAAATGTCAGATTCAGATATGTTCTGTATGTTGGGGTGTCTGTAGGGAGATGTTTGCAGCTGGGCAAGTGTTAAGAGGAGGGGGTGGGAGGGACAGAGCTGGCTCCCAGGATCTTTCACCAAAGGGACATTTGCCAGCGGAGAGGGTCACCAAACTGTTGAAGATTCCTCCCCTTCCCTGCCTCCCCCCCCCAACAATGGACCCACATTGATGATACAGGTCCTGGGTGGCAGGACCTGAAGGACCCTGCTGGGACTCCCCTGAGAAATGCGCCTGCCTTGTGGATGCCACTTGTAGTGTGGCTGGTTTACATTGTGTTGGTTGCAGATTATGAAAATTTATTGACTTGCAGAAGGCGGTGAAAGGTGGGAGGGGACGGTGGGGATGGAAGAGGGAATTTGAATATTTGACCAGGTTAATCTGAAGAATAGAGATAAACCCTTACATTAACCCCTCCCTCCGACCACCTAGGGCTGCAGATTAAAATCCCATGGGCCTGCCAGTCAAAGGCAAGGCCCCAAGCTACTCTCTCACACTGGCCTCCCGCAGCAATGAGACAGTGGCTTGGAAGGTGATGCGTGCTTTATGTGTTCCTGAGCCTGTGTGCAGCGGGAGCAGCAGGGGAGAAGGGAAGCCCACAAATGGGCAAAAGATGTTGGTTCCCTGGACGGTGAAATTTCCCAAATAGGCCTTTTAAATGTGGGTCTCAGAGGTTAACCAAACAAAGACAGTCTTGGCAGGACCACACCGGAGAGGATTTTAGCCTGACTTAACCCACTAAGAACAGTCTTGTTCAATTTTATGGGAATTTCAACAAGTAACCAATACAGGCGGCCTTCCCCTCTTATTTTTGTATTCCCTCGGACCGGCTGTCAATCACACACACACACACACACACACACACACACACACACACACACCTCGGTGCACTGGCCCCTTCCCTTCCCAGCCTGCCAGCTGCCCTCCCCGCTCCCCTTTTCCTCCTCTCCCGGCAAATCCACTCAACTTGAACCCAGACTCTAAGGCTTAGCAGCCTTGGAGAAACTGTACTCTAGGAAGAAAAAAAGCACACAGGAAAGAGACTCCTGACCCTTCTTCAAGGCTGCTGTCGCCCCACCTCATATACTGGGCGCACGCACAAGCTCCCAAAACTTCGGAATCTGGATACACTACTGTCTTGGAGCGGGTGAAAACTGCCCAGCAAAGCAAGCCGGCCTCTGTGCCCCTACCCAGCGGCCTCCGGCGGCCGGCCTTCCCTGGGAGCCTCACAGAACCCCCGACCGAGTCTGGGAACGCTCGGGGGAGACAACAGCTCTGGCCTGACGCCCGACCGGGGCCCTCTGCCCTTCCTTCCTCGCTGTCTTGCTCCCGTCCCTATAGGATACCCACCCAGCCCTGTTGGCATCTCCCTGGAGCGCCAGAGGTGGAGGCTTCAGTGGAGCCGGCCGGATGCATCAGGACCCCGCGGGGCCTCGTTGGGAGCGCGCCGCCCGCTGGGCCGGGGCCCACTGAGACCTGGGGGCCTGGCGAGGCGCGGGGGTGGCCAAGGCAGTCTCCCCAGCACACAGATCAGCACATGTCTACGCGCACACACCCAGCACGACCCTCCCTCCCCCAGCACACCACAAGGGCCGCACCCTCCGCTCCTGGGCCTAGTGGCCACGGTCCACGTGCTCCCGCGGCGCAGGGGCTGCCCTGGAGTTCATTAAGCCCTGCGAGCACTTCAGGAAGGAGCTCGGGCTTCTATCATCCCGCCCAGACATCAAAACGCCGCCGGCCGCCTTCGTGGGCAGGTGTGAGCGCTCGCCCTCTCTCCTGCCAAGCCTGCTATTTTGTGGTCCAGGACTTGCCATCAGAACTTGCTTTAACGCGACGAGGGAACGCACCTGTGTGCAGAGCGCCGCGCACACATCGGGGCTCGCGGGACAGGGCAGCTGCGTTAGAGCAGCGCCGGGCGTGTTCGGGTAGGTGTTGCGGGCAAGGAAATAGGCAGCGGCCACTGAGCAGCCGCCTTGCTCCGTCATTGCGGGGGCACGGCAGGGCTGAGGCCACGCGAGCAGGGCCCGAGCCCGGCAGGCCGTGGGTACGGTTTTCTTGCACTGAAAAACTGAATCCAGCCCGAAGCGACGTGCACTTTATGGTCCCCACACCACTCGGTTAACTAAGAAAAGACCCGGGCGAATGGACCTAACGCAGCCCGGTGCCGAGAGGGCCCGGTCCAGTAGCCGCCGGTACCCAGTGCGCAGGGCACTGCAGGCCGATTGCGCCCCGGGGCCAGGAGGCGCCGAGAAAGCAAAAGCAAAAGCCGGCGGCGGGTGGGGGTCAAGCGGCCCGGCGCAGGCCCGGGACCGGGGAGCCGCCCCGGGAGAGCAGGGTCTGGGCCTTCTGTGTCCCCCTCCAGCCTGGGGCTACCGCAGGGACTCCTCGCGCTGCCAGATACTTCGGACCAAAGGGCATTTCTCTGCGCCCTGAAGTCCTGGCTTCTCTAGGGGAAGTCTAAGACGTTCGGGACCCACGGAGATGCCTGCGGAGGGGCAGGAGAAGAGGCGTGCTTTTCTGCCCCATCCCTTCATCTTGCGATTGGGTTGTTTTCTATCGTCCCCTTTGGCACAGGGAGTCCTCTGCGCTCGCTGCTCTGACCGGCCCAGTTAGTTGGGAAACAAGGCTCAGAACAAGAAAGAAGGCCGCAGTGGTGTTTCTGGGGTAGGCTGCTTGGCCCTCCCCGAAGCCAGGGCTCAGGGCAGCACAGGCCAGGAGCTCTGCCGGGAGAGACCCGGAACCAGAGTCTGGGTCTATTGTCCGGTACCTGTGCTCATTCTGAGGTTAAAGTGCATGCCCCAGCCTCAGAGAATAAACTTGGAATTCCAGGACAGAAGAATCCCCCTTGAGGGGAACTTGCTCTGTGTTTGTGCGAGCATCAAAACAAAACGTAATGATTCCAGAGTAATTCTATGACCTGCAGTTGGTGTGTCTGAGATACTTCTAAAGCTGGACTTTCTCTACCGGTTGTCTAGCAATATACTAAAAGGCACAGCAGCACCTTTTGTACTCTGAGGCAAAATAAGACACCCCGCCATCCACTGGATGACTTTGTTTCTGAAGAGGTTTCTTTCTTTCTTCTTTCAGTGGGACTGCCCCGTTACCAGCATCACTCTGCTCCAGTGTGTGACAGAAAAGATTTCGTCCTCAACTTCAATGGAATTTCTTCTTTCCACCCCTCAGCTAGCGGGTCGTATTATCACCATCACCACCAGAGCGTCTGTCAGGATATTAAGCCCTGCGTCATGTGAACGTGAACGGAAAGAGGCCAAGCCATGGTCGCTCTCTCCTCTCCCCTCCTCAGACGGGGCAGATAGAAACTGGGACGGATTCACGTCACATGCACGCGGATAGCAGTAAGCCGCACACCTGCCACTTAGCCAGAATGCCCGGGATCGCGTTGGTCACTGTTATTTGCCTACTGCTGGAAGAAGGACAACGGCTGGCAAGGTAGCGTCCCCAATCTGAATACCTGCGGGCTCCCACACGAGGGAGAGAGCAGACTCAGGTGGGAAAATGTGCCATGCGTAAGGCATCAACGTGTATCTCTGGGATCTTCGTTGCCTTCAGTAATCAGGGTCTGAAAAAAGCAGACAAGTTGTGTGTGTGTGTGTGTGTGTGTTTGTCTAAGAAAACTTGTGTGCTTTTCAAAAAGGCAGTGCTAAGCACAAGATTTCAAGAAAGCCGCTTCTTGTCGCCTAGCTGAGTGGGAGAGTCATTTTCCCCAGACACTGCATTTGGATACAGGTGCCAAAGAACATTATTAAGGAATTATTTAGAACAATGTGTCTAGTTTAAGAAAGTGGTTTTCAGTATTGTGACAATACAACGTTTTTACAAGGTTGTTTTCTACCACCATATTTTAAAGATATTTTTATGACCTTCATGTATACTCACACTTTGCTTGTATTTTAAAAGGAGGATATATTTGCACTTATGTATACTTTTACAGTTTGCCAAAATATTTTGTTGTAAAATTTTTTTTCAATAAAATGTATATAACAAATAGTTGTTTTAGGGGCTGATTTTCTCTTCGGGCACCCTGAGAGCAATGGATGCCAGTTTCTCCTCCCCGGCAGGCAGCTGTGCAACTCTACCCACACCCCCTCCAGTGGTGTAATTGACATGGTGTGGGGTCTGTGCCTTGAGTAACACAGCCAGGTTCTGATTGTGAGTCTCAGGAAAAAAAGAGTGGAAGAAACGTTTTCTGTTATTTCTTTCTTTACTTCACCCTAGCTGTTTCTGGCAAAACAAAAACCAGAAGGTGAAAGGAACTAGAAAGAAAACCAGGCAAGATACCAAAAGGCAAGGGTTTGATTTGATTTTGGGGAAACCAATTTTGTGCGCCTTTTCTTTTCTTTCCTGTGCCCAGGAAGTGTTCTACCCTTTGCCCTCTCTCCCTCCCGACTGGCACGGGTTGACAGATGTGGGGCACAGTGGTAAGCCCCCCTCCAGGGTTAGATGCCCAAAGAACAGCACCCTGCTTCTTCCCTTTTCACGTTGCAATTTTGTTATGGGTGGCGGTCGCATGCTGTCAGAAATGGGGTTCAGATCTGAAGAATGCAGGGGTAGCCCTGAGCTGCAGGGGGGGGCAGTCTCCCAGCAGGGGGTTCAACTTCCCTGGGGAGTTTAATACAGAAGCTGGACTCCCCACACGTTGCTCTGTGGCTGTGGCCTGTCCCACCCTCCAATTCAGAGCCTGGCTGGCCCCGTTCAGCATCGGCACATAGCAAGCCCAGCAAGCCGGTTCAGCCCTCCCTTCCTCCCGGCCTCCTCTCCCTACTCCTCCCTTTTCACCAGGGATTTAACAAGGGAGCCCCTCAGCCCCTTTTTTCTGTTCTTGCTAGATTTCCCGGTCATCAATGTTACAGGCAGAGCTGGTGACGCTCCCGATGGAAGAGCAAAATAGGCCAACTAGGCAGGAGGACTGACCTTCTGTCCCAGCAGCCCTTCACTGTCATGAGCCGTGTTGGGGACAATGGGTCTGAGAGAAGCAGAGAAATTATCTGCCCCAATCATGCTGTGCATTTTCCTCTCCAATTCAGGGCAGGATTTTTGTTTTTGTTTTTTGCTTTTTCTTTCTTGATTGGAAAACTCACCTTTGATTCTTACCCTTTAAAAGGTCTTTCTCCCAGTCAGTCACCAGGCTCTTGGTATTCGTAGGGAACTGTTTCACACCCCAGGGTTTTTGTATTCTAAGTGAATTTCACTGCAAAGAGCATCTCCTAAGTGAAACATCTTGTTTCCGAAAGTCTTAACCATCTTCCTAATCTTTAGGTTTCCTTCCTATATCTTCTAAAATTAAGAAGTGATTTAAACATTTTTTGTCTCTCCATTATCATATTTGCAGTTAAATAAGGCCTTTTTATTTTCTTTTATAGTGAGCTACTCGGGGGCCTGCTATAAATTATGAAGTCAGTTTCAGAGTTTGCTCCGACCACAGTGCTGTGTTTACATTCCTTCCGAGGCAGCCGGCATGGTCGTAATTTATATCCTAAACACTTGAACGTAACTTGTTTATACAGAGAATGACAGGACCTCAAAGACGAAAACTGCGTCTGCCTGCCTGGTCGCATTGGGAGACCCAGCGCGCCCCCTGGTGGCGCGAGGAGATCCGCCCAAGGCGACTCAACGGATTCTTTCAAGCTGTGCAAGAACTTGACAAAATGACCCGTTTGGTGCTTCCCAATACAGACACTTTTAAGTATCTCACTTTCATAAGTTATGGTTTCCAGTTTTAGGAAATACTTTGCTTTCTTCTTTCTTCTTCCTTTTTTTCTGAGACAGGCTTGTGGTCTATTGCCCAGGCTGGAGTGCAATGGCGCGATCTCAACTCACTGCAGCCTCCACCGCCTGGACTCAAGTGATCCTCCCGCCTCAGCCTCCTGAGTAGCTGGGACCACAGGCACGCACCACCATGCCTGGCTAATTTTTTAATTTTTGTAGAGACGGGGTCTTGCCTTGTTGCCTAGGCGTGGACTTTTTTCTATTTTACTCTTTTCGCCTACTGTCTCATCCTGAAACCAGATCACAATTCCGTAAGAACAGGCCTGACCATGCTCAGCAGGTGCTAAAGCCTTGACTTGCTACATATATACTTCATTTCTAGATTTCTCCCCAAATAAGGCTGTTGTTTTGTTTCCTTTTGAGTCAAAATTCTCTCCTAACTGTCCCTCAAAGACACACACATACACATAGACTCATTTATATTCATCTCTTTTTTTTGGAGAAACATGCAGTGCTTGGCTTTAAAAGTTGCTCAAATGTTAGTGATTTTTTTTTTTTTTTTTGAGACAGAGTCCGGCTCAGTAGCCCAGGCTGGAGTGCAGTGGCAATCTCGGCTCACTGCAAGCTCTGCCTCCTGGGTTCACACCATTCTCCTACCTCAGCCTCCCGAGTAGCTGGGAATACAGGCGCCCGCCACTACACCTGGCTAATTTTTTTTGTATTTTTAGTAGAGATGGGGTTTCACTGTGTTAGCCAGGATGGTCTCGATCTCCTGACCTCATGATCCGCCCTTCTCAGCCTCCCAAAGTGCTGGGATTACAAGCGTGAGCCACCGCGCCCAGCTTCAAATGTTAGTGATTAAACTGAAAGAAAGTGCTACACCTTTATAAGTGAAAATAAATGAACTAACTCAACTAGGGATAAATGCCTCAACTGTTTTTTCGTCAAATGGATTTTGAACTTAGGGTTTCTGCTCATTGGCAGAATAAAGTGGTATATTAAAAGATGTGATTGTTTTGTATAATAATTATTGTTTTTTGTTTGTTTCATTAGAGCTGTATATATAAAGAAAAGACCAGGTAACTACTGAGCATCATGCACCAAGTGCTGGGCACCGTGGCTATCTTACTAAATCTCACACTGCTATCTTACTTAATCCTGTCAATATCCCTCTCATGTGCTGATATTGACCTTATTTACAGATCTGTACTAGCTCCTGACTAGGTCATGACTTTGGGGGTTTGACCCATGTCTTCTGATTTCAGTTTATTTCCTTTGTTTCTCCAACATTGCCTCTAAGAATTTTGCAACTGACACTGCAGATCTTTGAGTGGCAGGAATATTCCCTCTGAAGCAGCAGTTCTCACACTTGAGTGCACATCAGAATCACCTGAAGGGCTTGTTCAGCACAGGCTGTGGGTCCACCCCAACCCCCCATTTCTGATTCAGTGGGTCCAAGGTTGTGTTCAAAGATGTGTATTCCTAATAAGTTAATAAAAGAAGGTGATGCTGATAATGTTGGTCCCGGGACCACACTCTGAAAACTGCAGCTCTTGAAAAGCAGTTTTGATTACAGATCTTTTTATAGGTTCCAATGGACAGGTATTAAGGATAGTCTATTAATTGGTTAAGCAAAGATCTGGAAAGGTTTTTCAAATAGTTTGTCCATCTAAATGCCTCTGTGATTGATTATTGGCCCCTAGGAAAATGCAAGGCTTAATTTCGAACCCTAGGCCAGAAAGCAGGATCTCCCCATTTTTATTCAGAGCAATGAGGCCTCTTGTTTTATTGTAGTAAATATTGCAGAGAGCAGTCAGGTGGAATCATTGAAGTCTACCTGCCTCAGTGGAACAGTAAGTCTAGGTACTTGCACACAGCAGCCAGTCAGAATTCTACAAACAGAAGGAGGCAGTAATGGGACAGGAAAAGAAACTCCCTTATTGGTTATAAAACCTTTTAAGAGTAGAACAGAGAAAAGGCAAAGAAAGAGGGCTGTGATCTCAGAGGATAGCAACAGTGATCCCTAGATATGAATGGGTAGGCAGAACCCTGGATGAAGAAGGGAGAGAGACAGAGAGAGGAAAAGGGAGAGAAAGGAAGAGAGAGAGATGGAGACAGAGAAGAAGGAGGGGAAAGAGGAAGAGAAAGAGAGGAAGAGAGAGGGAGAGAAAAGAGAGAGAAAGGAAGAGAGACACATAGAGAAGGAAAGGGAAAAGAGAAACGGAGAAGAAAGAGAGGGAGGGAAGGAGAGAGGGAGATAGGAAGGGAGTGAGATGTGGTAAGAGAGACAAAGAAGAGAGACTGGGAGAGAAATAGAGATACACAGAGAAGGAGAGACGAAGGGCAAAGATGGGGGAAGGGTGTGGGAAGAAAGAAGGAGGAAGGAAGGAGAGAGACGGAGAGAAAGGGGGAAAGCCGGAGGAGAGGGAAGCAGGGTGGGGGCGGGAGGGGGAGGTAAGGAGGGAAAGAGGTCTGGAGAGGAGGGATCTGCAGGCATTTCCTGAGCTCCTGTTCCTGGAGCTGAGCAGCAGCCCTGGAAGCTGGATTCCTGTCCTCTGAGGCCACCATTATCTCTCCAGGTCCCCAGTGCCAACCCATGAGCTGAAAGACCCATGGACTTCTGTTTTACTTGGCTTGGCCTGAATTCTGGGGAAGTAAGTGAATTCTCTAGTTGTGCATGCTCAAATTTTCTGAACTGCCACAGCAACTTATACAGAATTAGGGAGAACAATCTTGACTTAGATTTTAGGAAATGGAAGTCGGATTTCTGGGGAAAATCTTCAGGTCCCTAGGATAGGCCACGATATGGCATTAAAGGGAATTAGCAGCACCTTCCTGAAAGAAACACTCTCTTGTAGATTCGTATTATACCTAATTACTCTGCATCATGGTGATTAATTCAAAACAGGCACTGACTTATTTAGAATGGAAATATATTTTAATATATTTTATCCGAACGGAAATACATTTTACCAAACCTGCCTCTATGAAACACTATCTTAGCAAGAAAAAACACCACAAATGTAGACATGGCCAGGGAGGGCCAGGGCACACAGACGTCAAGGTCACTGGGGAAAAAATGAAAGTCCTGGAAGTTCTTTTTGAGTTCAGAGTGCCCCAAGTCCACAGCAATCCAACTGATAAATATTCATCTCTCCATGTCCTGGGGGACGTGTGTGAGATACGGAGCCTTGGCCATCCCACGGCTGCATCGCCAGGCCTGTGGGCTTAACTGTATTCACGAGAGCACAGACGGAGCAGAGAGCGGGACAGCTTTCCCTCCGAAGGGCCCATCCCACCCTCCAGCCTGGCAACGGAGGCTCGGTCACAGCTGGGCAGTGACTCGTCTGCTGGGTGGCATTGCATCACCTCCCAAAACGGGCAGAGCACCTCCCCCTCAGATTTGGAAACCGCTGTGAGTTAGGTGGAGTCCAAGCCTGGAGTGTGGGGAGAGGAAGACCTGCCTGGTCGCTCCTCCTTCAGCAGGTCAGAGCGAAGTGTCAGTTGACCGTGTTGATTGACTGACTGGGCCCCAGAGCCTCCATGTGCTAATCCCCGCTAAGAGCTGTTCTTCAAGAAGGAGGGGAAGAACCGGACCTGCTGTTAGAACAGAATTGCTTAGCTGGGTTGAGACACAGGGAACCAGGCCAGGATCTGGCATCTCAATAAGGATTCCGAAGACACCAAGTCCGCTGACGGACTCACTCCGGATGACACACTGGCTCACAGCCTGAGTGAGTGCACATTAGCCCAGCAAGCTTTGGAAAAAAACCAAACCCCCGCGGCCGCCCTGTGGCCCATCCGGCCAGTTCACACAGTCATCCATCCGGGCTAGGCCGAGGTGTACTTTAACAGCTCCCTGAATACAGCCGACAGGTCTATCAGGAAATGCAAATGAAAGCCACAATGAGATACCACCTCACACCCATCTGAATGGCTTTTATCAAAAAGACAGAAAGTAAATAAGTATTAGCGAGGATGTGGGGGAAGGTAAATTAGCACCACCATTTTGGAAAACAGTATGGCAGCTTCTCTGTAGACTAAACATAGAACTGCCAGAGGATCCAGCAGCGCCCCCGGCTGGAGAAAGCTCCATAGGAACTGAAATCCGTGTGCGGAAGAGATGTCTGCTCTCCCAGGTTCACTGCAGCGCTGTTCACAACAGCCAAGAAATGCAATCAACCTATGTGCCCATCAACTGATGAACAGATTTTTAGAATTCCCTGTACATACAATGGAATATGACAGTGGTTCCCAATTATTTTGGCACCAGGGGCCGGTTTCATGAAAGATAATTTTTCCACAGACGGGGCAGAAGAGTCAGGGACACCTGGAATACGGCATAGCCTTAAAAAAGAAGAAAATTCTGTCATTTGAGACCACATGGATGGAAAATGCTAAGTGAAACAAGCCAGCCACGGGAAGACAACTACCACATGATCTGACTTATATGGAGAATCCGAGAGTTGACCTCATAGAAACTGAGTAGAAAAGTGGTTACCAGAGGCTGGGGGAGAAGACGGGATGGGGAAAGGGGATGTATTGACCATAGGGCACAAAGTCTCAGGTAGACTGCCGGGGTAAGTTTTAGTGATCTATTGTGTGCCATGGTGACCGCAGTTAATAATAATAATAATGTATGCTAAAGGAATAGATTCTTCACATTCTCACCACAAAAAAACGGGAAGTTGGTGAGGTGATGGTGTTAATTAGCTTGACTCTTTCTACAATATATACGTAACTCAAAACATCCCGTCGTACCTGATAAATACACAAAATTATTTGTCAATTAAAAATTAAAAAGAAAAAAGCTCCCCTGGTTCTTCGAATGCTCAGGCCATGCTGCTGGAGAGAAGGATTGTGTTTGTGTTTTACAGTCCCCCTCATTCCAGGACAGCAGTCTACAGGTGGGGAAGCTCATGGCCACAGCCGCATTCTCCTAGCTGTCAAGCAAGCCTTCTACACCCCAGTATGCTCGAGCAGACTCCCCAACTCACCCCAGACCCTAACAGCGAGATTTCTGGATGGGCCTGGGGCGGCAGAGGCTTCTGGGGCTCCCTAGGTGACGGCTGCTCTAGATCCATCTCCCTCAAGCTGGGAGCAACCACTGAACCCCTAGACTCTGCAGAGGAGGGTGGCACAGCCCAGCAGGCACCAGGCATAGCCAAGGACGCCCGGGGCTCCAGGCCAAGCACAGGGAAGCCACGGCCTAAAGAAAACACACACAGAGATATACACACACACAGACACACACTCATATACACACACACAGACACACTCATATAAACACACTCATAGATACACATAGACACACATTCACAGACAGACACACACAGAGACATAGACACAAACACACAGACACATGCAGACACATGAACAAGCACATTCATATACACAAAGACACACACTCACATGGAAACACACAGAGACACAGACACACACATACACACATAGACACACATATAGACACACACAGACATAGACACACACGGACATGCACACAGATACACAGACACATACACAGACATACACATACTCATACACACAAACATACACACACACATAGACACATGCCCACAGACTCACAGACATAGACACAGAGACATGGGCACACACACAGAGACATAGACACAAACAGACATAGACACACATAGTCACATGCACACACACATACACACACAGACACATAGACACGCACAGACATAAACACATAGACACAGAGACACAAATACATAGACACACACACATAAACACACACACATTCACAGACACACACAGACACAAACACATAGACACAAACAGACATAGACACGCATACACACACTCACATAGACACACAGAGACACGCATAGGTGCACAGACTCACATATTGACTTACAGACACAGACACACAAACACACACACAAACACACACAAAGACATAGACACCCACGTAGACACAGACACACACACACAGAAACACACACTCACATAGACACAGACACACACGCAGACATAGACAGACACACACGCAGACATAGACACAGACACACAGAGATACTAAGACACAGACACACATAGGCACAGACACACATAAACACAGACACACACACATACACACACACAAACATAGATCCACACACACACACTCACAGAGATATAAATACAGATACAGACACTAACACACACACACTGACACAGACACTCACATAGACACAGATACAGATACACAGACATACACAAGCAAGGATGTAGACAGGCAGACAAAGACACACAAACACGCTTGCACATAGACATCTAACACACAGAGACATATGGACACACACAGACACATATGCTGAGATATGTAGATACACAAAAGCATGCATGCATACACACAGATGCACAGAGCCACACAAACACATAGATACACACAGACACACATAAACACAGACATACAGAGACCCATACTCACACACACAGACATACATGTAGACATGCAGACATGCAGATACACAGAGACACACACACGCATACACAGACACACAGCAACACTCAAACACACACACACACACACACACTCGCACACAATCTGCTATTCAGTTGTGGGTCTATCTGCAAGCACTAAAGGCTGACATCCCATCACGCCTGCCGTCCTCCCAAATCTCCAAATCCACCACAGTGGTTTCATCATCTTCTGAAGTTTCCTTTTTTCTAATCACAACCCTGCTCTAATCCCAGAAACAGAAAGAACTGCCTCTTTTAAATTAAAAGGTTGCTTTTGTTCTCAGAGGCCAACCCAAGCCCCTTAGCCATGGACAAGGCCCCCAGCTGGAACCACAGCACAGGGGCAGCGTCTCCCAGAACAGGCTAGGGAGGGTGCCTCCTCCAGGAGCCCAGAGCCGAGGCTGGCCAGCTGTCTGCGTGGAGTGTGGAGAGGACCTAGTGACTCCAGGAAGCGGTGAGGTCCCAGGGCTCTGACTCAGGCTCTGAACATGGGGTGTCCCCTTGCAATGCTAAGAACAGGGTTTGGTCAGCAAGGGCAATCCCTCTTCCTCTTAGATGACCCATCCTTTTCAAGCAAGTCCCCATCCCAAGAGGAATGGGGCAGGTAGCTGGGCTGGGAGTCCTCCACCCAGATGTGAATCTCTGCCAAGGAGCAGCTGAGCAGCAGTGCCAAGTACGGAGGCTGCTCCAGCTTCAGATCTTCACGGTGGGCACTGGCCGCCAGATCAGTGAGGCCCACAGACAGGCCCCTCAAAGCCCTGTTCCTTACTGTGCCCTGGGAATAACACAAGTACACACACTAAAGATAACGTCCCAGAGATGGCTGTGGGCTGTCTCCTGCCCTCAGCCCCAGGAGTCCCTTCCAGATAGCAGCTCTGAAGAGGCTATGGCCTAGAAAAGCCATAAGGCATCTGCTAGGTCTGTCCTGCAACTGAGTGCCACAGATTGGGTGATTTACACACAGAAATCTATCATCTCAGTCCTGGAGGCTGGAAGTTCAAGATCCAGGTGTCAGCAGGGTTGGTTTCTCCTGAGGCCCCTGTCCTTGACTTGCAGACGGTGTCTTCTCCCTGTGTCCCCACATGCTCTTCCCTGTGTGTGTATCTGTCCTAATCTCCCCTATTTATGGGGACAAAGTCATATGGGACCAGAGCCCACCCTAATGACTTTGTTTTAATTCAATTTCCTCTGTAAAGACCTTATTTCCAAATGAGGTCACTGGGAGTTAGGACTCCAACATACTTTTTGGGGGAGGTGGGAGTGTGAAGAACATAATTCAACCATAACAGTTATAAATCGAGCTCACAGCTGGACAGAAATATACTTGATTTCTGGGTCCACAAACCCAGGCCTTCTCCCCTGCCCTAGCAAGCTCCAGATTAAATAGGCTCTCAGACAGCCAGACCAGCGAGGCCCATCCCTTCTCTCCATCTGTGCCTTGAGCATGGAGTGGCTTGGAAGCTAGATTTTATTTCCTGCAGAGAGAAAATGCTAGAGCCAGCAGGCAAATGAGCTCTAGCCTTCAGCAGGACTGCATTCTTTTGGGGAGGGCAAAGCCTATAGTTATGGACTCCACAAGTCCCTGGGAGAGGCAGCAGTGCCCCTGAAACTGCATCAGACATTGTCTCTGCATCAAGGCACACACCTCTCAAAAAAAGAAAGAAGACAGGACAAAGATTTTTCTCCCCTTTTTGAACTGGGATGAGCTAGTTTCGTTGCACAGTAGGAACACTGGGCATCCACAGAGGCAGCTCTCTGTGGGCCCCGGCTCTCTGCTAGCCATCTGTGAGTGGGATCTTGAAGAGTCTTAGGAGGCAATGCTAAACCTGCTTCCTGGAGGAGCAAGATCACTCTCAGTCACGTATCTGGTAACTGGGACTGCTGAAACCCCAACCTGGCTCCATCGGACTCCACACATCAGAATCGGGCTGGTCTGTGAAAGGATGGGGGAGGCTTCCTGGCAGGATCCGTATGCCCCTTGAGCTTGACAATTGGTAAGATACACTCGGCATGTGCCAGGGTGTTTGTCCACTAAGTTCATGAACAGCCTGAGACACAGCCCACACTGGAGTAGATGTCATCCGCTCATCCCCTAACAATGGAACTGACCCTTGGCTGGGCACAGTGGCTCACGCCTGTAATCCCAGCAGTTTGGGAGGCTGAGGCAGGGGGATCATTCGAGGTCAGGAGTTCGAGCCCAGCCCGGCCAACATGGCAAAACCCTGTCTCTACTAAAAATACAAAAATTAGCTGGGTGTGGTGGTGGAGGCCTGTAGTCCCAGCTACTCAGGAGGCTGAGGGAGGAAAATCTCTTAAACCCGGGAGGTGGAGGTTGCAGTGAGCTGAGATCACACCACTGCACTCCAGCCTGGGCAACAGACTGAGAGGTCATCTCAAAAAAATAAAATAAAATAAAAAAGAATGCAACAGACCCTGGCGTCTGAGGAGGCAAAGGCAGCCTACATGGCCTCCGGGACTCCTACCCATTCCACTGAGGTCCCATGGGAGAGAACCAGCTGCTCTGAGAGCCCCCGGGCCATGTCTCCATCAGCTTAACCCCAAATGAGAACCAGGCGTGTCCAGGCCCAGTCTTGGCTCCCCGGGAGTGAGGCGGGAGGGATGGGAGCTCAGGCCCGGCCCTCAGAGGCCAACTTCCCACCCAGGGCACAGGGGAGGAGGAAAGCAGGAATCCCCAGGCAGAGATCTGGCTCGGCAGGAGGGGGCTTGGTAAGAAGGGAGATTCCAGGGGTGCATGGAGAGGAGGAGGACCTGCCCTCAATGTTCAAAACCAGAGTCTGGCCCAGACTCCCTCACACAGGACTCAAGCCCCTCTCCCACAGGGAAGGTGGGGGTGCCATTGTCATATTATCCCCAGGGAACTGAACCAGGCTTGGGGAGGCAAAATCTGTGAGGCCCTCTGGAGATGGGGGACTGCAGTTTTCCTGCACTGCCCTCTGGCTTTCACCCAGGCATGCTCTTGATGGCCCTTGCAAGATTCTTTTTCTCAGCCGCTCGCAGAGGCTGAGTCATTGAGGGGTTTGAATTTGGAAAGCAAGATTACAAAAGAAAGAAAGAAACCACAATTCCATTAACAATTATGTGCAGAACAAGGCCAGAGTTACAACTTTCCTTTTCCTTCCCCAAAGTCAGTGCTGACATTAGATGAGGCTTTTCAGAATTTTGGAGCAGGCTGTAGTCTCATGGAACAGACAAGAGGTGACTTCGGGGTTGGGGGATGAGGTGGGAAGGATGGTTTGATTCTAGTACTTTTATTTCTGTCACCATCCAAAGCCCACATGAAAATGTTAAGTCTGATTAAACTGTTGGGTGCAGGAGAGAGCACGAAGGGCCTTTTTAGAATAAATGAGAGTACAAGGATGCTTTCTGAGAAATAGCCGTGAAAAACCTGAAAGGAAGTGTTTCCGGGTCAAAAAGAACTCATATGACCCATGGAAATCCTTGAGGCCCAACCAGTTTATTTTGGATGCTGGAGGAGGGTGGGGGACACTCAGGGAACTGTGACTTGAAGACCACCTTGCATTCCTGACTTTGCTGTATTTAAAAGCAGCCCCCCAGTCTGAGGGCAGCAGCCCAGCACAGTGGCAGCCATCGGCTCTGTTTTCCTGTCTGCCCTATTCGTCCTCTGCAAAGCCTAGCTGCCTCTGTCACTGTTGTTTGATATTTCCAAATCCGGCCTGAAGCAGATGATGGGGCCGCAGGAGGAGCGTCCTTCAGGGTGTCTTGTTTGGTTTGGAAATATTTAAATGTCTGCTGCATTTCCTCCGAGAGAAGAGAAGCCAGGGCCTGTGGGAGAGCCCAGGACTGTGGCCACAGCCCTGCAGGGTCCCCAGCTCCTCTGCGGCTGCCTCCCTGGGACCGGATCCCCAGTGCCCCCCACCCACACTCCCACCGTCAGCACCATGAGAAAGTCAAGATGAGCCCAGACATTCTCCACCACCACGTGTTTACAGTCAAGTGACTCAGCTCTGCCCTCGATTGAAACCCATGCAGCAATTGTCCATGATTACAGAAACCTTCTTGGCTCCTGGAAAGATCGCCAGCACGTTATTAACCTCAAAGGCCAGACACATGTTTTCCATGATTTATTTAAATGCTAGTGGCCACCACAGATGATCACGGCCTTTTAGAATGAAGGGCGTGTAATTAAGACATAATCTCTTCTGTTTTGTAATATATGGAGCAGTAAATGGCTACTGAGGTTGATTAAATTCTCCATCTTCCCTTTGGCGCTTAGGAACTGCCAGAGCTGTTGGAATCCCAATCGTGGTTGTGACCACTTCACAGCACACGGCAGTGTGGTCTAACAGCCAAAGGCTGTCCTTCGGGGACCTGGGCGCCTGATGTGGGTGGATCTGAGATTTACAATAACACTCACCTGGGAGTGCAGCTGCCTTGACGGGGCAAGGGAAAGCAGGGCGGGACAGTGATTCACTGGTAGGGGGTGGGCTTTGTACAGACTGAGCAGGGCAAGGGCGTGCCGACAAAGAAGATTGAACCGTGTAAACGCACAGCTCCCCATCAAAGCTTCCTGCATCAGGCTCAAGCCAGCATTGTGGGAAAAAAGCATAGCATGGTTTTTTCATGTCGTCAAGAGCTTTCTGAGGCCTGCCCTTGACAGGTTAAAAACTGAACACTTGGCCAGGCGCAGTGGCTCACGCCTGTAATCCCAGCACTTTGGGAGGCCAAGGCGGGTGGATCACGGGGTGAGCAGATCAAGACCATCCTGGCTAACGTGGTGAAACCCCGTCTCTACTAAAAATACAAAAAAATTAGCCAGGCGTGGTGGCGGGCGCCTGTAGTCCCAGCTACTCGGGAGGCTGAGGCAGGAGAATGGCGTGAACACCCGGGAGGCAGAGGTTGCAGTGAGCGGAGATCGTGCCCCACTGTGCCGCAGCCTGGGTGACAGAGCAAGACTCCATCAAAATAAAAAAAAATAAAAAAAATAAAAACTGAACACTTTTCACTTTGGACCTCTCCATTGTGAGGGAAGATCCAACAGCTGCACATTTATCTGTGCAGAGTCAAGAGGTGGGCTGTGGCTGATCATCTGAGGGTGTGGCTTTGCTATTTTTTGGCAAATTTGAGTCTATGTACTGAGGTTCCTGCCAGAGAATAGAATCTTAAGCTCTGCTGCCTGGGTCTTATCACAAAGCTGATTTTCAAGAAATATTGTAACATCCATGAAAGAGTATCCAAAGACATGTACCACCTATTCAAAATCCTGTCGTAGCTCACAAGCCCACAAAGGGGCTAAGTACTCAGGGAAGAATTTTTGGCGCACACAGTTGCCCCCTCTGAGTCAAACCTGGGCCTGAGCCTGAGCCCACGTTGAGAGACGTTACGGAGATGACTATCTGTGCTCACTGGCATATTGGAGAAGGCCCAGTCATCTCTATAATGTCCCTGTGTGTGCCCTTAGGCACCAGTGTGCTTCTAACCGGTGGATTTCACATCACATAAGCGGTGGTCACATCTCAGAGCCTGCGGTCCCTGCACTCAGTGCCCGCCCCCCATCCCCCCGGCCCCCTACCCCTGGCCTCCTGTAACTATACAGTTCTTTGGTGTGCTGCCGAGGCTGGTCCTGTGCGTCTCCCTCGCCCCCGACTTCCTCTCTGCTGTTAAATGTATCTCCGCAAGCTGCCCCAACCTTTCTTTCTTTTTTCCCTCCTTATCTTAGAAAGCTTGTGTGTCAGTCTTTAGTTTTTTCGATTTGTTATTTTATGTTTGAAATTGTGTCCTATTTTTAATAAATACATGCCTATTGTAGATATGCAATGGTTTATATGCACGAACATGGAGAGTGAAATCAAATCTCCCTTCCTCCATCACAGAGGCAATCTCTGTTTTGTCTCTTGTGAGTCTTTCCAAGATACTCTACAGGTATACAAGCCTATATATATATAAATGAATTTAACTTCTTTATTCTTTCCCTTTTACTCTGATGCACTTACTGATAAGGCCTTAGATGCCTTATTGAAAACAGCCGTGAATTTTCTTTTTTTTTTTTTTTTTTTTTTTTTTTTTTTTTTTTTTTCCAGCCTAGTTTGTTTTATTTGACATTAAATGACATTAGTATATTAATCATTAAAATAGGCATTTACTATGTGAAAAGCACATGCTCTACCCTCAAAGTCATTCCAGTATAACAGAGAAAAAAGAGAAACCAACAATTACAGTTATAAGACAAAACAGCTCAAATCAAGAACTATAAAGGGGATAAAATCAAATTGTTAAAAACTGAAGTGTCTTAACTTTTATTCTGCCCAAATCACCTGAACAATGCAACACATTACCATTTTTGAACGTTCATCTGTGCAGCAGTGATTGTCAGTCTGATACAAAATCTCCTGTGGGAGGAAGCGGGGAGATTAATTATTGAACTAATTTTTGAACTCATTACTGAACAGATTTATTACTGTTACTTTTGTTGTTGTTTTGCTATTATAATTGTTTTTTTTTTTTTTTTTTTTTTTTTTATTATACTTTAAGGTTTTAGGGTACATGTGCACAATGTGCAGGTTTGTTACATAACACAGCATACACAAATCTTTCTGCTGAACTGTTACCCAAACAAGATTCCAACCCTAAAAGAAAGGAGAGGAATGTGAAGCAAAGGAAGCCCCATAGCCCCTGGAGCCTCCCACGGTTGCAGATCACAAAAGCAATTGCCTCTCTGAAAGTGTGGTGGCTTTGAATAGGAGCAGAGGAAGCGCAAGGACGCTCGCAGCCTGTTGTGTTCCCTCGGGCTGCCCGCCTTTCGGCCTCGGGCCCCTTAGAGCAGAGCAGAGATCTGTGCAGCCCCTGTCCATGCGGTGGAAGGGGAATGCACCATGGGAGGGAAACCTCAAGTCATGGGTTTTGGAGCTTCAAACACGATCTTGTGGCTTTGGGTTTTCTTACGAGAATCAGAAAAATAAATACACTGTATTTATATGTAGATGCAGAAACCATTGAACTGCGTTAGAAAATGGCAATCTCCGGAGGGTGTGGGAGGGCAGGCAACAGCATCGCCTGTGTGCCCAGGGTGCCAGCGGAGCCCTGAGTCATCACGGTGGCTGTTCCAGGAGTGCATCAGCAGTCTTCACTCTACCCTTTGAGAAAATAACAAGCAAATCGGCCCAGGTTTGAGGAGAGAAGAGCTTCAAGTCTCCTAGTCTGGGTGGCCAAGGCACCCGGGTCTCAGGAAAGTCGACTGCCTGGAAGCGGAGATAGGACCCTGTTGTCTAACGTGGGGGGCTTGTGCTTGACTGAAAACAGGTGGTTCCCATGTCGGAGCTGATGGGGAGCGGATGGGGGTAGGAGCGCGAAGAACCCAAGCCTTCCAACATGGCAGCCACTTGCACACATCATCTCATTGAGGCTGCCCTCACCCTTCTCAGATAGGGCTCGTGTCGTGGTACTTAAATTTTTTTAAAAAAGGAAATGAGGTGGCCGGGCGCGGTGGCTCACGCTTGTAATGCCAGCACTTTGGGAGGCCGAGGCGGGCGGATCAGGAGGTCAGGAGATCGAGACCATCCTGGCTAACACAGTGAAACCCCGTCTCTACTAAAAATACAAAAAAATAGCCGGGTGTGGTGGCAGGTGCCTATAGTCCCAGCTACTCAGGAGGCTGAGGCAGGAGAATCGCTTGAACCCGGGAGGCAGAGGTCACAGTGAGCTGAGATTGCGCCATTGCACTCCAGCCTGGTGACAGAGCGAGACTCCACCTCTAAATAAATAAATAAATAAATAAATAAATAAATAAATAAATAAATGGAAATGAGGCTAAGAAAGATGAAGGAACTTGCCCAGAAGAGATGGGGTTGGTTCCCAAAGGAACAGGAGAGGGAAGCATGTTCCATGCTTTGATTTTGAAAGTGAGTCCCTTCCCTTCAGGGATCCAGGGAGGAAACACAGTTTTTCAGACTTCCAAGTCCCTTTTGAGATCTTTGATGAAAAATTCTGAACCGTTCCAGCAAAATCAAAAGATCCCAGAGGGTTGACAAGAGCAGTTCTCAACTGGGATGGTTTTGCCCACCGGGGCACATTTGGCAATGCTGAGACAGTTTTGACTGTGGCACTGCAGAAGAGGGTGGTTGCTACTGGCATCTACGGATCTAAAGGCCAGGGATGTTGCTAAACATCCCCCAGTGCACAGGACAGCCATAAAAACAATAGTTTGCCCAAAACAGCATAGAGGTTGGCAGAGGTGGAGAAGCTCTGGTTTATGGCCATTAAAAAGTCAAATCTTATAACTGTTTCAACACATTTTAAGAAGTGTTGACCAAGCAAGGTGGCTCATACCTATTATCCCAGCACTTTGGGAGGTTGAAGCAAGAGGATTCCTTAAGCCCAGGAGTTCAAGACCAGCCTGGGCAACACAGTGAGACTCTTTTCTCTACAAAAATAAAAATAAAAAAATTAGTTGGGCGTGGTAGCGCATACCTGTAGTCCCAGCTACTACAGGTAGGGAAGATGCTGAGGTGGGAGGATCACTAGAGCCAGGGAGGTCAAGGCTGCAGTGAGCAGTGATTGAGCCACTGCACTCCAGCCTGAGTGACAGAGTGAGACCTTGTCTCAAGAAAAAAAAATTTTTTTTTTTTTAAGAAATGTTGTAGGCTGGGCATGGTGGCTCATGCTTGTAATCCCAGAACTTTGGGAGGCAGACGCAAGAGAATTGTTTGAGGCCAGGAATTCGAGACCAGCCTGGGCAACATAGTGAGACCCCATTTCTAAAAAAAGAAAATTAAAATTAGCTGGGCATGGTGGCACACACGTGTAGTCATAGCTACTTAGAAGGCTGAGGTGGGAGGATTGCTTGAGCCTGGGAGGTCAAGGCTGCAGTGAGCTATGATCATGCCTCTGCACTCCAGACTGGATGACAGAGCAAGCCCCTGTCTCAAAAAAAAAAAAAAAGTATTATAAATCTTTAAGGAGAAAATGCATCCTGTGGCCACCTTGGATTCCATGAATTAGATTGTCTGTGTCTCTTGGTGAAAGGTGTGCTCCTGCCAGCTCCTGTCATTGGAGACCTTATTGCCCAAATAAGTATATTCTCAGTGACATCTACCTACAGAAAAAGAAATCTTTGTTTTGCTACAAATGTATACAACATGCCAACAGTGGAGCTCCGCATGAATGTGGATGCCAGCTGGCGAGGATCTGAGCCATTCAGCAAGAGAAGCGATGGCAGACCCGCATGACAGGGTGCTGCTCGTGTGGGAAGCATGCCGACTTTGAAACACTGAAACTCAAACGATAGCAATTGTTTGGGACTCGATGAAATGATGTTTCCAGAGCTCTCTGGGTTTACTGTACATTTTAACATCACTTGCCCATGGCAGCTAGTTTATCGTCGTTCCACATCCATCTCAGACGCGGATGCTGCTCCAGGTGAACAAACCCACAGGGACTCAGGAGGAATCCCAGCACAGTGACAGCTCATCCTGCCCCAGATAAAAAAGGAGATGTTCATAATGCAGCTGCTTCCCACCTCACACTTCGGACATTCTTACATCTGGCAACGCTGGAAACCACAAGTCAAACACAGAATCACTCAACTAGCTCACAAAGAAATGACCAAGAAAGCCTCTGGCAATGTAATCACTACCTTTTCACTCCTCTTCCTCTCACTGTTCCATTCTAAAATTTTCACAAATTCTCAAAGTGCAATTTGACTAAGAAAGATATACACAGACTAATCCTTAAGGCAACAACTTAAGCTTCTCCAAAGCTATTTTTCTTTAATGTTATAAAAAATTTTTGAAACAACATTAAATAAAATTTGAAAAAAAAAAAAAAAAAAAAACCACCTAGATCACCCCTAATCCCACATTTCTGGGAATTTAAACAAGAGACTTGGAAGGAGCAACGAGCGGGAGGTGAGCCTGCAAAGCACAGCAGGCCCAGCCGACACAGCTCCCCTCCATCGCAGCCTGCTGAGGACATGCAGGGTAACTTTGCAAAACTTTTCCAGCAATCTAGATTCTTATGCAAAATCTCCTGCTTTTTAAATATTGGCTCATAGTTTATAAGTACCATGCCAGCTAATTAAAACACATCTGCAGATTGAATGCAAATGACAGGCCACCGTTTGAAACCCTTCATATATAATTTTGCATCCAAACAAGAGTGAACAGAAGAAACTGATGTCAGTCTATATATTTTACACTTTTAATAATCAGAGCATATTTGAAGAAATATTCTCAAGAATCTTAATGGGTTTCAGCTTTTGAACATATTAAGAGGATACTAAAGTAATAATGTAGCTAAAGGAAAGATGTTGGTGAATCAAAACTCCTTACTATGTATTTTTACCAGGAAAACATGTCTTAATCCACCATAGTTACATGCACAGAATTATAAATTTATCTTTAACAAGAAGACCTACTAGAAATGCAAATGTATATTAACCGAGGGTGAAATTGAGATTATTGGGCAAGCATGAAGTCACTCTAATACTATAAGGCAGGGATCCTGGTGCAAACACAACTGAAAAGAATACCTTTGAAAGATTATTAGATTATAAGGAATAACAAAAATCCCCTTTCAATGCTCAAGACACAGGAATTAAGTTATAGCCCATTTCAGAAGTGAATGTAACTATCAAGTAACTGTGTTGCACACTCACTTCTGCAAAGAGATTTCATTTTCACTGCAGGGGACAAGCTTGGCCATTTCAGGCACACACAGCAGAAGGTATCTGCCATAGCATGGAGTTCTAAGTTTATTTGTTCATAACTCAAGTTCACTCAGAAACTACTGTTTACCTGTTCATTACTCTTTGAGCATCCTTGATGTAACCCAGGGAATATAGAGATGAACACAATAGATAGGGCGCGTGATCTGTTAGAGAAGAAGTGAAATAAAGACAAGTGTCCAAATACTTGGATAAGTCTGAAAAAGTGGTAAGTGCAAAGAAGGCACCAAGCAGCCTATAGAAATGCCTATGCATCTGTCTGCACAAGCAGCCTAGAAATAAGTGGAAAAAAAAAATCAGGACAACCAACCATGGGGGCTGGCACTGTGACGTGCACCACTCCACAGCCCAGGACTCCCGCCTGCAGTAGTAAAGGCAGACAGGTTCTTCAGCGGGAGAGCCTTGGGAGTATGAAGGTGAGTGCCTCATTGTTAATTATTTACATGCTGTCATTAAAATCAATTACTCCATTTGAAAGAAGCCACTCATAACCACCTTGAAACAGATTCAGGATACCCTAATCAGAGGATATCGGCGACCATCCCTTCCCATAGCAATGACATTGCAGGTTGAGGGTGAAGAGGCAGAGTGACCATGACTCTTGCTGCTGAGCCGGTTAAGTCCCAACACAGACTGGTATTTTAGAATAGACAGCTAGTCCTGAGCGGGCCTTGGAGGTCATCCCCTACCCCCAAACTCTAGGATGAGGCAACCTCCATCCAACCCCGACGATTGATTAAGTACCTGTTCTCCTGAAGCAATTTCCTCTTGAGCTTATGATCTGTCATCACCAGGATGATTTGCTATTGAAGACACATGGACAGCTAACCCTTGAATGTAAAACAGGAGCATACTCAAATAAAGATTTATTTTTGTTTCCTGCTGTGCATGCTCTGAGCTAGGGATAGTCGATGAGGTGCTATCGAGTGTTGGGCCATAAAGCCTCCTCACGCTAACTGCAGGCATGTGAAGGACTGAAATGTGAAGCTCTTTCCGTAATTCTCCTCCTTCTTGTTCATGAATGGAGGTGAGAATTAGGCTGTGTAGTTTTCACAGCCAACGCTGATCTTAAACAAGAATCTGGCTGTTTCCTCCCCGGGCTGTTTCCTGGCCAATCACAATATGATCCTAACAGGGCTGCCAGAGACCATGACCACTTCTCAGGGGCTCCTTCCCCACAGCCACGGCACAGCTACGGAGCTACAAGAAAGCCAAGGACACAGCAGCTGAACGTCGGCAACATTCGAGTCCCTTCCATGAAGCTAGAGAGAGGTGGTATCCGTGACAGGAAAAACCCAGGCACTGAAGACTGAAGACTTGACTGTCCCTATTCCTCACCATCCCATGGGGACAAAACAGGTCGGAGAAGATTCAAGAAGACACTTCAGGCCAGGTGCTTCTAACCACTCCCAGCACACGGCAAATGCCCGATGCATTGGGCCGTGAAGACCATTCCTACTCACCCCTCCCTGGCTCATCACTTTACTTTTCTGAGTCTTTCTTCATTAAAAGCAAAGATATTGGGCCAGGTCATCTCTAAATGTCTTCCTGGCTCTAAAACTCTATAACTTGAGGACAAGAGCCTATTTCAAGGGCTTTCAGAACAGAAATCTCTTTTGAAATTGCAGAGGCCCAATTCCCCGCGAGGATCTCAAGCTGCAGAATGAAATGGGGCCGTGTGATTCAACGAACTCATGGGATGCCAGGATCTAGCACAACCCCTGACTCGTGTGGGGGCATAAAGCATCTTAGCCAACACAGATCACAGAAAGCATCTACTGGTCCTACATTCACCGGGCAAGAAAAATGAGTAATTCGTAATTTGTCACACTTACATAAATAATCGTTTTTACTTTTATAATCGTTGCCATACTCTAACACATACTAGATACCACAGTGAGTGCTTTATATATGTTTTCTTTAATCCTTCCAATAATTATGTCAGGCAGATTTTTATAGATAGGGAAACAAGGCTCAGAAAGGGCAAGTGACTTGCCCAAGGTCACACAGCTATTACCTTCATGCTCAGTAGAGCAGCCTGGATTTGCACCCACGTCTGCAGGCTCCAAAGCCACTCTCTTTTCACCATGTCACGAGCCTCAAGGGTATGTTGAATGTTTTTACAGGAGGAATTTTTATTAAAGTTCGCAAAATGACAATGCACTAGCCACTTTCATCAGTCACTTCCCGGGAGTGGGTGTGGGTGACGGGGACCATGTGCTGTGAGCTGCACGAGCTGACCCATCACATGGAGAAGCCGTGGTCAGCAGGGAGACACAGCCCCTGGGGGAGTCATCGACCATGAAGGTGAACAGGGAGGCTGTTGATGCTGACAGTGCAGTGAGGAAAAGCCACTCTCAAATTTCTACCCCATGTAACTTCTCATGGTTGGAAAAACCAAGGCTGCCAGTACCATCCACCACCAAGGAGGAAAGAGCCCCAGGCCTGTGAGGCTGGGCCACCCACAGGATGGCCTAATCAGGACCAGGCTTCCCGGCACGGAGGACACGGGGGCGCCTGACAAAGAAGTCACCTCTGTGAAATGCCTTCCATGCCTCCCCTCTGAGCCGAAGCCCAAGGCAACCCCACCAGCAGGGAGCGAGGGGCTGGGGGAATGCACCGGGAGCGGCCTGCAGGGAGCTGCTGGGGGAATGCTACGGGGCACGGCCTGCAGGGAGCTGCTGGGGGAATGCACCGGGGCGCCGCCTGCAGGGAGCTGCTGGGGGAATGCACGGGGTGGGGGGCGCCGCCTGCAGGGAGCTGCTGGGGGAATGCAACGGGGCACGGCCTGCAGGGAGCTGCTGGGGGAGTGCACCGGGGAGCGGCCTGCAGAGAGCTGCTGGGAGAATGCAAGGGGCGCTGCCTGCAGGGAGAATGCACGGGGTGGGGGGCGGTGCCGCCTGCAGGGAGCTGCTGGGGGAATGCACCAGGGCGCCGCCCCGGAGGCCTGCAGGTAACTCCCACCAGAGGCACAGAGCGCAGTCTTAGCCCCTTCAATCAGAGTCTCGCTTTCGGCCAGGTGCAGTGGATCCCGCCTGTAATCTCATCACTTTGGGAGGCGGAAGTGGGCAGATCACTTGAGGCCAGAGTTCAAGACAAGCCTAGTCAACATGGTGAAATCCCATCTCTTCTAAAAAAACAAACAACAAAAACAAACAAAAGTCTTGCTTTTCTTCCCCAGTGCTAGCCTCTGGCTCTGCACTGCTGTCACTCCACTCTCCCAGCCCAAGGTCATTATTCGACTCTTCTATAAACTCCTAAATGACCAGATCTTTACAGAGCGCCCACTGTATCCCTGTCAGGGCTTCCGCCCCCTGAGGAAGTGTCCCCTAGCTGGGTCTTTCAGGGGAAGTGACAGAGGCTCAGAGAGGGAGCAAATTTGCCCAGGGCCACAAAGCAAGCGAGTGGCGGGACTGGGCATCTAGCCCATGACCGTGGGCCACGTCTGGCTGTCTCGCTTCTAGACCAAGGGAGAACAGACCCAAACACACGAAAAGCTAAACAATAAAAGGGACAATTCAAATAGGCCGAGGCCTGGCCCAGTGTCCCCCAAGAGTCCTGTGCCGATGGGACTCAGGGCCTGGGGTGCCAGCGGGCATTGGAACAGTTTGCCTTTTAGAGAAGGCGCCTCTGTCTTGCTCTTTGGGCCCCTTGGTCTTGTGGACAAAGTCCTGTTGCTCTGCGTTGGAGAATGCACAGGTGTTCCCTCTCCCGGATACCTCCCACCCACCGTGCTTCCCTTTAAGGGCCACACCTGGGTCTGCCTCCAGTGCCCTGCCCCGCCTGTTTCCCTCAGTGTGGCTTCTCATGTCCTCAGAGGCTCAAAAACTCGGCTTCTCTGCCTTCTTGGGGGGGTCTCCGTGATCCCACTCTCTCTGTGCGCATCCTCCTCGCCTACCTCGCCGTCATTTGTCACAGCAGCCTCCTGTCTCTACGCGCACTCCTCACCTCCAGCCCAGCATGCACATTTCCCTTGGAAACTTCCTTCACAGACCCAAACCTCCACGTCCCAGCTCCAACTGCATTGCAGACGTGATGTGCCTCGCACAGGTGAGTATGGAAATGCCCCCTAACCGTCTCTTCTGTGCTGATTTGATCTCACTTAGACCGTTAATTTGATTACAGAGATTTTGTGTGTGTGTTCATGTGTGTGTGTGTGTGTTTTAATATTATTATTTTGATAGAGACAGGGGTCTCGCTTTGTTGCTCAGGCTGGTCTCAAAATCCCGCCTCGAACGATCCTCTATTACGTAATTTGATTGCAGAGATTTTGTGTGTGTGGTTTTTTGTTTGTTTGTTTGTTGTTTGTTTTTGAGACTGAGTCTTGCTCTGTCTCTCAGCCTGGAGTGCAATGGCACAATCTCAGCTCACTGCAAACTCCATCTTCCAGGTTCAAGCAATTCTCCTGCCTCAGCCTCCTGAGTAGCTGGGATTACAGGCACCTGCCACCACGCCCAGCTAATTTTCTATTTTTAGTAGATACGGGGTTTGCCATGTTGGCCAGGCTAGTCTCGAACTCCTGACCTCAGATGATCCGCCCGCCTTGGCCTCCCAAAGTGCTGGGATTACAGGCAAGAGCCACCGCACCTAGCCGGGTTTTTTTTTTTTTTTTTTTTTTTTTTTTGGTAGAGATAGTGGTGTCACTTTGTTGCCCAGGCTGCTCTCAACTCCTGCCTCGAGGAATCCTCTGGCCTCACCTCCCAAAGTACTGGGATTATAGGTGTGAGCCAGCATGCCAGGCCTTGTATTTTATATGTTTTAACAATTCCTCCGTGGTGCTCAGCGCCTAGTAACTACAACTAACGAGTAGGCAATTATGTCAGGCTGCCCTGAGCCAGTTTCTACCAACTTCTGTCCCCACATACACACATTGATTAGCCAGCTTCCTGAGTTTGCTGTAGATTGATGAGGTCCCTGCGTTCTGCCCTTCCAGACATGTGAGCTGGCACCGTGAAGGGAAGGATGCTCTGAGGCCTGACAGCACATAGACTAACTCTCCAGTGGCATCCGGAATCCCTGTGAGCCTGGGGGTCTCGGGACACCCGGGCCAGCCAGAGGCCAGGCTGGGATCGCTCTTGCCAAGTGTGAGGCCCCAGACTCGCCTCGTGCTCTGTCCTTTCTGGTACCCACAGGACTTTTGCAGCTAACACTTGACTACCGTTCAATTGACCAGGGAAACTAGTTTTTAACATTCTGTATTGCTAAATAACAAGCTCTCAGGTGCAGATTTAGATGGTGGCATTTGAAAGGCTTACTGAAGAACAGGATCATGCAAGGTTTTTCTGTGAAGAATCAGCTAGTGAGGAGTTTCGCTTTGCAGGACATGTGGTCTGTGTTGCAACCAGCCAACTCTACCACGGTGGAGGAAAAGCAGTCTTAGACAATATGTAAATAAATGGCCTGTTTGCATTCCAACAAAATGCTGTTTACAAAAGTGGGCCTGCCAGCCCTGCTCTAGAGGGTAGATTCTTGATTGAGAGCCTTCAAAAGTGAATCGATGCAAACTGATTAGGGCACTTCAAATGTTGACTATCAGCCCTAGAGTGTAGCTTTCAGGTATCTATACCTACATATCACAATGGGAATACTGCAGAATATTGAATAAACAACAGACAATACTATGGTGACAGAATATTAATAGATGCCATTTATTGAGTATTTACTATATGCTAGCTAAAGCACTGTAGGGGACTTACTCTTTTAAACTGCTCGACAAGCTAGGCACGGTGGTTCATGCCTGCAATCCCAGCACTTTGGGAGGCTGAGGCGGGAAGGATCCTTTGAGCCAGGGGTTTGAGGTTGCAGTGATGGAGCCACTGCACTTCAACCTGGCTGGCAGAGTAGGACTTCGTTTCCTAAAAATAAAAAAAATTTAAATAGTAATTAAAAAATAAACTGCACAATTCCACAATAATAGTAGTACCTGAAATAGGTACTACTATTATTATTCCTACTTTACAGATGAAAAAACTGAGGCTTCGGTGAGGACAACTGGCTTGCCTAGCATTGAAGAGTCAGGAGGGGTCACACTGGACAGTTGGGCTCCAAGTCCACACTCAGGCTGCCCCCATTGGCAAATGGAAACCAGAGCCTTCTTCTGCCCCGCCCCACACCTGCTGTGGGACTCTGGGCATATCACGCTGAATCTCAGTCTCCTCATCTCCTAAATGGGGGTGATGATTGCTCCTTTTGGGAGCTTTCCAGTGTATTACACAATACATGTGAAAATGTCCAGCACAAAGCTAGGCAGTTGGTGTCAAGTACAAGCGAACTGAAGTGTAACAGCTTTGCTGATATATACAGTCAGCCCCCCTTACTCACGGTTTCAGTTACGCATGGTCAGCTGCAGTCTGCAAATAGGTGAGTGCGGTATAATAAGCTGTTGTTGGGGGGAGTGGGGAGAGACCACATTCGTGTAACTTTTATTGCAGTATGTTGTTATAACTGTTCTATTTTATTGTGAGTCGTTGTTGTTAATCTCTTGCTATGCCTAATTTATAAATTAAATTTTATCATAGGTATCTACCACAAAAAATGTAGTATATATAGAGTTCTGTACTATCCTCAGTTTCAGGCATCCACTAGGGGTTTTGGAACATGTCCCTGTGGATAAGGGGGACCTACTGTAATCACCTATCAGAGAAAGTATCTAACTCAGTGGTTGTTAGTATTTTCAGAATTGTGCAGCCATAACCACAATAAATTTTAGAACACCATCATCAACCCAAAAGTGTTCCCTTTAACAGTGACTCCCCAGATCACCCCAACATCTCAACCCCAGCCCCAGGCAACACTTTCTGTCTCTGTGGATTTGTCTATTCTGGACCATTCTATGTGGGATGAAATCATACAGTGTGTGGGCTCTGGGTTCTGACTTAGTTCATTTAGCATAATGTTTTCAAGGTTTGTTCATGTTGTAGTGTGCATCAGTACTTCACTTTTGTTTACTGCCATATACTATTCCATTGTATGGATACACTATATTTTATCCATTCATCAGTTGTTGAACATTTGGGTTGTTTATACCTTTTGGCTATTGTAAGCAATGCTGCTATAAATGTTCATGTACAAGTTTTTGTATGGACACCTATTTTCACTGCTCTTTGGTATATGTCTAAGAATTGCTGGGTCATATGGTTACTCTATGTTTGATCTTCTGAGGAATGGTCAGTTTTTCGAAAAATGGCTACAACATTTTACATTCCTACTAGCAATATATGAGAGCACTGATTTCCTCACATCTTTGCCAATGCTTCTTATTATCTGTCTTTTTGCTTATAGCCACCTAGTGAGTGTAATGCAACATCTCATTGTGCTTTTGATTTGCATTTCCCCGATGGCTAATGATATTGAGCATCTTATTGGCTATTTGTATATCTTCTTTGAAGAAATGTCTATTTAGATTCTTTGCCCATTTTTAATTATTTATCTTCTTATTGTTGTTTTTATATATTCTGGCTACAAGATTCTTTATATATATATAGCTTGAAAATATTTTCTCCTATTCTGTGGGTTGCCTCTTTGTTGGGGATATCATTTGCAGCACAAAAGTTTTTGATTTTGATGAAGTCCAATTCATCTATTATCTTTTCTCAATTATGCTTTTGGAGTCACAGCTAAGGAGGCTTTGCCTCACCCAAGAGCACAAGATTTATACCTGTTTTCTTCTAAGAGTTTTATAGTTTTAGCTCTTACATTTAGGTCTTTGATTCATTTCCTAAATATGGTGTGAGGTAGGGGTCCAACCCTATTCTTTTGCACCATTTGATGAAAAGGCTATTCTCTTATGGCATTGGCCATAAATGTAAAAGCTGATTTCTGGACTCTCAATTTAGTCCCATTGGACTACATATTTATCCTTATGCCAGTACCACACTATCCTGATTACTGTAACTTTGTAGTAAGTTTTGAAATTGGGAAGTCTGAATCCTCCAACTTTGTTCTTCTTTTTCAATAATGTTTAGCTATCCTGAGTCAGTTCTTGCATTTCTATATAAATTTCAGGATTAGCATGTTAATTTACATAACAAAGCCAGCTGGGATATTGATAGGGATTACATTTAATCTGTACATCAGTTTAGGGACTATTGCCATCTTAATAGTAAGAAGTTTTCTGATTCATGAATATGAGATACCTTTCTATAGATTTAGGTCTTTCATTTTTTTCAACAATGTATTATAGTTTTAAGAGTAAAAAGCTTTGCACTTCTTAAATTTATTCCTAGGTATTTTATTCTTCTTGATACCCATGTAACTGAAATTGTTTTATCAATCTCATTTTCAGATTATTTATATATTATTTATTATTTAATAATAGCAATAAATATATAAATATTACGTATATATTATATATCATATTTATAATTTATATTATAAATTATTGATGTAATATATCATATTAATGTAATGTATCATTATATATAATTTATTGATATTTATATATTTATAGTATATAAGTATATATTTATATTTATTGCTATTAGAAATATAATTGATTTTTTATATTGATCTATTGTCCTACAATGTTGCCTAAATTTCCATTTTTACAAAAAAAAGGCTGAAGGGAAGTAAACTATACTATCAGGAGGCTAAGAAATAATTTCATTTTTATAAATAAAGAAAGGAGTTCTGGTTCTCAGTGGGGATTGCTCAGCAGAAATCCTTACCTGTACTGTTGGAGCCCTGCTGCAAGAGGAGAAATAGAAAGTTCAGTCACTTATTTATGTACTAAAAAGTATTTATTGAGTGCCCACTAGGAGCCAGTCAGCTTGGGCTTAAATACTTGCTCTGACACTCAGTAGCTGTGTTACCCAGTAGCTGTGTTACCCAGGGCAAGTTACTGAACCTGCTGGTGACTCTGTTTTCTCACCTATAAAATGGGGGGGTAATTGTATCTACCTCATAAGTTTTTTGTGAGGGTAAATTAACCCTTTAAACAGTGCCCAGCTGGTGATAAGCACTTTTTAGGTATTAGCTATTGTTTGTATTATGGACAGGCCCTGGACACAACATGAACAAAGACCAAATCGCTGCACTCAGGGAGCTTGATTTTAATGGCAGGGCAGGGGTGGTTAGGAGGGGAAACAGTCAAAGAGATAAAGCAGCAACGATGCAAGTGCTGATAAAAGAGGGGAAGAAAAATAAAGCAAAGGAAGGGAGGAGGGAGTGCAGAGGGGGAGGGTGGGGCCAGATATTTCAGGTGGGAGCAGGTTAGGCTTCTCAGACTGATGACATCCCGGCAGGCAGCCGGCCAGGAGCAGGACATGCCAGAGAAAGGAGCTGTCCCTGTGAGGGACTGGAGCAGGGCAAATGAGGTGCATTCCAGGAGCTGAAGTTGGAGGGGGCTGAGCGAGGGCGAAAGTGAAGGCAGAGGCACAGAGGGGCCGTGGGGCTCATGCACGGCTTTGAGGTCAGGGAAAGAACTTTTTTTTCAGATGTAAATTCACTAGCCAATTTATTCAAACTGTGGATTTGGGAGTAGGTTTAATAAAGTTTCTTCCTCCTGTATTTTGATAATAATTGTACATATTTATGGGGTACAGTGTGATACTGTGATGCATGTTTACAATGCATAATGACCAAATCCGGGTAATTAGCAAATTCATCTCCAGACATGTATCATTGCTCGGTGTTCTGAACATTCAAAATCCTCACTTCTAGCTTTCTGAAATATACAATAAACTAGGCTGACCACTTCACCCTACAGTCCTGCCCCAAGGCAGAACTCTCTCCTCCTATCCAGCTGTAATTTGGGATCCGTTACTTGGCCTCACCCCACCCTCCCTACCTCTCCCCACCCTCCCTACCTCTCCCCCTCCCAGCTCTAATACTCAGGGAAATAACTACCTTTTGTATGCACTGGACTTTCCCACCAGGGAGGTGGGCCAGTTATCTCGCCACATAACAAACCACACCAAAACTAGGTGGCTTACAGCCAGGGCGATCCATTCTGTCTCCTGGCTCTGTGGGCTGTTGGAGCTCACTTGGGAGCCTGCACCCAGCTGGCACCCGCTGGACAGGTCTGCAGGGCCTGCCTCACAGGCCTGGTGGTGTGTGCTGGCCCTCCTTCTTCACATGGGCAGTCATGACTCAGTTTGTCTCCGCCAGGGCTTCCTTACAGGCCGCAAGAGCATTCTGAGAAGGTCATGGTGGATGCACAAGGTTCCTGGAGGCCCAGATTCTGACCTTGCGCGTTGCTGGGTGCTGCAATGTGCCAGTCAAAGCGAGTTATAGGCCAGCCAGGATTTGGGAGGCAGGAGAAGCCCTGCAGCTGCAGAACACTGCAGGCCCTGTCCACCTGCTACGGGAGGCGGGATGGTACTGGCTGCAAGATGAGGAGCGACCTTTCTAGAGGTCTTCAAGAACAGGCCACACCCTCCCGAGGGGGATTTAACTGAGGCCATGGGACCTGAAGTCTAGCCATGTCTCTGTCTAGAGATCGATGATTACCACGTGCCTTTTGATTGCAAATTTTGCCCAGGACTCTTTTCTTCAGCTTTTAGCAGTTCAAAGATGCACTGCCTGGCTGGGGCTCCTTGAAGAACTGCTGTTTTTCTAAACTCACTCTTTTCTTTTGAGGTTTTGACATCTAGTATTTTCCTATTTTCCCCTGAGCACAGTGTCCTGAGTTGAGCCTCGGAAGTGACTCTGAATGTTTAGGTTGGAAGTCTGGAGGAATCCTCGCTGCTAAGGCAGACATCAGGGGGGTGTGATTTCTGCAACGCCCGGAGACGTCCAGGCAGTCCACAGGGAGGAAAACCGACCTGGTGTCTTGACTGCCATCTAGTGGCGGTGCCGTCAGGTGGCAGGATTCCATTTAGCTGGGTACTGTCCAAATTACCAGCTCATGGAAATCGGGCTAGAATTTTAACTTAGTTTTCATTTAGAGGCAGTAAAGAATAGTGGTTGGGAGGGAATCGGCTCTAGAGTCTGACTGCTGGGTTTGGGTCTCAGCTCTGACACTTACCTGTGTGGCCTTGGGTGATTATGTAGCCTCCTGGTGCCTTGGTGTCCTCATCCATGAAGTGGGCTGTTGATAGTGCCTGCTACACAGGGTGATTGTGCGGAGTAATGACTCGATACAGATTAAAGCATTTAGAGATTGTGAGCACACAGTGCTGTATGAGCGTTAGCTATTACCAGGTTAGCATCCCTCATCCAAAAATCCAAAATGCTCCAAAATCTGAAATTTTTAAGCACTGACATGATGCCCCAGGAGGAGAATTCCACACCTGACCTCATTGATGGGTAGCAGCCAAAACACAGGCACACAAGACGTAGTTTATTCAGCATCCCCAAGGGAACAAAGACCCTCCCAGCCCCCTTCAGCTGCAATGTATCTTCCACACACCAGATATGTATGTCATATTTTTTTACTATAAAGTGTGAATAAATGTAAGAAAATGATTGCTTATTGGTATCACATAAATCCAGAGTCAGGAGTGATGGTGATGCCAAACAACCACAGGTCGTTCTCATGGGTGGCTGAGATAGGATCACCTTTTCTTTCTTTCTTTCTTTCTTTCTTTCTTTCTTTCTTTCTTTCTTTCTTTCTTTCTTTCTTTTCTTTCTTTCTTTCTTTCTTTCTTTTTTCTTTCCTTCCTTCCTTCCTTCCTTTCTTTTTTTTCCTTCCTTCCTCCTTCCTTCCTTCTTCTTTCTTTCTTTCTTTTTTTTTTTTTTTCTGTTGGACTCTGGCTCTGTCACCCAGGCTGGAGCACACTATTGCAATCTCGGCTCACTGCAACCTCCGCCTCCTGGGTTAAAGCGATTCTCCTGCTTCAGCCTCCTGAGTAGCTAGGATTACAGCCACACGCCACCATGCCCGGCTAATTTTTGTGTTTGTAGTAGAGACGGGGTTTTGCCATGTTGACCAGGCTGATCTCGAACTCCTGGCCTAAAGTGATCCGCCCGCCTCGGCCTCCCAAAATGCTGGGATTATAGGCTTAGGCCATCATGCCCGGCCCGGAACACCTTTGCTTTCTGATGGGGCCAATGTGCACCAACTTTGTTTCATGCACAAATTTATTTAAATATTGTGTAAAATTACCTTCAGCGTATGCATATGAGACGTATATGAAACATAAATGAATTTCATGTCTAGACTTGGGTCCCAGCCCCAACATATCTCATTATGTATATGCAAATATTCCAAGATCCAAAAATTTAAATACTTTTGGTTCCAAGTAGAGCCCTTTGACATACACCTGGAGTGAAGCAGAGGAAAGAGAAAAAGGTGCTTTGGACTAGGGTGGACCTGAGTTGAAAGGATGTCAGTTTCTGGGTATCTTGTGTTCCTTATAGCATAGTTGTGTGTAAGTTAACGCACTTGTGAATTGTAAGGAACCCACACTGGTATGGAGTTGTTAGAGAGATCTCATGGCCACAGGCACGGTGTTCCCAGGGAGGACAGATGACGAGTAATCCCCAGTCCTTGAAAATAGACAGGATTGGTCCCTGTGAGCCCATCAGATTCCCCACATCCTAGTTACCTGCTTTGATGCCTACCTTTTGTAAATAATTTCTTTAAACCACAGAGTTTTAATTGTATATTAGCAGCAGTAGTAGTTGTTGTTTTTAAGACTATGTTTTTCTCCAGAAGCTTTTAGATACAAGATCAGTTTTGCTTTTTTCAGCCGGAACACTAGTTCTACTACAATTGAAGCAAAATAGTCTTTTATTATAGAAATAAGATCACTCCACTGTGTTTCCAGTAGCTATCTCCACTTTGTAGGGAATGCTCATCCGAAGTATCCATCCCTCTTTCAATTGTTTAATTTTTCTCTCTTTTAAATGTTTACAAGTCACATTTACCAACGGCTGCACACCATCTACCACATCTGTTATAGATCACGAGGAAGTGGCGAGGGTCCTTTCTTCCACCGCTCTGGGTGTGTGAGACTGGCTGTCGCTCCTCACAAGCAGCCTATCCAAAAATAGATTCGCTGCTCAAGGAACAGGAAGGGGGCACGCTTCAGGCAGCCCAGGCCCTACCTACTGGTTACCACCCCTTCCCAGGAGCTGAGCCTGGACCATCCACGGGAAGAGCTGTGCCCACGGCCACCAGAGTTGAGGCCAGGGCTTCCCAGCCACGATTCCTCCTTTCAGAACCCAAGAGACAGCTCCTCACAACTCTGCCACTCTAGGATCCTTCCAGAAACCGCCAAGGGTACGGAGACCTGAGAAGCCACAGTGTCTCTCCCTGCTAAGTAATACACTTCCGAAGTTAAGGAATTCATCCACACGTTTTTAAACCCAGCTCCACCTGGTGACCACGGACCACCACGATACGTTTCTGGAAGCCACCCTCCCGCTCATGTCCACTCCCAGGATAACAGTCTCAGTGCCCTCCAGACAGAACAGCAAGGATGCCCTATCACCAAACACTTGGCACATGTGATTTCATGTAATCCTCATCTCAGCCCTTTTGGCTGAAAGCTCAGAGAGTTTAGGCACATCTAAAACTGCACAGCTGGTGAGTGGGAGCGCTGGAATTCCAACCTCTCCAAGCATTTAGGAGAAGTCCCTGAAGAAGACCTTGGGAGAGAAGGAGCTCAGACATTCCAAGGAAGCGGGGAGCCTGTAAGGTGAAATATTCCCTTCTCCTTCTGTGTCACTGACTGAGTGGAAGAAGTGATTGCAGAGAAACTGAGGGCCAGGATGAATCATCCAACTCACAGTGCTGCTACTCACCAATGCACAGTCACACACAATTCACTGAGACATCTTCTACATACGTCGCACAGATAACAGAAGACAATTAAAAAGTACAGATTTTTTTTTTTTTTTGAGATGAAGTTTTGCTCTTGTTGCCCAGGCTGGAGTGCAATGTTCGAATCTCAGCTCACTGCAACCTCCAGCTCCTGGGTTCAAGAAATTCTCCTGTCTCAGCCTTCCGAGTACCTGGGATTACAGGCACCTGCCACCATGCCGGCTGATTTTTGTATTTTTTAGTAGAGACAGGTTTTCACCATGTTGGCCAGGCTAGTCCTGAACTCCTGACCTCAGGTGATCCACCCACCTTGGCCTCCAAAAGTGCTGGGATTACAGGCGTGAGCCACCGTGCCCAGCCAAAATTATAGATTTTAAGGCTGAATGCAGTGGCTCAGGCCTATTATCCCGGCATTTTGGGAGGCCAAGGTGGGAGGATTCCTTAAGCCCAGGAGTTCAAGACAGCCTGGACAACACAGTGAGACCCCATCCATCTCTACTAAAAATAGAAAAAAAAAAAAGCTGGGTGTGGTGGCACACGCTTGCAGTGCCAGCTGCTCCGGAGGCTGAGGCTGGAGGATCGCTTGAGCCCAGGAAGTCGACGCTGCAAGGAGCCGTGATGGCACCACTGCACTCCAGCCTGAGGGACAGAGCAAGACTCTGTCTCAATAAATAAATAAGAGTAATAAAATGACAGATTTTAACGTAGGACTTTGAAAATCCAGGACATAGCCCTCTATTCTTTTGCACAAAATCAGCAGAGTTTATGCCAACATATGTCTTATTTTAAATAATGTGTCACTCCTCTGCTCCATGCTCCCTGGGTGCTCATTTATGAAGACTCTGATGCCAACAAACGGAGTCTCAGAGGGAGTGGCTGTGCCTCAGGCAGGTGCACAGGGAGGCAAGCCATGCCACACACCACAGGGGTCGTGAGCACTCAAGTCCGGGTGAGGCAGTGAGCCCCAGTCACCCAGGAGAGGGGGCGAATTTAACATGAGCTGCTGGCTGACTCTGCAGTTCACCACGGCACAAAGAATTATTTCAATGAGAAATGCTTATCCCCCTGTAGAATTCTTTTCTTTTTAGAGACTGGGCCTCACTCTGTCCCCGAGGCTGGAGTGCCGTGGAACAATCAGGGCTCACTGCAGCCTCAACCTCCTGGGCTCAAGCAATCCTCCTGCTTCAGCCTCTGGAGTAGCTGGGACTACAGGTGAATGCCACCATGGCTGGCAATTTTTTTTTTTTATGTAGAAATCGGGGGTCTCAATATCTTGCCTCCACTGGTCTCGAACTCCTGTCCTGAGGCGATTCTCCCGCCTCAGCCTCCCAAAGCACTATGATGACAGGTTTGAGCCACCACACCCAGCCCTGTATAATTCTTATAATGAGGGGGAAAAAAACCCAAAACTTAAAATTCAGAGCATAGCTTTTCTGATAATATAGATGAACCATTATCTATGCCAACCTTCTGTGATTCATTCACACCCCTGCTCCTGCCTGCGTGAGCACTAACCTCTCTGGACTTCCTTCTCCTCATCTGAAAACCTGGGACTATGAAACTCACCTCACCATTTTGCTTAGAGAATCAATAAGATAACATTTGAAAGTTACTCCTTTCCTATGCCTCATCTTCTTTCAAAGATGAAACTAAATAACTCTATAATGCTTCCCTGACAAGGAGTTTAGTGTAGTTTTATTTAAAATGACCATGTTGTAAAGAGGGAACTGGAAGGAGAGTTGATTAATAGGGATAATATTCCAAATGTCTGGGAAATATAAGGTAGGTATCCTATTAATACACATCAATAGGAACTGTAAGAAACTGCTAGGAAGCTCTTCTTCCATGTTAGCCTGGGTGTATGTGCCTAGCAATGCTTAAAAGGATGCTCTGAACAGTGATGGCGAGGATGTGGAGAAACTGAAACCCCTGGGCAGCTGCCACAGAAAACTATACAGTGATTACTCAAAAAAGGTAACCTAAAGGCTGGCCATGGTGGCTCACCCCTGTAATCCCAGCACTTTGGGAGGCTGAGGTGGGCGGATCACCTGAGGTCAGGATTTCGAGACCAGCCTGTCCAACATGGCGAAACCCCATCTCTACTAAAAATACAAAATTAGCCAGGTGTGGTGGCCTGCACCTGTAATCTCATCTGCTTGTGAGGCTGAGGCAGGAGAACTGCTTGAGCTGGGAAGGTGGAGGTTGCAGTGAGCCGAGATCACACCACTGCACTCCAGCCTGGGCAACAGAGTGAGACCCTGTCTCAAAAAAAAAAAAAAAAAAAAAAAAAAAAAGGTAACCTAGAATTATCATCTGACCTAGCAATTCCATCTGGGACATCCACAAAAGAATTGGCAGCAGGGTCTTGGATAGGTATTTGCCTCCCATGTTTATAAGAGCATTATTTACAATGTCAAGGAGTGCAACCAGCCTGGCGTCCATCAGCAGATGACTGGACAAACAAGATGCCATCCATCCATACAATGCAGTGTGAGCCAGCTTTAGAAAGGAAGGAAGTCCTGAGACGTGCTACGGCATGGATGAACCTTGAGAACATCAAGCTCGGTAAAGCCAGTCGGTCTCAGAACGGATAAATACTGTGTGGTTCCATTCATACGAGGTATCCAGAGGAGTCAGGTCTCAGAACGGATAAATACTGCGTGGCTCCATTCATACGAGGTATCCAGAGGAGTCAGGTCTCAGAACGGATAAATACTGTGTGGCTCCATTCATACGAGGTATCCAGAGGAGTCAGGTCTCAGAACAGATAAATACTGTGTGGCTCCACGAGGTATCCAGAGGAGTCAGGTTCATAGAGATGGAGAGTAGAATGAGGATTGCCAGGGGCTGGGGAGAGGGGGAATGAGAGCTAGTCTTTAATGAGTGCAGAGATTTATTTACAAAACGAAAAGAGTTCTGGAGGTGGGTAGTGGTGATGGTTGCACAATAGAGTGAATGTATTTAATGCCACTAAACGCACACTTAAAAATGGTTAAGATGCCAAATTTTATGTTATGTGGCCACAATAAAAAAAATAAAGAAAAAAGCAATCTGTGGTTGCAGGGTGGACCTGCTCCCAAGAGGGGAAGGAGAGGTCCCCCTTAGCTCCTGGAGGGGTCCTGTGACTAAAAGACTCACTCTGATGGCGGCTGGGCACCTCCGCCAGTGGGCCCGGAGGTCTAGATGCCACAGCAGAGCCTCTGCCCGCCCCAGAACTCCAGAATTATGTTCATGAGGGCAGATAGACAAGACTAGCCTCAGACACAAAACAGCAGCAGAGAAGGCATTGCCCTAATGGTGGGAACACATACTTTGCAGACACCTAGATTCAAGAGAAGGTGTGTAATGTAAACATTGGAAGAAAGCCAGGAGCCTGCTCAAAACTCCAGGTTAGAAGACAAGGGAGGCAGGATACGGGGGAGCAAGATCCCTTTTTTTAAAAAGTTGTTACTGGGTTTTTCAGAGCAATAGTTAAAAGGGAAGGTTTCTTTTATGACACAACACCGCCATCTCATGGACAAAACTCATATGACACCAAGTTTCTCTAAAGCGAGCCCGTCCTCTACTGGGAGCTCGTAGCGTTGGCCCTAACAGCTCCACCTCCACATTAACCCGGCATTCTCAGAGTCCACGAAGGAACATTCCATCTTTGCAAGCCAAATATGGGGGCAAAAGTCAGATTCTCATCTCGTCTCCACTTCCCTCTGAGGCTTAGAAAGTCCTTTCAGCACTTGAGTTTCAGTGAAGAGTCTGGACGCTGTCTCACACCAAAAACTCCCCCCGAAGTGGGCGCTGCAAGAGCGCCCCTGTCCTGGTGGTCCGAAAAAGCAAGTGTTGGCTTTATCACAGCCAGAAAATGAAACAGTCTGCGAGGAAAAGCACCCCCTCCATCCTCATCACCATTAAATGGCAAGTTCCACTTCTCTTATTTCCTAATTCAAAATTGTTTTTTTAAGGGATGGGGTGGGTCTCACTATGTTGACCAGGCTGATCTCAAACTCCTGGCCTCAAGAGATCCTCCCATCTCAGCCTCCCAAAGTGCTAGGATTGCAGGCATGAGCCACCGCACCCAGCCTCCCAATTTTAAATTGTATGAAGATGTTTCCAGGAGTCTCTGCTCTGGCCTCAGGCTGTTGTCGTTTTTCTGTGCTGTGTTTTTAAATTGCGGTGTGGAAATTTATTTTGATAGTGTGGGGTTTCTTGGATATATTTGTCCAAATCAAAGCTTAAATGCAGAAAGTCTGTTTTTAAAGTGAGTCTTGGATTCACTCAGTAAAGGCTATGGAGAATCCACTCCGGCCTAGCCACAGGGCAAGCTGCGGGGCAGCAGGTGGAGATGCAGCCCGCAGTCTGCACCGGCCCCAGAATTATCTTCCCCTTAAATTGCAAGAACTATACCCGGGGGGAAGTGAGAACATTAGGAGCAGTGTGGGTCTGAGCGCCTGGGACCCCGTATGTGGGGGCTGCAGGTGGAGAGAGGCAGTGATCTCAGTTGGGCAGGGAGTTTGTGCCTCTGAAGGACTTCAGTGTTTCTGGTGCTGTCTCTGGCACAGTCTCTTGGGCCTGGAGAAATGAGCACCGGTTGGAAAGAATCTCAGAGCCCAGGGGCTGCCAGTGTCAGAGCTCAGGCCGTGCTGGGTGCCTCACACCCACAGGAGCTGCCCTTCGGGTCTCCGTTCCCATCAACACACACACACACACACACATTCTGGCGACTTCTCCCATCTAAATAAAAAGGCAGTCCCCCCCACCCCCACCCCACTTCCGCCCCTTTCCATTCTGAGTCCTCAGCTCCTTTGATTTCTCAGGGCACCCGATGCAGGCAGGCTCTCAGCAACTCCTTCCCAGAGACCCCTCCTTTCTGGCCTCCAGGACTCACCTCTCCTTGCTTGCTCCTAGTCCCTCAGGTCGCCCCTGCTGTTTCCTCTCATTAATCAATAAGCACTGTAGCGCACCAAGCCTCTACCCTCCCATCCCACCCAGCTCCTGCCTTTCAAAACAGTCGCTATGCTAATCACTCCCAAACGTGTTGCTCTCCCCCATGCCTTAATCACCTGCCTACCTGGCACCTCTGTTCCTGTCCCGTAGATTACCCTAGATGAAGCACGTCCAGAACTAAACTCCTGATCTTCCATGCAAAAGCCTGATCCTCCCACACCCCCACAGAACACCACGACCCCGAGCCCTCACTGGCCCCGATCCAAAGCCCTGAGCTCCACTGTGGCCTCTTTCTCTCACACACCACATCTGATGCATCAGAATAGACCCCTGTCCAGCCATGCTTCTCCAGCACGCCTACCACCTTGGCCAAGCCAGGGTCAAGGCTGCAGCCTCCTCCAGGTCTCCCAGCCTCCGGTGGCTACACTTCCTCTTGTCCGGGTTTCAACCCCTCCAGGGGCCTTCCATCCCGCTCAGGGGAACCCTAGGGGCCTGGTTTTACCTACGGGGACTAGCCTGAGCTGCCCTGGAGCACCGTACTGCAGCCCTCTGGGCGTCACCTCTCTGCCCTCTTCCCTCCCTTCTCCTGCTCCTCCCTGGGCTGCTACAGCAAACTTCCCACTGGCCGGGCCCCTTATCCCCGTGTGCCCGGCTCCCTCCCTCCCACCTGCATGCCTCAGAACAGCCTTCCCTGACCACCTGCTCCCCCCACCACCCTCCCCCCAGCCTTTACCCTTCCCGCTGCATGTACCCCCTCCTCTGGCGTGCCGTGTCTGCCTGATCCCCTAACCTCTCTGCCTTTACCTTTCCCGCCACATGTACCCCCTCCTCTGGCTTGCAGTGTTTTACTCCAGTAAGTTCCCTCCAGGCACGCACTTTTGCCGGTTTTCTTCACTCCTGCATCCCCCGCACCTGGCCCATGATGGAGGCTTCATCCACAGAGAATTATGTATCTGATAAAGGACTTGCTTGCAGCATATATAAAGTGTTCTCTAAACTCATTCATCATTTTTTTAAAAGCCCAATTTTTAAAAATGGGCCAAAGATATAAACACACATTTCACCAAAGACCCTATAGGGGTGGTAGAGAAGGAATGAAAAGATGTTCAACAGCTTTGGTCACTAGAGAAATACAAGTTAAAATGGAATTATTACCACTGAGCTGCACAATTAAAAATGGTAAAGATGATAAATTTTATATGTATATTTTATCTCAATGAAAAATAAAATTAAAAAGAAAAATACAAATTCAAGCCACAGTAAGTGACCACCGCGCACCTTTTAGAATGGCTAAATAAATAGCCTGGTCACAGCCGGTGTTGACGAGGAGGTGGAGGAACCAGACTTCACAGACACTGTGACAGAAATGAAAAATGCTGCCGTCACTCGAGAAAAGAGTTGGCAGTTTCTTTAAAATCCAAACGTACGCCCACCCTCCCACCCAGATAGTCCATTGTTAACTTTTTACTCTCCAAAACTGAAAATATGTGACCACACAAAGACTTATCCAGGAAGGCTTATAGCAGCTTCATTTGTAAGAGCTCCAAACTGGAAACAACTTACATGTCCATCAATGGATAGATGGGGAAACACAATCTCATGGATAAATGCATTGAGTAGCATCCATTCAATGGGACACCACTCAGCAATAAAAAGCAAGGAACTGGGCTGGGCATGGTGGCTCACGCCTCTAATCCCAGCACTTTGCAAGGCCAAGGAGGGGGGATCACCTGAGGTCAGGAGTTCAAGACCAGCCTGGCCAACATGGTGAAACCCCATCTTTACAAAAATTATCCGGGCATGATGGTGGGTGCCTGTAATCCCAGCTACTTGGGAGGCTGAAGCGGGAGAGTTGCTTAAACCCAGGAGGCAGAGGTTGCAGTGAGCCGGGATCACACCATTGTACTTCAGCCTGGGTGACAGAGCGAGACTCAAAAAAAAAAAAGCAATGAATTATTGAATACATGCCACAACAGAGCCACATCTTCAAATAATGCGCTGGGCAAAAGAAGCCTGACCCAAAAGAATCATACTGCCTGGTTCTACTTTTCTGAAACTTTAGAAAATGAGAACCAATCTTCAGAGAGAGAAAGTTTGGAGGAGGGGACTGGAGCAGGGAGGGGTGAGAGGAAAGGAACACAAAGGGGCCCAAAGGGACCTGGCAGATCACGGCCATCTCCACCCTCTGGACTACGAGTTCAAGGCTCTAACCTCTGGCAAGAATGTGAAATTGTAAAAAATATAGCAAGGCTTTGGAAGTGACCAGTCTGGCTCTATCCCACAGTTCTGCTGGTTTGGATTTCCCACAGTCACAATTCTTTATAATCATAAACATTCCCCAATGCAGGGCCAGCTTCAGGAGGGCAACGCCCATTCAGTCACATAAGGCCCAAGTTTAGAAGCCCCCCACCCCCGAATTCCATTTAATGCTCTCCTGTTACTGTCTCAAAGTGCTTAATAATTATTTTATTTTATTTTTTTATTTTATTTTTGAGATGGAGTCTTGCTCTGTCTCCCAGGTTGGAGTGCAATGGCATGATCTCGGCTCACTGCAACCTCCATCTCCTTGGCTCAAGCGATTCTCCTGCCTCAGCCTCCCAAGTAGCGGGGATTACATGTGCCCACCACCACGCCTGGCTAATTTTTGTATTTTTAGTAGAGATGGGGTTTCACCATGTTGGCCAGGCTGGTCTCGAACTCCTGACCTCATGATCCACCTGCCTTGGCCTCCCAGAGTGCTGAGATTACAGGCGTGAGCCACTGCACCTGGCCAATAGTTTTTGAACAAAGGGCCTCACATTTTCATTTGACACACTGGGCCCCATATGTTATGTAGATGGATCTTCCTCAAAGTGTGTTCTACAGAGTTAATTCTTTACTTCCGTTAATTTATGTTAATTGCTGTTGTGGAAAAGGAGCATTTGGGAAATGCTAAGTTAAAGTTAAATAACTTCATTTTCCCAAGGACAATTTGTAGCAACAGTTCAGATTAGAAACTAATATTTAGTCATCTTACCAATGACAGAAAAGTCCTATTCGTTATCACAGAGATGTGTGTATATAGTTTTCCCCTGGTATCCATAGGGAGGTTGGTTTCAGGACCCCAGCAGATGCCAAAACCTGTGAATCCTCCAGTTGCTGATAGAAAATGGCATTGCATTTGCATAGAACCGTGGACTTTAACTCCTCTCTGGATTACTTACAATACCTAATACGAGGCCTACACATCACTTCATTCACGTAGATTCAATGTAGTACTCAATTCGCAGCAAATTCAAGCTTTGGTTTTGGAACTTTGCAGAATTTATTTTCTGAAACTTTTCAATCTGCAGTTGGTTGAATCCATAGATGCAGAACCCCTGGCTGTACTGGAGATTAGACCATGTCCCATAAAACCATGCCTCTCACACTTGGACGTGCACACAAATTAAAACCAGCCCAACTGTCCCATAGAATTGGGACACTTTTTTGAATAAACATAGAAATTGACCCTCCTGATCTTAAAACTTGAAACTTACATTTGTCTCATCTGAGTTGCTTCCTCAGGAAAGGAGCTGAAACTCATCAGATCACCACATCCGGACAAGATGCCAGTCCGCTCATTCATGATTGCTTCCTGTGTTAATCTGCTGTCACACTGCTATAAGGACATGCTTGACAGTGGGTCACTTGTAAAGGAAAGAGATTTAATTGGCTCACAGTTCAGCACGGCTGGGGAGGCCTCAGGCAGAAGGGAAAGCCAACATGTCCTCCTTCACATGGTGGCAGGAAGGAGAAGAATGAGCAAAAGGGAAAAGTCCCTCATAAAACCATCAGGACTCACTCACTACCATGAGAACAGCAGCACTGGGGTAACTGCCCCCATGACTGAATTACGTCCTACCAGGTCCCTCCAACAACACATAGGGATGACAGGAACTACAATTCAAGATGAGATTTGGGTGAGGACACAGCAAACCATATCATTTCCTTACCCCTCCCTAATTCTGTTTTACACTCCTTCCTCGCTATATAAACTCCCCAATTTTAGTCAGTCAAGGAGACAGGTTTGAGACAGATCTCCCATCTCCTCAGCTGCAGCACCCAGTTAAAGCCTTCTTCCCTGGAAAAACTCAACTCAGTGATTAGCTTTCTGAGCAACAAGAAATAAGACCTAGACCAAACCCCTGGCGTTTCGGTAACAGAATCACTTGGGGATCTTCTTAAGGTACACCATCAGTTTCATTAGGTCAGGCCCTGGACACCGTATTTCTCAGGTGGTTCTGATTCTACTGGTCAGCAGAGCACACTTTGAGTAGCAAAGCTCTAAAATGTATGTATGCATAGGTGGACGTAACCCTCGGAGGAGGCTTAGTTCTGTCTGTTCAATTTATATGTCGGTTTCATCACTTAGTGTCCATGTGACTGAGAATAAAGTTATTCTCTCTGAGCCTCAGATTCTTCAAGGTGCCCAAGGTAACCATTCCTAGAATTATTTCAAGGATTTAAGCAAAGTAATTTTATACTGATATTCATTTTAACAGCCACTTATGGTGAGTGAGGCAAGATAGATACCATTATCTCCATTTTACAGATAAGAAAACTAAGGCTTAGGGAGGTTAAATAATGTGTCCAGTGCTAAAGCATATAAGCAACAGCAAGGGCTCAAAACTTCGTCTTGATTTATTTACTTATTTTTGAGATAAGGTCTTGCTCTGTTGCCCAGGCTAGAGTGCAGTGGCCCAATCTTGGCTCACTGCAGCCTGGACCTCCTGGGCTCAGGTGGTCCTCCTGCCTCAGCCTCCCGAGTAGCTGGAACTACAGGCATGCGCCACCATGCCCAGCTAATTTTTGTGTGTTTTTGTAGAGACAGGCTCTCGCTTTGTTCCCCAGGTTAGTCTCAAACTCCTGGGCTCAAGTGATCCTCTCACTTTGGCCTCCCAAAGTGCTGCAGCCCCTGTGCCCAGACAAAAGTTTATCTTTTAACTCTGACCCCTTGGTCTGTTTCACTCGAAGATTTTGAGTGTCTACTATGTACACCAGGCTCTTGTCTTTACATCATTCTGACTTATGGAAGGGTTTGCTTTGCAGTGAAGTTTCAAGTTACTCTCCTTTTGTAGATAGGATCCTTTTTCTTCCTTTTGAAAACGAATTGATTATTCTTTATCAAAATTATAAATGTTCATTGCTTAAAGAATTCAAGCAATACAGAAGAGAACAAACAACAAAAATCTCACCATCTCAGACGTGGCCTTCATTAACATTTTAGTGACTATTCTTCCAGTCCCCTCTTTATGACCTATGGGTGACCCATTGAGAGGTTCCTCTGGTCAAATAATTTTGAGAAGCTTCTGTGTATTACAGTCACCTCCGGGAGGTCACAGAGAGCGTTAGAGTTTTCAAGGCTCACAAAACTTACAGCAAAAAGTTTTGCCACTACAAACAAGCGTCCTTAAGTGTCTATATTTTTTCAATTGTGTTATTATTTTCTTAGGGGAAACGAAGAATGCATAGTGCCCTCCCCAAAGGCTGTGCAACTTTATACTCCCACTACTTACTCATGAGAGTTCCCGTTTCCTAAACCCTACTGCTAGCAGACTTTACCAGTTCCTTTGCTTTTGATCAATCTGATAACACAAAGCCAACTGCTGTTTCTATCGTTTCTTCTATTGTTCATGAGGTGTTTATTGATTAATTTATTGATTGTCAATTCATGTTCTTTCCAAATTTGGATTTTTATTTTTTTACTTTTTTGAGTTCTTTAATAAGGAAATTTATATTTTAGTGTGTGAGTTGCAAATATTTTTACCAATTTAGTTTTCAACATGCTTATTTTATTGTGTTATAAAGTCATTTTCCCCAGCACTTTGGCAGGCCGATCTCTTGAGGTCAGTTCGAGACCAGCCTGGCCAACATGGCAAAACCCCATCTCTACCAAAAATACAAAAATTAGCTGGGAGTGGTGGCACATGCCTGTAATCCCAGCTACCATGGAGGCTGAGGCAGGAGAATCACTTGAACCTGGGAGGTGGAGGTTGCAGTGACCCTAGATCACGCCTCCAGCCTGGGCGACAGAGCAAGACTCCGTCTTAAAAAAAAAAAAAAAAAAAAGTTGTTTTCAATTTGTATATCACCAAATACATGGATTTGGGGTTTGGGGATTTCTGACCTGTTCATTTGAAGGACCTCTTGCAACCAAGATTATAAAAATATTCACCCATATTTTCTTATGATATCTTATAATTTCTATATTTACAATTAAATCCTCAATCCATCTAGACGTTATTTTCATGTGAGGTCTGAAGTAGAGCTCTACCTCTATTTTTTGTTTAAGTCACCAGCCTGTTATCGTACCTCATATATTAGATAATTTATTTTTTAACTCTAAGATGACATGTCTTTTTAAGTTTTGTTTTTTATTGCATAATATTATTGCATTGCATAATATTCACTTCTGGTGGATAGTTGCATGATTGGGGCAAATGTGTAGCGTTGCATAACCACCATCACAAGGCAGAGGACCGTTTCATCACCCCCCAAAACTGCCGCTCCCTGCACCGTTGTAGTGATCCGCACCCCCAATCCACGGCAGTCCACAGCCCTCTTCTCCATCCCAGTGCTTTGCCCTTTCCAGAATGTCATAAGGATGGAATGGCGTGGTGTGCACCTCTGAGCACCGCTTTTTTGACTAAGAGCAACCCATGCGATCCCTCGTGTGTTGCTGTGTCTGGGGACAGCTCATTGCTTTTCGCTGCTGAGTAGTATTGTTGTGCCACGCTCTGTTTATCTATTTGCTAAAATAGGCAGACAGCTAGCCATGAACAGGATAAGGAAGCTCTGAAAAAGGAAGCTCTGGAAAGTCTCACACCCTTAGGATCACCTGAAACATGCCTGCTAGACCTGAGCAGAGAGGAGGGAAGATTCCTATGCAGAAGGGGACACCCTGAAACGCTCCTTCGTGTGGCCGGAATTGGTGGGTTCTTGGTCTCACTGACTTCAAGAATGAAGCCATGGGCCCTCGTGGTGAGTGTTACAGCTCTCAAGCTGGCACGTCTGTAGTTTGTTCCTTCTGATGTTCAGATGTGTTCAGTTTCTTCCTTCTGGTGGGTTTGTGGTCTTGCTGGCTCAGGAGTGAAGCTGCAGACCTTCACCGTGAGTGTTACAGTTAGTAAAGCAGTGCCTCTGGAGTTGTTCCTTCTTCCCAGTGGGCTCGTGGTCTCGCTGGCTCAGGAGTGAAGCTGCAGACCTTCGCAGTAACTGTTACAGCTCATAATAAAAGCAGTGTGGACCCAAAGAGTAAGTAGTAGCAACATCTATTGCTAAGAGCGAAACAACGAAGCTTCCACAGTGTGGAAGAGGACCCCAGCGGGTTGCCGCTGCTGGCTCGGGCAGCCTGCTTTTATTCTCTTATCTGGCCCCACCCACCTCCTGCTGATTGGTAGAGCCCAGTGGTCTGTTCTGACAGGGCGCTGATTGGTGCATTTACCATCCCTGGACTAGACATAAAGGTTCTCCAAGGCCCCACCAGAGCAGCCAGACACAGAGTGTCGACTGGTGCATTCACAGACCCTGAGCTAGACACAGGGTGCTGATTGGTGTATTTACAATCCCTGAGCTAGACATAAAGGTTCTCCACGTCTCCACCCGACTCAGGAGCCCAGCTGGCTTCACCCAGTGGATCCCGCACCGGGGCTGTAGGTGGAGCTGCCCGCCAGTCCCGTGCTGTGCGCTCGCACTCCTCAGCCCTTGGGTGGTCGATGGGACTGGGCGCCCTGGAGCAGGGGGTGGTGCTTGCCGGGGAGGCTCGGGCCGCACAGAAGCCCATGGAGGGGGTGGGAGGCTCAGGCACGGCGGGCTGCAGGTCCCGAGCCCTGCCCCGCGGGAAGGCAGCTAAGGCCCGGTGAGAAACCGAGCGCAGCGCCGGTGGGCTGGCACTGCTGGGGGACCCAGTACACCCTCTGCAGCCGCTGGCCCGGGTGCTAAGCCCCTCATTGCCCGGGGCCGGCAGGGCCGGCCGGCTGCTCTGAGTGCGGGGCCCGCCAAGCCCACCCCCACCCGGAACTCCAGCTGGCCCGCAAGCGGCGCGCGCAGCCCCGGTTCCCTCTCGCGCTTCTCCCTCCGCACCTCCCTGCAAGCTGAGGGAGCCTTGGCTCCGGCCTTGGCCAGCTCGGAAAGGGGCTCCCACAGTGCAGCGGTGGCTGAAGGGCTCCTCAAGTGCCATCAAAGTGGGAGCCCAGGCAGAGGAGGCGCAGAGAGCGAGTCAGGACTGTCAGCATGCTGTCACCTCTCATTAGGACACCCAGTCATTGCTCAGTCTGCAGTTAACCTGTCAGAAGGTCGATAGCTGTGTGCGGATAAGAATGGAAGAAGGGCAAAGGGAAATTCCTAAGAGATACACAGGCGCAACAGGCACTAATTTAACCGCTACAGGACCTTCCTGGGGTGGTGGACATGAGCAATGCTGCCATCAGGCAGGGTTCACGCTGGTCACCAGCACAGGCACGTTAACTGACAATAAAGGAGAATCCACAGACTTGGGGTGGGAACTAGGCAGGAACAAGGTGGAGACTCAAGACAGAGGCAGGAACTTAAGGGAACAGTCTGATGTAATAAACAGCCCAACGCAGAGCCCCCAGGGCTGCTCCCAGCCGGGCCAGCCCACTCCTTTCCTGGGGTGTACTCAGTCCTTCATAACCCACACTTCCCAGGAACACATTCACCAGTTAAAGGACATTTGAGGGGTTTTCCACTTTTTGTGGTTATGAGTGAGTTTGCTATTCACACTTGCCTACAGGTTTTATGAAGAGAATACATTTTCATTTGTCTTGGGCAAAAGTCCAGGAGTAGCGTTACTGGGCCATTGCATCTAGGAAGTGTGTCTTACCTTTCTGAGAGACGTCTTGCTGTTTTCCAAAGCAGCGGCCCGCTTTGCCTTCCCACGGGGAGCGCGTGGGCGTTGCAGCCGCCCAGCGTTCCCAACAGCACTGGGTCTTTTCCATTGCTGTGTCTTTCTGGCTTTTTTCTTAATCCGCTCTAACAGGGTTGTCGTGGCGTCTCATTCCACTAATGGGTAATGGCCTGAAGCGTCTTTTCATGAGTTTATTTGCCATTTATAGGTCTTCTTTGGTGAAGTGTCTCTTCAAATCTTGTGCCAATTTTTTTATTAGGTTGTTTTCTATTTCTGAGTTGACACTGTGTCTTTCTTTGCGTGGCATTCCCAGGTCTGTGGAAGTCTATTTTGAACCTTCTGTTCCAGTCCATTAATCTACCTGTCTGTTCCTGGGCCAGGACCACACCATTTTTATTACTGTAACTGTTGTATTACTATAAGAATTTCATGTGGATAAGACAATTCTTCCCTTATTATTCTTTTCCAAAATATTCTCAGTTATTTTCAAATATTTATTTTCCAGCTCAACTTTAGAAATAATTTTGTCAAGTTCTCCCCAAATTTTGTTGAGATGTTTACCTTTAATGATACTGAATTAAATAGAATAATTTAGGGGAAATTATCCTTTAAAATACTGTCTTCCAGTCTAGAAACGACAGATTATTCCCTTCATTAAAGTCTTTGTTTGTGTCTGATAGGTTGATTGCTTTTCAGGTATTTGTATTTAGTCTGTTTTCATAGTTGGCCTGTGCAGGATCGGGGTAAAATCAGTAATGAAAACGGACACACTGGCAGAGCTCTGATACACTCGCAAACTGGATGGGCTTGAGATCAGACAATGTTAGTGATGTGTTTTACCTCTGTCCTCATTTTAGCTATTTGTAAAACTTACAACATTAAATTTGAGGATTAGAAAAACAAATCGCCTCCCTAACAGTGACAGCTCCATCTCTGTGCTGCCTGTAAATCTTCACAGTGGGTGAAACTTTCAGTTTATTTTTCCCCAACAGAGAGCTGACCTCCTTTAAAAAAAAAAAAAAAAAATCCAGTAGCTTTCAGGCTACAAGTGGCTTTCGGCTACATGGACGAATCTTATAATGGTGAAGTCTGAGATTTTAGTGCACCCATCACCTGAATAGGTACAATTACCCAATATGTAGTTTTTCTGTTTTGTTTTTTTGAGACAGTGTCTTGCTCTGTCACCCAGGTTCAAGTGCAGTGGCACAATCACAGCTCTCTGCAGCCTCAACCTCCTGGACTCAAGAGATCCTCCTGTCCCAGCCTCCCAAGAAGTTGGGACTACAGGTGAAGGTCACCACACCCGGACAATTTTTATATTTTTTTGTAGAGATGGGGTTTCACCATCTTGCCCAGGCTGGTCTCACACTCCTGAGCTCAAGTGATCCACCCACCTTGGCCTCCCAAAATGCTGGAATTACAGGTGTGAGCCACTGCACCTGGCCTCCAATATGCAGTAAATTATTCCTTATTCCCCCTCACCCTCCCCCTTTCTGAGTCTCCAGTCTCCATTGTACCACTCAGTATGCCTTTGCATTCCCATAGTTTAGCTCCCACTCATAAGTGAGAATATACACGATTTGATTTTCCATTCCTGAGTTACTTCACTTAGAATAATGGCCTCCAGTTCCACCCAAGTTGCTGCAAAAGACATCATTTCACTCTATTTTATGGCTGAGTAGTATTCCATGGTGCATATGTATCAGGGTGTTTGTGTTTATTTTTTTATTTTTATTTTTTTTTTTTTTTTGAGATGGAGTCTCCCTCTGTCACCCAGGCTGGAGTGCAGTGGCAGGATCTCTGCTCACTGCAAGCTCCGCCTCCAGGGTTCACGCCATTCTCCTGCCTCAGCCTCCCGAGTAGCTGGGACTACAGGCGCCGCCACCACGCCAGGCTAATTTTTTGTATTTTTAGTAGAGACAGGGTTTCACCATGTTAGCCAGGACAGTCTCGATCTCCTGACCTTGTGATCCACCCACCTTGGCCTCTCAAAGTGTTGGGATTACAGGCGTGAGCCACTGCCCCGGCCTGTATCAGGTTTTCTTTATCCACTCATTTGTTGATGGGCACTTAGGTTGGTTCCATATCTTTGTAATTGTGAATTGTTCCGTAATAAACATACAGATGTCTTTTTGATATAATGACTTTTCCTTTGGGTATATACCCAGTGGTGGGATTGGTGGATTGAATGGTAGATCAACTCTTAGTTCTTTGAGAAATCTCCACACTGTTTTCCATGAGGTTGTACTCATTTACATTCCCACCAGCAGTGTGCGAGCATTCCCTCTTTTCCACCTTCTGAGGCATTTCAGAAGGAATTTACATTGCTGCTGTGGGTTGCAGCCAAGCATACGTAGCTACACATTGTGGCACATTTAAAATGCCACTTTATTAGCTTTTAATATAAACATGATCCCATGCAGACACTCGTTTTCTTTTGAAAAGAGCTATTTAGCCTGATCTACAAAAGGATTCTTGTGAATAAGAATGCAAATCACCAGTCTGCCTGCTGACTGCCCAGACTCCTTCTTAGCTGCCAAAGTGATCCATTCCATCCCCAAGTTTTCTCTTCCTGTCATTCCCAAGTCTCGCCTTTGCTTCATTCTGAAGAGACTAGTTTCCGTAATTTACAGTTTGAGAGGAAGAAAATGACTTTTACATATCTGACTTCAAGTCTCTTGATAAGCTTTCAGTACCATGAGCGCTCTCAGTTTCTCTGAAAAACCTTGGTTTCAGGACCTTTTGCTTCCTGGAGCCTTTGCATTCAACAGAATTCAAGTAAATGTTTTGATCATGATGTAAGCTCAGCTTCCTTACGAGACCCAAAATCACAGTGGCTTAAATGAGAGAGAAACTGATTTTTCTCTAAGAGTCCAAGCTGATGCAGCAGTTCAGCTCTGTGAAATTGTCAGGGGCCCAGACTCCTGCCTTAGAGCACTGCCATCCTTCTGCTTGTCTCCTTTGTGGGCACGGAGGCGGCGTCCCAAAGAGACACTCCAGCACAGACACAGCGAGGACTCAGTTACACAGCCACGTCCTAGCTTCAGGGGAGGCAGGGCAATGCTACCTTTGTCATATGCACCTCTCTGCCCTGCTAAAAATTCTCTGTTAATCTAAGAAATAAGAGGAGAACAGATATTGAGACACAAGTAGCAGCCTCAGAGCCCGCCTGGGCATTAAGAGATGTTTACAGGGCTAGGCTGGGCTTTAGTCAGGATGGGCAAGATGGAGCAGGAACAAATGAACCCCAAGACTTCATTGTCTAGCTGCACAAAAGGTGAACTCTTCCTCAGTCCATTGAAGGCCCAGGACACCTTCTCAAACAACTGTCTCCCTGGGGGAGTTCAGTATTCCGGGTTGCTTCACACGTGCCAACCTGGGCTCCATCATCACACTGGCTGGGAGGATATGGCATGGTAAACCTGGTGCCAGCTCCCAAATGCTTCCACCTGTAAGTGGCATCCAGTGTGTCTGCTCAGATTTCCCTGACTGAAGCAAGTCACAAGGCCACTGCTAACTCCAAGGGGACAGGGCACACCCCTCCATGAACTTGGAGGAAGAAGAGGCCAAACGAATGAACAACAACATAGTCTATGGCATTTTGAGGAGCTGAAGGTCAGCCCCACTGCAGCAGGACGGTCCTAGGGAGGCAGCAGGCAGTCTGGCACCTTTGCATGGCTCCAGACCTGGGATGCCCTCACAGCCCACCACACCAAGGTAGGTGCTAGTGGGTCCCTGGGTTTGGATGGCAGATCATTCACTTGCTTACAACCAAGTAGTTTTTGATTTTAGCTCCGAATGAGCTTTGTGAAGGTGGAACTCATTCCAACAGCGCGAACTGAAAGGACCACAGATGAATTATATTGTTTACCCTTCAACATAGACCACCCACCTCTTAATTACCCTGGTGCTTGGGTGACCTATTAAATAACTTAGACAGAAAGCATCAGGCACAATACCCTCAACGTGAAAAGCCCGAACAGTGGAAGCCAACATAAACACACACTCTGTGCATTCTCTGCCATGGCTGTCATTTAGTGGCATGGAACCCACAGTTTGTCTTAATGAGAATCACTCCACCAAGGGCTCTTGTCCTGGATCCTAGTGTCTTTCTTGTGGCATCATGTGGTTTTAGCATTTACTTCCTCTCCACTCCCAGGACCGTATGGTAATACCGACCTAAAAGGAAGATGCGGAGGCAAAACTTACATAAGTAGAGTTTCTTTGGATCAGGGTTTCAAGTTGCAAGCTGGGAGCACAGATGCCAGCTGCCCTGAGTATGCCCTCCAATTAGCAACAGTTACAAGGAGGCTTTAAAGGGAAAGAAGGGGTAGTTCCCAAATTATTTACCAAGCAGATACATTAAAATAACATCAGCTATTGATTGTCTATACATTGTTCGTTGTATCACAAGAATCCAGGAACTTAATGAGTGAGGCAGCTTGTCAGTAACAAAATTACCTGAAGTAATTGTCACTGGACTGAGTGGCTCATGCCTGTAATCCTAGCACTTTGGGCAGTTGAAGCAGGAGGATCCCATGAGCTCAGGAGTTTGAGACTCCCCCAGCTGTACAAAAAATAAAAAAAATTAGCCAGGTGCAGTGGCATGCACCTGTGGCCCCAGCTACTCAGGGGTGTGAGCAGGAGAATTGCAGGTTGAGGCTGCAGTGAGCTGTGATTGAGCCACTGCACTCCAGCCTGGGTGACAGAACTAGACCCTGTCTCAAAAGAATAAAACAAAAACACTAGCCCCTGGGCATGGGTGCAGGGGTAGGGATTAGCTAAACCCACACTCTTTTCTCTCTGGGTCTGTGTGCCTCACAGAGCTGAGACTTCTCTGTGCTATTTTTCTTTTCCCAGTATTTAATGAGGCATCTTAGTAGCTTTAATTCATCCTTCCTAGGCCACCCCAGGTGCTCTGTGACTGGGGATGGCAGCACTTCACATTTCACTGCTGCTCCCCTTCTTCCAGGGGTGGCCACCTGTCTCCCTTAATCTACCGGAAGGTTTCTCCATTTGGAAAGAGTAACTGTGACTGTTGTAATGAATAAATCTCAACATTTCCATGGCTTCCTATGAAACAAGTTTGATCCTCATTTACCTAAATCCCAAATGGATATTTCTGACTATCATCAACAGCAGGCTCCAAACCACAGAGTTACGCAGAAACCTAGGCTAACAGAGGACCCACCATCTTCAGCAATGTTTCCAAGTTTGTTCTGGACACCCACAGCCCACCCAGCAAGGACAGGAAGAGAGAACAGAGAAGGTACACCTACAACCACCTAATGGGTTCTTCCTGCCCACGGCACCGATAAAAATCAGCACACTGAGACAACAGCATTGCAAAGGAGAAAGACTTTAATTGACTGGAGGCTGTCCCACGCAGGAGAACAGGAGTTCACACTCAAATTCACCTTCCTGTAGGCTCAAAGGTTAGAGTTTTTATGGATAATTTGATGAGCAGGGTCCAGGGAATGGGTGTTGCTAATTGGTGGGGGATGAAATAATAGGGGTGTGAAAAATGGTCCTTCAGCATGGAGTCTGCACCAGCTGACTCACAAGTCTGGGTGGGGTCAGTCTGAAAAACATCGCAAAAAAGCCCTTAGGTTCTACAGTAGTGACGTTATCTGTAAATGGAAAAGTCACAAATCTTGTGACCTCTAGCCACATTTTCTATAATCCCAAAGCAGTGAAAGATTACAGAAAATATGTCTATATCTTAGCTGAGTTCAGGCCCCTCTCATAATCCTATTCTTGCTTACAAAGTATTTGATGGTGAGCAAGGAGGGAGTTAGTTTCTGGGAAGGACTATTATCATCTTTATTATCATTTAAGTTAAACTATAAACCAAATTCCTCCCACAGTTAGCCTGGCCTACGCCCAGGAATGACCAAAGACAGTTTGTTACCCACCATGAGCTCGTGGGCTCTCAATGAGATAGAAATTGACATAAGGCTGAAAGAGTTTTCCAGACAAGGCTTCGTTGGAGCTTATGCCTGGGCATAAGGGAGGCAGCACGGGAGGGAGAGAAAGAGAACTCCCTGACTCCTTCAAAAGAGCTGGTGGAACTTTTTTATTAGGCGAAGCATGGGAATTGACATGAGGGATAGGGTGCACAGGCTGGGCTGGGCGAAGTTCATGAAGGGTACGGTATGCAGGCCAGCATTATTTGGTTGTAATGGTTCTCTTGATTAATAGTAGGTCACCTGGTGGTCTGGCCAACAGCCACAAGGCTACGAATCAATTGTTCAGCATTCCTTCCCGAGGTGGGACACTCCACAACCTTGGTTATCTCCTAAGGCCAGTTTCTGGAATTCTTTAAGAAAAAGGCATGGTTAAACACGGTGTCAGTGAGGTAGTGGTGTGGGTTTTGTGATCAGTGGGAATGCTCCTGTGGGGATGAAACTCCACCCCCACACTGTCCCACTTGGAGGTCAGAAGCGAGATGGAGTCAGCTACGTCAGATTTATCTTACCGTCATAATTTTGCAAAGGCAGTTATGCACCCAGTCTTCAGGAGTCACCTCAGGCTACTGTCACAAAGTACCACAGACTGGGGGGCTCAAACAGCAGAAGTCTGTTGCCTCACATTCTGGAGGCCGAAGTCCAGATCGAGGTGTGGCCGGGTGGGTTTCTCCTGAGGCCTCTCTCCTTTGCGTGCACATGGCCGCCTTCCCCCTTGTGTTCTCATGAGGGCTTTCCTATCTGTGTGTCTGTGTCCTAATTTCCTCTTTTTATAAGGACATCAGTCATATTGGATGATGAAGAAAACCAAAATATTTTATCTGAAAGTATACTCCTTGGACATATTTGGAGGTGCCTGTCAGAGGGCCTGCAGACAGAGGTAGCCCTGCGATGCTGCCTTTTGTGGGGAGATGCGCCTCTATAGAGAAGCCGCTTTGACGAAGCCAGACTTTCTCTGAGGCCCTTCCTTGGGAAGGACCTAGAAAAGATTACATGAGTCTGACACCGTGAAGGTCAGAGAGAAACATTTGCCATCCCTTCTCTCTGAGGGCTGCTAATGTGAGGTTTCATCTACACCACAAGACCAACTTTGCTGGCCAGACCTCCTCTTCTCTACCTCCCATAACCTGTCTTGGCACTAGAACCTGACTCACCACCATCCCTGGTTTTGCCTATGCTGTGAGCCTTATTCTTTTTGGAACCTCAGGATGGTATATAAGCTCTGTACACCATTGAGGGGTTGGGGTAACCACTCTGTGATATTCCCTCCACGCACCTTAACACAGTTGTATGCCATTTCTCTTATTAATCTGCTTTTTGTTGGTTGATGTTTCAGTGAAACTTCAGAGGGTGAAGGGGGAGTTATCTCTTGGCCCCCACAGATTTGGCATGCTCAGCAGGACTCCAGAGCTCTGCTCTTCTGGAAGCCACAGTCAAGGGAACCTAAAAGGCAGGGAGAAGGGGGAAAAGTTACCAGCCAGCTTTGGCCTCTCTGTGTGGAATCTGGTTGAGCAGATGGTAAAAATCACTCTCTCTGAAAAGTTTTGGTTAATAGGAGCAAAGGATTTATGACTAGTCTTGGGCGTAGGAACTCTGTAGTACTCTTTAGTGTGAATGTTCATATTGCTTGATCCCTTTTCCTCCCTGAGTCTATTGCTTTGTCTTTGCCTTTCTGTGTTGTTTCATTAAGAAGGGTACCACAGGATAGCACACAGGCCTAAGTCCATCGTTGGAGCCGGCCCTGCAGGCTAGTCAGTTTTACCGTTCTAATCAGACCTGTATCTATTTAGACAAAACTTCACTGTGGGTCCCTAAATAAAGGTTGGATGAGGTTCCCTGTCATCTTGCATTATGTCCCTATGAGCTTGACTTGTGACCAAGTGGGAGCTCCCTGTCAGTCTCCACCATCCAGGGGGTGAGATTTTTGGGTCACATCAGGTGGGCGATCTGAAAATGGCTGAGAATCTGAGACACATAAGATTTAAAGCAGCACACTTTGTCTTCCAATTATATCAGGCTCTCAGGGGGGAGTTGTCTTACCAAGAAGTCCCATCCATAAGGGGTTTTTGTCATCTCAACCCTTGTGACCTGGTCATCCTGGGCAAGTCCAATCCTAAAATGGCTTACACAGTGTCAGAGATTAATGAGTCTGTGACCAGTGGCCCCCCATACATTTGTGGGCTACTGGAGGCGTCATACACACAAACATTATCCTTAACCATCTGTGGCAACCACAGGCTTTGGCTATCTTAGCTTATTCCTGCAAGTGGACTTTTTGGGAATAATTAGAACTGCCTCTTCTATGCCCTCTCCAGGAAACACCTCTTGCACATATGCTAAAAATTTAACCTAAACCTGGAAAATTACTTCACGGGCTTCCAATGAAGAGTCTATTGGATTGAGTTGCTATTGGAATAAGTAGACCACTGAAAATTCTAATTGTTAGTGGTAAAAATATGGATCCTTAGAATTAGACTTCTAAATTTAAAAAAAAAGAGGATTTTAGAGATCTCTCCTTCTAAGCAATTGCCTTATTTTTAAGATTAAATTAAAATAAAGACAAATAATAGTGCCATGGCTAGCCTTAGAAACTCCCTTGATAAAATTAAAGAGCAAAAATACATGACCTTGGCTGGACCCAAAGGCTCATGCCCTAATCCCGGCATTTTGAGGTCAAGGTGGGAGGATCACTTGAGCCCAGGAGTTCAAGACTAGCCTGGGCAATATGGCAAGACCCTCCCTATTAAAAAAAATTAACAAAAAATGACCTAAAGCAGTTTTTATTTATTATATATATATTTTGAGACAGAGTCTTGCTCTGTCACCCAGGCTAGAGTACAGTGGCGTGATCTCGGCTCACTGTAACCTTCGCCTCCCACGTTCAAGCGATTCTCCTGGGCTCAGCCTCCTGAGTAGCTGGGACTACAGGCATGCACCACCACACCCAGCTAATTTTTGTATTTTTAGTACAGATGGGGGTTTCACCATGGTGGCCAGGTTGGTCTCGAACTCCTGACCTCAGGTGATCCACCCACCTCGGCCTCCCCAAGTGCTGGGATTACAGGCATGAGTCACTGTGCCCAGCCTAAAGCATTTTTTAAATCCTTGTACACTCGAAGTACCTGCTTTGAAAACCCTGTGGAATTCACAATGAAGGCTACTCTACCTGTAGGCTGGCAGTTAAAATTTCATGCTTTCACTGTCACAGTCTGGGTTCAATTCTAAGTCAGGGAACCAGTCCCAACTAAAGATAATAAAAGATTTGAAGAAAAAGTTTTTAAGGGCTCTCTGATCAGAAGTCAGATTAATTAAAAGCTGATGTTCAAGCTATGTATACATAAAGGCCTTTCTGCCTTTTCTCTTTTAGATCCTGTTTCTGGGAACTTTTTTCAGTTGACTGACACCCCTTTTTAAAGTATATTCAGTCCTTCTGTTTGCTTCCTTCCTTGTTGGTATAATTTTTGCAGGGAAAAATGTAATATTTTCATTGGCCTTTTAGAAAACTTCAAATATCCTCAAATTGGCTTCTGTAGAAATTGTTCTTTCATTTCCTTCCACTTCTGCCTCTCCTTCCTTTTGCCATCTTCAGCACCACATGCAGCTTTCTAGAGAGGACTTCTAATGACTCTGCCACCCCCTTAGGAACACAGAAAAAGGCTCTACTCAATCCTTTTATGCACTATTCTGTCTTCCTTGTGGAGTCTATAAAGTCGTAGGCAGGGTCCGTTTTCCTCTGTTTTTCTACTGCATCACCAGGTCTCTTTGGCTTTTGTGGATACCAGAGATTACTTTGTACTGCAAGGCCAAGAAGCACTTGTCCTTTGTATGTGTGATGGTTGGCAGGTCACTGTCAAGGGCTGCAGCTTTGGAGGTGGCTGACTAACAGTGTGTGCAGTGAATGATTATTACTGCAGGAGTTATTCGTTTCTTTGTGCATTTATATAAGAAAGGTGTGGTTTGAAACTCAGAGGCTATGGAGCACTCACCATGAAGGAATAAGACTCCCACAGGGGATGAGCTGACCACAGGGTGGGCTGATGGTACTGGGCCGTCCTTGCAGCCAGGTGTACTGTATAAGCATTGTGGAACACAGTCCTGTGGAATTTCCCGCTTGGGGGACTCAAGATTCAGTGTAAAAGCAGGATCCTTGATATTTAAAGATCTAGATGCTCTGCCTTTCAGCTGTGCCTGGTTTTCACATATTTAAATATTAGACCCTGAAAACTGCAAATGCTTTCTTGGATCTGTTAAGGTGTTCAGTTGCCCAGTTGGAAAACAGAGATTAAATAAGAAACCACTCATTAAAATTAGTCTGATTATAAAATCCTGTGGTGGGGGCGATGGAACGGCCAGGTGTGATGGTTCACACCTGTAATTGCAGCACGTTGGAAGGTCAAGACGGCAGGATTGCTTGAGCGCAGGAATTTGAGACCAGCTCGGGCAATATAGCAGGGGCCCATCTCTATAAAAAGTATGTATATTTATATATTATATTTACAATATAAATATATATATATTTATAATATATAGTACATAAATATGTTTATATATGATATAATACAATATATAATATATAATATATATTATAATACAATATATACTATAATACAATATATATTCTATATATTATATACAATATATAATATATAGAATAATATAATAATATATCCTATATATTATACATAGGCCCATCTCTAAAAAGTATGTATATTTATATATTTACAATATAAATATATATATTTATAATATATAGTACATAAATATTTTTATATATGATATATAATACAATATATATTATATATAATATATATTATAATACAATATATACTATAATACAATATATATACTATATATTATATACATTATATATAGAATAATATAATATATCTTATATATTATAATACAATATATACTATAATACAATATATATTCTATATATTATATACAATATATAATATACTATATATCCTATATATTATAATACAATGTTATATATAATATATATCCTATATATTATAATACAATATATGTTGTATATAATATATATCCTATATATTATATATAAAATATATCCTATATATTATAATTGATATATATAATAGATAATATATATCCTACATATTACAATATATAATAGATAATATATATCCTATATATATTACTATATTCTATATTACTATGTTATATATATTCTATATATATTACATATATATCACATATTACAATATATATTCTATATATATTACAAAATATATATTACAATATACCCTGTATAATAATTACAAAATATATTATTCCAATATGTATTCCATATGTATATTACTATATATACTATATATAATATATATAAAATATATATTCAATAGATATTATATATTACAATATTATATAATATATACTATATATTCTATATATATATTATATACTATATATAATATAGTATATATTATATATATTATATATACTATATATATTATATATAGTATATATTATATACTATACATTATATATTATGGTATATATATCATTTAATATATAGTATATAGTATAGTATATAGTATAGTATATATACTCCAAAAACAAAATGCTATATAGACTATATAGTATATATATCATATATGATATTCTATATATGATATATATTATATATCATATATACAATATAAATTATATATATATTTTATATATTTATGTATAATTAAATTATATATAAATATATAGTATATAATTATACTGTATATTTATACCTCATATATGATATTCTATATATGATATATATAGTATATATAATATATAATATAAATTATATATAGTATATATTATATATAGTATATATTAATATGTAGTACATATCAAATACACAATATATATTATATATCACATATTACATGTCATATATTACATATACATTACATATATTACATATATTATATATTATATCATATATATTATATATTATATATATATTCATATTGATATAAAATCAATATAAAATCAACATAAAATATATATAAATATATATTTATATTAAATTTATATATCATATATTATATATAGTATATAATATAAAATAGATATATAAACTAATATATACTTATATAATATAAATTATCTTATATATTATCTTTATATATTCTATGATATAATTAATATATAGTGTATAATTATATATGATAATTATATGATATATATAATATATATGTGACATATATATTACATATATTTTATATATAAGATAATATATATTTATATAATATATATTTATAGAATATACATTATAATATATATTATATATTATCTAATATTAACATTTATCTATTTATAAATATATACAATATATATTAAATATATATTTATATTAATATGAAATATATAAAAATATATAATCTATAATATATAATTTTTATATTAATATAAAATCAATATAAAATCAATATATATACAAAATATATAAAATACATATTTAAAAATATATATCTAAATATATATAAAATATATAATATATATTTATATTAAATTTACATCTTATATATGATATATAATACATAATATATATTACATATAAGATATGTAATAGATACATAATATATGTTATATATTATGTGTATATTATATATTTTAATATAATATATTATACATAATATATAATATATATTATATAATATCTATAATTATATAAGTATTCATCTGTTAGTTGGGATAAATAATATATATAATATATGGGATATATTATATATGATATATCCCATACATTATATATAAAATATATATAATATATAGGATATATCCTATATATTATATATAAAATATATATAATATATAGTATATATCGTATATTATATATTATATATATCTTATATAATATATAATATATATTTTATATAATATATATAATATAAATATATAATATATATTTATAATATAATTTATATTATATATAAGAAAATATGTAATATATAATTTATATTATATAAATTTATATTAGAAGATAATATATGATATACATATATTATATATGATATAAATTTAATATAAATATATATATATTTATGTACATATTTTTATGTATATACACTTTGTGTATTATAATTTTATATATTTTTTAATTGATTTTATATTAATATAAATATATTAATATAAAAATTATATATTTATATATATTTTCTATAGATTTTATATTAATATAAATATATATTTAATATATTATGTATGTTATATATGTAATATATGATATACATGATATATAAAATATATTGTTTATATATATTTTATAAATATATCATGTATATTATATATAGTTTTATATAATTATAAATATGTTTTTTATATTATATAATTATATTATAAATATGTTTTTTATATTATAAATATATAAATATCTATATATTTTTAAATTAGCCAGGTTGATGACGTGTGCCTATAGTAGCAGCTACTCATCAGGTTGAGGCAAAGGGATTGTTTGAACCCAGGTTGAGACTTCAGTGAGCCGTGATTGTGCCATTGCACTCCACCCTCAGCAACGGAGTGAGACCCTGCCTCCAAAAACAAAATGAAAAGCATCCTGTGGTGAATTTCTATGACTTTTTATTACCTTGAAATCCATTTTTAATCTTTCTCTAACACACTCAAACTCCTTCTTGAGAAAGCTAAAATTCCCTCTGTGCTTTGAGATGGAAATTTGCTACCCTGCTTTCTCTAAAACTCTGTAAGGTAAGGACTTCAGCCATATAGGACAGATACATTTTAAATTGTTCCATTTACAGAGACACAATTTAATACAACTGTCCTTTTAAACTAGTGAATCTTACCAGTCTCATCGCTAAAATTTTAAAAATAAAAGTATACAGTCTTTGTGTTCGTCCTTCGTTTGTATTTTTATGTATGTGTGCGTATGTCTGTGTTTGAACATTGTCTACATGGTACTGAATAGGCTTATAAACAAATGAGTACTCATAAATTAAGTAAATAATCCCAAATGCTTTTCAGGTCAATGGGCGTTTAGTCATGTTGGGTAAATAAAGCTAGTTTTTAAAATCATTAGTAAAATAAAATTGAAATCTCTTCAGAATTTAGACACTTTTACCTGGTTCTATTAGCAGACACATTTATATTGTCTCTGACAGATGTTTTCATGTCATAAAACTGTTGCCTTTGTGATATTTTTTGATACCTGCTTAATTTTTTCATGAGCCTGTGTCCTTGGCTTTGAGCCTTTTGATGCTGGGGTCTATATAAGTGGCCATGGTGAGGCCTGGAGACCCCGTCCTCCCAGCTCAGCCGGGTCTCTTGGCCTTGCTAGAAGGGATCAGATCCTCCAAGCATTGTTTTCACAGCTCTGTCCTTTGTCCTGGGCTCTGCATCTGATACATAACAATTAAAATGGCTTACTGCCTAGGTTTTTTACTGAAAATTAGAGTTACTAAGAGTTAACATTATAATTAATTTATGTAATTAAAACTACTAGATATAAGACAGACACTTCTTAGACAAAACACACAAGAAAAGTAGGAGGTGTTTTTGGTAAGGAAGGCCATAAAGAAGGCATGAGAATGTAGTTTTTGTTAAAAGAAAAGAAATTTTGTCAGTGTAGGGGTAATTTAAGGGCTGTTTTAAATTGAAGGGGAAAAAAGAACGGTAAAACTGAATAGAGAAACTCGAGGAGCAAAAGAGAATGGAAAAAATTATAAAACGTTCTAAAAGGCTTATGGAAATCTTATCTTGTGTGGTTAAGACTGAGATTGGATGAATCTGTTTATAAGGTTTTATTAAAATTAGCTTTAGTGTCAATACACTGATGCAAGGACAGAATTTGGTTCTCTGTTTGAACAAGATGTTCATATAGTATTAAAAAGTAGTAAAAGATTTTTGCTTACCTTTTGAGTAAATGACAAAAAAGAAAAAGAAGAGGGTTTGCCTCATTCTGTCTTTATTAGGTCTTTTGATTGTTTTAAAAATTGAGTCTCTCCTGTCTATCAAAGAGCTAAGTTTTTGCTTTTTAAATTTTTTTAGGTTCAGGGGTGCACGTGCAGGTTTGTTATACAGCTAAACTGTGCTACGTGTTGCGGGGGTTTGGTGGTTTTGTGTACAGATCATTTTATCAAACAAGTAATAAGCACAATACCCAGTAGGTAGTTTTTCTATCCTCATCCTCCACCCTCAAGCAGGCCCTGGTGTCTGTTACTCCTTTCTTTGTGTCCATATATACTCACTGTTTAGCTCCCACTCATAAATGAGAACATGCAGTGTTTGGTTTTCTGTTCCTGTGTTAGTTTGCTAAGGATAATGGCCTCCAGCTCAAGTTTTTGCTTTTTGAAATATTTTAAATATAACTAAAAGAACCTGGAAGTCCAACAGAGACATATTAGGCTTTTTTGATATGTTAAAATCATACGGGAAGGATTGTCAAACAAGAGTGGTCTTTAACTTTGAGTTATATTTGTATAAGCATATTATTATTAATAGGTGTCTCAAAATTGTATGAGATTCCTAAAATTCTGATGTCTTTGTCTATGTTATCAATCATGTTTATTATGTTAAACTGTTGTATGCCACGGAAATAACCAAATTTTCTTGTCAATTGTGTCTTTAACCATAGCTATTCTAATTCTTTTGTCATCCACAATTATTGTTTTACTTTAATTCTTTTCAAAAAGTAGTTTACAATGTGCGACAGTACAAAATTTGCTTCTTCTTAAAGGAAATGCATGTAAAGGACCCTGACAAGTACTCTTAAATGCAGGTTGCTAATATATTTGGAGATAATACCATTAGATTACGTAAAAATTTCCTGGACTGTAATTAAAAAGTTGATGCATTCATGAGGATTGCTAACCCAACATCAAGTAGAACAAAAGTTAATTCCACAGAACTGAACTGATAGAGTACTGAAATGCTTTTTTATGACTTTTTATTTGAAATAGTACTGATTCTCTTTATGTTTTGTTTTCCAGAGTCAAGAAAACTGTTTTTTTCTTTTGAGCTATTTATGGCTTACAGCAATTGGGTAAAGTATACTTCTGTAAGAAAAATTCAAACGTACCTTTCTCTCTAACTGATTTCTCCAGAATTCAGAAACTATTTGAAAGTATTCTTATTTTATGGCAACATAGTTATTTGCACAAGTTTAATAAGAATGTTTTCTCCTGTAACAGGACACAGTTGGTAATGCTAATTATTTTATCAAGGCTTTGACTGGAATGGCATTTTTTGTTGTTGTTTTTGAGATGGAGTCTTGCTCTGTCACCAAGGCTTGAGTGCAGTGGTGTGATCTCGGCTCACTCCAACCTCTGCCTCCCAGGTTCAAGTGATTCTCCTGCCTCAGCCTCCCAAGTAGCTGGGATTACAGGCATCTGCCACCACTCCTGGCTAAGTTTTGTATTTTTAGTAGAGACAGTGTTTCACCATGTTGGCCAAGCTGGTCTTGAACTCCTGACCTCAGTGATCTGCCTGCCTCGGCTTCCCAAAGTGCTGGGATTATAGGCATGAGCCGTCACACCCAGCCAGCATATTTTTAAATATGACCAAACTGCTGTGAGGAATTGAAGTTGACTTTGTAGAGCTGATAAAAAGCCCCTTGGAAAGACCAGCCTTGTCTATGCAGTTTCCTTACATGATTTCTGACCTGTGGTAAGTAAAGAATGTCACTTTCTGACAGACCCAGGAACCTCAAGAAATATTGGGAACCTCAAGAAGAGAGGAATTCACTGACTCATTCAGGTATTACACAGTCCGATGAAGAAATTTTGACTTGGCTTTCTAGCCTCAAGAGGCTTTTGAAAGTCTAACTGGAGATTCCTTATGAAAATATTTCAGCAAAGCCAACTTAAAAGAAGCCTAAGTGGCCAATTACTATTTGTGCTGCACTTTATGCAAATAAACAGGCCAAGTACAATAATACTAAAACTTATTTTGCAAATAAATTGGTCATAATATTCTTGGTGTAAAGGTGGGACTGGAGAGAGACAAATTGTGATTCAGAAGTGTTAAAGCAAACTAAATATGGCCTGAGAAGAACTCTGTACTTCTATATTTGAGTCTTTGTGGATGAACCACAACCTAACATAATAGGTAAACAAGATTGAAAACCTATCCTAGTAGTACATGCCTGTAGCAATCGCTGAGTCTTGGACAATCCCAGCAGCCATACTTCAACTAGTCATACACTGCTGAGTGTTCAAACTGCGTTCAAATAAGGCAAACACCAAGCTGTAACCAATTCAGCTTTTCCTATACCTCGCTTCTGAATCCTGTATGTCACTTTACTTTTTTTGTCTATAAATTTGTTCTGACCACGAGGCACCCCTTGGAGTCTCTCTGAATGTGCTGTGATTCTGGGAGCTGCCCAATTCTCAAATTGTTCATTGTTCGATTAAAACTCCTTTGAATTTAACTCAGCAGAAGTTTTTCTTTTAACAGAAGAAAACTACAGTATACCTGTTATTAGATTATAGCCTTGTCCATTGTTTTTGAGTTTTTATTTTTAACCTACAATGTGGACTGAATCCTGAATCCTTTCCTGGCTATAAGCCTCCAAACTAACATTTTCAAAGCTTTCTCCGGTTTTTTTCTGACTTGGAATCACTAGAAAATAAAACTATGCTTTTCTAACTGAAGTTAGACAACTTAATATAAACTTCAGGAGAAATTCCTATGGTCACTCATATATAAACAGCCTTTGTTCCTGTGGATGCATGGACTACTCAGAAAGTCGACTAGAAGACATGATTCAAACTGCAATCCAGAAAAATCTGTCAGATTGCCAGTGAAATCTGAAGATGCTTCAGGTTCTAAGAAAACTGGTATACTAGACTATCCCAGACATAAACCTTTGTTTTCCTTCTGTTTCCATAGAAATGCCTCTCACTAGAGACCTGTTTGCCTGCATCCTATGTAGAGGCCTAGCTCTGAGAGCTCGCCTGCAAGGCCACCCCCTGGAATGTGACACAGCTATTTAACTGAACTGATCTATTCTCAGGACTAAGAGAATGGTTCAGACAGGGCGTGGTGGCTCACACCTGCAATTCCAGCACTTTGGGAGGCTGAGGCGGGCGGATCATCTGAGGTCAGGAGTTTGAGACCAGCCTGGCTAACATGGTAAAACTCCGTTTCTACTAAAAATACAAAAAATTAGCTGGGTGTGGTGACACATGCCTGTAATCCCAGCTACTCAGGAGGCTGAGGCAGAAGAATTGCTTGAACCCAGGAGGTGGAGGTTGCAGTGGGCCAAGATGGTGCCATTGCACTCTGGCTTGGGCAACAAGAGCGAAACTCCATCTCAAAAAAAAAAGAGAATGCTTCAAGAAGGTATGGGATGATATATTTAAAGTTGTTCCTTTCTGCTTATCCCAATATGTTCTTCCCTTCCTTTGCCTATCTCTTATCTAACAACCTGTAACCCAAAGCTATCAACTTGGCTTTGATGTGAAACTTTCTGAAAGTACAGTTTCAAAATGGGGACTGAAGGAAACCAAAATATTTCACCCAAAAAATTACTTCTTTGACGTAGTTCGAGGTGGCTGTCAGAGGGCCTACAGACAGAAGTCGCCCTGCAACACTGTCGTGTGGAGAGATTTGCATCTGTAGAGAACCCACATCCATGCAGCCAGGCTTTCTCTGAGGCCCTCCCCTGCCCTGATCTAGGAAAGATGAAATGAGAGGCTGGTACCTTTAAAGGTCTGAAAGGAACATTTGCCACCTATTCTCTCTAAGGGATGCTACCCGTGATGCTGCATCTACATGACAAGACCACTGCCGGGCCTCTCTGCTCCTCTCCCAAAACCTGTCTTGCCACTGTAACCTCATTCACCACCATACCTGTTTTCGGTTATGCTCTGAGCCCCTATTATTTTTGTAACCTCAAGATGGCAAACAAACAAATCCCAGCTGCTCAGGAGGCTGAGGCACAAGAATCACTTGAACCTGGGAGGCAGAGGTTGCAGTAAGCCGAGATTGTGCCACTGCATTCCAGCCTGGGCGACAGAGTGATACCCTGTCTCAAAAATAAAAATAAAAAAGATGGTATACAAGCTCTGTACACCATCAGGGGGTTGGGGTAACCACGCTGTGATGTTCCCTCCATGTATATGAATTCATCTGTATGCCATTTCTCCTATTAATCTGCGTTTTGTGAGTTGATTTTCAGAGGGTGAAGGAACAGCTTTTCTTGGACCTTACAATTAGGACCCACCCTAATGATCTCATTTAATCTTAATTACTTTTTTAAAGACCCTATCTTCAAATATGACAATAGTGACATTCTGAGATATAGGGGCTTAAGATGTCAACATATACATTTGGGGGCGGGGACATAACTTAGCCCATAACACACCCTGAATCACATTAGATCATGAAGTTGTACCCACTGGCCAAAGCCACTCACACAGCCCCACCTGGATGCAAGGGCCGCTGGGCGGGTAGGTGCCCCATGGCTGGCAGCAGCTTCCAGCAAACACTCTCCACTGTGCAGCCAGCCAGCTCTGCCCTAGCAGGAATGCGTTCCCTTGGGCCTCTTCCTCCTGTCTCAGCTGTCACATGCAGATTATCCACAGCAGGGACTTGAAAGCCCCAGAGGATGTGCACAGAATGCTCAATAAATAAGTCAGCATGCTGCACACATTTCTTTACTTACATTGTGTGATGAAGACCAGACACAAGTTTCCAGTTTCTTCCACTGCATGCTTGATGCGGAATAGATTCTTTTAAAGTTTCAATTATGCACTGAGGTAGCAATTACCGTCCTGGGTGTCATCAAAAAGAGGGCCGGGCGCCGTGGCTCACGCCTGTAAACCCAGCACTTTGGGAGGCCGAGGTGGGCGGATCACGAGGTGAGGAGATCGAGACCATCCTGGCTAAGAGTGAAACCCCGTCTCTACTAAAAATACAAAAAAATTAGCCGGGTGTGGGGTGTGGTGACGGGCGCCTGTAGTCCCAGCTACTCGGGAGGCTGAGGCAGGAGAATGGTGTGAACCCGGGAGGCGGAGCTTGCAGTGAGCCGAGATTGTGCCACTGCACTCCAGCCTGGGTGACAGAACAAGACTCCATCTCAAAGAAAAAAAAAAAAAAAGTCAACCTTCCCAGAACTCCAACTTTCCAGATGTCCATGAAACCCTAGCTGATGTCAGGATCAGCTGTGGAATCCCGTGATGAGCCACAGCTTAAATGCCAGCCATGCAGGCTCAGATAGCCAAACGCCTCCATTCTAGCTAATGGTTAATAAATAGAGGACAAGTCTTGACATACGAGTGCCAGTTGAAGTGTCTGGAGCCAACATTCTACTTACCCTGAAGCCTAGTTTACTAGATGCCACTGCCTGTTCTGTGAACCTCATGGTCACACATAAATTGTAACACAGAATGGTCTCAGGAGGAAAAGGGTTTCAGTTAAAAAGATGATCCCGTGTTAACATGGGGCACTCCCTAATTAATTTCTAGTAGCTGCCTTATCTCAAACTTTAGGACCTTATTCCAGTGCCTTCTTTCTGGGCAAGATGGTCAGACAGTGCAGGGGCCAATAAAAACTCCCCTTTCATCCTCTGAAGGTTTGCTGAAAAATCAACTGACAAAAGGCAGACTAAAGGAACAAAGGTATATGCCAAAGTATTACCATGCACGGGGGTCATACAAAATGTAAGCAAGCAAAGAAGTGGCCAGATGCACGTAAGGGTTGCAGAAAGAATAAGGGCTTGGATGGCAGCGAGACAGGTTACGGGAGGGGGAGAGGTGAAGGCCTGGCTAGCAAAGGTGGCCTTGCAAAGCAAAATAAATAAATAATAAACAGGCTGGGCATGGAGGCCCACCCCTGTAATCCCAGCACTTTGGGAGGCCGAAGTGGGTGGATCATTTGAGGTCAGGAGTTCGAGACCAGCCTGGCCAACATGGTGAAACCCCATCTCTACTAAAAATACAAAAAATCAGCTGGGCTTGGTGGTGGGCGCCTGTAATCCCAGCTACTTGGGAAGCTGAGGCAGGAGAATCGCTTGAACTCAGGAGACAGAAGCTCCAGTGAGCCGAGATCTGAATGACAGAGTGAGAATCTGTCTCAAAAATAAATGAAGAAAGAAAATTTCACGGGTAGCAGTGTCAGAGAGAATAGAGATAAATGTCCCTTTTGGACCTTTAAGATGGCAGAGTCTTGGTTAATCTTTCCTAGATCTGGACAAGGGAGGGGCACAGAAGAAGGATGGCTGTGTCCATGCAGATTCTCCACAGAGACTAATCTCCCCACAAGACAGCGTTGCAAGCTGGCATCTGTGTGCAGGCTCTCTGAACAGCCGTCTCAAAATATGTCAAAGATGTGTATCTAGGGGCGAAATATTTTGATTTCCTTAAAGGGTGAGTGGAACTTTTCCATGTGCCTCACATGGTTTCTGTCCATTTCAGAGGACAAAGGTATATTAAAACTAAGGCACTGTTTTTAAAACCTGAAAAATGTGTGTCCACACCTTCCCCTTGCTTATAAACAGATTAAAAACAAATATCTATACACATGGAGATTTTCTTTTTATGGAACTAGACTCATTGTATGCACACATTGATGAAAAAAACAAACTGGACGATGTGTAAAGAGGTTTAGTCTGAGCTAATATGAGTGACCAAGGGCTGAGCACGGTCTCAAGAGGTCCTGAGAACATGTGCCAAGGTGGTCAGGTTACAGCTGGGCATTGTACATTTTAGGGAGACAGAAGTTATAGGCAAAGACATAAATCAATACATGTAAGGTATACCTTGGTTTGGCCAGCAAAGGTGGAACATCCCCCAGTGGAGTGGGGAGGTGGTGTTACAGGTCATAGGTGGATTCAAAGATTCTCCGATTGGTAATTGGTTGAAAGAGTTAAGCTTTGTCTAAAGAACTGAAGTAAATGCTTGAGTTAAGATAAGGAGGGTTTGGCTGGGCATGATGTCTCAGGCCTGTAATCCTAGCACTTTGGGAGGCCAAGGTGGTTGGATCGCTTGAGCCCGGGAGTTTGAGACCGGCCTGGGCAACGGAGCGAAACCCTGTCTCTATTAAAAATAAAAAAATTAGCCAGGTGTGGTGGTGCATGCCTATAGTCCCAGCTACTCTGGAGACTGAGGTGGGATGCTCACTTGAGCCCAGGAGACAGAGGTTGCAGTGAGCCGAGATTGTGCCACTGCATTCCAGCCTGGGCAACAGAGTGAGACCCTGTCTCAAAAAAAAAAAAAGATAAGGAGGGTTGTGGAAGCCAAGGTTCTTGCTATGTAAATGAAGCCTCCAGGTAGCAGCCTTAGAGAGAATATAGTAAATGTTGCTTTTCAGACCTTAAAGGTGTCAGACTCAATTAATCTCTTAGATCTGGGAAAGACCTAGAAAGGGAAGGGAATTATCTACAGATACAACCTTTCCCCACAAAAGACAGCTTTACAGGTCCATTTCAAAATATGTCAAGGAAATATATTTTGAGATAATTTTTTTTTTTTTGAGATGGAGTTTCATTCTTGTTGCCCAGGCTGGAGTGCAATGGTGCGGTCTCGGCTCACTGCAACCTCCATCTCCTGGATTCAAGCGATTCTCCTGCCTCAGCCTCCTGAGTAGCTGGGATTACAGGCACCTGCCACCATGCCAGGCTAATTTTTGTATTTTTAGTAGAGACAGGGTTTCCCCATGTTGGCCGGACCGGTCTCAAACTCCTAACCTCAGTTGACCTGCCCATCTAGGCCTTCCAAGTTGCTGGGATTACAGGCATGAGCCACCACTCCCAGCCGAGGTAAAATATTTTGATTGTCTTCAGGGTCTGCCATCTGTCACGTGGTGCCATACCAGGGTCAGGTTGGAATTCGATATCTTATTGCCAAAAGCTCTGTTCTGTCAGCTTTAGGATCTCTATTTTAATTCTATTTTTTAATCCTATTTTAATGCTGGTCAGTTCTGCCTAAACTGCAAAACGGAGGGGTGTCGGACCTTCCTTCCCATCATGGCCTAGATTTCACTCTTTCAGCTTTCTATGGGGTCCTCTTGGCCAAGGGTGGAGGTGGGTCTGTCCAGTTGGTTGGGGGTCTTAGGATTTTATTTTTGGTTACACATATTAATTGGCAACAAGCCTTTTTGACCTAACATATTTCACTTAATGTACCTCCTACTAATGGCAAGACCAGGCTCCTTTATCTTCTTGCAGATAGATGTAAAAGCAAAGAAAATGACCAAAGTGAGTCTCAATCAATAAAGGTTTGTTTTGCCAAGGTTGACAATATGGCCTGGAAAATGGAGCACAGAATTACAGGAACGTCTGTGATCCATGCTTTCTCCAAAGAGGGTTTGGGGACTTCAGTATTTAAAGGCAAAGAGGGGGAAGTAGGGAAAAGAGGAGAAATGAAAGGGGAGTGTATAAGGGTCAAGCAGCTGCATTCTTTCCAGGCTTTGATCAGCTTTCAGTGAATCCATGTTTTGCATGTGAGAGGGAGGGGGTGGAGGATCAGTCAGTTACGCTCAGTGAATCTGCATTTTCACATTAGATACACAGAGGGGCCAGTTGCACACGCATTTGTCTCAGGTGAGCAGATGAGTAACTTGCAGTCCTGCCTTCCTTCCCTACCTGTGAAGATAAGCTGCTGATTTACATTGTCAGGGTGAAATTCAACAGAATTGTTTTAGGGTAAAGATCTTGGGGTTCACAAGGAATTTCCTTGTGAGTAAATTATGTGGGAGGCTCCCTGGGGAGCCTTTTTTTTTTTTTTTTTTGAGACGGAGTTTCATTCTTGTTACCCAGGCTGGAGTGCAGTGGTGTGATCTCAGCTCATTGCAACCTCCACCTCCCAGGTTCAAGCTATTCTCCTCCCTCAGCCTCTCAAGTAGCTGGGATTACAGGCACACGTCATGATGCCTGGCTAATTTTTGTATTTTTAGTAGAGATGGGGTTTCCCCATGTTGGCCAGGCTGGTGTCGAACTCCTGAACTCAGGTGATCCACCCACCTCGGCCTCCCAAAGTGCTAGGATTACAGGCATGAGCTACTGGCCCTGGAGAGCCTTTTTTGGCCTTTTATCCTTGTAGCCATCTGCTTAGGAAAAAAAAAAACAAGCAGTCTTTGCATGATTCAGTTCCCAAGCTTGACTTTTCCCTTTGGCTTAGTGAGTTTGGGGTCTTGAGATCCTATTTTCCTTTCACAGACAGGTGAGAGTTTACAGAAATGGAGTCACATCATATAGATCAAGCTTTGCGGCTGACATGGCCTTCTTTTCCTTGCTGGCTTGCCCCCATCTGGTTCTTCTCTATGTCACCTCCCCCTGCCTCCACCACAGGTAACACCAGGCATGTGTCCTTCAGGGAGGGCTTCACCCACACCCCCGTAACCATCGGGATCTGTGACCTGTACGACGGATAGGCATACCAAGGCTTTTCGGTGTTTCTTTTATAAATTTTGGGTCCCAGTATTCACACTTCCCCACGCCTTCCTTTCTACACTCGTAGACTCCTCATGGAATCCCACCAGGTGAGCTGGCAGGGCAGCTGGAACTCGTTTCTTTTAGTGGCTGCATAAAACTCCCTAGAGTAGACCTATCCCAATTTATTCAACCATCCTCAGCCAATGGACATTTACTTTGCTTACATCTTTTCCACAGAGATCAATAGAACAATGCTACTAAGTGTTCTTTAGGAAGTTAATTCTTGGAAACTTTATAACATAATGCAAATACACATTCATTGGAACAAATAAGGTGGAGATTTCACCAGGCTAGGTGGACATTTTTCTTATTTCAGGGCTGTGGCATTTCCCCCCAAGGATTCCCTCAGGTACTGTACGAGCTGGGTCCCAGCATGACACTCCACCCAGCCGTCCCTGTCACACCCCAAAGCCTCACGTCCTTCCTGGCTCTCTCTCTTAAACATCTCCTGGTTTGCCGAGCTCTAAGCTTCCTCCTCTACTCCTCTGATCCCAAGGATTTGCTTTACGAATTCTAACAAGAGTATTCGTTTCCAAAAAGCATCTGAAGCAGTGATTTTGAAAAGCAATTGTGCAACTCTGGGAAAGTGTGTGCTTTTTACAAACCAGACCCTTGAGGAAGGGGTAGGGGCTTTGTCAGAATCCTTGAGGGACGAGGGGACAAAGACAGCATGTACTGACCATGAAGTCACTCTTGTTTGAAACTGACCATCCAAGAACAACTAAAGAAAGTCACAGTTCAAGTTCTGCTCCTCGATTCCTCCGTCTCCCGGTCATCCCGGAAGAGGGAACTGGCTTCAGGAGCGTCCTTCTTTCCCCTGGGGGCTGTACTTACCTTAATGCACAGGCCTTCCCTGCCCATCGGTAACGAGCTTCAGCTGGAAATCATCACGAGAAACCACAGAGCGGTTTTTCTATGTGATTCTATTCCTGGAACAATTAACACCTTTCACTGGCTGTGGGCCCCTCTTCTCAATCCACCTCAAACATTGCTGACGAGACAGCTCCTCTCTGATTCCACTGAAACCAGCAAATGTACCCCTCGTAAGTCTTCATTGGTTCCTGTTTGCTGAGTGAGATTCCTACTGACACCAACATACTCTATCTCATCTCCAAAATTAGTTGTTTTCTAAGTGGAAACAATCAATGAGCATCAAGATGAAAAGGCAGAACTACAGAAGTAAATGGCAGCTGCGGAGGATTTATAAAGAGGTGCAAGAACCTTGCGTGATTGCCGTGGGGGAAGAGGGAGAGAGACTACGGTGTTTTTCTATGCATGGCTGCCCTAAATGTGGGAAGAAACTTGAAATGTTTGAAAGGCAGAAAAAGTTATGTGGAGTGGGCAAGGGACAGAATAATACAATACGAGCTGAAGATGGCAAGCAGGTCAGTCTCCTTTCTGATTATCGCAAAATCAACCAATTAGTGGCCCAAACACAGGAATGAGAGCCCAGCAGGTCCACGGCCCCACTCATACCCCAGGGAGGAGCCATCAGGGTGAGTGCTCAGGGCCCCGGCTCTCAGCTCTCACAGGCCCTCTTAGAACGCTGCCCAGGACAAGGAAGGATTGACAGCTTTGGAAAATGCTGACCTAATGCACTGACGATACCTAATAACACTCCACTGTTCCTTAAGCATCTCCTCTGTGCCCAGTACCTTACCAGGCACCTAACACGGCCTAGAGCTGATCCGTTGCACAACCCCATGAGGTAGGTCCTGTGACTCGACCTGTAACCAAGTAGCTTAGCTCCAAAACGCATTTTAAAACATCTTTTTCTTCTCTCTAGTTTTAGCTTTGAAATATACTTTGAAACTCTGTTTCCCTAACTTCCCACTGGACCCTCCTTGCACTGCGATAGTTAATCTAATTATGTGCTTGCTTTGAAATTCCAGGGCCTAATCTTGAAATGAACCAGGCATGGAGACCCAGCTGCAGAACCCTCCCATCTAGAGGTGACCTCATGGTGGTTAATCTACAACTCAGCCACTGTCGAGATGGCTCCAGCCCGCACTCCAGGTGGACCATAACTCAAGACAGCCATCGAAACAAGACACATAGATCTCATATCCAGCGCCATTCCCACAGGCTTCTCATACCGAGTTTCCCTTCTTAAACCCTTCACTGAGCCAAAACAATATGAGATGGTCTTTCAGAGGCACGCGCCTGGCCGTTTCTTGACTGCTAGCACCTAAATAAAGTTGCTTTTTTCTTTAACTGCACCTTGCTTCTTGTGTGGCAAGCAGGCGAACTTGAATTGGTTACAGTCCCAGTCTACAACGTTGAGATTCAGAGGAGCTAATGACTCCCCAAGGTCAGGCTGCTATGGCAGTACCAGGGCTCAAGTTCAGAACCATCATCCACCAAAGATCAGGCGTTACCTGAGTCTAGAGGGTTGTGACAGGATTAGAGGAAGAAATTACATGTCAGGCTGTCCTCTAGAGAATACCCTCATTCCCTGCAGATAACAGTCCACATCCTCCAAGCTCAAACCCCAACCCGGTATGGCCCCTTGCCCTTCGGGACTGTGCCTCTCAGCACTTCCTCTCCTGACACACCTTTGGGGTTCACCTCTACCGTGGCACAGGCCCTCCCTCTCACACATGGCCCACTGTATCAGCCCTAGGTGGGTCTCCCTGGCCACCAGGTCCTTCTGAAACCCAACTGGGCAAGAGTCTTCTCTGAATGCCACGTGCCCCCCTTTTCCCTTTGCCCCTTCCCAGACCAGTGCCGCTTCTTCCTGCCGGCCTCTTGGGGCTGTGTTTATGCCTCAGTCACCCCACAGCCTCTGGCCAGCTTCTATTCAGAACCTGAATAGATGAACTGTCAGCTGGCTAGACCAACAGAGGGGAGCTGAGCCTCTCTGAAGGCACTAGAGGTGTGTCTGCGCGGGCTGGCTGAAGCCTCCAGGGCTGACAGGACTCCTGACCTGGGACCCCCACACCTTGTCTTCCCTTTTGTGCCTCCATCCTGGGGTCACAGCAAGGATGCCTCCTGCCCTCTGTGCCTCTCCATCACAGAGCCCCTCCATTTGAACCAGCTGGTGGCGGGGGAGGAGTTTGCTTTTTGTGACCTAAACACCTTAAGACACACACGCCAGGCCTCCTGACATGAGACCTTGTTCTTAATTGCTACTTCAAAACTAACCCTCATTCGCCAGGGGCTGGGAGGAGTGGGGTATAGGGAGTTGGTGTTTAATGGGTTCAGAGCTTCAGTTAGGGAAGATGGGAAAAGTCCTGGGAATGGGTGGTGGTGACGGCTGCACAGCAGTGTGAATGTGCTTAGTGCTACCCAACTATACACCTTAAATGGTTGAAATGGTGGATTGTGTGTATCATAACACAACTGTAGATAGATAGATGGATAGATGGGTGAAGACAGATGATAGATAGATAGATGATAGATACATGGATAGATGGATGGATAGATGGGTGAAAATAGATAGATAGATAATAGAAAATAGATTGATGTAGACAATAAATGATAGAAAGATAATAGATATATAGACAATAGATACATAGGTAGATGCATAGATACATAGACAGCTGATAGATAATAGATGAATAGATGACTAGATACACAGACAGATGATAGATAATAGATAGATACATACATACATACATACATACATAGACAGATGATAGATGCATAGACTCTCACTCCTGCCTTCTGGACCCACTCAGCCTGCCCTTTCCATGCTGTGCATCCTGTGCACTCAGCACTCAGGGGCCTCCAGGCATTTCCTTTGTCTCTTTGGTTCACTTTGAAGTCACACATTCCACTCCAACTGCCAAAATCCCCATGCTTCCTTTCAGGCCCAGTCTAAGACAGAGTTCCACAAAGCCCTCCTCACCGGCACCATCGCGAAGGATGCCTTCCCCTCACTTAGAGCCCCCTCAGCCCTGCTGCAGAGCCTCTTCCACAACTGCAAATACTTGCCTGTGGCTCATCTTGGTTTCACGTGTGTCTGTGTGTCTGGAGAACACACGGACATTGTGAGCGCTCTGAGGACAGAGATTCCTTCCTGAACAACGGACAAGCACCTCTCACTGAGTGTCTATGTGTTTCCAGCTCTGGGGAACCCGACTCATGGTCTCTGTCCACAAGAAGCTTTTATTTATTGTGTTAAAATATACATAACATAAAATGTACCATTTTAACCATGTTTAAGGGTATAGTTCTGTGGTATAAGTAATTCACATTGTTGTGCAATCATTGTACAGCATTCATCTCCAGGGTTTTTTTTAATCTTCCCAAACGGAAACTCTGCACCCGTTAACCAGTAATTCCCTATTCTTTCTTCCCCAGCCCCTGGCAACCACCATTTTATTTCCTGTCTGTATGAATTTTACTATTCTAGGTACCTAAACAAGTGGAGTCATACAGTATTTGTCCTTTTGTGACTGGTTTATTTCACTTAGCATAATGTCAAGGTCCATGCTGTAGCAGGTGTCAGGATTTCCTTCCTTTTCAAGGCCGAATCATATTCTGTTGTATGGATACATCACACTTTGTTTAGCCATTCACCTGGTGATGGAGACTTGGGTGGTTTCCACCTTTTCCTATTGTGAATAATAACGCTATGCACATAGGTATAAAGTATCTGTTAGAGTCTCTGCTTTCAATTTTGGGGTATATACTTAGAAGTGTAATGCTGGATCATACAGTAATTCAGTGATTAACTTTTCGAAACCAAGAAGCTTCTAACAAACTCAGAAGACAGAACCAATACACACAAGACCATCTGAGAGCAAAGAACAGAAGGAGCTTTCTGCTCAGGCCAGAACCTGCAAAGCCTGACTCCACCACCAGGGATGACCTTGACTCATACCTTAAACCTCACTGGGCCTACCTATAAAAGTGAGGTCTAAGTAATACACCCTTTTTACCTGTTCTAAGATGTACATTGCCTTCACTTTTAGTAGCTCTAAAATCAGCATTGGTTATTTTAATTTTAGCATGTTTTTCCTTAATAGAACATAAAAGGATAGTGCATTCTGCTCATGACTGGTGGAACCTTAGACTCCAAACACAGCACCATGGAGGCAAAAACAGATAATAGAACAAGTACCCACCACTTTAATTTTCCTTTATTCAGTTGTGTGGTAATGACTATACAAATGCAATCAAAGTCAAGGAAAGATCACCACCACAACATAACCTAACCTGAACAGACATTTCGCCAAAGAAGAGATTGCAAATATGCAATGAAAAGTTGCTCAACTTCATTAGCCATTAGGGAAATGCAAATTAAAGCCACAATGAGATACCTGACACATCACTACACACCTATTAGAACAGCTAGAACAAAGAAATAGTGATGGTTCCAAACACTGGCAAGAAGGCAGACATATTGCATCTCTCAGACGTTGCACGTGGGGAGGCAAAGTGGTGCAGACACTCTGAAGAACAGTTTTGTGGTGTCTTATGAAACTAAACATATACTTGTCCAATAGTGCAGAACTTGCCCCTCAGCATTTATCCCAGAGAAGCGGAAACTCCTGTGTATGCAAAAACCCACACACAAATATTTGCAACAATCAAAACCTGAAAATCATCCGAATGTCCTTGGGAGACTGCATGGTTAAACTGTGGCATATCCACACCGTGGCATACTACTGGGCAGTCAGAAGGAACACAGTGCTGAGGCTTCATGCTGAGTGAAAAAAGCCAATCTCAGAAGGTTCCATACGACATGATCCCAGTCATATAACATTCTTGAAATTACGTCATTATAGAGATGGAGAAAAATTAGTGTTTGCCAGGGGATGGGGATCCAGGGGGGAATGTGTGTGTGTGTGTGTGTGTGTGTGTGTAGTGGCATGTGACTGTAGACAGGCAGTGTGCCCAGCAATTCCATTACTGAGTGTATACCCAAAGGGCTATACATCATTCTACTATACAGACACATGCACATGTATGTTTATTTCAGCACTATTTACAATATATAGATATATAGACAATAGGTAGATACATAGGTAGATGCATAGATACATAGACAGCTGATAGATAATAGATGACTAGATACATAGATACACAGATAGATAATAGATAGATACATACATACATACATACATACATACATAGACAGATGATAGACCCTCACTCCTGCCTTCTGGACCCACTCAGCCTGCCCTTCCCATGCTGTGCATCCTGTGCTACCTCTCACCACTTGCGCACAGTCCCCTTCCCCCACATCAGCCCTCTCCATCCCCTGACCACCCCACCGGCACGCAGGGGCCTCCAGGCATTTCCTTTGTCTCTTTGGAACCAACCCAAATGCCCATCAATGATAGACTGGATAAAGAAAATGTGGCACATATACACCATGGAATACTATGCAACCATAAAAAAGGATGAGTTCATGGCCTTTGCAGGGACATGGATGAAGTTGGAAACCATCATTCTCAGCAAACTAACACAAGAACAGAAAACCAAACACTGCATGTTCTCACTTATAAGTGGGAGTTGAACAATGAGAACACGTGGACACAGGGAGGGGAACATCACACACTGGGGCCTGTTGGGGTGTGGGAGGGAAGGGGAGAGAGATCATTAGGACAAATACCTAATACATGTGGGACTTAAAACCTAGATGAGTTGATAGGTGCAGCAAACCATCATGGCACATGTATACTTACGTAACAAACCTGCACATTCTTCACATGTATCCCAGAACTTCAAGTAAAATTAAGAAAAAAAAATTCCACACACACACAAGAGAGGCAATGTGAGAGTGACGTTGTGCAGATAGAACAGTTGGGATTTGGGCTGTGGTGGAAACTGCACATGGGACAAGATTGCATGGAATTACACACACACACACACACACACACACACACACACACAAACACACGAATGAGTGCAGGTGAAAACTGGGGACTCTGCCTAAGGTCTGTAGACCAGTCAGCAGTATTATACTCATGTCTATTTCCTGGCTCTGTACAATCGTCATGTAAGCTGTTACTCTTGGGGGAAAGTTGGGGAAGGGTACACAGGCCTTTTTGAAACTTCCTGTGGACCTATCATTATTCCAAAATAAAAAGTTTAAAGTTTTTTCTGAAAAAAAAAAAAAAAAAAAAAAAAAAAGGAGACAAAGGAAATGCCTGGAGGCCCCTGCGTGCCGGTGGGGTGGTCAGGGGATGGAGAGGGCTGATGTGGGGGAAGGGGACTGTGCGCAAGTGGTGAGAGGTAGCACAGGATGCACAGCATGGGAAGGGCAGGCTGAGTGGGTCCAGAAGGCAGGAGTGAGGGTCTATCATCTGTCTATGTATGTATGTATGTATGTATGTATGTATGTATCTATCTATCTATCTATCTATCTATCTATCTATCTATCTATCATCTATCTGTGTATCTATGTATCTAGTCATCTATTCATCTATTATCTATCAGATATTCAAGACTCTGTAAAGTATCAAGATCCTTTGAGTCAGCAATGACATCCTGAAAAGGGCCTCTCCGCCAAGCTTTTAGAGGAGGGGCCACCCTTCATGTGAACGCATCAACTCCTGCTCAGCTGCGGGTCATCAATGCCCACTCTGGGCTGCTCCAAAGTCTTCCCACTGGAAAAGGGAACTTTCTACCTCCCAATTCTAATATTAGTCAGAATTGTGAATAAGCCTTGGGAGGCTGAGGAGGGAAGAAAGGCAACACCTGGAGATATGGGGATATCTCCTGTGTGCATGTGTATGCGTGTGTACATGTGCACATGCACCCATGTGTGCAGGTTATGGGGGTGGGGGTTGCTTCAGATAACATTGCCAGCTGTTTATTTTCCCTAGACTTGGCTTCAGGTAGATCACAGTGCTGCTTGGGCTTACCCAAGATTCCAGGTCCACTCCCTTCGATCTAACTTAGTTTTGTTCCAAAGCTACGGAATGTCCTCTCACCCACTGGTCTTAAAGGGGTCTAAAATGGAGTAAGAGTGGATCCGTACTAGTCTTTGATAACCCATAGTCTAGGTGCGTGCGTTCTCATAAGGGAGGATTCCTGGTAAGTTGGAAAGTTGGGTTTCAGAGTCACATCGAACCAGACTTGAATTCTGCCCCTTACACCCATAACTGTGGGACCAAGAGCATGTGATATAATTTCCCCCCCCGGAGAGTTAGAATAGTTGTAATCATAGCTCATATTTCTCCAGCTTCTTCTGTGTGTCAGGCACTGTGCAAAGGGCTCACTTACCTTGGAATTTTCTTGGAGAACTAAATGAGCTTATGAATCTTAAGTTGCCTGGCCGAATGCCTATATCAAGAAGATAATTGATAAACTGTGCACTTAACTAATTATTATTCCTATTATTATAGTGTCCAAGAGGAAAAAGAAACACACTTCTCAAAGAGTACAAAGAACTCTGAAAATCACACCAAATGCTTATTTTCAAATGTTGAAACAAGGCTAATTCTGCTATGTGATTTCTATTCATTAAGTGTGCTCTGCACTAGACATTAGTTATGATCCCTGAAAATTTCAGCATAAAGGATCCATGTGTTTGCTGGCACATATCTTGAAGTTGGATTTCTCCTCAAAATATTGTAAAGATTAAGTGCTCCCCTTAGCGTTAGCAACTTGGAAAACACAGCTATTTCCTTTCGTCTAACTATGCGATGATGCATCAGCCAAAGTAAATACAAAGAACATAGTTAGGTAAGAATGCAAGGAACATCAATGAGATGTAGTCTTGAAATAAATTAAATTCCTCAAGAAGCGTTTGGCTGAATTGTGGGGTAAAATGCGAAACACGACCTGACTTTGATGTATAATCCTTGACATAAGAGAGGTAATGATTTGAAGGAATTTTGTAACAGATGGCTGTTAAATTAGGATTTTAATCCTCTTAAGCAGATTTAGTAAATATAAAGCCTGGGTGGGCTGACTTCTACATGCAAACTTTTTGTCCTTGCTTTTAACCTGAGGTTTCTGGTTCAAACATTGACGGTAGCGTTTTGGTCATGGTGGTGATGGTGGTGGTGATGGTGGTGGTGATGGTGGTGATGATATTGGTGGTGATGGTGGTGATGGTGATGGTGGTGATGATAGTGGTGATGGTGGTGATGGTGGTGGTGGTGGTGGTATTGGTGATGATAGTGGTGATGGTGGTGGTGGTGGTGGTGATATTGGTGATGATAGTGGTGATGGTGGTGGTGGTGGTGGTATTGGTGATGATAGTGGTGATGGTGGTGGTGGTGACATTGGTGGTGATGGTGGTGATGATATTGGTGATGATAGTGGTGATGGTGATGGTGGTGGTGGTGGTATTGGTGATGATAGTGGTGATGGTGATGGTGGTGATGATATTGGTGATGATAGTGGTGATGGTGGTGGTGGTGGTGATATTGGTGATGATAGTGGTGATGGTGGTGGTGGTGGTGATATTGGTGATGATAGTGGTGATGGTGATGGTGGTGGTGATATTGGTGATGATAGTGGTGATGGTGGTGTAGTGGTGGTGACACTGGTGATGATAGTGGTGATTGTAACGATGGTGGTAATGGTGGTGGTGGTGGTGGTGGTAGTGATGATGGTGGTGGTATTGTGATGTGGTGGTGATGGTGGTGGTAGTGATGATGGCGGTGGTATTGTGATGTGGTGGTGGTGGTGGTGATAGTGATGATGGCGGTGGTATTGTGATGTGGTGGTGGTGGTGGTGGTATTGTGGTGGTAGTGGTGGTGATAGTGATGATGATAGTGATGGTGGTGATGGAGGTGATGGTAGTGGCGGTGGTGATGGTGGTAATGGTTTTGATGTTGGTGGTGAAGGTAGTATTGTGGTGATGGTGATGATGGTAGTGGTGGTGATAGTGATGATGGTCATGATAGTGTTGTCATAGTGGTGGTGGGGATGGTGGTGGCGATATTGATGATGATAGTGGTGACAGTGGTGTTGTGGTGGGGATGACAGCAGTGGTGATGGTGGTGACTGTAACAATGGTGGTAATGGTGGTGGTGATAGTGATGATGTATTGTAATGTGGTGGTGATGGTACTGTGGTGGTGGTGGTGATGACTGATGGTGGTGGTAGTGGTGGTGATGATGGTGCTAATAGTTATGATGTTGGTGGTGGTGAAGGTAGTATTGTGGTGATGGTGATGATAGTGTTGTCATAGTGGTGGTAGGGATGGCGATGGTAGTGGTGATAGTAGTGATGGTGATGGGCAATGGTGATGGTTGTAGTGGTGTTGGTGGCAGTGGTGGTGGTGCTAGCAGTTATGATGGTGGTGGTGGTGGTGGTTGTGGTGAAGGTGGTATTGTGGTGGTGATAGTCATGATGGTGCAGGTGAAGGTAGTGGTGGTGTGTATACACGTATTAGTTACACTAAGTCCCTTGGAATGAGACCAACGTGCCTAATCCTCATTACAAAGGACACTAATAGACAACTACATAGAGTGTCAAGTTAAACAGACAGAATCCAGAGCCTTGCAAGCAGATCCTCTCTCTCAAATATTATATCCTTTCCCTACCTCTCCTGCCTTCTTCCCTCAAACTCTTAGTCTTTGAATTACCACATTCAATTTTGTATTTCAGTTTTTATGAAACTCAGCATATGTTCAAAGCCAATTGTGGCTAACTTGACTCAGGCTTGACTATTTCCCAATCTGGAGAGAAAGAAGATAAATGGCACTATCACATAAGAGACTGTGTTTTCCAGGAGTTACGTGTCACTTTCCCCTGCAAAGGAGCAGGCGTGGTTTTTTGGGAGATTGTTTGACATCAAACACATCTGTTTGAAGTTATTTTGAACATAGAGGTTCCAAACCCTAAGTAAAATGGAAAAACTATTTTGTGTGGTTTTCAAAGCAAGTAAAGTGGCCAAAAGCACTTATGTTTCTTAAGCCCCAGAACAACCACTAGGGCCCTCAATCTTTCATTGAGTCTTTTCCAAATCAGTTACTTCTGGAATTTGGTCTCTTTAATCTTCCTCAGCTTTTCTCTCGGTGTAGTTGGAGGTCTATAAAGTCACCCCAAACCTCTGTACCCAGCTAAATTTATTGGTAAGTCCATGCCTCCTAATTTGTTTTTTAAGTTGCATTTTAGGCCTTTAGGCCCAAAGAAAAAATACCTGGAAAGCAGGTACGTCTCAGAAATTCATTAAGCAGCCTAAAAAACAATTCAAATGAGCTTCATTTCTAAGCTGAGGTTGTCATTAACCAATGTTAATTCTAAAAAATATATATAAATTCCAATAGTTCAGAGTGTACGTTTATTGAAGTTTAAGGATCAAATGCTTAAAAGAGACACTGAACTACCACTGGTTATCCTGTTCCATTTCTAGGAAAGACAAAAAAAAAATCAGAAGGAAATTAGCTAATGTTGGGGATTTTGTGAAAGGAATTTGCAAGAAAATAAAGAATCTTTCAGGGACTTTTCTGAAGTCTGTACATGATAAGCCCAATCCCTTGTGCCTTCTGTTCCTCTATTATCAGGGCTTTAACAAGAGATCTGCTGCTCCAAACAGGAATCACTGAGGTCTCACAAAACCTTCAACTGTGAAAAGCAATGTCTATTACTGTGTGGCAAATCCATCTTCGCTCATGCATTTAATAAATGACTATTGGACGCCCACTGTGTTCTAGGGCTAGGGTTGGGATAGAATGGTCCTTTTCTTCATGGGGCTGGGTCCCAGGGAGGTTCTGGTAGGCTCTTTCTTCTGCCTTGAGGTCAGTCCTGAGCTGCTTACTGGGCAGCTCTACCTGGTACTGCAAACTCAGCCTGCTGAAAGCTGGAATCATTACCTCCCACATGCGCCTCTGCCTTTGTCTTGGATGTAACAGAAACTCATTAGAAGTAGCATCAGAAAAATATGGGCTACCACAAGGATACAGAGGGAGCCCCGCAGAACCCAAGGACAAGAAGTATAGCCACGCCCCATAAGGGATGAGAAGCAGGAAATGGAAAACCTCTACAACCAGGGCAGTCAGCTCTCCCACACCAATCTCTGGCATCCCATAGTTTTTGTCCCTGCTTCTCTTTATTTCTCTGTGGCCCAGTCTCTCTCTCTCTGTGTCTGTACTAGTTTGCCAGGGCTGCCATAACAAAATATCACAGGCTAGGGAGCTTATATATTTTCATAGTCCTGGAGGCTGGAAGTCCAAGATCAAGCTGTGGGCAGGGGTGAATTCTCTGAGGCCTCCCTCCTTGGCTTACAGATGGCCACCTCCTTGCTGTGTCCTCATATGCCATGTCCATCTCTGGTATGTCCCTTCTTTTTTTTTCGAGACAGGGCCTCACTCTGTGACTCAGGGTCACCTGAGCCTTCCACCTCAGCCTCCCAAGTAGCTGGGGCCACAGGCATGCACCACCACACCCAGCTGATTTTTTTGTATTTTTTGTAGAGATGGGATTTCACCACATTGCTTAGGCCGGCCTCAAACTTCTGGACTCAAGCAATCCTCCTGCCTCAGCCTCCCAAAGTCCTGGGATTACGGGTGTGAGCCACCTCACCCGGCCAGTATCTCTCTTCCTTTAGACACACAGCTCTGTTGGGTCAAGGCCCCACCCTTGTGACTGGGTTTAACTGTAATTATCTCTTGAAAGACCCTATCTCCACACACAGACACATTGGAGATTAAGGCTTCTACATGCGAATTTGAGGGAAACAAGATTCAGTCCCTAATCATGTCTCAGTCTGTCTCTGACTCTCTCTGTGTGTCTGTCTGTCTCTCTCTTTCTCTCTCTGGGCCATTTTTCTGTGCTTCTCAATGCAGAGGGCAAAAGACAGCTTTTACTTGGTTCCCAAAATTTGTGTCCTCCCAGTTTAAGCTCTAAGTAAGCCTGCTTAGTGACTCCAGTTTCAATTCCAAATTCTTAGGAGAGTAATCATACTGGCATAGTCTAGCTATGGAACACTGCTCAGCTATGTGACCTTAATCAGGAGGGTCACAGCCTGGTACAAACACAGCCACAGGGGTCTATCCACATGGCTAGGGCATGAGAGTGCTGAGGAGTGGCTTTATAGAAAAGTCACCCAAATTCTTTGATACAGAAGAGCTTTGGAAACATCACGGCAGCCTACCTTCCCAGCCTCCCTCTGCATTCCCTGACCTGATGCTAATCTGGCCACTCTGAGAAAAGTCACATGCTCCCATCACTCCTAACATGGTCCCACTCACCCATCTTCTGAGCCCCTGGTGAGCACAGAGCATGTGAGAAGCTGAGCCAAATCAAAGTCTTTTAGCAAGGACTGAAAGGAGGACCAGCTTTTGTGCAGGACCCAACAATGTCTGTGACTCTGCGTGATATACCATTAAATATTACTGCAGGCTGAAACTGCTCAGAAATGTTATCTTTAAATCATTTTACGCAATTGCACGGATTGGTGTGTGACAAGGCTTTGAAAAGTTGATGTGTGCATTAATAGGAGTTTTCATCAGGTGGATGTTAGAGGTTGGGGAGGGGTATTCCAGGCCCATGGGACAGTACGTGCAAAGGTACAGAGACTTAAAACAGAAAAGCATATTCAAGGAAAATTTCAAGTACTATAAGTTAACATGCATGCCTGGGGTAAAGAATTCAAGTGGAGAGCAGAGGTAGAAGCGGCCAGAAACATAGGCAGGGCTAAATCCCAGAAGCCTTTGAGCACTCTTCTAAGCAACTGAGACTTCATCCTCTGGGCATAAGAGTGTCATGTAGGATGAGCATTTTAGAAAAATGACACTGGTAGTGATGTGGAAGAGAAGCATGTCTGGAGGCTGGAAGATGAGTGAGGAGGGTCGGAGGTAAGAGGATGAGGAATGCAGGTAGAGGAACAGACAGATTTGAGGACTATCTAGTAGATGGAAGTGACAGAACTTGATGCTGGGTGAAACAGAATGACCTGTAGCTGTCTGGCATGGGAAGCGGATTTTTTTACAAAAGGAGAAGTGAGATTTTGTTTTAACCTATTTTTATTCTAATAAATTGGACTAAAAGCACTGGTTTGAGCCTGCGCTCCAGTGAAAGTTTCATCATGACTGATAGAGTTGGCCTTAACATCACTGGACTCGACACAAGACTCTTGAGAAAACTGTGACGTTTAACTCTCAATGTCGCCAATGTCACCTTCCTGTTTTGTGCTATTCTTACCGTGAGGAGGCACCTATACAATCAGCCAATTACTATTTTTTGAGCATTTACTCTGTTCCCACGTCTTACAGTATGGCACTTAACATGCAAAATGAAGTCTCTCAGGTTGGGGATTGTGGTAGATCATCTGCAAAGATGGCAGCCAAAAGTTCCTCCTGTCTCTGAATGCACGTACACTTCTCCCATCAAGAGTCAGAGCCTATTTTCCCCTTCTGAGATTATGGCATTGCGACTCATTATGACCAAGAGAATGCAGCAGCCATGACAGGTGAGAGTGTCAGCGCCTGGACCTTAAGAGGCACTGCAGCTTCCATGCTTGCTGTCTTGAAGTCCTGAGCTATCACATTAAGAAGTTCGAGGGCCAGATGCAGTAGCTCACTCCCATAATTCCAGCACTTTGGGAGGCTGAGGTGGGCAGATCACCTGAGGTCAGGAGTTTGAGACCAGTCTGGCCAACATGGTGAAACCTCGTCTCCACTAAAAATACAAAACTTAACTGGGCGTGGTGGCAGCGCCTGTAATCCCAGCTACTCGGGAGGCTGAGGCAGGAGAATCGCTTGAACCCAGGAGGTGGAGGCTGCAGTGAGCCAGGATTGCGCCACTGCACTCCAGCACTCCAGCCTGGGCAAAACTGCAAGACTTCATCTCAAAAAAAAAAAAAAAAAAAAAAAAAGTTCAAGGATTCTGCCAAAGAGAACTCATGGAGAGAGATGATCAGCCAAGAAGAACAGACCCAAGCTGTTCCAGCTGTCCCATCTGAGGTGCCAGTCATGTAGGTGACGCTAATTTGCATCACCCGCCCCCATCAAGCTGTCAGATGACTGTGCTTCATCAGTGGCCTCAGATGAGACAGCAGAAGTACTACCTGGGTCTCAGCTGAGCTGGTATCATATTGCAGAATTGTAGGCGAATAAAACATTATTATTTTAAGTAATTTAATATTGGAGTGTTTTATTATAGAGTGATAAATACCTGGTAAAGAAAATTAACTTTAACTGTGGTAAAGTTTAAATTTTAAAAACTAAATGCAAACTTAGTTGTTTTTCCTAAATAAAATCAGAAAGAGGGCAAGACCTATTAGAAATGAACTAGTCCATCAGCCTACACTAATCTGTTTAGTACCTACAGTATGCCAAAAATGAGACGGTTATTCTAAAACACAAAAAGCAGAAGGCATGGAGCCTGCAACTTAGTGAATGAAGGAGACCATATTTTTTGTTTTAGTTTTTGCTTTTTTGAGACGGAGTCTCGCTCTGTCACCCAGACTGGAGTGCAGTGGCGCAATCTCGGCTCACTGCAAGCTCCGACTCCCGGGTTCACACCATTCTCCTACCTCAGTCTCCCGAGTAGCTGGGACTACAGGCGCCTGCCACCATGCCCGGCTAATTTTTTGTATTTTTAGTGGAGACGGGGTTTCACTGTGTTAGCCAGGATGGTCTCGATCTTCTGACCTCGTGATCCACCTGCCTCGGCCTCCCAAAGTGCTGGGATTACAGGCACGAGCCACCGTGCCCAGCCAGAGACCATATTTTTACGAGAACAGAGCACACAATATAATAATTGGCAATGGTGAAATCTAGGCATTGGGGCAGTTGAATGTGGTATATATCTTAGGCAGATGAGTCACAGTGTTCCAGGTAGGTCGTTGTTACTGGGCAAAAGGGCTTTCTGCCCAATGTGCTGGGACTCAGTACTGTGATGCTGAGTTTTTGAGAAAAGAAAAGATTTTACTGTGAGTCAACTAACAAGGAGACAGGAATCCAACTCACATTCGTCTCCCTGTACTGACTTCAAGGCAGCTATTTTATTAGAAAAAGCTTAGGGAGTGGTTTCTGGGATTAGCAGGTGATGGGGGAAGGAAAGAGGTCTGAAGGTCCTCAGGCATGAGAGTTATCTCTTCCTGCGTCCTCAGGGGTGGCACATACAAATTTGAGGGGAGCTTGTATGGTAGAAATTCGGGCTGTTAGGTCAGCAAGTTCATTCTGCACAGACTCAAGTTGGCTACATTGGTTCCAACCAAGTTCAGCCAGTTTTGTTATCTCACAGGTGGAGGGAGGCCATGCACAGTGGCTCATGTCTGTAATCCCAGCACTTTGGGAGGTCAAGGTGGGTGGATCACTTGAGGTGAGGAGTTCAAGATCAGCCTGGCCAACATGGCGAAACCCCATCTCTACTAAAAAATACAAAAAATTAGCTGGGCGTGGTGGAATGTGCCTGTAATCCCAGTTACTTGGGAGGCTGAGGCAGGACAATTGCATGAACCTGGGAAGCAGAGGTTGCAGTGAGCTGAGATTGAGCTATTGCACTCCAGCCTGGGTGACAGAGCGAGACTCTGTCTCAAAACAAAACAAAAAAAAGTGGAGGGAATTTCAGTGTTTCAGCACGTTTTTTTCTTATCTGCTATCCTGTAAGCTCAAAAATTTCTATTAGTCACTGTTTTTTCTTTAACTCTATGGGAACAGTTTCTAGGTAATCAGGGAAGTCTCTAATCTATTAGAGAGTTAAAGGACAGGCCTCCTGGGCTCCATTTATTTAAACCACACAATAGTCAGGTCTGGACTCTGCCACCCTTTATAAATGGGACCAAGGTCGATTGGTCCAACTGGACCAGTTGAGACTTCTATTGATTCCAACAGAAGTGACTTAGAGACAGGACTGAAAAGGGCCTTAACATTTTTCCCTGGCAAGTTTCTTCTTCTGCATATCTAAGATTTAGGATTCCCAGAAATAGGTTGAAGCTTGAAGAAAGTAAGTCCATAAGTAGGCCAGGCATGGTGGCTCAGGCCTGCAATCCCAGCACTTTGGGAAGCAGAGGCAGGTAGATCACCTGAGGAGAGGAATTTGAGATCAGCCTGGCTAACATGGCAAAACCCCATCTCTATTAAAAATACAAAACTTAGCCAGATGTAGTGGCGTGTTTAAGTGTCTGTAGTCTCAGCTATGAGGGAGGCTGATGCAGGAAAATCGCCTGAACCTGGGAGGCAGAGGTTGAAGTGAGCCAAGATCGTGCCACTGCACTCCAGCCTGGGTGACAGAGTAATACCCTGTCTCAAAGAAAGAAAGAAAGAAAGAAAGAAAGAAGGAAGGAAGGAAGGAAGGAAGGAAGGAAGGAAGGAAGGAAGGAAGGGAGAGAGAGAAAGAAAGAAAAAGAGAGAGAGAGAAAGAAAGAGAAAGAAAGAAAGGAAGGAAGGAAGGAAGGAAGGAAGGAAGGAAGGAAGGAAGGAAGGAAAGAAAGAAGAAGGAAGGAAGGAAGGAAGGGAGGGAGGGAGGGAGGGAGGGAGGGAGGGAGGGAGGGAGGGAGGGAGGGAGGGAAAGAAAGAAAAAGAGAGAGAGAGAGAGAAAGAAAGATAGAAAGAAAGAAAGAAAGAAAGAAAGAAAGAAAGAAAGAAAGAAAGAAAGAAAGAAAGAAACCCAGTCCATAAGTAACCTGTAAATAGATTCACAGTTCCAGAAAGTGGGCCAGGGAGCATGAACAAATGTGTCTCATCAAACTGAGCCTCTGCCCCATTTCAAAGCTTCACCTAAAGCTGCAGTGATCCAGGCAGCATGGAATCGATGTTGGGATTCACATGGATCAACGGAACAGAATACAAAAGCAAGAAATATACCTTTATGTTTCCAGACAATGTTGCCAGAGTAACTCGATGATGAAAGGGTACCTTTTCAGCAAATGGTGCTGGGACAATTAGATATCCACATGCAACAACAACAACAACAAAAAACTTATACTCTCACCTCACACCATACACAAAAAAACCCAAAATGGCACATCAACTTAAATATAAAAGTTAAAACTACAAAATGCCTAGACGAAAACATAGGAGGAAATCTTTGTGAAGTTTAGTTGGACAATGATTGCTTAGAATGACACCAAAAATATAATCAAAAAGTTTTTCATAGTTTGAACTTTATCAAAATTAATAATTTTGCTCTTCAAAAGACACTATTAAGAAAATGAAAAGACAAGCTACAGACTGGGGGGAAAATTCTGCAAATCATACATCTAATTAAAGAGTGTCTATCCAGAGTATATTAAGAACTCCTATAGCTTAATAACAAGAAAACAACCCAATTTTTTTGTTATAAAATTTGCAGTGTATAATTGTATATATTAATGTGGCATAAAATGATGTTATGGTTCATGAATACAATGTGGACTGATTAAATCAAGCTAATTAACATATCCATCACCTCAAATACTTACCATTTTTTGTAATGAGAACTTTTGAAATTGACTCTAAGCAATTTTTTTTTGAGATGGAGTCTTACTCTGTCGCCCAGGATGGAGTGCAATGGCACAGTCTCAGCTCACTGCAATCTCCACCTCCCAGGTTCAAGCAATTCTCCTGCCTCAGCCTCCAGAGTAGCTGGGATTACAGGCACACACCACCACACCCAGCTAATTTTTTTTGTATTTTTATTAGAGATGGGGTTCCACCATGTTGGACAGGCTGGTCTTGATGACCTCAAGTTATCCACCCTCCTCGATCTCCCAAAGTGCTGGGATTACAGGCGTGAGCCACTGCACCCAGCTGACTCTTAGCAATTTTGAAATGTACACTACACTATTACTATCATTATTAACTATTAACACTATTATTAACTAATATTATTATTAACTATACTCGCCATGCTGTGCAACAGATCTCAAAAGAAACCCTTATTCCTCCTAAGATTTTATATCCTTTGACCATTATTTCCCCTTTCCCCTCATAATCCGATTTTTAGAGGGATGAATTATTTCAATCGGCGTTTCACCAGAGAAGAAATGTGAATAGCTAATAAACCCACGAGAAGCACTGCAAGCCCACTGGAATGGCTGTAGCAGGAAAAGGAGAGCCAATCCAATGACCCATGCTCTAACCCAGATGAGTCTCAGAAACATTAAGGGAGAAAAGCCAGACAGAAAAGACTACATATTGTGTGATTCTATTTATATAAAATGTCCAGAAATGGCAAATCTGCAGAGTCAGAAAGATCAACAGATGCCCGGGACTGGGGTAGAAGCAAGGACTGCAAATGAGCACAAGAGAAATTTCTGGAGTGATGAAAACATCCTAAAACTGGATTGCAGTGATAGCTCCACAACTTTCTAAGTTTGCTAAAAAAAAAAAAAAAAAAAAAAAAAGTGATTGAATTGTACACTTGTACAGACAGTCCTTGACTTACAATGGTTCACTTTATGATTTTTTTGACTTGAAGATGGCTCAAAGGCAATATACATTCAGTAGAAATCATATTTTGCATACCCATACAACACTTCTGTTTTTCAGTTTTGGCACAGTGTTCAATAAGTTACATGAGATATTCAACACGTCATAATAAAAATAGGCTATGTGTGGAATGATTGTGCCCCATGATAGGTTAATGTAAGTGTTCTGAGGATGTTTAAGGTAGGCTGGGCTGAGCTGTGATGTTCGGTAGGTTCGGTATATTGAATGCATTTTCAACTTAACGATATGTTCAACTCACAATGGGTCTATCAGGACATAACCCCATTATAAATTGAGGATCATCCGTAATGAGTGGATTTTTATGGTGAGTTATTCCTCAATAAAGCTGTTTTTTAAAAACAGGGAAAATGAATGATGAGGAAAAGCTTATGAGCCATGAGTGCTGACTAATGAGGCAGCTCCTGTGAACAGCGCCCTGTGAAGCGTTAAGCTGGGTATGAATCACAGCAGTGACGACGAGGATGCAGGGTGTGGTGTTTACAGAAAATAACACAAGGAACGGACTCATTTAAAGTGACCTTGACAGCTGGAGGAATTTGGGTTTTATAAAAAGGACATAAAAACCTTTCAAAAAGTTTAATGGTTGTTAAATTCTACAAAGTTTAAAAAACTAGTGCCTCTTCTGGAAAAGGGAAAGCTATGAAGACAGAAAAAAGATCAGTGGTTGCCAGGGATCAAGGGGAGGGCGGGATGAACAGGCAGAGCACCAAGGATTTTTATGGCAGTGAGACTACTCTGCAAGATGCTATACATCATACATGTGTCCAAACTTATAGATGTCTAAAAAGAGTGAACCCCAACAGAAACGCTGAACTCTGGGTATGAACAGTGTATCAACGTAGGGTCACCCAATTGTAACAGATGTGCCACTGTCCTGGGGGATGCCTATAGTGAGGGAGGCTGTGCATGGGTGGGAACAGGCAGTGTACGGGAACTTTCTATGCCTGCCACTCAATTTTGTTGTGAACCTAAAACTGCCCTAAAAAAAAATAAGATTTAAAAAATAAAATATAAGTGGAATAAATACCTAAATCTCAGTGTTGTCATCCTGCTCCTGAATGGTGGTCACCAGAATTATGTGAGGCCATTGTCATGTTCTCATTTGCACAAGCAGGCAGTCTTTGTGGTTATTATCTGGGGTTAGTCTTCACTCTGACTTCCTCACTTACTGCACACAACATCAACCTAGTCCATGGGTGCAGAGGGAAATCTCAAGCCTGTAGATGGTCTTGAGAACTCAAGAAGTGTCTAGGCCTACAAATAGCCCACCATTAATACATCTCCCCATATCCCCGCCCAGCATCCTTCCTTGCTCCCAGATCAGACCCTTGGTTCTCACAGATAGTGAGCTGGACTGGCCAAAGCCGGAAAAATACAGCCATTTTGAAGCCATGGTATTGAGACAGCTATCAACAAGGCAAAGTTAAATTACTCTATTTAACTTGGTTGTTTATGAAATTACTGTGTAAAAATATGCATTCTTTAGAACAGAATTTATGTTTTGTTCTCCCAGCATTTTGATAAAATCTCCACTGCAAGCAGGTCAGCAAGCCTGTGGGGATGTTTGCATCACAGAGCCGCACGGGGTCACCCCAAGCCCATTTCTCACCTACCTTTGTGAAGGCCTACTCCAGGTGGTCAGCACAGATCCCCTTTATTACAGGGCTGGCCTGGGACAAAGGAAGGAAGCGCTTGGAAAGCCCTGTCCTTAGGGTCAGTGGCTATGCCACACCCACCAGCCGATGGGCCCATCGGGAGGGAAGACAGTGCAGGGATTCCAAGCTGTCTCTCATCTGGCTGCTGATTCATGGTTTATTTTCCAGTGCAGGCATAGATTTTAATTAAAGTAAAAGCTAAGTTTGTTGTGAGCTAGCCAGAGCATGTTGATGAGCTACATTCGGTGCTGGAGTCGGGTGTGTGACCTCTGGCCTGGACTTGTTGAGGAGATTGTGTGCTGTGTTCTGGGAGGGCAGGGGAGAGAGGACAAGGGGCCCAGCACTGAGAAGGGGCCAGGGACTGTGAGGTCCTCCCCATGCCGGTGTTCTGCGATGATGGCAGGCACTCAGGGGCAGCTGAATGACACGTCTGAGTCTGAGGAGGCCAGGCCTTGAGCACTGTCTCTCAGCCCCTGGAGAGGTGACCATGCTTTGGCAGCAATAGAATTCGTGTCCACTGAGAATAAGACCTCAAGTGGTGACCAGAATGGCCTCCCAGGTGCTTTGGGACTCAGATCCAGTCCCCTTTGCCAAATACTTGGCATACAATTAGGACGGTTATTATCCAAACAAAAACATAAAACATAACATAACAAGTGTGGGTGAAGACGTGGGTATTGGAACCCTTGTGCAGGGCCAGTGAGAATGTAAAATGCTGCCACCGCTGTGGAAAACAGTATGGCACTTCCTGAAAAAGCTAAACTTAGAATGATCATGCAAGCCCAGCAATTCTTCCCCAGATATATACACAGAAGGATGGAAAGCAAGAACTCGAACGGATATTTGCACACCCATGTCCATAGCAGCATATTCAACAGATGACGGACACACAAATGTGATTGATTCCTACAATGGAACGTTACTCTGCTGTAAAAAGAAAGGGAATTCTGACACACGCTACATGAATGAACCTAGATGGCAGGTGCTCAGTGAAATAAGCCAGTCACAGATGGACAAATACTGTGTGGTTCCACTTAGGTGAGGTACCTAAAGTAGTCAAAGTCATAGAAAGTAGAATGGGTATTGCCAGGGGCTGGGGAAGCAGAGAGTGGGGAGTTAGTGTTAGATGGGTACAGAGTTTCAGTTCAGGAAGATGAAATCGTTCTGGAGATGGTTGGTGGTGGCGGCTGCACAACATTATGGATGTACACTTAGAAGCGGTGAAAATGGTAAACTTAATGTTATAGATATTTTACCACAATGTAAGAAATAAAAAATATAAAAATGAAAACACCTTGCTCGCAGCCCCAAGAATGACTGAGGTGGATTTTCCACTAGCTCAGCAGGGGAAGAGCTGAGTCAGATTTGATTGAAAGGAAGAGAGAAGAGCAGCCTTTCCTATCTGAGTTTGCGTGGTCAGGTTCACACCTGTTACAAAGCCAAGGCCCCAGTAGCCATGCTGGACCCTGCACCCTGATATGGTTTGGATTCGGGTCCCCGCCCACATCTCCTATCAAACTGTAATCCTCGGTGTCCGGGGAGGGGCCCGATGGGAGGTGATTGCATCACAGGGCGGACTTCCCCTTTGCTGTTCTCGTGATAGTGAGTTCTCACCAGATCTGGTTGTTTAAAAGTGTGGGCCAGGTGTGGTGGCTCATGTCTGTAATCCCAGCACTTTGGGAGGCCAAGGCAGGCAGATCACCTGAGGTCAGGAGTTCAAGACCAGCCTGGCCAACATAGTGACACCCCGTCTCTACTAAAAATACAAAAATTAGCCCGGCGTGGTGGCACACACCTGTAATCCCAGCTACTCAGGAGGCTGAGGCACAAGAATCACTTGAATCTGGGAGGCGGAGGTTGCAGTGAACCGAGATCTCACCACTGTACTCCAGCCTGGGCGACAGCCAGACTTTGTCTTGGGTCTTATTTTAATAATGATTTTATTTTATTAATGACCTTATTTTAATAATGATCATATATATTTATTAATTACAAAGATAGGAGACTCCATTAAAGAGGAAAAGTACTATCCATGGTTTGCCTCCATAAAAGTACAAAAAAAAAAGCGTGTGGCACATCCCCCTTCACTCTCTTCCTACTGCTCCAGCCAAGTGGGACGTGCTGACTCCCTGTTCACCTTCCGCCACAGTTGAAAGTTTCCTGAGCCCTCCACAGCCATGCTTGCTGTACAGCCTACAGAAACATGAGCCAATTAAACCTCTTTCTTTATGAATTACCCAGTTTTGCGTAGTTCTTTACAGCAACGCAAAAACGGACTAATACACACCGTCTTCAGCACTCCCTAGCCCCATGCCTGAGCCCCTCTCATCCTTACTCCCCAGAGCTGGGGCTGGGTGGGAGGGAGGCAGGCAAGGAGAGAGGATATCTTTTTCATTCATGACATTAGAATAACTTCTTTTCGAGGCTGAAAGCTTTATGATTTGTTTTCTAGGTCACCTCAAAATGTCCCCAAGCCATCGCTGGAACTGCCCAATGAAGGTCGTTCTTCCTTACAAAGTAGATTCTGTTGCTAGAGCTGCCATAACAAAATGCCACGGCCTGGGTGGCTTAAACAGAATTTCATTTCCCCACATTCCAGGGGGCTGGAAGCCCAAGGTCCAGGTGTGAGCAGGGCTGGTTTCCCCTGAGGCCTCTCTCCTTCGCCTGCAGATGGCTTCTTCTCCCTGTGTCCTCACAGGGCTATCCCTTTGTGTCTGTGCCCTCATCTGCTCTTCTAATAAAGACACCAGTCATACTGGGTTAGGGCCCATCCTAATGACCTCATCTAACCTTATTTATCACCTCTTTAAAGGCGCTATCTTCCAATTCAGCCATTCAGAGGTCCTGGGGGTTGAAACTTCAAGACAGGAATTTGGAGTGAGGACACAGTTCATTCCATACAAAGACAGGAGTGGCTTCATCCAGAACCCTGAAAGTCCATCCCTCTACAGAAACCCAGATCTAATCGTGTCACTTCCATACACAAAGACAGGAGCGGCTTCATCCAGAACCCTGAAAGTCCGTCCCTCTACAGAAACCCAGATCTAATCGTGACACATCCACACACAAAGACAGGAGCAGCTTCATCCAGAACCCTGAAAGTCTGTCCCTCCACAGAAACCCAGATCTAATCGTGTCACTTCCATACACAAAGACAGGAGCAGCTTCATCCAGAACCCTGAAAGTCCGTCTCTCTACAGAAACCCAGATCTAATCGTGACACATCCACACACAAAGACAGGAGCGGCTTCATCCAGAACCCTGAAAGTCCGTCCCTCTACAGAAACCCAGATCTAATCGTGACACATCCACACACAAAGACAGGAGCAGCTTCATCCAGAACCCTGAAAGTCTGTCCCTCCACAGAAACCCAGATCTAATCGTGTCACTTCCATACACAAAGACAGGAGCGGCTTCATCCAGAACCCTGAAAGTCCGTCCCTCTACAGAAACCCAGATCTAATCGTGTCACATCTGACACCAGCTAGGTCTTTCTCAGTTCTTTCTCTACTCCCTTGTTTGGGCGTTGAAGGAAGTTTGCAAAGCGTGTCTGGCCGAACGTTCTCATTGCTTGACGGACTTCATCGCAATAGAGGGACCTCTTCCAAGCTGATGGCTTATTCAAAGCAAAACTCTAGTTTTCCCAATGAGATTTTTATGGTCTGGTGTAAGGCTGATCTTATCAAAAGGCTTTGTCAGCACAGTCTCTGGATTTACACAGGGGCCTCTCGAGAAAGCCACATGGCATCAAGACAAGGCTGGACTGCAGCCTCTCTTTTGGTAACCAGATTGGCACATAATACCCTTCCCAGTCTCGTTTTTCAACTTAAATTATATATTCCCCAAGCCCCTGGCTGAGTAAATAAATCGAATCAGGAGTGGGGTGTGTCCAACTTTGAAAAACACCGCTCTGCTGTGTGAAACTCTAGATGGCTTTGTCTGGGACCTAGACCCATTGTTCTTGCTTGGCAATAATGGTTTGATTCTCACATTAAATGCATTAGTTTGATAAAGGGCCAAGAAGTGCACACTCATGAATCTGAAATGACCCCTTTCCTCACCAAGACCCTGGCGTGGCCAGCTATCTGCAGGAGATGAAAGGGACCCAGCCTCTATTTTTGTGGCCTCTCCAAGGAGCAAACTTTTTATTTCTACTTTGATGTAGAAATAAAAAGGCATTTCTATACCAGCAACCCCTTAGCATGAGCATTTAGCATGAACATTTTGTATCTGCCCAGGAATTTCCAAACTTTGATGCCATTACGGTCTGGGAGAGCATGACTGACGCAAGTAAGCCAGGAGCGCAGGCAGGAGCACCGAGCCCAGCCGCCTCCCGCACCCCCTCCACCCGCCCCATCTAGAGCCCATTGCATTAGCAGCCGCCTCCCGCACCCCCTCCACCCGCCCCATCTAGAGCCCATTGCATTAGCAGCCGCCTCCCGCACCCCCTCCACCCGCCCCATCTAGAGCCCATTGCATTAGCAGCCGCCTCCCGCACCCCCTCCACCCGCCCCATCTAGAGCCCATTGCATTAGCAGCCGCCTCCCGCACCCCCTCCACCCGCCCCATCTAGAGCCCATTGCATTAGCAGCCGCCTCCCGCACCCCCTCCACCCGCCCCATCTAGAGCCCATTGCATTAGCAGCCGCCTCCCGCACCCCCTCCACCCGCCCCATCTAGAGCCCATTGCATTAGCAGCCGCCTCCCGCGCCTCCACCCACGCCATCTAGAGCCCACTGCATTAGCCCAGAGGATAAGTCATTTTGCAGCAAAGCCTCATCACTGATAGAACCAGCTCCTTAGGCACCCTCATTCCCGGAGAGACACTTGACAGGGCAGAGCCTGAAGCAGAGTTTCCAGGAAGACAAGGCGGCCAACTTTCCTAGGAACTGCAGGTGGAGGTCCCGCTCATGTGTTTCTGTGAATTAAGGTGGGGCCTTGGGGAAAGAGCAGAAGAGCTCCCCAAGCTGCCTGGGCCCAGCGCACAGGCTGAGTTAAGGGCCGCGTGCACGAGCTCCACTGGATCTCAAAAATGCGGTCACCGTGCCCTCGCTGGGCCCGTCTTAGCCTGCCCCAGCGTGGGGCAGAAAGGGGCAGAGGGTGGCACAGTGCAGGGGAGCTGGTAAAGACTGGACAGGGAACCGCAAACCCCGCCCTCCCAGGGCCTTCCAGCCAAGTCTCAGTTTCTTTTAGGCTCCTCTCTTCCTTAGGATTAGCCTCAGCCCTCACCCACAGGCCGACCGAGGCTAATCCTCTGCCATTTCTAGCTGTGGATCCTGGGCAATATTCACTATACAGCGCTTTACTTTATCTATAAAATGGGGCTCATTGCCCCCTCCTTGGGTTGTTGGGTGGGTTGTATGAGCGATCAAAGAGCCCAGGGAATGGAATTGTTAATACTGTACTTTCTGGGACTGCAGGGTCACTCCTCACACCATCAGCTCATCAGAGAAGAACCAAAGCCTGGCTGTCCCCAAATGGCCTCTGGACCAGGCCAGCATGTGGGCCCTCCCTGGTGGTCACACCTCACCATCCAGCACTCAGGGGCCTCTTGTCTCTTCCCACTAACAGAAAGAAATGCTGTGCGGCCACTGGCCTCTGTCTGAGCACAGGAGACACCAAATGGGAGGGTTTTGGCAAAGGGAGAGGGAACTTGGCCCCCTTCCCACACCATGCTCCTATCCTCTGGAATGCAGGGAGGGAGGCTGTGTTCTGCATGTGGCGGCTCTGAAACTAAATGCTCCTTATTTTATGCACACCCAGCAAAGCCAACAGGACACTCACCCACCAAAGACCAGCCTCCCCATTCTACACACGAAGGTCAGGTTTCCCAAAGTCATGCTCAGGGGATCCTAGGAAAAAAGTTTCATCTTGAATTGGCTCTAATCTCACTGAGGAGAGAGAGTAATTTATTAATTTTTATTAATTATTAATATATTAAATTTTTTAGAGATGGGATCTCACTATGTTGCCCAGGCTAGAGTGCATTGGCTATTCACAGACAATCATGATGCAGTCATAGTGCACCACATCCTCAAACTCCTAGACTCAAGTGATCCTCCTTCCACAGCCTCCCAAGTAGCTGAGACTGCAGGCACACGCCACTGCACCCAGCCCTGGACTATTAATTTTTATATTTTTTATATCCATAGAGTCAGGCAGCATCTGATGCATAGTAACCATGCAATAAATGTTGAATCAATAAATGTGAATGACCATACCCATGCATAGACATATGCATCCATATAAATCTCAGCTTATCTCATTTTCCTAAGCAATGCTGACAGCCTTGACAGCTTTTGACAAACTGATTAAAAACAAAGCCTTGATTTTCCCATCCATGAAGTGGGGCTAAAATATGCCTAAATCTATGGATTGCCTTTAGAAGTCAGTCTCCTTCAAAATTTCAAACTAAGGGTCTCACCCCCATCAGTGCATCACGAAGTCCATTTAGTGAACTGTGACCAACATTTTTAAAAAATGAGGTAGAAAATAAAAGGACCCACCAGAAAATATGATTGGAAATATCAGAGTCGATCACGGGGAGGAAGGGAAGGTAGGTCACTATTTTGTGAAGCTTTTGCTTTGGTTACGCATATGGGTATGTGCTGGGTTGGAAATGTCAAGGCAGTTAAAAAAAAAAAAAAAGTCTTGAAAGTCACAGCCCCCTAGTAGAGTGTCCACAGCCAGATCTGAGGATGGGACACGGTGCCGTGCCTCGTTTTGTGGAGCCTGGCTACACCCTGGGTTGGCAGAAGCGTTTTTCCCAGATCTGTGGAGTGGCTGCTGCTGTGTTGCAGCCCCTCTGGGATGTGTTCACTTTTTCACGGTGCAAAGGTTTCACTTAGAAAATAAGCCGTGAGTGAAAAATCCAGACTCATGCAAGTCTGCCATTTATTATGTGAAGGTAAAGAAACTACAATTAGGACTAAATTGGTCTCTTCTCAGGGGATGCATAAACACATCCCCCAGAACCTTTTTTAAAACATTGCAGGCAGGGCCTGTAGTTCCCGTGTGAACGTCTTGGATCCAAAGGCTTATCTTTGAAGGAGAAAAGTTGAGGCTTGGAATTATAGAATCCTGAGCCCTTGGAGTAAGAAAGGTCCTTTGGAGTCACTGACCAGCCCCATACACAAGTCCTCTTTGCCAGGTCACTCCCTGAGCTAGGAATTTCTGCTTCCTGCCAGTACAAAACCCTGCTTCTGTCACTTCAATTATTGATCCTGAAAGCCAAAGAGAAAAGAACTCTGTTCCCATATAAAGCCCCTCAATCAACTTATCCTAAAGAGTTATTATTTTTTTTTCTTTTTTGAGACAAGGTCTTGCTGTCACCCAGGCTGAAGCACAGTAGTGTTGTCATGTCATGACTCACTGCAGCCTGGCACTCAAGCTTAAGTGATCCTCCCTCCTCAGCCTCCCGAGTACCTGAGACTACAGGTGCATGTCTCCATGCCCGGCTAATTTTTTTTTCTTTTGCAGAGACTGGGTCTCACTCTGTTGCCCAGGCTGGTCTGGAACTCGTGGGATCAAACCATCCTCCTGCCTCAGTCCCCCAAGGTGCAGGAATTACAGGGTCACACCATGCCCACTGAGTTAACACTTTTTGATAGCCAAGGGATTGTACAAGCCTCTGAGCTCAACCCCACTTGAATCATCTTGAGGGACTTGATCATAATTCAAGTTCTTCTTTGGCACATTTTTATGATTGGCTATGGATTTACATAAAAAACAATGAGTCACAGAGTGGAGAGAGCTATTAGATTGGCAGTCCCCAACCTTATTGGCACCAGGGACCAGTTTCGTAGAAGACGATTTTTCCACAGATGGTGGGGTGGGGGGTGGTTTTGAGATAAAACCGTTCCACCACAGATGATCAGGCATTTCTTAGATTCTCATAAGGAGTGTGCAGCCTACGTTCCTCACATGCACAGTTCACAGTAGGGTTCGTGCTCCTGGGAAAATCTAATGCCACCGCTGATGTGACAGGAAGAGAAGCTCAGGCAGGACTGGTCGATCACCTGTCACTCACCTCCTGCTATGCGGCCCGATTCCCAACAGGCCACGGACTGGTACCGGTCTGTGGCCTGGGGGTTAGGGACCCTTGTATGACATGAATGTAAGGAAACCAAATACCCACAAAGAGGAACCTGACCGGTGCTACCCACATCCAGTGTCAGTCTCCCTTATGAAGACTTGAACTTCCAAGGTCTAAGCAGAGAAGGACTTCAACAAGACAGTGTGTCTCCAGGTGGAGAGAGGAGCTGGTGACATGGTCCCAGACTATGTGTGTCCTTCCCTGTGGGGGCTCCGTGCTGACTTCTGCTGTGGAAACTTCCTCTTGTCTCCACACCTGTGTCGCTGCTCCATCAGAGCCCCCTTAAGCATGCTCAACACATTTTATCCGCAGATGCTCTGAGCACTCAGGAGCGTACTGAAATTTGCAGCAAGAGGGTCACCCCCACTGTGCAAGCATCCACAAGGAAATAGACTTGAGGCATTGCTTTTGACACCGTGGACTCTTAGAGTGCTCAGGCCTGCCTGGGCCCCGCCCTCATTCTCTCCAACATGACACCATCTGCTCAAGCCCTTCTGGAATCCTGTGCTAGAAAAGCACTTCACTTTATAGCCTTAAAGGTTCCATCTGGGCTTCCGGGTTTCCATCCTGGCCTGAACCACTTCTCCATTACTCACTAGCTGGATCTACCCTGCAACAAACCTCAGCTCCCTCTCCTACCAGCCAACAGGATCTGGATCTTATCACATGAAGTCCCCTTCGACCCACCCGCACTGTGATCCAGTGGCCTCATTGCTCCTTTTTCCACCCCACCCTCACCCCCCCACCCCCAACAGAAAGTGAAAAAGTGCCTTCTCCAGGCTTAAGGGACTCACACACGAGTTCCTGTGCCCACTCTGTTGGGCTCCATTAGGCACTCGTTATTTTTCTAAGTAGAGATAAGTAAGTAAACACCACAGTGAATAGTCACATCCTCCCTTAGAGACCAAACTCCTAGGCACTCAGGTGTCCCTAGAGACCTGCTCCAGTGTCTCCACCTCCCTATCCCCATCAGCCTAGCAGTCGCTTGTTCATTCACCACTGACACTTGTTCTGGGACTCTCATCTGTCCCCCATCCTGTGCCCCACAGCTCCAGACATTCGGATGGTGGTTATGAGAATGGTTGTCACATGGGAAGCTCCCCTTCTACCTCCAAAAGCATATTGGGGCCCAGGCACATGAGCCAGCAGATCCAGAGAGAAGCAGATAGCAGAAGCTGCCCCAAATCCAGTTCTAGTCATTCAACCACAAATGCAGAGCAAAATGCATCCCTCCTTCTCAGACCCTCTCAGACACCACACCCTTGACTTCCCAGGAGATATTTGATACACTTAGATAGCATTTGAATAAGACTTTACTGGTGTACATCCATTCCTACAATCTTAGCGCTGGAAACATCTCTGAGATCCTTTGATCTCTCTTATCGTTTTTACAGGGTAGAAGCTAAAGCCCAAGGGATTTGTCCAAAGCCAGTCAGCTTGTTACTGAAATGACAGGGGCTGGTATACACCTAATGCCAACATGCCCCACATGATCTCCCCAAGGTGCCACATAGGGCAGTTGGACACTAAGGTCTTTGCCCTCCTTCCTACTGAGAGGTGGGGGCAATTCCCTGCACCCTTTGAAGCTGAGTGGGCTCATGGCTCCTCTGACTAGTAGACTATGGTGGTGGAAGTGATGCTGCATTCTACTGTGAGGTCATAAATAGCCCTACATTTGCTCTTTGGAACCCCTCACTCTTAGATCCCTGAGCCACCATATAAGAAGTCCAGCTACCCTGAGGCTGTGGACTGCGGCTGCCCTCCAGTCTTTAAGGCCAGCTGTGCGCGGGTGTCTCACTTTCTACACTCCACCCTCAGCATCAGATATGTGAGTCTCAGACCACCCAGACTGGCCAGTCTGCCCACTGAATACCACCAAGTGGTGCCAGGCAATTCCACACAGAGAAGAACTGCCTGGCTGAGCCCTGCCTGAAATCCTGGCCCACAAAGTCATGAACTATATATATATATGACTGTGACTTTAAACCACTAGGTTTTGGAATAATTTGTTGTGCAGCAATGAAAAGCTAGAACACTGCCTCATCTCCTATACTAGTTTGCTAGGGCTGCCATAACAAAATATTGCAGACGGGATGGTTAAACAGAATTTTATTTATCACCATTCTTGGGCTGGAAGTCCAAGATTTAGGTGTCTATGCGGTTGGTTTCTCCTGAGGTCTCTCTTTGGCCTGTAAGTGGTGTCTTCTCCCTGTGTCCTCACATCACCTCCCCTGTGTGTGTCTGTATCCTCATCTCCTCTTCTAATAATGACACCAGTCAGGGGGGATTAGGGCCCACTCTAAAGATTACATTTGTACTCCTTTGCTCCTGTAAAGACCCTATCTCCAAATAGAGTGACATTCTGAGGTACTGGGGCTTAGAACTTCAACATATAACTTCGGGGGACATAATTCAACCCCTCATACCTCCTTAAAAGGAAGATTGACCTATCTATAATTCACATTCCCCAAGTACTGAGTTCTCCCTGCTCTAGCAGGAACACCAGCTCACTGTGTATTCTTGCTTAGACACTGGATAATCATATGTACTAAAGTGAAATTGAAATTCTATACAGGGACAAGAATGGAAGTTATGATTATGTGAACTCCTCCCTTGTGTACAATGGAAATAGTAGTGCCCACTTCCCATGATCATAAGAAAAGCCCCAGGGGGGGCCGGGCGCGGTGGCTCACGCCTGTAATCCCAGCACTTTGGGAGGCCGAGGCGGGCGGATCACGAGGTCAGGAGATCGAGACCATCCTGGCTAACACGGTGAAACCCTGTCTCTACTAAAAATACAAAAAATTAGCCGGGCGCGGTGGCAGGTGCCTGTAGTCCCAGCTACTCGGGAGGCTGAGGCAGGAGAACGGCGTGAACCCGGGAGGCAGAGCCTGCAGTGAGCCGAGATTGCGCCATTACACTCCAGCCTGGGCGACAGCGAGACTCTGTCTCAAAAAAAAAAAAAAAAAAAGAAAAGAAAAGCCCCAGGGGTGTGGTGACAACCGGCCAAGGAGGCTGGAGTCCTAGGTCACACCTGTGCATGTCACCCCAGGGCCTCTTCTTCAGGGTGCTGGGGGGAGGGCCAAACCTGCCAGAGTTTTTCAGGCACCGACACAGATGGCTCCCCTGTGAGCCTGGCTCCTACGGTCAGGCTGTTAGGTTAGGCACGAGTCCCACCTGCTGAGGAAAAGGGACAAACAGGACGCTCAGTGTTCCATTAAGGACCTTGCATTTCACTCAGCTCTGCAAGCTCCTGTCATGAATGATGTGTGTGATGCTGGGCCAGCCGGGCAGGGCCAGGGTGGGCAGCAGATGGGCACACTGACTTTCCCCTCTGCAGAGCCCAGAGCCAGGCCGCAGCCCCGCCAGCCTGACAGCAAAGTGCGCTTGGCAAGCAGAGCCCGTGTCTGGTTTATGTAGAGCAAGGAAAGCACTGGCAAGCGGTTCTCTTGGCCAGCGCTGTGGGACACAGCCAGGCCCAGATTGCAGGGGTGTCTGGTACAAGCCAGGGGGGCTCTGCAGCATCCCGCAGGAAGAGTGCCTGTCCTTGGGGTAGAAGCTCAGTTCACAGCAACAGAGCTGAATCCTTTATCTGGGAAAGCTCTTTTTCCTCTGTCAGGCCACCTCACAGCATCCTCCCTATCACGTGGTTGTTTTCAATATCCAAGCTTCCCCAGGCGTCCCCTTTGTGTCTGCACTTCAAGCTCTCCTGTGCCTGTGTTGTGCTACCAAATTCTTCAAAAAGGGAAGTCGCAGGCTCTCCCCTCAGCTCCGTCTGCCAGGCCCTGGCCTCAGATCCTGCTGGTCTGAGCTGGGCGCCTGTGGGATTGTGCCTTACTCACTGTTCCTGCCTCTGAAACCTTCTCATTTGAGATGGGCTGCTCTTCCTGAGGCCTGCAGCCCTGCAGCAATTTGTTAGGCACAGGGCAAGCATCCTTGGGTGTGACTGGGGGAGTCTGGGTCATAATGTGTGCTTTATCATTGGAGAGTCAGAGACCCAGGCCAATGGACAAATGCACCTTACCCCCTCAAAACTACTTTTTTTTAACGCATGAGGTTATTTTCCTCCACTATAGACTCTATCTCAGAAGCAGAAAGCCATCCGTGAACAATGCCCCGGGACCAAGCCAACTCATAACACTAGTGGGAAACAGCCTCGCCACGCTTGCACCTGCATCCTGGTCTCCCGCTGCCTTACGGGACCCTTGCTGTTACCTGGGACTTCAGCAGAGCACAGCCTCGTCTTACAGAGGTCAAGTGTCCCACTGCTGCAGGGCCTTCAACCTGGGTGGGACATGGCCAGGGTGAGGAGAGGGCGGGATGTGGGCACATAGCCCAGTACTCTTTCCCAGACATCTGCCCTCTGGGGTCAGGGGGTCACACGAGCCCCCCAGCCCACACGAGGACAGCCATGTCTCATGCTCCCTTACCATGCGGGTCCACCCACCCCAGATGCTCCCTCCAGCCCAAAGTGTTCACAGCACCAACATGACTCAGCTTCAGCAGGAGGCAGGGATTCGGGGCAAACACAGGGATGTGTTCATGGCATGATCCGAGCCACCTGTCCATCACCTGTGCCCATTGTCAGTTTATCGACAGCTCCATATTCACCCATTCATCATCTACCTACAAAACACGGCTGGCCCACTACGTGTGCTTCTTTCGCCAGCTGGCAGTGCTAAACTTAGTCAGTAGAGGGCATTAGAGGAAGATTATAGGGGAAGGGGCTTTCTGTCCTGGTTCCAGTGGGCCCTCTTGTCGAGGTTCCTGCAGGACATGGCAGCCAGCAATCCCCAATGGCCAGGAGCTCCCTTCCAGACCCCCACCTTGGGTTCAGGCCTTTGGCAAGATGTCTCTTGGTGAATACCTTTCCCCCGATACTAGAGGGGAGATTTCTAGCAAGTTCTGAAGGATGGATTTCCAGAAAGTCCTCCCACACAGTACCACAGCAGCTTCTCTGCCATTCAGGGAGCCATAACCATGGCTGATTAGATCTTTCTAACTAGGTCTGAACCTCAGGTTGGGCAATAGGAGCCCTTTCTTGGGGAAATGTATCTCAGCCCATGGGGGGCTGGGCCCTCCTTATGTATATGCTATTTTTCACTCTTGAGTCCACTTCTAACTAGCCAGTCCTTCAGGACTCCAGTCCCCTGTTATGTTAATAATTCTTTTTGTTGTTGCTGTTTTCTGTTTTGAGATGGAGTCTCACTCTGTTGTCCAGGCTGGAGGGCAGTGGCACGATCTCGGCTCACTGCAGCCTCCACCTCCCGGGTTCCAGTGATTTTCCTGCCTCAGCCTCCTGCTGGGATTACAGGCACACACCACCACGCCCGGCTAATTTTTTTTTTTTTATTTTTAGCAGAGATGGGGTTTCACCATGTTGGCCAGGCTGGTCTCAAACTCCTGACCTCTGGTGATCTGCCCACCTCGGCCTCCCAAAGTGCTGGGATTATAGGCATGAGCCGCCGTGCCTGGCTAATAATTCTTTATATTAAACTTTCCCTGTTCAAATTTCCTGGTTGGGCCCTGGCTGATGCACTGACTAAGGGGCTCCCTTTTTCCCTCTGAAAAGCAATGTGGGTTTCTAGATTCCAAGAAGGGAGATCAAGTCTTTGACGGAGGCAGAAATCATGCCACACTAGGGATAACTGGCTGGAATCGAGGGCAGCTGGAGGACATTCTAGCAGATGTGAGCTGCTGCCTTCAAGTTCCCGGGGAGCTGGCTTTGGAAACAGACTTGGCCTTGTTCTGTTGGATTCAGAAATCAGATAGAGAACGAGCCAGTAGGTCAAAGCTATGGGGGAGGGGCCAGATTCCAACTCCACATACATGAGGCCCTTCTCATCATTCTAGCTGTTTGAGCATGAAACACATGGGCCATGCCTGAACCTGCTCCAGCACATGTGCCTCAGGAGGGAGGTACAGGCTGGACAATTGCCTTCAGAGGACGATATGGAGGGTTTGGGGTATGATGAAGAAGATTTCTAAGAATCAATTATGCTGAGAAATTTTAACAAATGAAATATAAGGCAGAGCATTACAATGATCAAACAATAAGAAAATGCTAAAGAGTAATCTTAGACACCTCTAACCTAAGATCTTGGGTCTCCATGTCCTTCTAATAATGACATGTATTTGGCCAATGGATTAATAAAGTTGTTATTAAAAGTTTCTCTCCAGTTTTTACTATTTTGGTATAATGTATCTAGCTGGATAAAAGTAATGTATCAATAATCACACAGTTACGTTGATGCTCAAAATATACTGAACCATATGAGCGAAATAACATTTTCAACTAAGGTAAGCACAGTATTGCCAGAATTTATATATTGTATAGATCTACAATTTAATTTTCTATTTGATCATAAAATCTCATTTGCTGTTTTTTATCTTAGGAACCCAAGGGCTGTTTAACTTAGACATTTGTGGTGTACTAAAGTTATTGTAAGGCTATTTAAATAGTTAAGCATTAAGTGCGCATGAATTTACAGTTCTATAAATGTTCTCTTGAACTGTATAAGATACAGTACTCCTGGAAACCCAGCTGAGAAACCCAGACCCAGTTTCACACTGCCAAATAATTCATTTTCAATCAGGAAGCAATGTTTTTATCTTCACAGATTTAAGTTCACAAGCTTGACCAGGACACAGAAAGAGTCTGATTAATCAATCTGGTAACTTAGCAAATATCTAGTACTTGTCTGAGGCCAGGCACTCTGAATACAGCACTGAGAAAGACAAACACAGCCCCTGCCCTCATGGAGCAAAAACATCATTATTCATCTCATAAGTGACACACAGGCTGAAAGTTAACAGGGGTAACTGGAGCTAAGGCTGGGAGGAGGGAGGGCTTGTCGGGCACAGCCCTCCATGGAGAAGGCACATGTCAGCTGAGCCCTAAAGGGTGGAGTGAAAGAGGCGAGGGGGATGTTTGCTGGGGGTGGGGTCGTTGCAGGTGGAGGAAACCTCATGTCTCACCATATGAGAACACAGCCCTTCAGACCTGGCAGTGAGAGGCCAGGGAGGGTGGAGGGGACAGGAACGCAGTGCAGATGCGCTTTACTCTTACATGTATCTTTATCCTATGCATCTTTATTCCTTATCTGAGCATCACGACCCATCAAATACGCGTGTGCGCATGTGTGTGCACTCGGATGTGCGTGTGTTTATTGGGTCTAGATGTAAGAAGTCTTCCTTACAATTGACACGAGTCAAAAACTGTGAAAAATATGGCTTTCTCCTGAGTGAACTGGGAAACTATTGAAGGCTTTTGGGCCACAATGCTGGCCAGATTGCATTTTAAAAGTTCTACCCTGGAGCCGGGTGTGGTGGCTCACGCTTGGAATCCCAGCATTTTGGGAGGCCCAGGCAGATGGATCGCCTGAAGTCAGGAGTTCAAGACCAACCTGGCCAACATGGTGAAACCCCGTCTCTACCAAAAAAAAGTAACAATTAGCCTGGTGTTGTGGTGGGTGCCTGTAATCTCAGCTACTCAGGAGGCTGTGGCAGGAGAATTGCTTGAACCTGAGAGGCAGAAGTTGCAGTGAACCAAAATCATGCCACTGAACTGAGGCCTGGGTGACAGAGCAAGACTCTTTCTCAAAAAAAAAAAAAAAAAAAGTTCTACCCTGGTGGCAGAGAAGAGAAGGGACTGACGGGGAATGAGACCGGAAGCCAGGGAAGGGGCTGCAGTGGAGACAGCTGGTGCTGTCCCACATCTGGGTCGTGCCAGTGGGGGTGAAGGAGACGTGGATAAGTGTGAGAACTATTCAGGAAAGAGAAACACGCAAGATTTGGCGGTGAATTAATATGTGAAGTGAGGAGCGGAATCAGTCTCCCAGGAAGCTGGCCTGACAATGGCTTGTAAGGTGGGGCTGCTTTCTACAAAAGGGCATCCTGGGACTTGGGAAATGTCAAGTGTGAAGTCCTGCAAGCTGTTAGTCTGGAGGTGTTGAGCAAGTCGTCGGATACGTGGTCTGGAGTTTGGAGAGACAGACAGGATTGGAATGAGGTTTACTCAGCAGTTAATTCCCAAGCCCACACCCTTTGCCAGATGCTGCACCTTACATTCTAGACGTCCATTAGTAAACGAACAGGTGCTAACACTGCCACCTGGAACCTAGAGCAGCTGCCATTTAAATGGAGCGGAGGTACAGGGATGGATACTTACCTAGGGTGAGTGTTTTCAGTATGTTGAAATGGGCTGCTACACCCATGATTTGAAATAGAAGAATACTCACCAGAAGGAGACCGAGACATGGAAAAACCAGCAGCATGTCCCGTCCTGAGAGCCAAGGAAACAACGCATTGCCAAGAGGTGGGTGCGGGTGTCCAAGTCGATGCAAATATCAAATTGAAATGACAGATGTTGCCCACGGGATGGAGGTACTAGCATGTTTCTCTCCTACTTCCCAGCTATGCTCTGAGGATGAGTAAAGGAAGAAATATTAAAGCCCTATAAATTTCAGGATAGAAATTGCATATAAAATAGTTTCCATTATCTTTATTATCATCATTGTAACAGTAATGTCAAAGCTCATTGCCAGAAACCACAACTGTAAAAAGTTAAAGTGCTACCATCCATGACGACTTTTCTTTCAGAGATTAGAAATGGAACAGGGGGCTGTGCGAAAAATAAAACATAGTGAAACTGTAAAAAGAGAAAACAGAAAAATCAGATTCATATTTCCTGGCATTCCCAGTAAACGGTATTTATTTGTTGATGTGTTTATTTATTTACTGTTCTCCGTATGAAGATGTGTAGAATGCAATTAGTGCTTTTCTGATATTGAATAGTCTCACAAACCAAAGAACTCCCACCCTCTTGATGGCTAAGTCTTGTAAACACAGAGAAGCTATCAGAGAGCTTCACGCCAGAGAAGTTAGCTCACAGAGCTTTGACTCCTGAGCTGATGCACTGCGCGATGGAATCCTACATCCCTAGGATGAAACCTAAGCAGTATAATCCCGTGAGACGAGGTGGAAATGTAAAGTGTAACGATTGTCATTGTTGTTACTAATGGTTTCTGTGATAATTGAAGGACACTCAGGACAGATGGCAGCTAACTGTAATATGGGACCCTGGATTGCACCCTGCAACAGAAAAAAGGACACTAATAGAAAACCAACTAAGGTCTGTACTTTACTTAATATTGGACTAATGTTAATTTCCTGATTTTGACCATTGTAAAACCAATGTGTCAGATGCTAACATTAGGGGAAGCTGGATGGAGGGTATACTGAACAGGAATTCTCTCTGCTTTACCTCACATCCATGACATCAGTCTAAGTCTTCAAAATATTTTCATGCTTCAATTGGCTTTGGCTGTTTTCTTCAAGTTTTTCTGCACCTCCGCATAGCAACTCACCTCATTTGGACCTACTATACTAGAAGAAGCCTGGACTCCATGCACGAGCTTGTAACAACAAGTGAAATAGCGTCACTGGCTCCTAAAAATCATGAATCTATCTTTTTACATTTTATTGTTTTAAATTTACTGCCTATTACTCCAAGAATTATTTTTGTATGCTTGTTTTTAAAATATCTATGTCAAAGTATTCTCTGCACTTAGTCACTTTCTGTGTACCAATCTGCAAATGGTCCAGTTTAGTGTATAAACCATCTTGACTGAGGAAGGCTTTGTCAGTGCTCATACCCACACATGAAACACCCATCTCCATGTGCTACTAATTCGCCTGGCAAAAACATGTTATTGAAACAATGTTGTGCAAAACATTGAAATTGCCTCTTTTTGTGGTGGTATCATAAACAATGAAATCTGACTGTATCATCAGGAAACACTTGCTCTCCTGTCTCAACTCACATTATTATTTGTAAATGTACTAAGTGTTATAAATGGAACAGTTTGCCAAAATCAGCAAAGTCCATAAAAAAAAAAAAGCCTGGATATTTGGCTCTGAAAACCTTCTCTGGCCAGATCCTTAAGTCTTTTTTCCTGCTCGGGACTTGCGTGAAAACTACAAGAGGACCTGTATTGAAGCCTATGGGCTGGGAATCCCAGTGGCAGCAACACCAGATGGACCAGAAGAGACCCTCAGCAGCAGGGAAGCCCCTTGATCTAACCTCTCCTAATGTAAATGTATTTCGTCAGTGCATAATGCACTTCAACATCTCACTTAGACACAGAAAAATGAATTCCATGGAGGGAAGCATTATCTAGAATAACCTTGATTTAACAAGAATGATTTCATTGAGCAAGCATTGACCCATCCATCTGAAGAACCATTTGCTCAAAGAAACCACTAATCAAGAACTGCTCCAGTCAAAACGCTAACCAAGTAAGAAAGCAGCCTGCTGGTTTGGGACTGGGAGAGTGCCGAGCGCTAAGACCACGCTGCCTGCCAAGAGGCCATGCCTCGCATTTGAATCCCAGCAGTGCTGCCGGAGGTGGCATTGATGGATCCGCATGTCCAAGCCAGAACTGAAGACACTCTCTGGAGGATAGCAAGTGACCTGCATGCCAGAACATGTGGTTTTCTTTACAAGGCTTTCCACCTCTGCATTCTCTATTTTCTACTTAGCAGAAAGTGTGCATGCTACATGTTTTACAGGGCATACGGGGTGGCCTAATCCCGTTACCAAAAACATGTCGTTTATTTTTCCCTGCAAGACTGTCTTGAACAGAATGGCATCCCTCCATGTTCAGGTGAAGCACTGAAAAATGAAGCTGGGGGGGGGCAAGGAGGCACCAGTGAAGCAAGTGTTACAAACTGCAAGATGGAATTCTGCTTAAGCAGAATGGGGAAGCCATTAAAGCCAATAATTCACGTTGGGATCCCTGAAAGGATTCATTGAGTTCTGCCAGCTACATAAAGATAGTCCCTCCAGAGCACAAATGTGTAGCATTTGTTAAAAACAGTATCAGTGAAACTAGATGGTCAGAAATGGAAAAATAGGGCACTGACTTCCTTGTAGCCCCTCCCAGACACCCAGACTGGCCGCGTCAGGAAGAACAAGGCTATCTGGCCTCCTTGCCTCAGACTGGGGTGCAGAGAGCCCAGAAGGTCCCAGGTGGCACTGGGGTGGCAGCAGGGGGACATCGGAACACCCTAGAAGGTGGCCCTCACCTCATAGTGACGGAGTGGAGCTCTTTGTCCCATCCTCAGCCACTCTCAAGACGCAGAAATGAGCAGACAGAGCAGAAAGCAGCACAGACAGCCAGGGGAGAGTTTCCTTCTGTCCAGACACAGACAGGGCACAAACAGGGAATACCTGGTGTCTCCCCCACCACTTTCGTTTTGCTCAGATTAAAGAAGAAAACTGGAAACCACCGTTATCTAGGACATAGCAGCTCTGCTAGCAGTGAGCCAGGGCCACAAGTGGACTGCATCAGAGTGGTCAGGAGCATAAGATTTGGGGACAGAGAACGGCATTGGGACAGGGGCTGCATCCATGCATTTGCTTCAATTCTCTCTCCTGCCAGAATCAGAGAATCAGATCTGGTTTTCTTTTTTGTTTTTTGTTTTTTTTTAATGGAGATGGGATCTTGAGCTTCCAGCACCTTCTTTTTTAGCGTAAATATCTCCGTCAGTCCCCACCAGCTAAAATTACATTGAATGGAATGGGACTCAAGGCCAGCACCCTTGTGTTAGAGGAGGGACCCCTCCATGAATCCTGTCCCTCGAACCGCATATCCGACCCATAAGCAGGTCCCATAACTCTACCTTCCAGATAGCACCGAAGGCAGCTAGCACTTGCCAGTTCCACCGCTGTGCCCTGGGCTGACCACCCCACTCTTCTCTCACCTGTGTGCTATACGGGCTTTCTAATTGGTGTCCCTGGGTCCTTCCTTGCACCCTTCATCCTAATCTCCACATAGCAGCTAAAGCAATGCTGTTAAAATATGTGTCTGATCACACCAGCCCACTGCTCAGAACTCTCCAAGGGTTGTGAGCCAAGCAAAGTCTTACACGGGTGGCGAGGCCGTGTGTAACTGGATCCTGTTATTTCTCTGACCTGTCTATTCTTCTTGCTCAGGCCACCCCAGCCATTCTGTCCTTGTAACTCCTTGAACTTTCCAGACATGGTCCCCCAACAGGGCCTTTGCACCTGCTGCTCCCTCTGCCTATAAAGTTTATTTCTGAGGCTCATTTCTCATCTCTTCCCAGTCTTTACTCAAGCATGCACCCCACACCCCCCCCATTCCCTTTTCCTGGCTTTATTTCATTTATTTATTTATTTTGAGATGGAATCTTGCTCTGTCGCCCAGGCTGGAGTGCAGAGGCACGATCTCGGCTCACTGCAATCTCTGTCCTGGCTTTATTTTAATTCATAGCCCCTGTCACCACGTAACAAGCTATTGACTCCACTTATTTACCTTGCTTACTGTCTGTTTCCCTCAACCAGGATTTGAGAATAACAAAGACAGGGATCTGTTTGCTTATTTTGTTCCATGACGTATTCTGAGAGCCCAGAACAGTGTCTGGTATAAAGTTAGTACTCAGCAAATCACTGTTACCTTCACCGGTGGGATGAATAAATATTGAAGGAATTGCACCAATCAGGCAGGATACAAGAGCACTGAAGAGCAGGCAAGAGATGCTGAGAACCCACTGGTTCTGCAGGACAAGGCATTTCTTGATCTTTTGGTTGAGAGTAGGCAGAAGAGGCCAGTCGCGGTGGCTCACGCCTGTAATCCCAGCACTTTGGGAGGCCGAGGTGGAAGGATCACTTGAGGTCAGCAGTTTGAGACCAGCCCGGCCAACATGGTGAAACCTTGTCTCTACTAAAAATACAAAATTAGTCGGGCTTAGTGGTGTGCACCTGTAATCCCAGCTACTCAGGAGGCTGAGGCAGGAGAATCACTTGAATCCAGGAGGCAGAGGTTACAGTAAACCGAGATCATGCCACTGCACTCCAGCCTGGGCGAAAAGAGTGAAATTCCACTCAAAAAAAAAAAAAAAAGAGTAGGCAGAAGCACCCTCTAGCACAGCATTTATCCTCCAGCAGGCTGCCCATTAGAGGGTCCTGAGATCACTGCAGTGGGCTGTGATCACCAATATAAAGAAAATTTTAAAAGAAATAGCCACCCAGGGTGGCATGTACCTGTAGTCCCAGCTGCTTGGGAGGCTCGAGGATTGCTTGAGCCCAGGAGTTCTGCCCTGTAGTGCGCAGTGCCCATCGGGTGACACCCATCAGGTATCTGCACTAAGTTCAGCGTCAAGAGCAGCGGCCCACCAGGCTGCCTAAGCAGGAATGAACCAGCCTGCTTTGGAAACAGGGCAGCTGAAACTCCTGTGCCGATCAGTGTTGGGATCACACCTGTGAATAGCCACGCCTGCCCCGGCAACACAGACCCTGTCTCTTGCTAAATTAAAAACTTAAAAATTAAAAAAAAGAAAAGAAATACATAAATTAATTAAATAAAAACAAAATTGTAAAAAATTTAAGGAAATGGAATCTTTAAAATTGGAGTAAATCAAATAGAGTAAGAATAAGTATTATTTCAAGAAATTTCTGTTTCCAATCCACACACACATATATGTGTCAGATTGTTGCAATGTAAAATGTATTGCTTATCATAGTTCTCAGTCAAAAAAGTTTGGAGGCTGGGTGCGGTGGTTCACGCCTCTAATCCCAGCACTTTAGGAGGCCTAAGCAGGAGGATTGCTTGAGGCCAGGAGTTCAAGGCCAGCCTGGGGAACATAATGAGACCCCCCCCCCACCATTTCTAAAAAATAATTTTTTAAAATTGACCAGGCATGGTGTGTTTGCCTGTAGTCCCAGCCACTTGGGAGGCTGAGGCAGGAGGATTGCTTGAGCCCAGGGGGTTGAGGCTACATTGAGGTGTGCTTGCACCACTGCACTCCAGCCTGAGCGACAGAGTGAAAACCTGTCTCAAAAAAAAAAAAAGTTCTCTATTCCCTGTGACCAAAAGACTTCAGGAGTTTAAAGTATTTTCTGGTTTGATTCACGATTACGACTGTTGTTATTGTATGCAACTAATGAAAACAACATAAATGTTATAAATGCTGATTTAAAAATTGTGTTACTAAATGCAAGGAGAAAATTTTAATTGGAAATGTATCATATGATGAATGTTCTTTTTTTTTTTTTTTTTTTTTGAGATGGGATCTCACACTGTCACCCAAGCCAGAATGCAGTAGCGTGATCGTGGTTCATTGTAGAACTCCTGGGCTCAAGGGATCCTCCTGCCTCAGTCTCCCAAGTGGCTGGGATTACAGGTGTATGTCACCACACTCACTCTATTTTTTGTAGAGATGGAGTCTTGCTGTGTTGCTCAGGCTGATCTCAAACTCCTGGGCTTAAGTGAGCCTCCCAAAGTGCTGGGATTACAGGTGTGAGCTACTGCGTTGTTTGAATTTTCTCATTTTAAAATGTAACAGGATAAATATACCACTGCCAGAATGCAACATAGCTCGGAATTAATTATTTTCCTACTTTTTGTGCTTTGTAGATATAACTTCTGGAAAACTCCATCACAAAATTAAGCTGATGGGAATGGAAAAGGGTTGTTACAGAAATGTCCGTCAATTCTCCCAATTCTTCCCTCATTTTATTCCCCAGATCATCCAGGTCTTCACAGGACTCTCCCCCAGAATGATGCCTCCTTTGACAATAGCTGGAGATGTCAGAGATGAGATCATTACTCAGCACTGGATGCAGTGGTGCGTGTCTGTGGTCCCAGCTACTCAGGAGGCAGAGACAGGAGGATCACTTGAGCCCAGGAGGTTGAGGCTGCAGTGAACTTTAATCTACTCCAGCCCAGGTGACAGAACAAGACACTGTTTCTTAAAGAATAATAATAATAATAATACATTTAAGTTTGGAAAATCTGTTATAGGTAATACCCCTGGAGTAGCTGAAATACTCACATTTTAACGGTTTTGTAGAGAGAGATCTTCCGCGGCCTTCTTGGTGCTCCCATTGTGTGTGCTTACGTATGGTGAGCTTGTGGTCAACATTTCTCCAGGGCTCTGCTCATTTTTCTTTATTTTTTTCTTTCTGTTCTTCAAGCTGCATAATTTCTACCTATCCTGTATATCTGCCTTCAGAGTTTGCTGATCCGTTTTATCTGAACAGCTCAAATCTCCTGTTGAGCATTTCTAGTGATTTTTACATTTTTGTCATTGTGCTTTTCAACTCCAAAATTCCCATTTGGCTCTTTTTTGTAATTCCTCTCTTTAGCGACGGTCTCTAAGTATGAGTCATTGCTATCAAACCCTTTTAAAATTATTTACACGTGGTTTCCTTAGTCCTCTGAACACATTTACAATCCTACTTTGAGTAGGCACCTGCTTGGTCCCACATCTGAGCCCCCTTAAAGGCAGTTTCTATTGCCTGTTGTTTTTCCTGGGTCTCAGCTATTCTTTGTTTCTTTGTAAGCCTAATTTTTTGTGGAAAACTGGACATTAAATAGTACCTTGTAGTAACTCTGGATACTGACATCCCATTTGGCGGCTTGATTTTTTTTTTGTCATTTTGTTGACTGGATTAGTGACGTGGCTGGGCTGAATCTGTGAAGTCTTATGTACCTTGCAGCGTGATGTCCGGCTCAGCTATCATCCCCTTGAGTATGTCTTTTACCCCGGCATCCTAGGGTTCACCCTGGGTCTGCATAAACCACTTATTGGTCAAAGACTGTGCTTCAGCTGCTTAGCCAATTAGATTTTCACCTTTAGCACTGCATCTGTGTGTGGTTGCAGACTGCTTTCACTGCTCAGAGAGTTCAGGATTTTGCCCTGCCTTTAGGCAGGGTCTGGTAGCTCAGAGTTTCTCTTTCCTAAAAAGGTGTAGCCTTGGGCGTGTGCACAGTCTTCCAAACGAGCAGGAATCAGTATGATTTTATTTTTAGACCTGGCTTCCTAGGAGTCAGTCTTGGGTCAGAGTAACTGTTGTTTAGCCAGTGTGTGGTCAGAGGCTGTGCTCAAGTCCCTGGAGCCAGAAAGGCTCAAGGCCCCTTAATGATGGGTCTTCAATTGCTGGGCCTGGAAGCTCCTTCCTACCAATGAGTTGGAGTAGGGCAATTGAGCCCCTGTATTCTTTGTCCTGGGCAAAACTCTCGCCCTACAAATGGAGTCTATGTGACGAGGGAAGCCCCAGTCCTCCATGCTGAGCTCACCACGTAGCACTTCCACAACACAAGCCTGGGGAAGACGGGAGATGCACATGGCCCTCCCCCACTGGTGTGAAGCTGGATCCTGGACTGGGAGCTGAGGGTAGAGGGAGTCCCCACCACACAGAGCTGATGAAAAGGCCGTGGGGGTAAAAGCTCTGGCTCAAATGCCATAGACTCTTGCTATTTTGATTGAGATTTCATAGGTTTTCTTGAATGACGCTTTTCCCTTTGCTGTTTGGCCTTAGAACAACTACTAGAGGCTTTAAATGATTGTTGGTTTATGTTTTACCTTTTAATTAATTTTTTCCAGTTAAATGGTTGCTTTGCTGAGGAAGTCCTGCCCCCTGGGCCTTTTGTACAATCCACATCAAGGTCTTACCGTGTGAAAGTGACTTTCTGTGTGGAACTCAAGCCTAATGTGCCAGGGCCAGCCTGCTACCTTTCAGCCAGCACCTGTTCAATGGGGCACCCCCAAATTCAAATCTCCTGGGCCTGACACAAAGAGGAGCCAGAGGAGAATGAGGAGGAATGGGACACAGAGCTCTTGCTCGGGGTGGTAGGGCCCAGTGGTCGAGAATTCAGTCCCAGACAATACATATTTACTGATGGAGTTCCCCACTTCAGACCTGATGTACTGCCTGTTTTCTTCCACCAGACATGAGGACCAAGCAGATGAGGTTTTTTGTTTTTTTTTTTTGAGATGGAGTCTCGCTGTCACCCAGGCTGGAGTGCAGTGGTGCGATCTTGGCTCACTGCAGGCTTGAGTTTTGTTTATTCTGTCCTGTGTTGTATCCCCAGAGCCTGGAACAGTGCCTGGTACACAGTAGGGCACCTGCTGACCAGGTACAGTTCATGGCCACCACCTCTAGTTACCTGTGATTGGAGATAAGACAGTAATGAGGCCAGAATTCTTCAAGAATCCCTTGAGCTTCCTGACACACAGCTGTGCAGCCTGTGCTGCGTTATTTACCAGAGCCCCAGCTCCAGCCCAGGAGGGCTCCCACCCGACTCTGTGGCAAGCTGGACGGAGCACCACAGTTGCAGTCACATGTCAAGCCATAACACTGGCAGAGCTCCTTGAGAAAGCTGCCTCCTCCACCACAATGCACTCCTGCCTCAGTGCCTCGTGTGTAAGAGAAGAGCCAGGCAGAGGAGACGCTTCTGCCTTCATCCCAGGAGATTGGCTTGAACTGCATGGGTCCACTTAGACGTGGATTTTCTTCCATCTCTGCCACCCCCGAGACAGCAAAACCAACCCCTCCTCTTCCTCCTCCTTCTCGGCCTACTCAATGTGAAGATGAAGAGAATGAACACCCTTGTGATGATCCACTTTATGAACAGTAAATGTGTTTTTCCTTCCTTGTGATTTTCTTAATACCATTTTCTTTTCTCCAGCCTACTTTAAGAAATCAGTACATCATGCACATACAAAATATCTGTTAATAGACTGTTTATGTTATTAGTAAGGCATCTGGATGACAGCAAGCTATTCATAGGGGAATCAAAAGTACTCAGATTTTCAGCTGTGCAGGGATCAGTGCCTCTACCCCCACACTGTTCAAGGGTCACCTGTATATCCACTTTTTTTTTAAATATTTATTTTTATGTCAATAGTTTTTGGGGAACAGGTGGTTTTTTGTTACATGGATAAATTCTTCAGTGGTGATTCCTGAGATTTCGGTACACCTGTCACCTGAGCAGTGTCCCTTACCCCCCTCCCACCCTTCCTTCCAAGATCCCAGAGCCTATTATATCATTCTTATGCCTTTGCATCCTCACAGTTTAGCTTCCACTTATAAGTGAGAACATACGATATTTTGTTTTCCATTCCTGAGTTACATCACTTAGGATAATGGCCTCCAGTTCCATCCAAGTTAGTGCAAAAGACATTGTTTCATTCCTTTTTATGGCTGAGTAGTATTCCATGGTGTATATATACCACATTTTCTGTATCCACTCGTTGGCTGATGGGCAGTTAGTTTGATTCCATATCTTTGCAATTGCAAATTGTATATGTACTTTATTTTTTAAATTTCATTTCTATATTTTAGAAAACCTACTTGAATACACTTTGAAACAAGAGTCCAACAAAATAGAACAGACTCCAAATGTTGAATATAAAAACTATTATAGTTCAAATCTGAACACTGGTACTTTCCCTCATAGACTTCAACTAAAACAAAAAAAAAGTAAGAAAAGAAAGAAAGGAAGAAGGAAGGGAGGGAGGGAGAGAGGGAGGAAAGAAAAAAGAAAAGGAAAAGGAAAAGAAGGAAGGAAGGAGAAAGAAGGAAAGAGAAAGGAAGGAAGAAAGAAAGAAAAAGAAAAGAAGAAAGAAAGAAGGAAAGGAGGGAGGGAGGGGAAAGGAAAGGAAAGGAAAAGAAAGAAAGAAAAAAAGAGAGAGAAAACTCCAGTTATTAGAGCTACCTGACAAAAATTCATGCTGATCCTGAACTTCCAAGTGACAGTAGAACTGAAACTGTTATGTCTGCACAAATGCCAGGGCTAAGCGAGTGACACAGACATGTTACAGCAAAAGGCCAGGGCCAACTGTTAATTTGTCCACAATTAAGAAACTGACAGACTTAAACTATCATATAAAATCTTACATGTAAACTCTATAACAATACTGTGCTAGGTACAAGATTCAAAAAATTTTTCATTTAATAAAAAAGCTTTACACAAACAAGCCATTAGTTTATTTCAAGAAAGAAAACCGAAAATTAGTCTAAGGCCTTTGTTTTAAATCAGCTTACGCTATATGATCTATATATATATTTTAATCGCACTAGACCTTTTTTTGCTATCCTCTTTCTGAAGTTTTTGGATCCTTTCTTCAATTCACATTCTAAAATACATATATTAGGACAGTGTTCACACAGCAGCAGTTGAGTACTGTGCGAACACAGTAATAATTGATGGTACACATATAAAATGCATCAAAAATTGCTATATGTAACAAGATCACCCATCCCAACCCCTCCCCACTGAAACTGAAAACTATATAACCTCTTACAGAACGTTAGTGTTCAAAGTCTTAGTGTAACTTGATAGCTTAGTGAGCTGCTTGGTCCCTTTCAATCCTTTTTCTTAGCGACAGGTTCAGTTGTTTTCCTACTGCAAGAGGCAGTTTTCTGTCAGTATCTCAATACATAGTTTATTTCCCACCGAAACATGGGATAGGTAATTTATTTCCAGTAAGCTTGCTTGTTTTCTTATATGCATTAAACATGTTTTAAAGTCTTCTTTGACTTTTCTTGATGACTTCCCTTGCCGATGTTTATGTCAGTACTGCCACTAACAGCCTGAAGTCCATGGTGGGGCTGCTATTTTATTTCTCACATGTCACAGTAGTCCTTCTGTGTTCATAGTTACAGGAAAGGCAGTAGCTGAAGGCACACTGACAACCACTACGTGGGTCACTGTCTTATTTCCATCTGCCAGTTTTTCTTCTACCAACTGCAAAGTTTCCACATCACGTTCTTGCTTTCTTGCCACTGCTTCTGATTTAACCTCCGGCCCCTTTATGACTACAGCGATAACTCGAGGAGGAGTCTGCCCGGATGCCTGCTGAGTAGGCACTGATAGTCTCATTACAGGTGTACCATGGGCTATTGAAACGGGGTAACTGCTCTCACAGCCAATGGGGCTCCAACAATGTGAATGCTTCCTGATCCAGTCAGATTTGACTTTGCAGTTGACACTGTGCAAGCTGTGTAGCTGGGATGGAAATAATTTGGGGACACTGCATGGTGATTTTGTCTCCGTTTTCAGTAGAAGCTGGCATCACAGTAGGGATTGCCTGAATGAGAGGATTGCCCTTGGAGAGGGGGCTGTTGTTGGACTAGTGCTGATTATTAGTGGTGCACCTGCATTAAGTGACTGAACTGCCACAGCTGAAATTTTTCTGGCCCAGTGATATCATTACAACAGGTACTTGCATTGCCACACGAACTGTCCTTGAAGCTGCTGTTGCTGATACAGATGCAGTGATAGTAGGAGATTCTTTTTCGTTGGTTCACAGCTATCTGGTGATGGAGGAATAGGAGAGGTATCCATTGGTTCAGACTCTTCAGTTGACGCCTCCACTACAGTTTCTGTAATGACATCTGGCCTCATAGCAGCATGGATAAATTCTGGAGTTGATACACAGGAGGGACAAACACTTCCACAGGACTTCTGGAATCCCTCAAGCAGGTAGGAGATTCCACATGAAGCAGGGCTTCAGCAGCTTCGCTTGTCTTATCTGTACAGTGTACATTACTGCTGTGAGCAGATGCTTCCACCCCCGAGATGGGCAGATCCAGCTGGTTCATGGGTCCCTCATGCAGAGACGTTGCCATGTTTATCCCCGGGCTGGAGCTGCTTCTTCCCACTGACTTACACCGTGAGCAGCGGCGGCAGGGGAGGAGGTGGAACCCGCGGCCGGAGACACACGCCGTGCGGTCCGTCAACACACACGCGCTTGCACACGCTCCAGTGCCCGGAAGGAAGCTGAGGCCGGCCCGCCTCCCGCCGCAGGGCTGAGAAATCCCGCCACCTAACGGCAGGGGCAGGGGCCACAGCTGGCAACGCCTACCTCATTTTTTAAAAGAATCACCGGGGCCTGGAGCAGTGGCTCACGCCTGTAATCCCAGCACTTTGGGAGGCCAAGGTGGGCAGATCACCTGAGGTCAGGAGTTCGAGACCAGCCTGGCCAACATGGTGAAACCCCGTCTCTACTAAAAATACAAAAATTAGCGGGGCCTGGTTGTGTATGCCTGTAATCTCAGCTACTCAGGAGGCTGAGGCAGGAGAATCGCTTCAACTGGAAGGCAGAGGTTAAAGTGAGCCAGGATCATGCCACTGCATTCTAGCCTGGGCAACAGAACAAGACCGTCTGAAAAAAGAAAAAGAAAAAATCATCAGGGAATACATTTTGTGCCATATGTATTGGGTGAATTAAGGAAAGGCTCCTTATGTGATAGTTCATTTATGCCTCACCACCACCTCCTAAGATAAGGAATAGCAGACCATTTTCCAGATGAAGAAATGAGGTTTAGAAGGAACGTAATTTTAAAGTCACATGACCAGCAGGTCCCAGACCCTGTATTGGAACCTGAGTATATCTGGCTTATGTTCCTCCTACTGCATATGCTATATCTTCCAGGAAGAAAAAATTATTTACAGTGTCCTAAAGGTCGTCATAGTTGGAAAGGACCTTATGGATAATCCAGACAGAAGTCTCTCCCTTTTTACATTAAGCTATATAAAGTCTTAAACTGAACTAAGGCTCAATTACGTTAACTGAAAGACGTTATCCCATCATGTGATCCAAGATGACCCTAGTGGTGCTCGGAACTTGCTTTGCCCGGCAGCAGCTGTTCGCCAGTCCCCTCCTTGGCCCCAAGTCCCCCCGGTGATCGTCACATGGCCTCACACTTATGAGCTACATTGTTACAGATTTTAATAATATAACATCCTTCTATGACGGATGTGCAAAAGCAGGCATCAGAAACCATTGACATTTATTATCATTGTCTGTTACTATCGGAAAGTTGGAAGCTGTCCTTTTTAATGCAGATAAATCGGGTCTTACTGTCTGAACCCCCTTTGCTCAAAGCTCTGCTGAAGTGAAGCACGTATTAAATAGTGTTTCTAAATGACCATTGACCTGGCATTTCCCCAATCAGAGATGGTTTTCTGTTATTTATTTTTAATTATGTCACATCTGTGAAACACAATTTGCCAAAAACAAGCCCTTCAGCAACCTCTGAGCACGGAGTTCTGACAGCACAGGGGGGAGCTGTTTAACAATCGTGTGTGTTTTCCATGATCCCAGAGGACTGCCCTTCAGCTCTGCGGAGAAGGCTCCTCTGCAGCACGAGAGGCCCACCAGGCTCGAGGCACAGACGAGACCAGAGCACATCTACACTCAGGTCTGGTGCTCTGGCCAGAAGCAGAGGCTGCCAATTGTACTGAGCCATACTTAATTAAGTAATAGTTTTATGAGGTGGACGGCAATACCCCAGGGGCCAACTCAAGGCCACAGGATTTATTGAGCTCTAACTGCAAACCGGCAGTCCCCAGAATGCACACAACAGAGCCTGTATTACGAGAAAGTTAGTGTTGCGAGAGAATTCTTTCCAGGGAAAGTGAGGTGCCCATTCTTCATTTGCTAGTAGGTTCTCTGCTCCGTGAAGCACCAGCACTTCCAGCGGGAGCCTGGGTGGACACACCGTGCGGAATGAAAGATGGGGAGCAATGACCTGAAAGCATGCTTGGGGTTTGCCTGGTCAAGGGAGGCAGGAAGTGGTGGCTTCTAAAGAGGAAGCACCCTCACAAGCAATAACCAACAGCAGTGGGATTTCAGTGCGGGAACAACTGAGGATAAGACAGGTCAGGCAGGGGTGTGACAATTAACTATGGTTTCAAGAAGGAGAGGGCCAGAGCCAGTGACCTGTCCCCAAGTGTCACTGTAACTCCACCCCTCCATCAGCCAAATCAGCGGCAGGAAGCGGGAATGAGTGATGCAGGCAGCCGAAGGGGCCACTCACCCCTGGATCTCCGTATCTAGCTGTTTAGCTGTGAGGAACGTTATTGAGTGTGGATTTTAAGGCACACAAAATACTCTGCTGAAAATCCAAGGAAACACACTCGTAGACTTACAAGTCTACAGATTCTAGCCCATACAGGAGTCAGAAAGTCCATGAGAACCTGGAAGCACCTGCCTGTTTAGATTTTGTACTTCATCTTTTCTGCCGTCACCCTTGGGTAGCTCTCCCAGCAAGACGACTGGAAGAAAGACTGAACTTAAAGCAGCTGTTTCCTTGGAATACTTATAAAAATTTGAAGGCTTTGTGTGTTCTTTTTAAAAATCTATAACATTGCAACCCAATTCAAAGCAAACACATAAAAAAACACAAGGCTGATGGGTAAGAAAACGACCTTAATGAGGGATCCTTAGAGATGTTAATATATTGAAGCCAGTGGGTCAAGGCAGAGACCCTTTGAGGCCCTTGCAGGAACTGGTTAGTGCTGAGGACAGTGGCCTTCCCTTCTAGCTTGCCCAGGGCAGTGTCACTTTATCCTGCTGTCCTGGGGTCATCATGAACACCATCCCCTTTCAGACTGAAAGGCATCCTGTAACCACAGAACTAGTTCAAACCGATTCAACCCATCAGTAACAAAATGTAATGAAATGTGAGCTGTTTTTCAGTGCAACAGACCCCCAGATTGCAAGTCATATAATCTGAGTGTGCCAGATGAACTGAGCAAGCCCTATCCATGCTGGCCAGAACATAAAAGCCAACCACAGGTGGAACCAAAATATTCAGACTGCAGAACAGAGAGCAAATTAAGAAGTAAGAGGTGCCCTGTTTTGTTGCAGTACAGGCTTTACAGCCAAGGGCCCATCATTGCCCCTTTGCATGACCCAGTTGGATCCCACCTTGTGGCATCTTCCTGTCTCCCCCATAGTTACCCTCTGCCTATAAAACCTGCCCCCAGACTTTGGCTGGGGGAGATGGATATGAGTGTCCTCTCCAGTCTCTTTGCCAGTCCATTCACAATAAGGCTTTTGCTTTTCTCAAAAGCCCATGCCATAACATTGGTGTCTATGTGTGTTGGGAAGCAAGCCCATTGCTCAATGACGATCCCAGTTTGGACGACAAATTCTGCAGTCATCTGGAGCTGGGAATCAGACCTGGAGCTCTGACAGCTTCTCATCCTCCAGGTGAAGGCTCCAGCAACGACCACCATCCTGGTGCCCTCGATTGGCCTTGGTTCCAAAGCGGGCAGTGGTGATTAACAGTCCGAGGCACACCTGAGGCGCGAAGCCATGTCAGCTCCTGTGCTGGCCTGAGTAGCTGTGTCTGCCCCATGTGACAGGGAAGTTAACCACTCAGCCTCCCTGGCATCTGCCCCAGGCCCATCGGGATGGATGGCATCATGGTGATGGGAAGAAGCACTCCCCGATTTGTGACCTGAAGGGCAAGACAGTGCTCTTTCCCAGCCCAGCTAAGGAGTCCTCTTTAACCTTGTAATAGCCATCAGCCTACTTGGTTGTCCTGGAAACACAAACCAAAGATCCCTGTTTCTCATTAGGGTCCCATCACATTCCGGCGTCTTAGGGAGAAACTTTGGGAATAGCCAGGCATCATGGTGGTGAGCACCTGCACTCCCAGCTGACTCAGGAGGCTGAGGCAAGAGGATCGTTTGAGGCCAGGAGTCCTAGGCCACAGTGAGCAATGATTGTGCCACTGCACTCCAGGCTGGGCAACAAAAAGAGACCCTGTGTCTAAAAAGTAAATAAATAACTAATTTAAATTTAAAAACAAAGGAGTTTGTTGCTCTCTCGCATCACAGTCTAGATGAATGTTCTAGTTTGACTGGTGGTTCTGGGCCACGCAGTCATTCAGAGCCCCAGGCAGATAGCATGTCTGCCATCTTTGGCCCATGACTTCCAGAGTAGCTGTGGTCATTGCCACTGTTGTCAGTAAGGAGGGAGCAGCGAGGATGGATGATGCACTCCCATTGTTTTATGGGCCCCAATATGGAGATGGCCCATATCATAGGAAGAATTTAGCTAAGTTGGCCCAAGTACGGCAGAGAGGACTGGGAGAGGTTGTACCTGGTTGGTATCCAGATCCCAGGTAGAATTTATTTTTAGGAATGAGGGGAAGAGTGGATGTTGGCTTACAACTAGCATTTTCCATCACAAAGGTGATACTTCCTTCCCCTCAGGCTGTTGCAACAAGTAGGTTACAGTAAATGTGCCCAGCACACACTGGTATTCAAGAAATGGGAACTCTTCCTCTTCCTATTTCTAACATGCTGTCGTCTGGTCTCGAGTCTGTGAATACCCTCCCTGTGCTGGTCATTTCCAAAATTACATGACTTGCACTAAATTCTCCCCTGAGTTCCAGCTCTAAATATCCAACTGACCTCTTGTCATACCCACTTGGATATGTAATAGACATCTCAAATTTAGTATGTACATATGTTGAAATTTATCAAATCATGCATTTTAAATGTGTGTAGTTTATTGTGTGTTGATCATACCTCAATGAAATGGTTTTGAAATAATGGTATAGACAAAAAGGAGCACCTGCTTTTCCCCCGAAGGAGACCCTTCCCCAGCTGCCATCATTTCAGCAAATGGCACCACACGGTTGCCCATTTCAAAACCTGAGGTCTCCTCCTTGGGTCCTGTCCCCTCCTTACTCCCACATTCAACCCGTGGCAGTCCTGTCTGTGCCATGTCGCAGGCCACCTGCTTCTCCCCACTCATTGCCATGGCCCTGGCTGGGGCTGCCAGCATCTTGTGCTCAGTTCCTGCAACAGCCTGCCTGCTGGGACCCTGTCTCCACGCTTGGAGCCTTCCAGTCCCATCTCTGTGTGTGTATGTGGTGAGATATAAACAACATCAAATGCACTGTCTTAGCCATTTTTAAGAGTACAGTTCAGTGGCATTAAGCACATTCACTTGGTTGTCCAGTGATTCTCCCCAGACTGAAACTCTGTCCCCATTAAACACCAGCTCACCATTCCCTTCACTCCAGCCCCTGGCGGCCACCACTCTACTTTCTTTCTCAATGAATTTGACTACTCTGGATACCTCGTGTGAGTGGGATCACACAGCATTTGTCCTTTGGTGTCTGGCATATTTCAGTGAGCATGACGTTCATGCTTGTTGTAGTATGTGTCAGAATGTCCTTTTTTTTGAAGACTAATATTCCATTGTGTGGATAGACCACATTTTGCTTACTCATTCCTCTGTCAATGGACATGAGTTGTTTCCACCTCTTGTCTATCATGAATAACACTGCTATAAACATGGCAGGTAAGTGGCTGTTCGAGCCCCTGCTTTCAGTTCTTTTGAGTATCCTGAGAAGTGGAATTGCTGGATCTTATGGTAGTTCTACGCTTAATTTTTTGAGGAACCATCATACAGTTTCCCAACCACAGCTGCCCCATGTTACATTCCTACCAACACTGCACAAGAGTCCCAGTTACTCCACACCCTCACCAACACTTGTTTTCATTTGTTTTTTTTTTTTTTTCATGATAGCCATCCTGATGGGTATGAAATGGGATCTCATTGTGGTTTTGCTGTGCATTTTCCTAATGATTGGTGATGCTGAGCCTTTCTTCGTGTGTTTATTGGCCATCTGTATATCTTCTTTGGAGAAATATCTATTCAAGCCCCTTGATAATTTTTCAATTGTTTTGTTGCTGAGTTTTAGGTTTATCCTTTAAAACATAAATCAGATCTAGTCATCTTCCACTTCACCCCCTTATGGCTTTCCACTGCATTTAGAATGCAATCAGTCTCCTTCTCTGGTTACTAGCTACCTCCAAACCACCTCTCAGCACTTCCCTGCTGGCTCCCTGAGCAACCCCTAGGGCCTCCTTTCTCTTCAGAGGCACCAAGCTCTTGCCCAGCTCTCCCTCCCAGCCCTGACCATCGCAGCGCAAAGAGGTCTTCCCTGACTGCCTGAGCTATCCGCCTTAGGAAAAGGCCTGGCATTACTGTCAGTGCATCGTCTTATTTATCATGACCTTACAATCTTGATTGCTCTTATCATTTTTCTCTTTCACACCATCTCCCTCTTCACACAGCCCCTCCATGCAGGTGTCTTGCCTGTCTCACTCATGATACCTGATGTCTGCTCACAGCAGGCTGAAGTAAGTATGCGTTAAATGAATGAATTAATCTTCTATTACTCTCCTGTCACTATCACCACTACTTCTGCTCCTACCATTTCTACTATTTATTGAGAATCTCTATGTGCCAGGCACTGTGCTGGGCAACTTCACATACATTAATACCCTCAAAATCTCTGAGAATCAGGCACATTGTCCAAACTGGGATCGTCATTTTCAGTCTCTGAAAATCAGGCAAAACCTCTGAAAATATGGAATGAGCGTGCCCATTCCATAGATATGTCTCAAGTTATTAAGAAACATGTCCAAGGTGGCAGAGTATAATGGCAGAAAAATCCAAATCTTTCCACCTTCAGACCTCATAGCTTTTTTGATGCAGGAGCTCAAAATTGGCTTTCTGCTGTTTCGTGCAAAAGGAAAACTGACCAGGGAGATAGCAGAGGTCACCTTTAAACTGTCCGTTGTGGAAAGCTCTGGAAATAAATGCTTACACCTGTGAGGAGAGCTTACCGCTCTGCCTCCCTGTGTCCCCCTCCCTTACTCAACTCATCCGACCCTCTTCCTCCCAGCTCAAGCCCTGCCTCCCCTTAAGGAGCCCACCCAGCCCGTGGGTTCCCTCTCAGCCCACAGTGCTTCCTCCCTCCTTGGAGTCCCCTGAACCCCCAAGCCAGAGCTGCCTGGCTTGTCTCAGCATGGTCCTCATCTGCTGACCAGCCACAGGGCTTAGCCTCAGCCTCCTCACCAGACTACAGACCCGAAAAGAGAAGAAACCCCTCCACATAAAGCCAAGCAAAGACCAGAAAGCAGAAGGAAGGGAGACCAGATTCGCCTGGACGTCCTCTCCAACAGACTTGCGCTCGGCTGAAACTTTCTCACTGGTCTGTGCACACAATGGAATGTTATTCTGCTTTAGGAAGGAATCGGTCAAAACTCCCGTGCTGATCAGCAGTGGGATTATGCCTGTGAACAGCCACTGGGCTCCAGCCGGGGCAACATAGCAAGACCCCATCTCATAAAAAAGGAAGGGAATCCTGTCACACATCTCAGTGTGAGTGAACCCTGAGGATGTTATGCACAGACACAAGAAGACAGATACTGTATCAGTCCGCTCCAGGTTCCTAGAGTGGTCAAATCCACAGAAACAGAAAGTAGAGTAGAGCTTGCCAGGGGCTGGAGAAGGGAAGATGGCAAGTTGGGGTTTAATGGGCAGAGTTTCTGTTTGGGAAGAGGAGAAAGTCCTGATTTGGGTAGTGATTCAACCATGTGAATGTACTTAATACCAGTGCACTGCACACTTAAAAATGGTTAAAAGAGTGATGTTTATGGTATATATTTTACCATACAAATAATATACGTGTGTATATATATATATATATATATATATATTTAAACGTCATGAGTGGAGCAGGGCTCAGCTGGCAGAGGTGCACCGCCTCGCTTGGTTTCCACTCCTCTTGAAAGAACAGGTGCTCGCATCTGCACTACTCTTAGTAAAAGTCAGCACTGCTCTGCAGCCCCCGGGGGCCAGCACGGGATGCGGGTGGGGAAATAGTCACTACAGGCTGGAGTCGCCCCACTCCCTCCCCGGGCCCATCTCCCCGACGAAGTTTCACTCCACTGTTCCTGGGCATCTCCAGGGGTGTCTGGTTTGAACAAGAAAAGGAATGTTCTGGATGGCTGGTCCTGGGCGCTCACCGGGAATTAACGGGAACCGCTCTTTCGCACACAGGCCGCTTGGCGTCCAGCCACTCTTGGGCTGCCCTGAAGTGGTGTCCTGGTGGTCCGTGGGGTACACGGGAAAGTCCAGCAGACAAACATGATCAAGGCCAGGCATTGTGTCAGCTGCATAAACCCATTTCTCTAAAATACTTAATGTTAACTTAGGAAAAAAAAACCCACAAAAGCTGCTTAAAGCCAGCCAACGCTCTAAGTCTCACAGAAGCGTGTGAAAATCCCCACGCTCAGTAGCCCCCTCCCTGCACACGCCCTGAGTCCGGGTCTCCCTCCTGCGTGAATCCAGGGAAGCGGGAACGCGGTGAGGGGTCTGGTGCGGAGCAGCCCCAGAGCAGCAGAGGGCAGGGCCCGAGCTCCAGGAACCCAGCCCGTGCCGGGACGGCCCTAATTCCAGCAACGCTAGAGGGCGCCCGTGCCCAGCGTCCGCTCCCAGCAAGCCGCGTGCTCCCGGGAGGCTGAAACCGCGGGCTGAGCGGGCGGGTGGAGAGTAATGGAAACACGTGCCACGGCCAGGATGAATCTGCAGGGCAAAACGCTCAGTGAAACCAGCCAATCACCAGAGCACAACTACTGCATCACTCCACTGACCCCCCACCTACCTGTCATTCTGTTCCGCGTTGCCATAGAAAAATACCATAGACTGTAGCTTATACATGACAGAAATTCAGTTCTCATTGTTCCAGATGCTGAGAAGTATGAGATCAAGGGACCGGCAGATGCGGTGCCTGGCGCAGGTCCTCTTCCTGGTTCTTGCCGTCTTGTCACTGCAACCTCACATGGTGGGAGGGGCCGAGGATCCCTCCAGGGTCTCTTTTATAAGTCCAGCAATCCCATTCAGGAGGGCTCTGCCCCATCACCTGTTTGTACTGTCTCCCAAAGGCCCCACCTCCTAAGACTATCACTTTGGGGGTCAGGATGTCAACATGTGACTTTGTGGAAAAGGGGGTGCGACATGAACACTCAGTCCGTTGCACTAATCAGACTCGTGGAGACAGGAGGTAGAATGGTGGTGACGGGGGCTGCAGGAAGGGGGAATGGGGAGCTAGGGTTTCCTGGGGACAGAGTTTCAGTTTTGCAAGATGAAAAGTTCTGAATATGGATGGTGGTGATGGCTGTGCAACATTGTGAGTATACTTAATGCCACACTGAACTGCACACTTTAAAAATGTTTAAAGGCCAGGCGCGGTGGCTCACGCCTGTAATCCCAACACTTTGGGAGGCCGAGGGGGGTGGGGGGAGGGTGGATCACTTGAGGTCAGGAGTTCGAGACCAGCCTGGTCAACATGGTGAAACCCCGTCTCTACTAAAAATACAAAAATTAGCTGGGTGTGGTGGCATGAGCCTGTAATCCTGGCTACTGGGGAGGCTGAGGCACAAGAATCACTTGAACCCAGGAGGCGGAGGTTGCACTGAGGTGAGATCGCACCACAGCACTCCAGCCTGGGCAACATAATGAGACTCCATCTCAAAAAAAAAAAAAAAAGTTAAGATGGTAGATTTTATGTTACGTGTATTTTAACACAATAAAAAATCAAAGGTAGCTAATTCCCATTCTGCCCCAATTTCAGAGAAACACATGGGTGAAGACAGGGAGGGGTGACTGTCGGTGCTGCCCGGGCCCTGCTGCCTTCCAGATCTCTGGCACCAGGGCTCTTTCTAGCTCCCTCCCCAGAAGAGGACATCAGCGACTTGCACAGGCCCCTTCCTGGGCCTGCCTGAACTGCCAGGGGCGATGGTTGTGGAGAGAACCCAGTGCGTGGGCAGGGAGCAGGCAGCGTGCCCCTTCCCATTCTGCTCCAGCGTATCACTCTTGTTGCAACACAGGGCGAGTGTTCCCACACTTCGTTTAATATTCACGTGCTATAGAGTGCTTCCTCCAGCTCCTCAGTCTTCCAGACAGCCTGGACTCCAGGACTGGTGGTGAGAAGCAGCAGAAATAACAAGCATCTCTTGGGGACCTCTGGCTCCCTGGCCCAGCTCGCTGGCCCCTGGTTGCTTTAGGGAGTCCTGTGCCTTCTCTGAGCAGCAAGTCCCTCATTGAAAATGAGAGGGTTGGACAAGATGATCTCTGAGAAGGCTTGGAGTGCCAGCTTTCTGAGAACTGGCCTGGCACAACACGCCCCATTTAGTACACACGAAGCCAAAACAGAGAGAAGTGAGTCCCAGCAGGAGGAGTCAGCGAGCCAGCCCAGAGCACGCTTCTTAGAAAAGGACACACTCAGGGCCAAGGGCACCATGACCTTCCCAAAGGCACACAGGGCACAGGGCTCTGCAACTCCTGTTTGTTCCCGGTAGAACATCTCACTGTCCCGGGAGAATATATGAGGAGTGCATAAATATACAGCCCTGCACTGCTTCCTGGGCTCCTGTGTGATTCCAGGGCCTGTTCTCCAGCAGCTGTGAGCACCCACCCAGACCCCACTGGCCTGCGGACGGCCACTGAGCCAGTCCCACCTGCAAGCCCTTCAGCGATTCTCTGGCCCCCATCCCCACCCGTCTGTTCACTTTTCCTGGCAGGCTCGTTAGGGGATAAAGCAGATGCGCGGGACACTTTACTTGCACCTTTCCCGTCCACCCCAGTTCAACCCTCCAGGTTACCCTCCGGCAGCAGAGCCACCCCTGCTCAGGACGTGCACTGCCTTCCATTAGGCAACAGTTTCATGAGGCATTTGCCGTCCTCAAGAGGCTGATGTGACAGCGCCTGATTCACAGAGCCTTCCCTCTGACCTGGGTCTAGCTGGCTCCCCAGTGGGACACCCCAGGACCTTTCCTGGCCCAGATCTGCCGCTCTGGGCTGTCCTGAGTGAGGAACACCTGAATAAGCCACAACATCAAGGAAAGGATCATGAGGATGGGATCACCTGGGAGCAAGCCCCTCCCTGAGCCTTGGAAACCCCATGACTCCTATTTTCCATGTCATTTTCTCCATCATGGAATGAATACTTAGAAACTGGAAGGTCGTGAGCAGAATGATTCCGTCCTAGAGCCTGAAGGAGTGCATCAGGGCTGGGCACCACCCCCCTGCAGCATAGCTTCTAAACCAATGATTGATATCTTCATTTACCAACACGATAAAAAAGGAATTCGTTTTCTTAGAAGCTGTGCCTGTCACTCTGCTCAGAAACAGTCCAAGCAGCCGTTCCAAGTGCGGCCTTCAGCCCATGCCAAACTTAGATCAACTGCAGGCTTGGAGCTTTCTGAGGCGAGAATGGAAGTATGTGTGCTGCAGTGGTGTGTGTGGGTGTGCACTCATGTTTGTAGGTAGCATTTACACACACCCACCGTGGGCATGCACATGTGTCTCCCTGTGCCAGTATGCTGAGAGCTTCAGGACGTGGCCGGCACTCCACACGCAGGGGATGGAAAAGCCATCACATTTATTGTCTGTCCTTGTGCGGTATTTAAAATACAACTGCGAATGTGTGCAGATTTTTAAATGTTACTGGACCACTTGGGTTTTTTTTGAGACCGGGCTGACTCTGAGCCAGACTGCATCTGTCTGCGTTGAAAGGGACCATTCTTTCCCTCCTGCTCCCGCCCTGCCCCCTCCACACACACCCTCCTTCATGTGAAACCCGAGAATTTCCTTTCCCGTAAGCCTTCTTCTAGAAGCCTGTACTCAGCACGGGGGCCAAGCCCTGCGGCTACGGCAGACCCACGTGACTCTTGAACTGCAGACTCAAGTCCCAAGGTGGGAAACCGTTTGTCAACGGCCCCCAGATTTACAGCCACGAGGCCAGGCTGGTCTTGGGGTGCAAAGCCATTGTTCAAACCATCAGTCATGCAAGGCGTTCCCGGGATTTTTTATTTTCCCCTCCAAAAAGCTCTCTTCAGCTTTGAAGAACTGCTGTTTCCTCCTCTGGTTACTTCTGCCCGATGAGAATTCTGATCTAGGGATCCAAGTAAAGGGTGGGCCACAGAGCACCTTCTCTCTTCGTAAAAGGACACCCCTGTTACTAAGCGTGCCTGAAAGTGCCTGAGTGTTTCCCAGTCCTCATCAGTGTAATCTTAAGCTAGAAGTTCCCCTTGGGCAATGCGTCAGGTCTTCCACTTTTTTTCCAATAGACATCATGGGCCATACTTCCTAAAAGACAGGTTTTTAAATCTTCTACTTTTTTTGAAAAACAATTTTGAATCATTAAAGAAATTTTTGAAAATCGCTTTCTATAACCCACACTTCTTTGTGAACCCCATGATTTTCATTTGTGGAAATTTTCCGATTCTGACCATGGGAATGTGTGTCTTACCAAATTTCAACCAGACATCCAGTGTTTCCACCTAACATGCTATTTAAAGCCACTTCCATATTCAATTCAGTCTGTGCAATCCTAGTTCCAAACGCTCGGTTTCTGTTCCATCCAGAGAATGTGCTGAGATTCCTTTTGTCATTCCTTTATTGCTGGACATTTAGGTGCAACAAGTGTAGACGGTTGTTTTTTCCATGAATTATTTCCTTCAGATGAATTTCCATAAGCGAGATGACTGGGATCCACTGGTATAATCATTTTCAAGACTTGATGTATTTCAAATTACTTCCCGAAAAGCTTTTAACTACTTACGATGCCACCAAGAGCTAGCACAATTTTTTTATTGTGAAATTGCCAGGAATTAAATTAGCTTTTCTTGACTTAGCAGATAAAAATTGACAACCTCAAAAGGTTCATTTTCATTTCTTTAATGACTGGTGAAGGTTTTATTGTTTTTGCTTTTGTTCCCCACCCCCCCAAACTCTGTGCGTGTTTAAATGTATCCTGTGGCTACATCTTCATCCTTCCCCTCTCAAATCCTACTGCAAAGCAAAGGATGCAGATGGGGGTTGTAGTGAAAGGGAGCTGGGATCATCAGAATGGCCTATAGGTTAACCTCCCCATACAAATTACAATGGAGACCTCCCTAGCTATGAGAACATGGGAGATTGAGCCAGGAGATAGGGTGGGGGTGTACAAAGAAGTCATTGGCAGGGAGAGTGATGGTTGTAGCATATTTCTTCCCTTTTCTGGGTGATGGTGGGTTTTCTGTGCTGACACCTGCTTTATCCTGGGCCTACTGACTTCCATGGGACTCTCACATCCCAGAGCCTTAGTTTCCCTTCCAAACCACAGGGATCCAGCACTTAAGCTCACTCTATACAGCTGTTTTGCCTTCAAAGACTGGTACTTCTAATACACACTCTCTACTTTCTCTCCAACAGTGGCGCTGGTTTTGCAAAGTCTTTCTTCCTTGTGAAAGGGAGCTTCAGGGCCATGGGCCAAAGTCTTCAGGGGCTCTGCTTTGGGAATCTGATGGAAAGCAGGCATACATCCCATATCAGCCACTGCAGCCACCACGGACTCTGCAGGGATGTTCCATGTTACCCTGGTGAAGACACACTGATGCCTAGTCAATGCCTTGGGATGGCTCTTCTTGAGGCCCGCCAGGACTGATGTTGTCTTTTGAGGAAGTTAAGGGACAGCTTTGGATGATGAGAAAGAGAAACCTGGTGAGAAATTAGGGGCAGGGTATCTGCCATGTTTCCCAGATGTTGAGGTGTCTAAGGAGTTTTCTACTTATGAGGATCTCAATTCCAACATTCAGGACTCTTTATTCTTATATTAAACAGCCCTTCCCAGAATAGCTTCTCTACTGTCCTAAACAGATGATTTCCCTGTAAACCATCAACCGTGGTCCCTTGGACAATCACACTTCTGAGCTTCTTGGGATGCCTATGCTGTGCCGTGTTTTTCCCTCTAGCATGGCAGGAATTGCCCACATGACATGTGTCTGCTTGTGTCTGTCTCTCCCGTTAAACTGTCAAGTCCGGGAAACAAGAGCATCTCCCACTTGTCCTATTCCCAGCTCGTGGCAAGCCGTGGGGGTGTTGAGTGAAGGAATGGCTTTGGGCATGAAACCAAGGGCTAATCTGACTAAGCCGATCAAATTTAACCTGCCTTGCACGCTTCTAATCACTTGCTTCTTGTCAACTTTTTAACCTATGTAGCCAAAAGTCACATAGCCAAAAGCACCTACCTCAACTCCCTGAGCTTCCTGATAGATAACATCTCTGACAGTGGGTCACTATAGTAACAGTCGTTTAAAGTTGTTTTTTAGGAACTGGCGGGGGGTCCTGTCCAGTTTAAACCAGTTGAGACCACCAACCTTTCAACTAGGCCTGCATGAATGCCTGAGAGGAGACCTTTGGAGATCACAAGGCCAAAAACTGCCCCCTCAGGTCATGCTAACACCACCATTTTCTGAACATGCAGCCTATGAAGAGCCGGGAAGAGCCGGGAAGAGCCGGGAAGAGCTGGGAAGAGCCATGAAGCTTGACTATGCATATGCAGATGGCCAATTAACCTCGCTTTTCTTCACCCTCAGTCACCTTTCCCCACACCTCAGATCACCTTGCTTCCTTATGCCATATATATCTCTAACCTGACTTTTGGGAAGGCAGATTTGAGACCTGTTCTCCTGCCTCCTTGCTTGGTAGCCTCATGGATCAACCCTTTCTTCTTTGCAAAGCCCATTATCACAGTGATTGGCTTACTGCATGCAGGCAGAGGGAGCCTGGTTTGCTATCAGGGAGGCAGACCTAATACTGACCCTCCTTGAGTAAGTGGATGACTGCAGAGCTGGGATGGAAATCAAGGCACAGAGAAGGTAACATCACCAAGATCTGTTCTAACCAGCCACCCCAAACGGCTCCCCTGCCCAGCATCCCATGTGACCAAGGGCCCATGTGAACCCACACAGAGCCCATACGAATAAAACCCTTGACATCAGCTTCTTGGGAACCAGCCTGACACCTCCTGAACCAACCAGCTACCAATTAAGCATTAGTCCCCAGAGTAGGAAGCCTGGGCACCTGCTGCATTCTTGGTGGAACCTTATCAGCCCCTGCAGGGTAATCACGCCATCCCAGGTGGCCTCCTGGGATCAGCAATCAGCGACACTCTGATAATAAGATTACTGGGCCCTGATTGCAACAAACTTCCTTGAAGATCCTGGGCCAGTCTTTCTATCTGGGTATTGTGAGAGATAATCAGTTTCATCTGGTTTCGGTTCTTTTAAAACTCCCCCTTTGAAATATTCAGATCATTATCTGTAACCAGTGCCTCGCTTCAGCTTTATACAATTTGTGTTAGAGACTGCTATGTGTTCACCAAACCCCAGACAGCTTTTTAAAGAAATTTTATGCATATATAGTATAGGCATGTACATAGCTTCTATTTTTTGCATGTGATAGCACAATATTACTTTCTTTTCACTTATTACTATCACTTATTACTTATTGTTCACTTTTCACTTATTACTAATATTATTACAATATTACTATCTTTTCACTTAGCACCATGTCTTGGAGTCCAGGCTGTATCAGTACATTTAGAACTGTCTTGTTCTTTTTCATGGCTGTGTAGTATCCCCATGTGGATTTACCATAATCTGTTTAACCTGCTACCCACTGATGGGCATTTAAGTTGTTCTCAGACTTCTCCTATTATGAGCAATGTTGCACATTCTTGTGAAATTATATCTGCAAGATATAGTCCTAAAGTGGGATTGCTAGGTCAAAGGGCATGTGCATTTTTATTATGGGTAGGAATTGTCCAATTGTCCTGCACAGATATTGATGCCAGTTCTCACTTAAGTTGACCATGTGTGAATGTGCCTGTCTCTCCTTATGCCTATGATATTTTATCACCTGTTTAATCTTTGTTAATCTGATAAATGAAAAAAATCTCATTGAAGTTTTGAGTTGTATTTCTTTTTTTTTTTTTTGAGATGGAATCTCACTCTGTCACCCAGGCTGGGGTGCAGTGGCACGATCTCCGCTCACTGCAACCTCTGCCTCCCCGGGGTTCAAGCAATTCTCCTGCCTCACCCTCCCGAGTAGCTGGGACTACGGGTGCGTGCCACCACACCTGTCTAATTTTTTTGTGTTTTTAATAGAGACCGGGTTTCACTGTGTTAGCCAGGATGGTCTCTATCTCCTATCTTCATGATCCATCTGCATGGGCCTCCCAAAGTGCTGGGATTACAGGCGTGAGCCACCGCGCCTGGCTGAGTTGTATTTCTTCTATTATGAGGTTGAGCATCTTTTGCTAGGCTTTAGAGGCATTGATTCTGCTTGTCTTTCAACTCTCACTTCACCCTCTTTGCCCATGTTTCTACTGGGTTCTCTCCTTACTAATTTGTAAGAACTCTATACATCAAGAGCATTAGAACCCTGTGCAGTCCAAGGTGAAGCATTTATTTCCCCCTTTGACTCAGGAATTTGGGGTACTTTGCTGTTTTGTTTGTTTTCCGCCATGTGGAAGGTTTTTTCTTTTACATACAGTCATCCCTCTATGGGTCCACATCTGCAGATTCAACCAACTACAGATGGAAAATATTTGGAAAAGAAACAATTAAAAATAACAACACAGCAATAAAAAATACAAATAAAAAAACTATACCGTATAACAACTATTTACATAGCATTTACATTGTATTAGCTATCATAAGTAACCCAGAGATGATTTAAAGTATACAGGAAGATGTACATAAGTTATATGTACACACTATACCATTTTATATCAGAGACTTGAACATCTGCAGATTTTGGTATCTGTGGGGGTCCTAGACCCAATTCCCCAGATACCGAGGATGAACTATTTATTTTCTTTTAGTCTTTTTGCATTTTTGTCATACTTTTAGCATGTATACTAAATTCTAATATGTATTTGAACGTTCTTGAACTTTATAGACTGTTCCATTGAGCTTTTGCGCCACATCAGAAACTCAGTGTTTATTATTATAGCTTAATATGTGTCTAATATCTGGCACAGATAGTCCCCTTCCCCTACCATTCCTTTTTTCTAGAACTTTCCTGCCTCTGCTTGCTTTTCTTCCTATAAGAGCCTTGACATTAACTCCCTACATCCAAAAATATTATATCGAAATATTTAAACTATAGAAAATCGACCTGTTAATGATATCTAGTGTTATACAATAACATGGTATGTGGGTTTTTTCTTGTTGTTCTGGGGGGTTTTGGTTTATTTGTTTGTTTGATTGGTTTTGGTTTTGGTTTATTATTGTTGTTGTTTGTTTTTGACTAAGTCCTAAGCTAATGACTACAGGGCATAAATTTTGATTCCAGCCAACTTGCTAAAAGATGTTACTGTTTGTAATTCCCTGGAAAACCCAAGAAAACCTGCTAGAATAAAATAACTATCATAGAAGCTTCAAATGACGATAGTTTACCTTCTCCTTTTAAATTTGTATATACCTCATTTCTTCTAGTGTGTTATATTGACTGATCTCTAGAACAGTGTTACATGATATTTGTGAAAGTGTATATACTTACTCCTTTCTTTAATATTAATGATTCAAGTGTTTCTGCATTTTTAAGTATGATACTGTCTTTGGGATTAAAATATGCTTTTATATCATGCTAAGGATGTATTTATTATTATTTCAAGATATTTATTCAGAATAAATAACACTAATGGATTAATGAAGCTAAACATGAACCAAAAAATTGTTGCTAACATTGCAAACAGTCAACCAGCTGTTAGGTATCTCCTGATAGAAAAGCACACACAACCTAAAAAGTAATTTTTCATAAAAATATCAAAGTTGGATTTTCACCAAGCTTCTAGATCTAACTACCAACTTACAGAAATGCAGAGGACAGAACAGTCTATTTAATACACTACACACAGGGAGCACACTGCAAAACACAGACTCTGGGAAACTCTACAGGACACACAGCCCAGGTCTTTCAACAAATGTGTTCCAAGTGGTGAAAACCAAAAGATGGAGGGAGATCCCTTTAGGTTAAAGGAAACTTAAAACACATCAACCAACTGCAATGTGTGGCCTTACTAGGATCCTGATTCAAATCAACACGATGTCAAAAAAGTATTCACGAGACAATTAGAACTTTGAACACTTACTGGATATTTGATGACATTAAGAAAGTATTGTTAATTATTTTTGGTGTGATAATGTCGTTATGATTGTTTCATAAAATCTTCATCTTGAAGAGATATGTACTAAATAACTGATGGATGAAATGATGTGCTGTCTAGGATTTGGTTCAGAAGAGTATACACGGAAGCATGGGAAGGAGTATAGAGTAATGAGATTGGCCATAGTGTGAGCTGTGCGGTGGGTGCGTGGCAGTTTATTTACTATTCTGTCTACTTTTGTATTTGTTTGAAATTCTCCATTACACAAATTTAAAAAAAAAAAAGAATAATGCATTTTGATAAATGTCTTTTTAGAATTTGTGGAATAACGGAATTATTTTTCTCTTATATTGTATTAATATGTTGAATGTGATTAATATATTTCCTACTTTGAGCCAATCCTGACTTCCAGAAAAAAAGCCACTGGGTCATGGTTCATTATTCTCCAAATGAGCTGCTAGGTTCTCTTTGCTGCTATTTTGATAAGGATTTTGAATTATTATTCTTAAATGAGATTAATGAAGACTTTCGTTTCAAAGTAGATCCAAGGATAGATGCCTGAGGTCCTCACAATAGTAATAATTACGGCAACAAATATTGATTACTGGCCCTTGTGCTGAACACTGTATATCTTAGCTCACCCTGCCCCTCACCTTACGGACCCCAAGTGCACTGGGGCAGGAAGCTGAGGGTGGGGCAGGAAGCGGAGGGCGGGGCAGAAAGGGGAGGGCACAGCAGCATACATCAGTGGGACACACACCTCTGCATGTGTCATTCCTGAAGTCAGATGCACAAAAGCTGCCAAATACCGTGCATGCTTTCCTAGTCTCAGTTGCACAGCCAAACACCCTCCAGTTCCAATGAGAGATCATTGCCCAGAGAATGACCTAAATCAGGATAGAAGTTGTTCCTTGACAGTCTTTTCCTGGGCCAATATCCTGCTTCATTCACCAATGATGCCATCTTAGGAAAGTTGGAAATGGTCCATTCGAATATCTTGAGACTCCTTGAACAATGAAATATACTTGGAAATTAAGGTTTCATGTCCCGGCACAGTGGTTGTCTCTCATGAAGGGTATCAGATGTTTTACAGGTTCAACTTACATTAATATAGTCGGCCCTTCTTATCTGTGGTTCTGCATCCACAGATCCAACCAACCATGGATCAAATTATCTTTAAAAACAAAATAAAATAAAAACAATACAAGCCAGTCACGGTGACTCACCCCTGTAATCCCAGCAGTTTGGGAGGCCAAAGCAGGGAGATGGCTTGAGCCTAGTTCAAGACTAGCCTGGGCAACATGATGAAACCCCATCTCTACAAAAAAAAAAAAAAAAAAGATATATATATATATATATATACACACACATACTTATATATATAAAATAATATATATATTTATATATAATAATATAGATAATAAAAATAATATAATATATATATATATATATACACACACACACACACAAAAATTAGCCAAGCATGGTGGTGCATGCCTGTAGTCCCAGCTACTCGATCCTTGAGGTGGAAGGATCGCTTGAGCCTGGGAGGCAGAGGTTGCAGTGAGCTGAGATCATGCCATTGCAGTCCAGCCTGGGTGACAGAGTGAGACCCCATCTCAAAAAAGAAATTTTAAAAATAACAATACAACAATAAAAAATACAAATAACAGCAGTACAGTATAACAACTATTCACATGTTATTTTCACTGTATTTGGTCTTAAAAGTAGTCTAGAGATGATGTAAAGTATGCAGGAGAATGGGCTTAGGTTATATGCAAATCTTACATTTCGGGACTTGAGCACCCGAGGATTTCGGTACCCTCCGGGATCTTAGAACCAGCTCCCCAGATATTAAGGATGCCTTTAATGACCACGGCGGGGGCGGGATTCAAGAGCAGCCAGGGACGGGGACCCCTTAACTTCCCCCATCTCAGGTGCAGCTTTCACCTCACAGCAGCCGACAGCCGGGCTGTCTCCGTAGATCCGTCTGACGTTCCTCTGCAGCCGCTGTGGGGCTTGCCCTGAACACAGCGATCCTCCAGGCCCCCACTCCCAAATCATGGTCGATGCTTCCAAAATGCACCTCTGCTAGCTGGATATATCTCCATGTGCAGAAATGGCACACATACCCTAACGCTGTTTTGAAAACTGCACAATAGGTAGGCGCGAGGACATTTGACATTCTCTGGCTGTGCTCGCAGACATAAACAGTTGGCTAAAGAGCACACCACGTTTTCAGAGAAACCTACTCCCTCTCCACCCTTAACAAACCCACAAGTGCAAACCATAAGGAAGGGGGCCTGCAGGCTTGTTTCCTCTGTCTGCTTTTATTACCCAGCATGGACTCTGCTCCCCGAAGACGCCTCAGGTGGACTGTGGTGGCTACTGTTTCAGAAACAGTGACAGGACGATCAAGGGCCCAAACCACTGTGATAACTGCAAGAGTGCCCAGACTTTCAAGAACAGGGGAAACTGACCTATATAAAGCCACTTACACACCACTTAAAAATAGACGCACCAAGGTATTGCAGATACTGCCAAAGAAATAACCCCTTTTTAAAGAACAGCTTTCAGTGGTCTGGAAGAAATGAAGGTTTGCTTAAAAAAGGAAACAATTTGGCTCTCCTCTCAGTACCAACTGTGCCCTTTATAAAAATAAGAGACCTCAAAATTGTCCCAAGCCCATTCCTTGGGGTTGCTGAGGCAGGATTCCAGGCGCTTGGGTGGTCAGCATCGCGTAAAACTGACGGAAGCAAACCAAGGGAAATTGTGGGAGGAAGTGCTTCGTACAAAACAGGGAGGATTATTTGGGAACATTATTAGGAGTTATGTGGTGATAATAGGTTGCACTGACACCAGGCCACGGGAGCTCACGTATCCCTCTGAAGACGCGCATGAGCTTTCAGTATGAAGTGAATAGCATTTTTAGATCTATTTTACAGTAGAATTGATGGATTTTCCCATTGTCTGCAAGGCACAGAGTAGGTCTGGTAGTTATCTGTTTTATTTGATTCGTCTGCAGGTAGCTGCTAGACTGTTCATTTGGACAAAATCTATTTTGAGGGCTAATGGATCCAAATAGGCAGTGAATTAGGCTCAAAATAGCTGGCTGATCACTGCCATGCTTTGTTTTGTTTGTTAATGTATCTGTTTGTTGGTCATGGCTTTGAGAAATTAACTCATTTATATCTACTTAATAATAGAGCAAGAATTTTTAAACCAAAAATAATAGACCTTAGTGATGGCAATTTACAAAATAAATGAACAGACGAAGACCAAGGAAAAGGAGGGAGGGCTGGGAACGCCCCCTGGCTTCCTACCTCACTCCAGTCCCTGCCCCAGGCTGCTGTCTCCCTTGTGTGCAGACCTGACATCAGTACGCCCTCAGCCCCCGGAGGGCAGAAGGTGCTGTAGTATAGATGTTGTTGCCAGATGCCAGATGAAGCACACTGTAAGGCTTAGCAGACATGAATCGTGGACTCGTTTCCTAAGATGAGTTTCCTTTTGTTGGTCAAACAGTTGGTGGGGTTGGTCTGCTCAGAGCCTCCGTGGCCCACATCCATCCCATACTCATCAATAATCTGGCCTGAAGGAAGTATCTCCCCAAATAAGGTGGGCTTAAAGCATCCTTTCCCAAACCTATCGGATCAAGGGAGTGTCTTCCTTTTTCTCATAGGAATGGCTAATTTCCCTGCAGCTGGTGTTGTGAGGCGCATGCCTTGGCAAGTGCTGTGCTCAGCTGTGTTCCAGCCTCAGATCCCCCTGCAGGCACTGGTTCTGCTGGGCCCCTCTGCTGGCTCTCCAGGCCCCTCACCCACAGCCACCGGCTGAGCTTTGCTGGAATGCTTTTACATGCGTGAACCAGATTCAGAGATGCTGCGGGGAAGAAAGATGGAGAAAGGACGCCTACATTACAACTATGATGACACGTGTGTGTAGGCATCAAGGCAGGCCTGGGGAAGTTCTGTGCAGATATATTTAACTCTGTCCTTGTAATTTCAGGGTCCCTAGATAAAATGCTTGTAAGAGCCCAGGTCGCAGAGCCAGGGAGCTGGGAGACCTGTGGTTCCTCTTCCAGAGCAGGCAGCTGGACTTGAGCAAGGACAAGGAGTGCAGAATGTTTTTCCTTATGTGAGAACGAGAGAGTCCCAGGGCCTCGGCTGGCTGGCTGACGTTCGACACACCAGAAAGATCGCCAGAAAAGCGATCTGATGGGCCAACAGAGAGAGCAGGCCCACTTTCAATGTTAGGGTTTCAATGTTGAAACCAGATGTCTCGAAGGCTCGCACATTCACAGAGCATCCAGCGATGTGTGTACACACACGGGGTGATCTCCCAAGGCGCTTCGACTCATTCCGTGGCTGCCACAGAGGAAGAGGTAAGAGCACTTCCATGGCTGGCCTATTGCGGTAGAAATCACGACTGATGTCAAGGCCAGGGTCATTGCCAGCTCTCTTTACTGCTCTGTGACCCAAAAGACTCCACCGAACCCAAGTTCGGCCTGCACAGTGCTAAACTCTCCAGATGTTCCCAAGTATGAAGATTTAAACCATGTTGACACAGTGTACTTTCAATATCCAGATGTTCTGCTGTATTGAAAAGATCCTGTTGAAAATATAACTTATAACTTGTTTTCATGGTTTCAGGCACTACCTACTGAGGACCTACTAAATTCTGCAAACTGTACTAGGTACTTTAAGCATAATTTCTAATCTTTACAGCCACCTTTCTTTCTTTTTTTTTCTTTTTGAGACAGAGTCTCACTCTGTCATCCAGGCTGGAGTGCAGTGGCGCGATCTCGGCTCACTGCAACCTCTGCCTCCTGGGTTCAAGTGATTCTCCTGCCTCTGCCTCCCGAGTAGCTGGGACTACAGGGGCATCCCACCACATCCAGCTAATTTTTGTATTTTTAGTAGAGACGGGGTTTCAGCCACCTTGCCCGGCCACAATCACCTTTCAAAGCAAATATGATTACCCCCTGTTTGGCTGTCCTTTTCCTTACCTCAGTCTTGCTGACAAGGAGAGCGCCCACCATTTTATGGGGACGAACTGAAATCGGAAGGTCCCGTTGCCTCAGGTGGAGTCCAAGCACTGGCAAGAGCAGGAATGGGAACAGAGGTCTGCCCAACTCCAACGTCCACTCTACCTTCCTCTCTCTGAACCTGTTTCTTCATCAAACCATGGCCACAATGCCATCTTTGTGAAGTTGTTGAGAAAATTAAATAATGTATGTATGCATGGACTAGGAGGCTACAAACTCAAGGCCTATTTAGCCAATTTAGCAACAATGTGTATAACTTAGCCAGTGCAGTACTTTGGAAAATGTGTCCATCGACATCAACAGGCAGGGCTGAGGTCACCCGTGAAACACAAGTACGCCACTCCCCAATGTCCCACCCTGCCGATTCACTAATTGACCTTACCTGATTGGTCCTTGAAATTAAGTGTGTTAGGCCGGGCGTGGTGGCTCACACGTGTAATCCCAGCACTTTGGGAGGCCAAGGCGGGCAGATCCCTGAGGTCAGGAGTTTGAGACCAGCCTGGCCAACATGGTGACACCCCGTCTCTACTAAAAATACAAAAATTAGCCGGGTGTGGTGGTGGGCACCTGTAATCCCAGCTACTTGGGAGGCTGAGGCAGGAGAATCGCTTGAACCCTGGAGGTGGAGGTTGCAGTGAGCCGAGGCCACGCCACTACACTCCAGCCAGGGCAACAGAGAGAGATTCTGTCTCAAAAAAAAAAAAAAAAAAAGTGTATTGACAACCCTCCCCACCCTGCCCCGGGTATGCAAAGCACAAGGACGAAGTCGACAGCAGGCACTCTGTGCTCTTGGGATCCCCGGGATGTAAGAAACACAGGCTGATAAAGATGGCAAGAAGAAAACCCTTCCCTGATCCTCCATCTCCACAGGTGCTCCTTTCCCAGGAACAAGCCAGGAATCACAGCCGCTCTCCCACGCCACAGAAGAAAGCCATCTCTTTTTTCATTTGTATTTGTAGTGTGGTAAAATACACATAACATCAAATGTACCTGCTTAGCCATTTTTAAGTGCACAGTTCAGTGGCATTACTGCACTCACATGTGGTGCAGCCACCATCATCCATCTCCAGAACCTTCTCATCTTCCCAAACTGAAACTGCACCCACTAAACACCGACTCCCAATTCCCTTTGCCCCAGCCCCTGGAAAGCCCTATTGTACTTTTTGTCCAAAAGAGTGACATCTTCCCTACCCTTCCCAAACATGGAGAGCCTTAGTTAATGATTCAACAGGCGCCAGGACACCCCGTCTGCCCTGTCTTATATCAATTGTATGAAGGCTGAGACTGTTTTGAGAAGCTGAGCATTTCGGCCTGTGTTGGAATATTCTGTATTCAGATAAATGATACAGTGGAGTGATACGTTTTTCAGATAACTTTACCTCGTACATTCTTCAACTACTGTCGGAGAATGCATCACCCTGAAGGAAGATTCATGGGGGCCCAACTCCCAGGATAGAGCAGGACTGTGAACAGAAAGCCTGAGCACAGAGAAGCCTGAAGTGTGAGCAGAGGAGAGAGCTGGGGGCAGGAGCCTCTCCTCCAACCCATGGGATCCAATCTGTCTTTCATCATAGGGTGAAAATTTGATATTTCTGGATCCCTTGTGAAATGATCAGAATCATCCAACTCCTTGAGTAGCAATTAGAAAACATATTGGGATTGCTTATAGTTGACTAGCAATATTACAAAGAAACAGAGGACCTGGGTGGGCACGGTGGCTCACGCCTGGAATCCCAGCATTTTGGAAGGCCAAGGCCACCACATCCAGCTATTTTTTTTTTTGCTGTAGAGATGGAGGTCTCACTATGTTGCCCAGGCTGGTCTTGAACTCCTGGTCTTAAGCAATCCTCCCACCTCAGCCTCCCAAAGTGCTGGGCGTGGTGGCACTCCTGTAGTTCCAGTTACTCAGAAGGCTAAAGTAGGAAGATCACTTGAGCCCAGGATGTCTAGGCTGCAGACAGCCTTGATCACACCACTACACTTTGGCCTAGGTGACAGAGCAAGGCCTTGTCTTGAAAGAAAGAAAGAAAAAGAGAGAGAGAGAGAGAGAGGTGGGGGGGAAGAGAAAGGAAGGAAGGAAGGAAGGAAGGAAGGAAGGAAGGAAGGAAGGAAGGAAGGAAGGGAGAGAGGAAGGAGAGAGAGGGAGAGAGACAGGGAGGGAGGGAAGGAGGGAGGAAGGGAGGGAAGGAAGGGAAGGAAGAAAGGAAGGAAGGAAGGAGGGAAGGAAGGAAGGAAAGAAGGAAGGAAGGGAGAGAGAGAGGGAGGGAGAGAAGGAGGGAGGAAGGGAAGGAAGGAAGGAAGGAAAGAAAGAAGGAAGGAGAGAGAGGAAGGAGAGAGAGGGAGGGAGAGAAGGAGGGAGGGAGGGAAGGGGGAAGGAAGGGAGGGAAGGAAGGAAGGAAAGAAGGAAGGAAGGGAGGGAGAGAAGGAATGAAGGAAAGAAGGAAGGAAGGAAAGAAGGAAGGGAGGGAGGGAGGAAGGGAAGGAAGGAAGGAAGGAAGGAAGGAAGGAAGGAAGGAAGGAAGGAAGGAAGGAAGGAGAGAGAGGGAGGGAGACAGGGAGGGAGAGAAGGAGGGAGGGAGGGAGGGAAGGAGGGAGGAAGGGAGGGAAGGAAGGAAGGAAGGAAGGAAGGAAGGAAGGAAGGAAGGGAGGGAGGGAGGGAGGGAAGGGGAGGGAAGGGAAGGGAAGGGAAGGGAAGGGAAGGGAAGGGAAGGGAAGGGAAGGGAAGGAGGGAGGGAGAGAGGGAGACCTGGTCTTCCAAGGCCGTGTGTTCTATGGAGCAGTAATTTCATGAAATGCTCAGGGAGAAAACACTCAGATGATTTGGGAAGACATTGTTTGTGGAGAATCACAAAACACATAAGCACATGAAAGGCTTGTGAAAATTACTTTAAGATTTATTTGTCACTAGAATTGACTTTTCAAATCGCATCACTGACAGCTACTGACAGCCCATGAAACTAGGTATTGTCAGAACATACTCTGGAAACACCAGCCTACTTATGTAAATTAAATGATACATTTTAGAATTTAGAGCCAAGGTACTATTTTCTCTGCTGATAATTGAGTATGCTTTAAAATTTCTGAATATATAACTGAGCTCAATACTCATCTCACAGATAATAGATGGAAAAAAATAACATAACAGAAGCTGTTAATTGCCTCATAATATCCTTTCTTCTCTTCTTCTTTAGTCACAGAACCCTGATTTTATTTGGGGGTAGCAACTTGGCCAACTAAAAACTACATCTCCCAATTTCCTTTACAGCTAAGTATTGCCAATAACTATATTCTGGCCAATGAGACAGTACTGGTGGGGCTTTGGGGAGGGTTTCTTAACGAGAGCTAATTCGGTTGGGTAGTGAGCCCATTTTGCCCTTTCATGGCTCCTTTTTTCTGCTGTCTGGAATGCAGATGTGATGGCAGGAGCTCTATCAACTATTTTGGACCATGAGGTTACCCTGACAATGGAAGCTATGCACTAAGGATGTGGGATCGGAAAGGCAGAAGGGGCCTGGGTCTCTGCTGACATTGTGAAGCTGCCATACCAGTGCAGGAATGCCTACATTTAGACCTGATAACAAAATAAACACTTGTATGTTTAAGTCACTATAACTGGGGGTTTTCTTTTATATGTAACGAAGCCAAATCTTAACCAAAGAAGACAGTCACTACTTGAGAGAGTTCTTGATACCCCTGGCTTAGGAGATCTGGCCAGCTTTCCAATAAACTTCCATCTTCCCAGCTGTTGTCCCAAGTGAAACATGATCTATTACCTGATAACAAACAGCAAAATTTTCTCTCTGTCTAGGGATTCCTCCTCACCTAGAATCTTAGCCTGTGGCCCTTTCTCCTTTCTACAGGAGAGGAATTATGTTTTCCTTGCCAGATTCCTTACAGTGTTATACACGTGGGTTTGCACCAATCTTTGCTTTCATGATATAAATTTCTCCTGTAAATCTTATTCTCATTTTCTTGCCTGCTTGCCCTTCTGGATGGAGACTCTCACCACGAGGTTGCCAAGTCACTCAGTTGTGATCTTTTCTCCAGGTTCCTACCCCTTTTTCTCCATCTGTCAGGAATCAAGTTTCAATAAAAGGAAGTTTATTTTTGATTCAGTAAATTGATGTAATAAGGGAAGCAAAACTATTCTGATTAGAATATGTTTGATTAGATACCTTTTCCAGCTGTCTGACCCCAACTCAAGAGCTCCTTATTTAATTCTTTCTATGTGCAAACAAAATGAAGCAAGGCCCACCTTAGAAACAAAAGGTTTTCTCACAATGAAAATGTCGGATTCTTCTTCCCCTCAGAAATAATGTCATCTAAGGAAAAGTTCATGATAAGTTTGCTTTCTTCTTTTAAGGTAACTTTTGCATACGAAGTTAAGTAAAATATGAGTTGAATTTTGCAAAAATATCATGATTCAGTCACTTGCTTTGGTCTTTAGAATAAGGATGGATGAATAAATAAAGAGATAGATGGATTGATGGGTGTGTGGATGGGTGAATGGAAGGATGGGTAAATAAATGAATAAACTGATGTGTGGGTGGAAGAGTGGATGGATGAGTGGATAGGTAGATGGATGGGTGGGTCAGTGGATGGATGAGTGGATTGGTGGGTGGATGGGTGGATGGATGGATGGATGGATGGATGGATGGATGGATGAATAAATGGGTGAACGGATGGGTGGGTAGATGGGTGGATGGATGGATGGGTGGGTAGATGGATGGATGGATGAGTGGATGGGTGGGTGGATGGATGGATGAGTGGATGAGTGGATTGGTGGATGGATGGGTGGGTGGATGGGTGGATGGATGGGTGGAAGGGTGGGTGGATGGATGAGAGAAGGGGAGGAAAAGAGTAAGAGAGAGAGAGAGACAAATAGAGAAACTATAGAATCATCAGATGATTGAGAGAAAATGTAGTTCATTTCCCTTTATTTACTGATGAGGAAGCTGAAGCCCAGGGAGACCAAGTCCATGGTTCGCCCAGTGAGACCTAAAATCCAAGGGACTGCTGCCTCCCAGTCCAGAGGTCTAATATTGCTATTTTGTCTCAGTCCTAATGGAATTAGCCAGTTCAAACTAATTTATTCTGCAATAGGAACCAACGGCCAAATCTCCATGGCTCAAAACAACAATGGTTGACTTCTTACGTACACTACATGTCCACAGCTGTTCTGCAGAAGGGTGCTCTGCTCACCTCAGCCAGTCAGAGACTTGGGCTGACAGAATTTCACCATCTGAGGTCATGGCCATCTCCCCAGACAGTCTTCAAGTTCACTGCTGCGGGTAGAGAGAACATAGAAGTCTCCCAGCAGTTCTTCCATGCCTCTACCCAAAAGTGACCTGTGTCCCTGCCACTCCCATCTCATTAGCCAAAGCAAGTCTCTGGGAAGTTGGAGAAATGTAATCCTCCGTTATGCCCAAGAAGCGGAGAATAAAAATATTAGGGAGCTTGAGAAATGTCTTCCACACCAGCCCTGCCTGCGGTCACTATTTAATAACCCACAGGGCAGCTTTGGGAATGGTCTATACCTCCCATGTTTTGCATTATGAGGGTAGGGAGAGACAAAAACAAGGCTCACTGTAACACCTTTCTCAAAATAACATAGAATTGACCTCTGAGAGAAGCTTGGAAAAGTCCCAACCCAAAGCCCCAGGAAGCCCTAGACAGCTCTAGTTCTGGCTCTTTGTCATCAAATCTGCGAATACTGAGGGTCAGATCTTAAGACCTTAAGCACATAATACAATGGCCATGAAGAAAACTCTATTTTTAGAGCATGCCATATCACTAAGCTAGATGGTTCTGGAGAATGTTAGACCTGGAATGAACCATTTCCTCCCTTATCTCTTTTAACAGCCCCCATACAGCTGACTGACAGATATTATTATCATCAGTTACAGATGGCAAAACTGATACTCAGAGGATTAACAAGAGTGGACCAAGTGCATTAGTCACAATAACCTGGGTTACCTATGGTGACAAACAATCCTGAAATCCCAGTGCCTCAACATACACGTGTGCTCTTGCTCACATGGTATCCAACATGAGTTGCACGAAATTCTGCTCTACAGCCCCATTTGGGACCTAGGATGGAGGCTCTGCCATCTTATAGCCACAGCATCAAAGCACATGGCCTTCTCATCTGGGAGGTTGGGGAACACGTGTCTCCTCCATCTCATGGTGGGAGAAAAGGAGGCGACCAGCGATCAAAGTGCTTCACCCACACAGAGCACCAGTCATCTCCACTCACTGCCTGTTGGGCAGAGTTGGCCACATGACTGTCCCCCAGCAGTGGCTGGGAAGTACACTTCTCTTTGTGGGCAGGGCAGGAGAGAGGCTGGTGACATACACCAAGCCAGGCAGGCAGCAGCAGAGCTGGGTCCAGAGCCCAAGCATATTAGTCTGGTCTCACACTGCTATAAAGAAATAGCTGAGACTAGGTAATTTATAAAGAAAAGGGATTTAATTGGCTCACAGTTCTGCAGACTGTACAGGAAGCATGATGCCAGCATCTGCTTGGCTTCTGGAGAGCCCTCAGGAAGCTTACAGACATGGTGGAAGGCAAAGGGCAAGAAGACACCTCACATGGCCAGAGCAGGAGGAAGAAGGAGGGGGGAAATGCCATACACTGTTAAACAACCAGACCTCGTGAGAACTCACTCACTATAAAGTACCAAATGCTAAACCATGAGAAACCAACCCTATGATCCAATCACCACCCACCAGGCCCCACCTCCAATACTGGGGATTACAACTGCACATGAGATTTGGGTGGGGACATAGATCCAAACCATATTACCAAGTCCTCTGGATTTCCTTCCAATGTTCCTATTCTGTGGCCAGAGTAAATGGCTCAAGTGAAAATTCAACTAGGCTCTAATCCAAGGATCTTGGATTGGTCACTTCCCTACCTGAGACAAATTTGCTCACTTGTAAATAGGAATAATAAAAGCTACCCCAAGGCCTATTGTGAAGATTACATGAGATAATGAATATTAAGCACTTACTATAGTATCTTGCACATAATCAGCCCTCATTAAATTCTTGTTGCTGTTGAGATTGTAGTTTTAAAGCCACCGTGGCCTTTGATGTCATGAACAGTGTCGGCTAGGTGATCGAAACATCTGCCTCTTCTCTGCAGACCTCAGACGTTGTCAAAATCACTCTCCAATGACCCAACTTTATTTCTGGCACCATCCTGGGACTGATAATTTGTCACTCAGACACAAAGAAAAACCTTCTCATGGACCCTCCAAGGAGTCTACGTTCTTATTATGAACCCTCGTTTTATCTGTTAATTCAGTACATATTTATTAAGCACCTCTTCTGCATTTATTTCCTAGGCTGGGAATAAAATTTTAGAGAAAACAAACATAAATCAACTCATGGCATTTAAGGTCTTTGTTTTTAATTTTTTATCTTATTTTATTTTTAATTAATTAATTTTTGTTTTTTTAGAGACCAAGTCTCACTCTGTGGCCCAGGCTAGTGGTGCAAGCATAGCTCAAGGTATCCTCAACCTCCTGGACTCAAGTGATCCTCCTGCATCAGCCTCCCAAGTAACTGGGACTACAGGCATGCACCACCAAGCCTGCCTAATTTTTTTTTTTTCTTTTTGAGATGGAATTTCACTCTTGTTCCTAAGGCTGGAGTGCAATGGCGTGATCTCAGCTCACTGCAACCTCCACCTCCCAGGTTCAAGCAATTCTCCTGCCTCAGTTTCCCGAATAGCTGGGATTACAGGCGTGCACCACCACACCCAGCTAATTTTGTATTTTTAGTACAGATGGGGTTTCACATCTTGGTCAGGTTGCTCTCAAACTCCTGATTTAAAAAATTAAAAAAAAAATTTTTGGTAGAGCGGGTCTTGCTTGTTGCCCAGGCTGGTCTCAAACTCCTGGGCTCAAGTAATCTGCCCACCTCAGCCTCCCAAAGTGTTGGGATTAGTGAGCCACTGTGCCTGGCCCACTTTAGAGTCTTTGAAGAACCACAAAGTTACCTCGCAGAGTCTTTGGAAATAAGTAGGCATAGAACTCACCCTTTGCGAGTGAATTGGACTGGCAAACACTGCTGTCATATTATGTACCCACGCAGAGCACCGCTTCAGGCACACTTGGTCCACGTGATCTTTGTAGGTGAACCCTGCATGCTGAGTCCTGTGGTGGCCCCTGGCCCCTGCCTCCCTCCTGGGATTGTGCGCTCTCACAGCCACAGCAAGCTCAGCCAGCGTTCACTCTTCTTCTAGCCCATCCTACTTACCACAGTCACTTAACTCTGAAAAATCCTGGCACCTTCTCACTGCCTGCCAAGTTGTACTCCACTGGCAGGGTGGATGGCGTGCCCGCCTTTACACGTGGCTGGGAATCTAAACCCCACCCGGCTCAGGGCCATGGCGGGGTGTCTGATGCAACAGCTTCCCAAGTTGTCAGAGAAGAGCCTTAAGCTTCCTTGCTGCACGGGACTCCAGGAGTCCCTTAGGAAGCTCAGGCTAGAGCCTGTTTGTTCACCTTTCCCGTGATTCCATGAGCCATTTAATATCCTGAAATAAATCCCTTTCTGCTCTGCTCTGTAACTGAACCCTGACCAATACCAAGACTGGAATCAGGAGGGGTCATAGGACTGAGTCTTAGGAATCAAAGTCTCAGCTCCCTCAGCTGGGTGGTTTTCAAACTCCTGGGCCCAAATGTATACACATAATTTTAAAGAAATCAATTTCTAGATCCTTACCTCCTTTATACACTCTTGCCTCAAGGCAAGTGTTCAAAAGCACACTTTATAAAGGAAGCACTAGCCCTCAGCCTTCCCAAACTTACTCCACAAGGGTTTCTAAACCCTCAAATGCCAAACACAGGGAAAGGCTGTCCTGATAACCAAGCAAGGCCCCACCACCCTCTGCCTTTCCAGCTTTCCCTGCCTCATGGTACTTTCTGCTAAGGAAGGGGCCTGGCCTTTGGGCCACGTTGGGATGTTCTGAATTCAGGTATATGACAGTGAGCTGGTGAGTAATGACAAGTGCTGAGTAACGACCCCATCTCTGACATATCTATCTACCGCCAAAGGGGGCAATGTTCTGCAGGACAAGTCCTATGAGGACCTGGGTAAGGAATGCTAGGTGATTTGGGGAAGAGAAAGAGGAAAGAATTGGGAGAATTGACTGATGTTTCTATAACAAACCTTTTCCATTCCCATCAGCTTAATTTTGTGATCAGGCTTTCCAGCAATTATACCTATGAAGCACAAAAAGTAGGAAAAGAACCCAGGCAGAACCATCTGGCAGTGGTAGATTCTGGCGCTGGTAGATTCAGTCATACATTTTTAAAATAAGAAAATTCCAGTTGGGCCATAGTAGCTCACGCCTGTAATCCCAGCACTTTGGGAGCATCACCGGAGCCTAGGAGTTTGAGACCAGCCTGGGCAACATAGGGAGGCCTCATCTCTACAAAAAAACTTTAAAAATTACCCAGACATGGTGGCATGCACCTGTAGTCCCAGCTACTCGGGAGGCTGAGGTGAGAGGATCGCTCGAGCCTAGGAGTTTGAGGCTGCAGTGAGTTGAGATTACACTACTGCACTCCAGGCTGGGCGGCAAAGTGAGATCCCGAGAGAGAGAGAGACAGAGAAAATTTTAAAAACTCATCATGTAAGTGAGACCTTTCCAATAAAATTTCACTCTTTGAATTAACACAATTTTTTTAGCAATGTTTATAACATTTATGTTGTTTTCATTAGTTGCATGATAACAATCATAGTAATCATGACCCAGAAAATACTTTAAATTCCGAAAGTCTTTGGGTCGCAGGAAATAAAGAATGCCTTACAATTTCGATTCACGTACATTTTTGGTTGCAGAAAAGGGTGATTAATAAATGTTTCAAGTGTAAATACAGGATGAACCTTGAAAAAGTTACACTAACTGAAGGAAGTCCGTCTCAAAGGATAGCATGCTGCATGATTCCATTTACATATAAATGCCTGGAGTGAGCAACTCTATAGAGACAGAAAGTGGATTAATGGTGACCTAGAACTGGGTGGGTTTGAGGGAGATGGAACAATTGCTGGGGTGATAGCTGAGGGGTGTAGGGCTTCTTTTGAAATAAAAATGTTCTAAAATATATTGTGGTCATGATGTAAAAGTCTGTGAATATATTAAAAGGCATTCAATTGCACACTTATGTGAATTGTACAATATATAAATTATATCAAAATAAAGCTGTTAAAAATATACATTAGGCTGGGCACAGAGGCTCACACCTATAATCACAGCACTTTGGGAGGCTGAGATGGGAGGATTGCATGAGACCACGAGTTCAAGACCAGCCTGGGAAACATAGTGAGACCCTCTATCTCTACAAAAGAAATGAAAAGGCAATTAGCTGGGTGTGGTGGCACATGTCTGTAAACCCAGCTTGTCAGGAGGCTGAGGTGGGAGGATGGCTTAAGCCCAGGAGTCCAAAGCTGCAGCGAGCTATGATTGCACTACTGTACTTCAGCCAGAGCAACAGAGTGAGACCCTTTTAAAAAAATATATACACACACATACATTACCTTATGAAGTAATCCTGAGAAGAAAGTGAAATGGAACTTTATATGTTCAAGAGTAAAAAGACAAATTTTCAAAATTTTGAAAAATTTTCAAAAATTAAAGAGATTGTTCAAATATTTTAAAGTACATGATGATGGATAGCATGTCATTATAGTGTTTAGGCTCCGTGGATACTTTTTACAAAGTTACATGACATTTTTATCATAATGTCCCTATTGACAGTGCAGCGGTAGATTCACCCCAAAGCTAACAAACCCCAATCTTCAGAGGCTTTCACTAGCACAGGCCACCTCCAAGGCCTAGAAATGGCTCTTCTGGGTCACATATTTTAGTAAAATTTGCAAGAGTAAGACCTTTCAACCTTAAGAATTAATACCTCTTTTTACACTCCCCTTTGTCTTTCTTCTCCTCATGTGTAGTGGCATTGCAGTGGCCATGGGTGCTTTTGAAAGTCCACTAATTGAATTGGGATAAATAAGTTAGTTGGGGTTTCAGAGGATGTATTTACTGGTGCAGTAACTTCCACATATGATTATGTTATTGCTAGCCCCTCTGGTGTAAAAATGATTTCTAGAAATACTCCCTCTGCCCATGGTCCTGAGGGCCAGAAGTCATGCTGTGATATTCATTTTCTGTGGTGACCAGCACCATGAATGTGTGGACAGTAGAGAAGAAATAAGGTTAGAAATGTACATAACCAGAAGCCAGTCTATGCAAAAACATAATAGAGATGAATCAGGCAGATCTTCAATAAAAAGATCTCTTTCTTAGGTTTTGTCATGTTAGCTTTTTTTAAACTTCTAATGTTCTGTGATCCATTTCAACTATTTACACTTATCAGGAAAAGGTGAGATGTGAAGTTAAAAAGTGGGTGAAGGCGAGGTCAGGAGATGGAGATCATCCTGGCCAACATGGTGAAACCCTGTCTCTACTAAAAATACAAAAATTAGCCAGGTGTGGTGGCGCACACCTGTAGTCCCAGCTACTTGGGAGGCTGAGGCAGGAGAATTGCTTGAACCCAGGAGGCAGAGGTTGCAGTGAGCCAAGATCGTGCCACTGCACTCCATCCTGGCAACAGAGCGAGACTCCGTCTCAGAAAAAAAAAAAAAAAAATTGTCTTCAGGAGTGCATGCGGAAAAAAATTTGAAAACCACTAAGTTATCTGACTTGGCTGGGCTTGAAGCACAGGAGGTCTCATTCACATCAGAAGGTGGGACCCTGGTGCTCTGTAGCAAGAGGTGACACAACAGTTGCTCGAACTCTGCTTTCAGAGTTGGGGTTATAGGAGTCAAGTGATAAGTGGAGTTTCGGCTCACGTGCTTCTCATGATGTACCTTGTAGGTCTATAAACTTACCCTGTAGCATTTCCTGGGTTTCTGAATGCAGAGCATTGTCTACGCAGAAACTCTATGAATGTATGCAGAAACACCCCAGCTATAGAATCCCCACACTCATCCTTGGCCCAGGAAGTGAGGATTATTTAGGTAAGAAAGAGCAAGTGGAAAACCCTGGAACCACTTCTTCCTAACAAGAGTTATCAAAAGCAACATTATATCCCTGAATGAACTGCCAAAGACTTGAAAGATGTAGAGATGGCTGGGCGTGGTGGCTCATGCCTGTAATCCCAGCACTTTGGGAGGCCGAGGCAGATGGATCACAAGGTCAGGAGATTGAGACCATCCTGGCTAACACAGTGAAACCCCGTCTCTACTAAATATACAAAAAATTAGCCGGGCGTGGTGGCGGGCACTTGTAGTTCCAGCTACTCGGGAAACTGAGGAGGAGAATGGCATGAACCCAAGAGGCAGAGCTTGCAGTGAGCCAAGATCACGTCACTGCACTCCAGCCTGGGCGACAGAGTGAGACTCTGTCAAAAAAAAAAAAAAAACAGATGTAGAGATGACATTTCCTATTATGGCCACTTAACACCCCTGCTTCACCTATGTAGAACACATATGGCTGTTGGAGGATAATGAGGGTTCACTGTTAATTTAGTCAACAGATGGCTTCAATTGCAGCTCTTGTTCTAGACATAGTTTTATGACTGTAGCAAACCAACACAGCCCCCAGCACCCAATATGCAACTATTAATTTGGTAAATGTGTTGTCTCTTTCCCAATGAAACCACCAGAATCAATATTCTCTTACCTGGTAGGGGCAGCAATACACCTCCACAGTCTTACCCTGTGTCAGGACTCTGCCTTCTCTCCCAATTACATCTGCAGGGAACTGTGTTCATGTCACCATTCCAGAGGACACCACATTAGTAATATCATTCTTATTGCACCTAGTGAGCAGAAACAAGTATATTATGTGCCTAGATGTGTGCCAAAGAGTGGAATGTTGTGTCACAAGAATTCAAGAACCTGCTCTCTCAGCAGAATTGCTGTGCCCAGTGATCTGGTGAGCGATGGGATATCTCTCTGAATCTTGCACCCCCTACTGCTAATAAAGAGCTATAGCACTTGATACGACTCTGGATTGGGGAACCAATATGTACTATGTGTGTGTGTGTGTGTGTGTATGTGGGTGTGTGTGCAGCTCTGACCCATATTCTAAATAACCCATTAGTCTGCCAGCTTTGAGAAAATCTCAGGGCAGGCCAGGCATGGTAGCTCATGCCTATAATCCCAGCACTTTGTGAGGGCCAAGGCAGTAGGATCGCTTGAACCCAGAAGTTCGAGACCAGCCTGGGCAACATAACAAGATGCTGTCTCAAAAAATCTTTTTTTAAATTAGCTGGGTACATGGTGGCATACACCTATAGTCCTAGCTTCTCAGGATGCTGAAGCAAGAGGATTTCTTGAGCCCCAGGAGTTCAAGGCTGCAGTGAACTATGGTTGCACCACCATGCCACTCCAGCCTGGGTGACAGAGACAGACTCTGTCTTTATAAAAAAAAAAAAAATTTCAGGCCATGTGCAAGCAGCTTTACCACCGTTTGGATCTGTAACAGATCTAATAGTGCTGGAAGTGTCCATAGCCAGTCAAGATACAATGGTGTCTTATTTTAAAATGTTAGGTCTTATTTTAAAAATGTAAGACTGAACATACCACTGTCAGAATATACCACTGCAGAATGCCTCAAGGAAAATCACAGGCAAGGCTGTATGTCCAATCACAGAGATGGTGGAAAACTATAGCATCTCAATACAAGAAAGACCACATAGAAATAGGACCTCTCAGGAAAAAAGGCTTAGATCGCTCCACTAGATAAAGAGCACTAACCAGCAGAGGCGCCGGATATGGTGAAAGGAAATACATGCTAGGATAACGCAAGGATGCTCAACAGTCCAACCTCAGACTCAGAAGCCTTGGAAAAATGAGGACTGTCATATCATTGTTTTTCTTCTTTTCTCTATCCTAGTCAATTTATATTTGTCCTCCCCGTTTCCCTTAACATTTTAGATTGGATGTGTTTTATATAAGATGTGACTTTATAATTAGGTCTACGGGTTATAAGATATCAAGGTAGGATTATGACTGAACTCAAGTGAACACCAGGACAGAATCTAGAACATAGAACCTCTGTGAGGACAGGATGCAGTGGCTCATGGCACTTCCCCCTTTTGGGAAGAAAGTGAGTTCCATGTTTTACTGCATGGGGAATCACTGCCATTTGGAAGTGTACGTATAAGAAGAGAGGAGCATATGGGAGTTGAGTAACCAGGTGGAGGACTGTGATGGGAACTGCGGATTGAGTCACCAGCAACCATGCTGACATCATCCTAGCATGCCTTCATGTATTGTAGGAGCTGGGATGCTAGAGTTTTTACTGTATTTCCCCAACTCTCTTGCATCTAGGGTTCTACAGTGATTTAGATTCCACTATTCGGGAGAATTAGTGCGAGATTAGGAAGGCGTGTTTCTAATATTCTGCTGACAAGCACCATTGTAAAAGGTACCTGGTTTCGCTCTGAAAGCGTGAGGAGAGGTCTCGGTGTCTACTTACTGGCTTTGTGGAGTATTAAAAAGCACTGCCCAGGGAACCTATTTGCTGGTGTGGGTTATACCAGGGGGTGTCACGGTTTTGGAGCTGGCAGCACTAGCAGTAGCTTTCTGCTTGGGGGAGTTTCTTGACTGTATCAATTGCCTGTCACGGTGGTTTCCGCCCCAGGCAGGTGGCATGGGTCTGGAGCTAGCAGCTGTGGCCACCGTTTCCCTACTGGTGTCTGCTGAATTCGAGGAGGGGCATTAGTTTCTTTAGTTCTTCAGGGTGGCTTTGGGTCGTGTTCTTAAAAGATCAGTCTGGAATCTGATCCTTCAGTCTTCCCAAAGTGTCTGTAAACCACTTAATATCCTGCCGCAAATCCCTTTCTGCTTAAACTAACTAGATTGAATTCCGTTCTCTGCAAGCCAGCCTGGGCGATAGACCGCAGAACCCTCTAAGCCGTTCCTCTCCCTGTGGATTCTCTTTTTCCTAAACTAAGTCACTACACGTGGATCTAGAATATATTATTTATTCTTCTCGGCCAAACCACAGGCTTTCCTTTTTAAAAAATCAACTTGAGATTTACCCTCTATGAAGGCATTTCAGATGAGGTCAAAAACGCTTCTCACTTCCTCTGCAACTGTGACCCAGACACTTTGGTAACGGCTTACTGGGGGCTCTAAGACCATTAATCGGTTTCAGAACCGGAGTCCCTGTGCCTCCCTTGGGAAGCACTTTTCACATAAAGTAAAAAGTCCTGTGACCTTAGCAGGGCAGACGAGGCCTCAAACACTGCAGTTTAAGGCTGGGATGGCAAAAGACGTGACCACTTATTCCCCTAGTCTTTCCAACTCTCTCTTCCGCTTCCTTCTCCCTCCCCTTCTCACGACGCCCGGCCATTGCCTCTGAAGCTGGATGGTGGCTGAGCACGCCCCGCGAGGACACTCGTTCAGGGGAGGAAGCCCGAATCTGTCAACAAAGCATCCCTACCTGCAGGAGGCCCGGAGCCCACACGCCTGCCGGGGTCACCGAAACGCGGGGGCTGCAGCGCCGGGGGGCGCACACCGCCCCCTGGAGGCGGTTCCTGGCCCTGAGCCCCGGGCCCCGCCGGCGTTGACTCCACTTCGCGGCTGCGCACTTTCCACTTGGCGCCCAGCCCTGGCCGATCAGGACCCAAACACACAGGCACCCACGGTTTACAAGAAAGACTTTTCACAGGAAAACTAAATGAGGGGTGGTCGTTCTAATAAATACAACGTGCGATGGCTCAACTATGTGAGAAATCATTAGAAAATGCAGAAAATGTGTTTCCCTTTCTCTGCCATTCCCCATTCCAATTCAGTTTTTTTAAAACCCATTTATGCCCTTCTCAGAAGCCTCCTCCGTGAGCAATATCACCCAACTTCGACAGCAGCGTCAACCACTTTAGAAAATGAAAAGAGATAATTGGCAATTAACAACATCATCTACGTTTTAATACATTTTACAAAATTAAAAAAATGCAAGGCAGCCGGGCGGGGTGGCTCATGCCTGTAGTCCCAGCACTTTGGGAGGCTGAGGCGGGCGGATCGCCTGGGGTCAGGAGTTCGAGACCAGCCTGACCAGCGTGGAGAAACCCCCCCCCCCGTCTCTACTAAAAATACAAAATTGGCCGCGTGTGGTGGCGCATGCCTGTAATCCCAGCTACTCTGGAGGCTGAGGCAAACGAATCGCTTGAACCAGGGAGGCGGAGGTTGCAGTGAGCTGAGATAGTGCCATTGCACTCCAGCCTGGGCAACAGGAGTGAAAAACTCTGTCTCAAAAAAAAAAAAAAATGCAAGGCAAACTAGTTGGTCAATTGCCATTTGTGTCATTTCCAAAATGACACTAATGTTTATGTGTCATTTCCAAAACTCAATATTCTTTGAATAATAAAACCAACGCTTTCTCTAACAACTTGTGTGACATGTCCCCGATTCAGCATTTAAGATTTCAAACTAAAACATAATCCGAAGAGATTCCTTAATGGGAAGTTTGGCAACCTTGCCAAGGACATAGACCTGGTCCTCTTCTTACTTCAACTCGTCTTTCTTTTAATGAGTGGATTGCATTATACACCGTTTTGTTATGTTTTGCATTCACATATGCATTAAATGCTTGTTTCACTTGATCAATCAGATATTAAAAGAATGTAAACATATTCTGGCCATAAATGATAAAAGCTGCATTTGTAGACATGCTCAGTATACTTATTATTGGCCACTGGGTCAACGTTGAGAATTCCCAAAGGAAGTCCCCACCTGCATGGCAAAGCTGATGGAGCTTACAAACCGGGAACATCATAAGTATTAACCGTCCTGAAGTATATTCTTTCTTACAAGACGTTGGAAAAACAAACGATGGGCATCTAGAGTGACAATAGCTTCCTGCTCCTCCTGCAATTGTATCTTTTTTTAAAGAAAGACAAATGCTGAAAACCGTTGGAAAGGCACGCAAAATTGTATGCAAAGGTCCCATTCAGCCAGAAGAGGTGCTCCCAATTATGTTTACTTAAAGGCAGAGGTCCAGACACATTTTTGATATCCTCCTTTAAAAAAAGTTGCAGTCCTTAAAATTTGGTAAGCTTCTGTGACTAAAAGTATCTTTACTGCTACCTAAAATATGTACATATGTGCATGTTTAAAATCCCTTCTTTTCATCATTTTCAGAGACACTATTTCAATTTCCTGCCCTGAAACATGTGGAATTTCATTTTAAACAAAAGTCTCCTTTCAGGGACTTGCAGGCTTGGTGTGGCTAATTGGTGCTGGAGGCCGCTCAGGACCCAGTTTCTCACCTCGCCACACATGACCTCAGACATAGCAAGTGCCGTGCAGAGTGAGCTCTTGCTCTTCAACTCAGGTGACAGCCAGAAGCCTGGGCCATGTCTTCCACAGTCTCGATAGCTGCGGCAAGCTGCCTGTATTATCTTTTTTTTTTTTTTCTTTTTTTTGAGGCAGGGTCTCACTCTGTTGCCCAGGCCGGAGTGCAGTGGCATCAATCATAGCTCACTGCAGCCTCAACCTCCTGATCTCAAGCTACCCTCTTTCCTTGGCCTCCCAAAGTCCTGGAATTACAGGAATGAGCCACCACACCCAGCCCATATTATCGTTATAATACACACAGGGATCCCAGGAACGAACAAGAGCTAGTACATGTAGAGCATATTCTATGTGCCAGGAATGTATTATTACATGGAATCTCTCACAGCTTTCTGGAAGGTAGGGACTGAAATTGCCTCCATTTTCCACCTGAGTACACTGAGGCTTATAGATGATAGTTACTGGGCCCAAGGTAAAGGAGCCCAGGGGTCCAACCTGGCACCGTTATGCTTAGCATTATATTGTTTTCTTTTAATAACTGCCTTTAATTAATTAATCAGGCACATTATTCTTCCCTTAGACCTGTATGTAATCGACAGTCAGTAAATGTGAAATAAGAATGATGGTGGCAAAGCCAAATAACACCAATGTGCTCAGATAAAAGAGTTTTTAAAATTTAGTTCATACTGAAGACCTTTCTACAGTGAGTTATTCCCAGAGTTTTACAATTAACTTATCAATTTAGACTATAGGCCAGGTGCGGTGGCTCATGCCTGTAATCCTAGCACTTTGGGAGGAAGAGGTGGGCGGATCACTTGAGGTCAGGAGTTCAAGACCAGCTTGGCCAACATGGAAAACCCAGTATCTACTAAAAATACAAAAATTAGCCAGGCGTGATGGTGCGTGCCTGTAATCCCAGCCACTCGGGAGGCTGAGGCAGGAGAATTGCTTGAACCCAGGAGGCAGAAGTTGTAGTGAGCCGAGATCACACCACCGCACTCCAGCCTGGGCGACAGAGCAAGACTCTGTCTCAAAAACAACAACAAAAATAAAAATTAAAATAAATAAATATAAAAAATAAATTTAGACTATATTTCAACTTAACTCATAATCAAACATTTCAGCATTTATTTAATATATCAGGTTAAATTAAGTCTAAATGGATCATGAAGTCTTTATGCTTCCCCTGAAAATGAAAAACGAGGGCCACATAATTTTTATACGTGAAAGACTTAAGCTTTACAATGCCGTATAACAAAAAGATTTCCCATTCCAAGACAGTGCTCCCAAGAAAATTAAGCTTTCTTTTCTCCACCATGATAGTTTACTAAAACAAACAAATAAACTTTGATAAACATAATAAGTTTAAAAGAGTGGGAGAATGAATGAGTTCAGGCTTTTATGTACTGACATTCCACCAAGGGGGTTCAGGCAGCGTCAAGCCAGTTAGACTAGATAGTCTGTATTGCCTCTATTTGGGTGGTTTGGATCTGTGTTCCCGCCCAAATCTCATGTTGAAATGTAATCCTCATTGTTGGAGGTGGGGCCTGAATCATGGGAGAGGATATCTCATTCATGGTTTAGCACCATCCCTTTGATGCTATTCTCATGATGGTGAGTGAGTTCTCTCGAGATCGGTCATTTAAAAGTGTGTGTGGCACCTCCCTGCCCCCTGCTCCCCCTTCCACCATGTGAGACATCTGCTCCCTCTTTACCTTCCACCATGATTGGAAGCTTCCTGAGGCCTACCCAGAAGCAGATACCTGCGTATCTTCCTCTACAGCCTGCAGAACCATGAGCCAACTAAACGTCTTTTCTTTATTTATAACAATGCCAGAACAGCCTGATATACCTCTCCATTTTTTCTAGCTATTTACTGAAAAAAATATATATATATTTGAGATAGAGTCTTGCTTTGTTGCCCAGGCTGAAGTGCAGTGATGTGATTTCGGCTCATCACAACCTCCACCTCCCAGGTTCAAGGAGTTCTTCTGCCTCTGCCTCCCTAGTAGCTGGAATTACAGATGCACGCCACCATACCCAGCTAATTTTTGTATTTTTAGTAGAGACGGGGTTTTGCCATGTTGCCCAGGCTGGTTTCAAACTCCTGACCTCTGGTGATCTGCCCACCTGGGCCTCCCAAAGTGCTGGGATTACAGGTGTGAGCCACCATGCCCAGCTGAAAAATATATAAAAAGTAGAGAGAATATTGTAATAATTCCTCCCATAGCCTTCTCATAATTCAACAGTTATCGATACATTGTCATGTATTATTTATATATACATTTATCTAATTCCTCCCTCAGTTACCTTGAAGTAAACCAAGACATATCATTTCATACAAAATATTTCAGTAGGTATTTCTAAAATATAATGACTCTTTAAAAAAAGCACAACTATATTATAATTATCACACCTGAAACAAAGTAACAGCAATTTATTAACATCATCAAATTTCCTGTCGGTGTTTAAATCAATCATTTCATCATTTATTTTTATGTTCTGTTCAAATCAGGCCAAAAGCCCATGCATTATAGTTAGCTGATATATCTATTAGCACATTTTAAATCTATAGTTTCTCTCTCTTTCTTTTTCCTCGTAATGCATTTGTTGAAGAAATCAGGTCATTTGTCCTATAGTGTTTTCTATGATCTGAATTTCCTGACTGCATGCTGGTGATGTCATTTCAATATCCCCTGTACTTTGCGTAAGCTGATAATTGTATCTAGGTCCTTTATAAAGTTCACTGTAACCTCTTCTGAGGTTGTTCAGCTTAATGATTTGCTCTTCCCCTTGAAAAGGTGTCTCAGTTTTGCCATTTCTAACTGCTATGAATAAGGATGTCTTTTTTCTGTGAAATTTCTTAGTAGGGAGGAAACACAAAGTCTTGCATGGTCTAACGGAAAGAGCACAAAATTTACAGTCCAACAGATTTCTGTGGAAGACCCACTGCCTGTGAACTATGTGATCTAGGGCAAGCTATTTACACCATAATTATTTCATTTATTAAATAGGAACAATAATGATTGACTTATGAAGCTATTGTAAAGAGTGGCAAGAGAAGCACATATAAAGCATCAATCACATCATACTTTTTTATATGAAGTACAGAAATCTATTTCTTACAATTCTGGAGGTTAGAAAGTCCTAAGTCATGAGGCCTGCTTCTGGCAAGGGCCTTCTTGCTGTGTTGTCCCATGGTGTGGAAGATGGAAGGGAAAGAGAGCGCAGGTGTGCATGAGAAAGATAGGGGAGAAAGAAATGAAAATATGAAACTTTTCATTCATTTATGCATGAAATAGTGATGGGCATAGAACTAAAACATCACTAGGGCCCAATGATTAAAGCTATTACTCACATGATATTGACATTAATCCATTCACGAGCGCAGAACTCTCACGACCCAATCACCTCTCGAAGTTCCCGCTGTTGCACTGAAGATTTAGTTTCCAACACATGAACTTTGGGGAACACATTCAAACCATAGCACCTACCATATCTTGCTGTAACTTAACCTAAGCTCTCAGTCTGCATGTTCATGTGCATACGTCATCTTTTTATCCACACAGTCATGCTCTTCCTGCACCCATATTGCTACTTTCCTTTCCTACACACAATTTCAGAACTATATTTTTAAAATCACCACAGATAGGAAGATTGTTTCCTGAAAACAGTCTTTTTTCAAATGACATCCCTAGAATTTGGACCATTTTTGACCCTAACAAGTCTGCCCCTGACTTGAATGACATGCCTTCTGAGTGCAGTGCTTGTCCTGGAAGCTTGTCTTGTCCTGGGAATAGCATGTCAGTAGGCAGAGCCTCAGGCGGGCAGGATGGCAAGTTGTAAGACAGGAGGCAGGAGAGGGCTTGGGGGAGGCGTGGGATGGGGTTCAGGCATGAGCAGCTCAAGAGTCAGGGCAGATGGAGTCGAGGCAGGAAGGGCTTGCTGGAAATTGGGAGCCAGGCATTGAACGAAAAGTCAGGGCTGAGGGTTTTGGTACCTGGGTGGAATCCAGAAGGCGAGGGCCTGGAGCCAAGGCAGCTGAACTCAATGCTGTATTGAGAGCCCAGGCAATGTAATATCTCAGGACCCAGGAGAGAGACCTTCTGGGGACCTTGCATGAGACCGTAAAGCCAGACTGTCTGGGTTTAAATCTTGGCTCTGCCCCCTTATAGCTGAATATCTGGGAGCAAATTATTTCACTTCTCGGTGCCTCGGTTTCCCCATCTGTAAACTGGATGACTGTAATAGTACCTTCCTCAGGGGGCTGTTTAAGTGAGTCAAAACAGGGAAAGTTCTTAGAAGTGGTAGTTGGCCCACAGTGCCATCAGATTCAGCTATTTCCTTTTAGAACTTAACCATTAGACCACTTTGCACATGGAGGATTCGTCTCCAAGGGTATGTCACAGGCCCTGAGCGGCCTCTGATGCTGCCGGAAGGGGAGCTTATCTTATCTCCAACCCAGGGGAGTCTTGGCCTTGGTTAGCAAGATAAATTTTTAGTAATGTGTGTTATTATCCTCCCACTATGGAGATAGCAGCAACGGCTCTATTCTCTTCCTGGGATGTTCCTCTCCAACCTGTCCTCCTGACTCCATGCGGCTTTTCAACATTTCAGTCAACCATTACCTCTTCCAGGAGGTCCTCCCAAGCCCCCAGGCTGAGCTGCCCTGTCTTTTGTGTTATCAGCATTTGTCAAACCACTCTTAGTTTGCTTGTTTCTCTTCCTCACTAAAATGTGAGTTATTATACTCACAGATAATGCCTCTGTGTTTTTTATTTAAATGTTGTTTTCACGTTAAAATATTTCATGCAGAAAATAATATATAACTGACACTTAAGTACCCACCACCAAAATTCAGCAAAAATTGATAGTTTGTCTGTTTGGCTTCGTCTTTCTTCTTAAAAAAAAAAAATAATAATGTTACCGACTAGATAAAGCTTCACCCCCACACTTCCCTCATTCTTTCCTTTTCAGAGGATACGCCCATCTTACAGCATGTTTTTGCGATTTTATTTCACACACACAAATTCCTGATCAAGATATACTATTGGATCTTCAAGGTCTATGTAAATGGTATCAGGCCGTGTGGATACTTTAGCTACTTGCTTTTTTTTAAAACTGATGTTTTTGAGATTTATTCATGGTGTAATATGTACCTTTTTTTCATGATTTTAACAGCTGTGTTATATTCCTTTCTGTGAATGAATTACCATTTATTTAGCCATTTTCCTACTCAGGGAAAGTTGAATTGGTTCCTTTTGCTGCTTCAAACAGTGCTCCAATGGACAACTGCGAGCATCCATCTTTGTGCACACACGTCTGTGAGCTAATACTTGTCAATGTTTCTCTGGGGGAAGAGATGACTCCACATTCCTTACTCCCAACACAGTGCCTGAAATAGCAAATGACCAGTCAATGTTTGTTGAAGGAAGAAATGAAAATATGAAACTTTTCATTCATTTAAGCATGAAATACTGATGGGCATAAAACTAAAACATCGCTAGGGCCCAATTATTAAAGATATAATTATAGCTATGCAGGAGCATTTACAAATGTGAATGGGCTGCTATTTCTTGCCTTAAGCCACAGAAATTCGTGTTCAAATGAATTATGGGGGAAATGAAGATATAATGCCAGAGAAAAGCGGTCACTCCCTGGGTTGACTTTAGCTATGTATCCAGTTCAGTTCTGAAGACAGAGCTTCAATTGTTATAGCAGATGAAACTGAAGGGCCAGGTCAACCACAGGGCTCTGATTTATGGCACTATGAGTTGCAAAGGGATCTAATACCTTGCATTACAATGAGGCCTTATTCACTTTTATGTGAATGATCAGGAGCTGGATCACACATAAACAGATACACTTTGCCTTAAGGGGCTACTTGGGGCATATGATGCCACATGTTGGAACAACATTGAGATCACTGAACTGCTTAAGCTAAACATTATTCAGCTTCTGATGCTGCTTTAGAAACTAAATTATAAAACCTCATAACTTTGTTGTTTTCCAACTTTCCCAGGTGAGAATCTCCCACATGCAAAGGTAGTATCAAAAATCCATCCATCCCAAACCATGGGAATACCTATGCTTTCCTTAACTAAATCATTAGCAATAGAGATGAGATTATACTTATACCAATTAGATCCACTCCATAAAGCTAAGTAGAGAATTAGCTTTCCCATAAGTCATATGAAAGTGAATACCACATGAAAAGGTAGATGCCTGAACTTTCCTCTTGAGAGGAAAGAAGCAAGGGATAAATCCTGAGAAGACAATCAACTGTGTCAACTACAGTCCACCCCTTTAGCTTCCTGATATCCGTACTCCTCTTGCTCATACCTACATGAAATGTACTCAATGTAACTCCAGTTCTCTGTGTAATGTGCAGTCATCTTCATCAAGTAGTTCCTCATGTTCAAACAACACACAGAAAATCCAAAAGAGTTGTAATTAAAAATCAAAAAATTTGAGTATAATATAGGAGATCAGGAAAGAGCAGCATTTCTGTTGCAATTTGAAAAGCTAACTTGGAATGATCATGTTTCTAAAGGCACTGGAGAGACGCAAAAGCAACAATAATTAGATGAACTAAATTTCAAATAAGAAAGAAGTCCTTTCAAGGTAATCCAAGGATCACTGGCCATTTTTTTTTTTCCTGGGAGCATTTGCCAACTCTGGCCCCAATAAGAGGTACTAGGCTTGGGTAAGGAGATGCCATCAGAGCTTTTGGCAGTTGCATCAAACCAGCCCAAAGAATTGGAAGTGAGAGAGGGTCAAATGCAAAGCTGGCTTTCCTCACTAGTCATTGGCTGAATGCAGGGGTGGTGTAGAAGACTGGGGAGTTTGGCCAGAAAGACAGAGTAAAATCTTCCACAGTCTCGCAGTGCTGTGAAGATAATGTCCTGCTAGAGAGAAGGAGCCTAGAACAAGGAAAAAACTGGTCTTCATTACAACACGTTTGTCAGATTTTGAAGCTACATCTAGCAGCAGGGGGTAAAAAACTAAGCTAAAACCTTGGAATGGCAAAACGTCTAAGGCTGAAGAGAGAAAGAATAGCTAGGCTCAATTCAAAGCCTAAAAGGACCACACCCAAGAAATAGGGATTAACCAGAGCTGAACCAAGTTTTACTAAAACTGCAACCTAGTCCCAGCCCAGCTCAGATCCCCTTTTCATTTAGGTAATCATAGGATGCTACACAGAAGAAAATGAAGACTGGCCAGGCGCGGTGGCTCACGCCTGTAATCCCAGAACTTTGGGAGGCCGAGGCAGGTGGATCACGAAGTCAGGAGATCAAGACCATCCTGGCTAACATGGTGAAACCCCGTCTCTACTAAAAATACAAAAAAAAAAAAAAAAAAAAATTAGCTGGGTGTGGTGGCAGGCACCTGTAGTCCCAGCTACTCGGGAGGCTGAGGCAGGAGAATGGCGTGAACCCGGGAGGCGGAGCTTGCAGTGAGCCGAGATCGCGCCACTGCACTCCAGCCTGGGCGACAGAGCGAGACTCTATCTCAAAAAAAAAAAAAAGAGGAAGAAAAAGAAAAAGAAAAAAGAAAAGAAAAGAAAATGAAGACCATTCCTGATTTAAAAAAATCAGATGGAGTCGGTGTAGTTATTTTGTGTGTGAGCATACAACAACAAAGAGACAGGAAGGTATGATCAAAAATCAAGGCAAAAGCGAACAATAGAGGCAAACTTACCAAAAATCCAGGGTTTGGAATTGGAAGGGAAGGATATTCAAATACATAACATCATATTAAAGAAAGTAGAGGAAAAGATGAACAGAAGTCAACAGAAAATAGTGGAAAAGATGAATGGAAATCAACAGAGAATTGGAATCTATACAAAACAATCAAGTCAACATGCTAAAATTGAAAAACTATCTGAAATTAAGAATCTTAATTTCTTAATTTCAGGTGGGTATCATAAAAGGCTGGAAACAAAAGAAGTCAAGTTAGAGACAAATAGAAAATATATACACTGAAGCACAGAGAAGAAAAAGAAGGCATGTAGAGGACATAATTTTAAAACACACTATATACGTAACCAAAGTCCTAGAAGAGGAAGAGCAAGAAATCAGAGAAGAAGCAATACATGGGGCAGAAGAAATAATGGCCAAGAATATTCCAAAATTTATGAGAAGACATCAACACACAGATTTTAAAATCTCAGAAACCCAAAGCAGGATAAATCAAAGAAACCGTGCCTACCATCCTATAGTCAAACTACTGAAAAACCTGAGAAAAGTGACAGTCACAGGAAGAAAAGACACATTACCTTCAAAGGAGCAGCAATAAAACTGATGGCTGACTTTTCAATAGAAACTGGAAACCAAAAGACAATAGAATGACATCTTTACAGTGCTGAAGGAAACTGCCAACCTTGAATTTTATACCCAGTAAAAATGTTATTTGCAAATTAAGGTGAAATATGGTTGGACATGATGGCTTATACCTTGTAATCTCAGCACTTTGAGAGGCTGAGGCAGGAGGACTGCTTGAGGCTAGGAGTTTGAGACCAGTCTGGGCAATACTCCATCTCTCCAAAAATAGAACATAAACTTAGCAGGGCACGGTGGCATGTGCCTGTAGTCCCAACTACTCAAGAGGCTGAGGTGGAAGATCACTTGAGTCCAGGAGCTCAAGGTTACAGTGAGCTATGATCCCACCACTGCACTGCAGCCTGGGTGACATGAACAAGACCCTGACTAAGGAAAAAAAAAAAAAAGAAAAGAAAGAAAATAAATTAAAAGTGAAATAAAGACACTTTACTGAAAAACAAAAGCTGAGAGAATTTATCATCAGCACACTGGCACTATAAAAAATGCTACAGGAAGTTCTTGGGTTGAAGAAAAATTGTCATAGACAGAAACATAAAACTGTAGCAGAGAACCAAAGAGCACTGGAAAGGAGAAGAACTATCTGCGCAAGGCCAGCTGTGAAGGAATGGATCCTAGTGCATAAGGCATAAGCTCTGTAATAAGTTTTGAATTCAGGAAGTGTGGGTCCTTCAATTTTGGTTTTTTTTTTTCAAGAATGCTTTGGTTATCCTGCATCCTTTGAATTTCCATATGAATTTGAGAACCAGTTTGTCAATTTCTACAAACAAGTCAGCTGGGATAGGATACAAATTGCTTTGAGTTGGTAGGTCAGTTTGGGAGGATGTATTACCATTTTAAAATATTAAATCTTCTGATCCATAAACACGGGATGTCGTTACATTTATTCAGGTCTTTTTCAACAATATTTTGTAGTTTCAATATATGTTTTTTATTTATTTTGTAAGTTTATTCCTAAGCATTTCATTCTTTTGTAGCTATTTAGATTTCAGAAAGTTTGAGTCCTGGCCTGGCGCTGTGGCTCATGCCTGTAATCCCAGCACTTTGGGAGGCTGAGGCGAGTGCATCACCTGAGGTCAGGAGTTTGAGACCAGCTTGGCCAACATTTCTACTAAAAATACAAAAAATTTCTACTAAAAATATACAAAATTAGCCAGGCACAGTGGCTTACACCTGTGATCCCAGGACTTTGAGAAGCCGAGGCAGGTGGATCACCTGCGGTCAGGAGTTTGAGACCAGCCTGACCAACATGGAGAAATCCCATCTCTACTAAACATACAAAATTAGCCGGGCGTGGTGGCACATGCCTGTAATCCCAGCTACTCGGAAGGCTGAGGCAGGAGAATCACTTCAACCCAGGAGGGGGAGGTTGTGGTGAGCCGAGATCATGCCATTAAACTCCAGCCTGGGCAAGAAGAGCAAGACTCCATCTCAAAAGAAAAAAGGAAAGAAAGTGTGAATCCTTCTAGTTTGTTCTTCTTTGTAACTGGAATTGTTTCTTTTCTTGCTCCTTACTTTTATGTACCAGTTGTATGTTTTTAGATTTCAGATTACCATAGACTTGCAAATAATATCTTATAATACATTATTTTAAACTGATGACAACACTGATTGCATAAACAAACAAGTAAAAAGAAAACTAATAAAAACTCTATACTTCAACTTTGTCTCCCTACTTTTTACCTTTTTCTTTTTTTGAGACAGTATCTCACTCTGTTGCCCTGGCTGGAGTGCAGACAATCACAGCTCACTGCAGCTTTGACTTCCTGGGCTTAAGTGATACTCCCACCTCAGCCTCCCGAGTAGCTGAGACTACAGGCACACATCACCACGCCCAGCTAAATTTTTTTATAATTTTTTGTAGAAACAGGGTTTCACCATGTTGCCCAGGCTGGTCTTGAACTCCTGGGCTCAAGTGATTTGCCTGCTTTGGCCTACCAAAGTGCTGTGATTATAGACATAAGCCACCACACCCAGACTTCTTAACTTTTTGTTGTTTTTATTTTTATCTTATTGCACTATGTCTTGAAAAGTTGATGTAGTTATTTTTTCTGATCAGTTTATATTATCATCTTTCTATTTAGAATATGAGTAATTTACAAACCACGATCTTTCAGATTAAAGAACTCCCTTTGGCATTATTTATAGGACAGATCTGGTATTGAGATCCCTCTGCTTTTGTCTGTCTGGGAAAGCTTTTACTTCTCCTTCATGTCTGAAAGATATTTTCACTGGATATACTAATCTAGGGTAAACGTTTTTTTCCTTAGGCACTTTAAATATGTTATGCCACTCTCTCCTGGCCTGTAAGGCTTTCAGTGTAGAGTCTGCTGCCAGATGTATTCGAGCTCCATTGTACGTTGTTTGTTTCTTTTCTCTTGCTGCTTTTTGGAAACTTTCTTTATCCTTTACCTTCATGATTGAATTATTAGATGCCTTGAGGTCGTCTTCTTCGGGTTAAATCTGCTAGGTGGTCTACAACCTTCTTTTACTTGGATATTAATATCTTTCTCTAGGTTTGGAAAGTTCTCCGTTATTATCACTTTGAATAAACTTTCTGCTCCTCTCTCTCTACCACCTCTTTAAGGCTAACAACACTTAGATTTGCCCTTTTAAGGCTATTTTCTATTTTTTTTTTCCTTTCTTTTATGATGTCTTTGTTTGGTTTTGGTATCTGGGTAATACTGACCTCAAAGAATACCTTGGTAACTGTTCCCTCCTATTCTTTTTCTTTAAAAAAAAAAAAAATTAGTATTAACTCTATTTTAATGTTTGGAGAATTAAAAAATGAAGCCTTTTGGGCCTAGGCCATTTTTGTGGGAAGTTTTCACATTGTTAATTCAACCTCTTCATTTTCACAGGTCTATTTAGGTTATCTATTTCTTCTTGATTCAGTTTTAGTAGTTTGAGTTTCCTAGAAACATGTTCATTTCATCTAAGTTTTTTGAATTTATTAGCATATAAATGTTTATAGTATTCCCTTATAATGCTTCTTATGTCTGTGAGGTCAATAGAATTGTCATCTTTTTTATTCCTGATTTTAGTAATTTGAGTCTTCTTTTTCTTGGTCAGTCTAGCTAATTGTCAATTTTGACGATCTTTTCACAGAAACAACTTTTGGTTTTGTTCTCTTTCTCTATTGCTTTTCTTCTGCTTCGTTAATAGCTGACCTAATCTCTATTACTTTCTTCCTTTTGCTTGTTTTAGATTGAATTTGCTCTCCTTTTTTCAGTGTCTTAAGGTGGAAAACTAGGCTAGTGATTTAAAATCTTTCTTCTTTTTTAACAGAGGTATTAACAGCTATTGAATACCCTCTAGACACTGCGTTAGCTGCATCCCATAAGTTTCAACATCCTATATCTTCATTTTCACTCACCTCTGTTTTGTAATTTCCCCTGTGATTTCTTTATTGATGTATTGGTTATACAGGGATGTGTTTTTTAATTTGCACATATTTGTAAATTTCCCAAATTTTCTGTTATTGAGTTCTAGTTTCATTCTATTGTAGTCAGAGAACATACTTTATAGGATTTTAGTTTTTTTTAAAAATTTGTTGAGGCTTGTTTTACGGCCTGGCACATGGTCTCTTATGGCAAATGTTCCATATGCATTCGAGAAGAATGTGTATCCTGCTATTGGGTGAAATGTGTATTTCAAAGACCTAGTTGATTTATGGTGTTGCTCAAGTCTTCTACTTCCTTGCTTCTTCTACTTCCTTCTGCTTTGTTGTTCTAGCCATTATTGAAAGTGGGATATTGAAGTCTCCAACTATTATTGTTGAATTGTCTATTTTTCCTTTCATTTCTGTTTTTGCTTCATGTTTTTAGGAGGCTCTATTATTAGGTACATATGTGTTTATAATTATTACATTTTTCTGATAAATTTTATCAGTTTAAATGTTTGTCTTTGCCTTTAGTAACATTTTTTGTTTTACAGTGTCTGATATTAGCAGAGCTGCCACTTCTTTCTTATGGTTACTGTTCGCATGATAAATGTTTTTACATCTTTTTACTTTTTACCTATTTGTATTTTTAGTTCTAAAGTGTGTCTCCTACACACAGCATATAGTTAGGTCTTATTTTTTTATTCAGTCTGAAAATATCAACCTTTTAGTTGGATTGTTTAATCCATTTACATTTAATGTTATTTTTTAAAGTTGGACAAATGGGTGCAGCACACCAACATGGTGCATGTATACATATGTAACAAACCTGCACGTGGTGCACATGTACCCTAGAACTTAAAGTATAATTAAAAAAAAATTTTTTTAAAGTTGGTCTTATGTCTGTCATTTTGCTCTTTGTTTTCTACATATCTCATCTCTTTTTTGTTCATCTATTTCTTCTTTACTGCTTCTTTTGTATTAAGTAAATATTTTCTTGTGTAGTATTTTAATTGCTTTAATAATTTTTCACTGTATTTTTGAGTTATTTTCTTAGTGGCTTTTATATGGTTTATCACATGCACCTTAACTTAGAATCTACTTCAGATTTATATTAACTTAATTTCAATAAGATACAGAAGTGTTGCTTCTACATAGCTCTATACCTTTCCATCCTTTTTTGTGCTATTTTATATATATATATATATATAACAATAATACCACATATACATATATATATAACAAACCCAATGGTACAGTTACACTTATTGCATTACATAATTTTATGTCTTTTAAAGAAGAGAAGAAAGGAGAACAAGTTTATAATTATGAAGTTTGTTATAGTAACGTTATTATTTACCATTTATAGCTCTCTTCATTTGTTCTTGTACATTCTAGTTGCCATCTGGTGTTATTGTCTTACACAAATACAGCTTTGTTCACATTCACTTCATTGGTACTGTTCTTCTCAAATATATTACATTTCTATATGTTTTGGCTCAACAATACAATTAAATAAATACATATTGTTTTATACCACTGCTTTTCAAATAGGTTGAGAGAAGAAAGAATAAATATCCATTTATTTTATAATTACATCCACGTCTTTTACAGAAATGTCCACGTCTTTTATAATTGCATACTTACCTTTACTGATGCCCTTTATTTTTTATGTAAACTCAAAATTCCATCTGGGGTCACTTGTCAACCTGAAAATTTTTCCCTTAAGTATTCTTGTGAGGTAGGTCTTCCAGCAATAAAATCTCTTAGTTTTTGTTTATCTGGGAATATTTTTATTATACCCTCTTTTTGAAAGATTGATTTTCTGGATATAAGATTCTTGTTTGAATTTTTTCTTTTAGCACTTTGAATATGGAATCCCATTGCCTTCTGGATGCCACTATTTCTGATGAGAAGTCAACTGTTAATGTTTTGGAGGTTTAACATTTTTAATATGATGTGTCTGGGCATGGATTTGTTTGCATTAATCCTACTTGGAGTTTGTTGGGGTTCTTGGATATGTATATTACTTTTTTATCAAATGTGATACATTTCAGCCATTATTTCTTCAAATACTTTTTCTGCTCTTTCCTCTCCCTCTTCTTCTTATATAATCATCGTGTATATCTGTACACTTTATGGTGTCCCACATTTCTTTGAGGTTTTGTTCATTTTTCTTCATTTTTTGTCTCTCTGTTTTTTATTTCACAATCTCTATTAATATATCTTCATGTTTGCTGATTCTTTTTTTCTGGCAGTTCAAACCTACTGTGAACTCCTCTAGTGAATTTTCTACTTTGGTTATTATACTTTTCAACTCCAGAATTTCCATTTGAATCTTTTTAATCGTTTCTCTTTATTGATATTCTCTATTCAATGAGACAGCATTATCATCTCTTCTCTTACTTCCTTAAGCATGGTTGCCTTTAGTTTTTTGTATATATTTCTGATGATTATCTTTGTTAAGTCTTGTGTTTGGGCCCTCTGACAGTTTGTGTTATCTGCTTTTACCTCCCATGTATAAGTCTCCCTGTCATGTTTATTTGTGTGCCTCATGATTTTTTGTTGAAAATTTGAAATTTTAGATAGTATACTGTAGCCACTCAGAATACTGATTTTCCCTGAAGCCCCTGTCTCTGGAGATTGTTGTTCTTTGTTGTTTATCTGTTTAGTAATTTGGCTGGCCCATCTGAGTGAAGTCTACTTTTCCTGCAGTGTAAAGGCACTGATGTTGCTCCTTAGAAAGCACAGCCTTGAGCATGTACATAGTCATCATGGGATAACAGTGGTTTTAGCAGGGTTCTCTTTCACTGTTTGTTTACCTGATCTGTCTGTAAGCTGTCCATGTCTACGTCTCTTGATATCTCACCCAGCTATTAGACCTACTAATTGCCTGTTGGTTGCTCTATTGTTTGTGACAGTGTCCTGGTGCATAAATTGCTCCACGGTCTCAGTCAATCAAGTTCAAGCCCCTTTGCAAGGATAGTTTTGAGCTAGCTTTGAGATTTTGTTTTCATTTTTGAGGCTCAAGAAGGCCCTTCTTAGATGTCTCTTTCCATGGTTATTTTTTTATAAGCTGGTCCACAGTTTCACTTGTTGCTCTCATGGAGCTTCCAGCCTCTTCTTCACTGCTTACCACCAGAATGTCTATTGTTTTTGAGAGCTCCCTTAGGTGTGAACTTCCCCCACATTCTGTTCTAAATAAAGTCAGTTCATTTACGGAAAGCTTCCAAGCTCTCTATTCTTAAGGCCCACTTTCTGCCAGGCAAAAATCTCTCCCCACTGTTGAGCAACACCCCATCTTTATGAGCAGCATCCTGGGCAGGGAAAGTAGCCTCTCTGATCTTTTTGCCTTGCGTCTCCCAGCATGGAACTTCTACCCAATGAGTGAGCTGGGCAAAAGCAATTGGGGCCACAGTATTCTTAGCCTGCCACATCTGGGGTAGAGCTTCCACTCTATGAAAAAGAGCTAAATGGAGGAAGGGAGCCCCTGACCTCAGCCACACTCATGTGGAATTTAACCTATTCAACACAGAACTTGGGAAGATGTGAAATGCTGGTGGCCTGCCCCTTCTGAATAGGTACTGTAGCCCCTGACTGAGAGCTGGCAGGAGAGGAAGCCCCATGTCTTGAGCACACACACCTGGAGTGTGACTGCCATCATGATGAGCCGGTGGGGAGAGCAGGTTGCGGCTTCAGTTCCACAGACCCTTGCTCTTCTTACAGAGATTTAATAGTTTCTTGAAAAAACTATTTGTTAATTCATTTAATGCTCTTAAGACAACATCCAGAAGTTTTAAATGGTTGAGCTTTAACAAAATAATTTTAATTAGCTGTGGTTGTTTGGCTAGGGACCATGTCCACGGAGCTCGTCACACCACCATTCCAGAAGTGAGTTCATCGTATGTGCTTATTTAAGCATAATCATGCTTAGGGGAGAATATTTAAGAAATT